>NW_010973284.1:9563534-9573692 GCF_000737465.1 Haliaeetus leucocephalus | reverse complement strand
GCCCCCCGCCACAGCCGGGGTCCTGCCTCCGGCTCAGCGCCCAGCAAGGGCGCCGAACTCGGGGGCGGCACGGCGGGGGTCCCGTGCAGGTGGGTCCCCTCAGTGGGGACAGCCCCAGCACCCAGCCGTCCCTCACCGCAGGGGACCTGGCGGGGGGGGCAGACGGGAGCAAGAAAGGGCGCTTTGTGGAGGCTGTCACACAATGCGAGCTCACACCGGGGACAACAACAACAACAGGGATGAGCACCCATCATCCCCGGCGGAGATGGCACCCATCACCCCATGGCTCGGTCCCAGCATGGCCCCAGGGGCACACTAATGTCCTGCCCGGATGCTGCTGAGCTCTGGCAGGTCGGGCTGAGGACAGATGGCATTTTGGGGTGCTGCAGGTGCCCCAAGCCCTCCATTCCCCACCTGAGGCCAGGCGATGGGCACATAGCATGAGGGTGCCGGTTGGTCTATGGCCCCACAGCACCCATGACCCTACGGGAGCAGCGTGGGGTGCCAGCAGCCCTAGGAGCAAGCCGGAACTCCACGGTGCCAATCTCCGCACCACAGACACCCCTGTGCCCGTGCCCGCTCACACTGCTCCCCCCGCTGCACCTCCTCCCCCCCATGTGCCCCCCACGATGGCTGACGCCGGCAGCGAGCGGGCCACAAATGGGAGCCGTCGCTTTGGATCTGCTCATGCCGGCGGGGCGCGGGCAGCAGGCGCGGTGCACCTAACCGTATCATTCGATTAGGGCCGGCACAGCCGGGACGTGATGCCCGGTGACTCCGGCACCGCGCTGCCAAACAAAGCCATCTGCTGCAAGCGGGGCCTGCACGCGCCGGGGGCTGCGGGGGGGCTGCCGGGGTGCAGGGCTTGGGGAGAGGGGCGATCGGCGGGCACTTTGGGCAGGGCTATAGGGGAGATATGCTGGCCGTGCCTTGCCAGGGCACCGGGGTGCCTACGCCAGACCCCATGGGCAAAGGCTCCATCAGAAATGAGCTCAGAGCAGCCCGGGGGAGGCTCTTATTGTGGGGTGCTGAGCGGGAGCAGGGCCAAGGGGTCCCTGGGGTGGAGGGACAGGACACTGGCACTGTCCCCACGCTAGGGCACACTGCCTGCTCGAGCATGCTGATCGGATCGGGAAGCCTCTGATTAAGCTGCTTGCACTAACAAGGCTCCTAATGAGCAGCATGGCCAGCAGGAGGGGGAACAACGCTCCAGCCTCCCTGGCAAAGGGTCCTGGGGGGGGCACGCCGCATGGTCCTGGCTCAGCCTGGAGCCCCAGTGCCCAAAGGGGACCTCAGCCCTGTCCCAAAGCCGGAAAGCCACCCCTCCGCTCAGGTGACCCCGGCATGGCTTCACCCCCATGCCCAGTGGGGGACCCCAGCTTTGAGCTGCCTGGCACCAGTGCAATGAGGGCACCAGGCCTCTGCTGCACACCCCCCACCGTTTCCTGCAGTGCGGGGCTTTGGCGCGCTTGTCCCCAATAAGGGGGCAGCCACATGTGTGTCCATGCGTGCACAAGCACACACACATGCGCAAACACTTGCATGCTTACCCATCAGCTTGCTACCACCCCCCCCTCTCCCCAAATCTGGGAAGGTTGCCCCGTCCTTTACACTCATTAACTGCCCTCCCAACCCCGCATAGTGAAAGAGGGGGGGACACAGAGAACCCAGGCGTCCGGGAAGATGAGACATCCCCCCTCCCCGCTGTGGAGATGGGACAGAGCCGGGCTACAAAGGGGGAGCTGCCCCCCTGGCAAGGATGCAGCCTCTAGCGGGGACAGAGGGGGTCCTCCTACCAGAACCCAAATTTTCCATGCATGTGCTCCTGTGCAGCTCCAAAAGATGCCTGGCTTAGGTGAAAACATCGGGGGGGAGGAAGGATGTTCCCGGGCACCCCAAACATCCCCCACCTTCCTCCCCCTTCCCCAGGGACCCCCCCTCCACATGGCCAAAGCTTCCCCAGCCCAGCAAAGTGGGCATCATCCATCACGCCGCCTGGCACCGGAGCCTTTCTCATGCTAAGCAGCATTGCCTCGCACAATGACAGCTTGGCTGGGGTGCCCGGATGCCCCCCACTTCCCGAAGGGGCCCTGATTTATGGTTGGGAAGCTCGTGGCAGTGGCAGGATTGATGCTGGGAGGCGATGTCCCCACAGGAGGCATCACCAGCATGGTCCCTCCCTCTTTTCCCCCCACTCAGACCGCCCCCACAGGGGTATTTCAGCCCAGCAGAAGCACTCCATGGGGCATCAGCCTCATCCAGCCCTCCCTGAACTAGTGAGGGACCCCCAATTCTTTCCCCAGCCTCCTAACGGGGTGCCAGGGCAGCTCCCGCAATGCCAATGGAGGGCACCAGTCAACCCCTGATGTCATCAGCCTGATGTCATTGCTCTTCGCCATGGTGATGATGTTGAAATCATGGCTGAGCAAGGCAGGGGCTGCTGGAAGATATAAATATATGCTAATTACATTGTTTGCCAAAAGAGCAGCTCTTCCAGGGCAAGGAAGTGGGGTGCAGGATGCCTGGGGCAGGGGTCCCCAGGGATGGAGTGACTTGGAGAGGGGTCCCTACAGATAGGGCGACGTGGAGAGGGGTGTCCTGGGTGCCCTCACTGGCTGTTCACAGATCCTGGGTGCTGTAGTGGTGGTGGGGGTGCTCCTATAATCAGCCCCTGCACTCCTTGTCCCTGGCACATGGGGTAATGAACCCACAAGTGCCAGTCCTGCACCACAGGCTGCCGTGCCCTGCCAGCGGGCCTGTCCTCGCTCTGCCAGCCCCACAGGCACATCCTAGCCATCCCTCCCCTCTCTCTGCAGTGCCCAGCCCCATGTTTACCCCTGCCCCAGTGGGCATGGTGTGGGAGCACAGGCATCTGGCATGGCCTGAATGGTGGCAGCATCAGCCGTGAGTGCCAGGATGGGCACGGGCAAGGGGGCACTCCCAGGGCCAGGGTGATGCAGTTCTGAGGAGGATGTCCAAATCCCAGGACCCTCCAGAAGTGCTACACAGTCCTGACCACCCCCGATGCAGGGAGACTGCCCAGCCCCACTGACAGCCTTGAGCCTGCTCTGCCAGCCACCCACAGCAGCACCAGCCCAACCTTGGGGTGCCATGGAGGGCCAGGGCAAGCTTTGACATTGCTCACTGATGCCCACGAAATGGGGGAGGGGGGAGGTTCTTCTCTAGACTCTGCCCCTGCAGCACTGAGCAAGGCAAAGTCTCTTGCAGTCAGTAGGTTCCAGAGTTAATGAGCACACAACTGTCAGGCAATCTCTTCTTGCTCCCAGCACAGCTGAGGCCATGGAGGGGCTTGGTGCCATGCTGTGCCCTCCCTCCCCCAGACCACCCCATGTCCCTGGCTCTGGGGCTTTGGGGTGCCTCTCCAGCATCCCACGGCACAAAGCTGCAGCTGTGCCTCAGTCCTGCAGAGCCATTGCCCCAGAGCCAGCACAGAGGGGCTTGGAGAGCCATGGTGGTGGGGGGATGTCGCTGGCATGGCTGCCATCCAGCCTGGCCCCCTGCTTTCCCCCCCCAGACCCTGCTCTCACCTCTCCACTGACCTGCTGAGGGGGCCAGGGGCGGCCCAGCTGCCCACAGCTGCCATCCAGGGGGCCAGACTGGCCAGCTCGGCGAGTCCCCAGCTTCATTGGCACCTCGGGCTCCGGCACAGCAGCCGCCCGCCTCCCCCCGCTCGCTGCCTCCAGCTCTTGGCACTGCTCCCCACTCGCCTCCTGGCTGGGCTCGGCCCCTCACCGCCCGCCCCGCCGCAGCACCGGTGCCCCACCACGCCGCCCACCCCAGCACCATCCCTGCCTGTCCCACACCACAGGGACCCCCGTGCCTCAGTTTCCCCCCACTACAAGCCATGCCCCCACGAGCCAGGTGCCCTCCCCGGCAGGTGCAGGCAGGGCAGGCTGCACAGCAGGCTGAGCCCTGTCCTGCTTAATGAGGCCTCATTAGCGGGATCCAGCTGCTCGCAGCCCCGCACGCTCCAGCGGGCAGCGCTGCCCTCCCCGCGGGCACCGCTGCCTGTCTGGCTGGGGCCGGGACCGGCGTTTGGAGCGTGGCAGAAGGCCACATCCCCTCGGACCCCCCCCCTTCCCACACCTCAGCACCCCCAGCCCCACACGCGCGTTCCTGCCCCTATGCCACCCGGCCTCGCGTGCCGGACCCCAACCCCGAGCACTCCAGGGCTGCGGGGACCGGGCATGGCCCCACTGGGGATGGGGGCACAGGGACAAGCCTGCCTGCTGGCACATCCCCAGCCTAGTGCCTCTACTTCACTCTGACGTCATACCGCTGGCGACATCACGGGGTCTCCATGGCAACCCTCGCAAGGTCACTGCCCCGCGGGGGACCATCTGGCTGGCAGGAGGGCTGTGCCATGACCCCCCTGCCACCCGGGCACCCCGCAGCCTCCCTGCTTGCCCCCTTGCCAGCGTGGGGTGGGACCGCGGTGGGTGCTGTGTCCCACGGGAGGATGGGTACGGGGTGCCCCCCAGCCAGGCTCAGGGTGCCCCAGCTGCTCCCAGCCCTGCGCCCCGGCTGGGGAGCGCAGCCAAGGCGCCAGTGAGGCGTGACGGTGCACGGAGGGCGGGGGGACGGGCCGGCGCTTTCGGGCGACCATCTGGGGTCCGGGCAGCGGCGGCCACGCACATGAACGGCACACGTGTGCAGGGTGGGCGCTCGGCCCCCCACGTGCCAGCACCCAGTGCCTGTCCCTGTCACCTCCTGCAACGGCCACCCAATAGCTTGGGACATGCCCCATCCATGGGATGGCAGCACCCAACCGTGCCCCCCTGGGACGCATGCAAGCCCAGAGCCACCCTATGCTGTGCCAGCTCCAGTGACCGCAGCCCAGCCCTGCCAGCTCAACCTCCAGTCCTGCCCCACATGCAGCCAGGCATCTCCTGTGCCTGAACACCCCGCAAGGTGCCCACACGAGCACCCCTCCGTGCCCCAGTTTGGCTACACCACTTCACCCAGGCCACCTGCGTGCCACCACCAGATGTCTTGCCCCAGGTACGCTGCCCCTGTGCCCCCCGCAGCAGCCTGAGCATAGCACAGCGGGACCCACCGTCCCATCCCAGGGATGCCAGGCCCTGTGCCAGCCCGTGGGAGCACAGTGCTGCTCCCCTGGCAGCCCATCTGGCAGGCAGAGGGGACTGCCAGCCCCACGGGGACACGCTGGAAACGAAGGGCCCGCAGTGGGACCCTCACCTCCCCTGGCACCCCGGTCCCCGCCCTGGCTGGCTGGCGGTGCTGGGGCTGAACTAGAGAGGCAGGGGCAATGGGCGCATTGGGGATGGCAATGGGTCTTCCAGCCCCCGTCACCCTGTCCCCAAGCAGGGCTGCAGGGTGCCTGGGGCAGGGATGATGCCCAGGGACCTGCCCCAGTGCCACCATCCCCTAGCTAGGTGCTTCCTGCCGGGGCTGCCTTTCTCTGGCCCCATTCTCCCGGGGCAGACATGATTCTCCTGGGGCGTTCAGGCAGAAAAATCCCCCGCCAACCCCCCCATCACTGCCCCTTGGTATTCCGGGAAGGGCTCCCGCAGCCAAGAGCCACTTCCGCAGCTCCACTGGCCCCCCTGCCTGCGGCTGCTGGCCAGTGGCACCGCGTTGCTGGGGGTGTCTGGGACAGGCAGGGCCCCCCCCACCCCTTAACCCCCAGCACCATGGTGGGAGCCGCGCCCCAGTGTCTGCCCAGGGTGGGCTGGGGTGATGGCAGGAGCCTACCTGAGCCAGGCACCCTGCAGCCGAAGGCTGCCCGGCCGTGCCAGCAAGGCAGCCCTGAGAGTCAGGAGCCGCTGGCATTACTGGAGGCCAGACAAAGCGCCCTGAGGAGGACAAAACAAAATGTCCTTAAAGGCAGTGGAGGGAGAGGCTGTCAGACCCTCCCTATTTCCCTGCGGCCCCACGGGGACCCCCCCTGCCCAGCCACACAGGGACTGCTCTAGCCCCTGGAGCTGCCCTGCACTCCATCGGGCACCCGCTGTCAGGGCATCTGTGGGGTTTGGGAGCAGTAGAGGGGCACTGCCCGTCCTCCTGCCTGCTGTTTTGGAGTGAGCATGCAGAGATTCCCAGGGGCACCCATAAAAATCAGAGCCTGCAAAAGCAGGACACAGCACCCTCATCACACATGGACCAATGGGAAGGTGCAGACCCCAGCCCACAGGTGGGGAAACTGAGGCATGGCTGCACATTGCCCAGCTGCTGCCTTCATCACCCCTGTCCCTCCCCAGGGGGGACACAGCGGGCACCCTGAGCACCGCTGCAAACCCGCCCAGCCCCAGGGGCTGCACGCTCATCCGTGGGCAGGGTTTGCACTGCAGGAGCCCGACTGGGCTGGGGGCAGCGGTGGCAGGAGCTGCACCTGCAGGCAAGGATGAGAGGACAGGCAGGGACCACGCTTTACCAGGTGAGTGGCAGGGCCCTGGAGGCAGGCCAAGGGGATTAGCTCCCTTGCCCAGTGACCCGGGCAGCTCAGCAGCCAGTGTCCATCCTGCTGCGGCTCCTCCTGAGGGTCTCACGGTGCAGGGATGCTCCAGCAGTGGGGGTGCTCCGGGAGCAGGGATGCTCTCACAAGGACCTGCCTTCCTCCCCACAGCCCCCACACGAGCTCCTCCCAGCACCTCCTGTGCCCTGCACAGGGGTGTCCTTGCACCCTGCAAACAGGGGAGCCCCAGGCAGAGAGCTGCAAGCCACAGCATGTGCCAGACCCTGCAGTCCCCTGCCCGTCCCCACCTCTCCGCATGCCCTGGCACTGGGGTGGGCTGCTCAGGTACTGCCGAGAAGTGGGTTAAAGATCAACTGGGAGCAGGTGGGTGCTCCCATGCCTGGCTCCCTGCTGTAGGTGCCAGGCTCAGCCCTCGCCCTGGTGTGATGCCAGCTGCTCCAGCCAGGGCAAGACCACAGCAGCAGCATGGAGCCATGGCAAGCGCTCCACAACATGCAGGAGCATGTCCTCATGACAGACTCCTGATCAAGCCCAGATACATCCTCAGCACCTCCCTGTTCCCAGCCAAGGGCTTCTCCTGGAGACATCTGTCTGCCGGCTGCCCTGACCTCTCCACACTGCCCGTCGCAGGCAGGATGGGCGCTGGGCTCCCTGCTGCAGGCGCAGCCAGTGGGGCCACGCTGGGACACTCAGGCGGAGGAGCTGTGCGCGCGCGGGCGCGCTGGAAGCACCTCCTGGAGCACGCCGCTCCCCTGGCTCTTGGCTTCCCAGGGAAGTCCTGGCTCCCGGCCCTCTGGCTGGAGCGTGCAGCTATTTCGGGAAGCCCCCTGGGAAGGGGAGGGCCTGGTGATCATGTCGGCCCCGGCAATCAGTTCCCATCCATCGGGAAAAAGGGAAGAGCCAAGCCCAGCCTGGGCTCACCTGCCGGGTGCAGCACAGCAGCCTGGCACAGGAACCTGAGCTCAGGGCTCCTAAATCCCTTGCTGCATGGCAGAGCTGCCACAAGCACGGGGCCATCACGGCCCTCCAACAAGGACACGCACTAGGCACATCCCAGATCCGCTCAGGGCACCAAAGCCATCCCTGATGCAGGCGAGTGCAGGGCAGCACACAGAATCCTGCAACACACCGCTTGCAAGAACGGAGGGTCAGGCACCATGCCGATGCCTGGAAAAACCTGGCTCTGCCCACACACCATCCTACCAGCCCAGTCCAGGAGAGCCTGCCGGCTGGAGGCAGAGGGGAAGCAGCCCCACACCATGCCCCTCTCAGAGCACCCGGCACAGAGGGATGCCCACACCCTTTGCCAAAAGCAGGCAGAAGAGCCTCCCGGCCAGGGCTTTCCCACCTTTGCCACCCGCCCAGAAAGCTGGGGCAGGTGATAAGGCCAGGCAGAGCGCCTGAGATGAGCGATAGCATCTCCAGGCACAGTGAGACATTGCACCCAGGCAGCCTCACAGGCAGCAGGCTCAGGGCGAGTGGTGGCCAGCATCTGCCCCACGGTCACTGGGCTGGGGGAGCACCAGGGTGGCACAACCCCGGCTGGGGGTCACAGGGGGGCATCAAGCCTTTCAGGAGCCCCGGTGTCCTGCTCCCTGCACCAGCTGCTCTGGGTCCCCAAGGCAGTGGCCCATGCCAGCCCGGTCCCCGCACCCCAGCACTTACCAGCAGCCCCTCGCTGCACTTATCAGCCATCCCTGGAGGCTTGAGCGCTGTGCCGGCTGCCCGCCGTGGGGTCCCTCGCCTGCCCACTCTCCGTCGCGCTGGCTGCTGCACCAGCACCGGTGCGCTTCAATCCACCGTCAGAGCAAGCTGGGCAGGGGGGAGAGAGACATCAAGGGAGATGTGACTGGTGGGGTGGGCACATCCCCGCCCCAGGCCTCCCCCTCCCTCCAGGAACCGAGGGGCTGTGCCAGGCTGGTTGCTCCCCCGCACCTGCCCGCAGGGCACATGGAAGCAGGGCTGGTGGAGGACGCAGGGCCCAGGGCCGGGTGCGCTGGCGGCGGGTTCTCTTCCTGCTGGCTCCCAGCCCCTCCAGCATCTCCAAACCCCCGGCACCCGCAGGAGCAGCAGCTCCCAGGTGTTTCCCAAGAAGCAGTTAAAGATTTACCCAGTGTGGACAGGCGACCTTGTGGGCAGCTGGCTGCCGACCTCCCGGCAGGTGGGCGTTGGGGGCCGCGGGCAGGAACGGGGGTCCCCCAAACTCTCCCCCAGTGAGAGCTGGAGCCGAAGTGGCTGCCGCACACGGCAGCGCTGGGACTGGGCGCTGAGCGGGGCCAGCACAGGGCTCAGCTGCCGCACAGGACACAGATGGGAAACGATTGCCTTCTGCCCTGGTGCATCGCACGCACGTGCAGCGCAGGGGGGCTGAGTCGCCAGGCTCTGCCAGGCACCAGGTGCTGCCGGACAGGGCATGGGGGCAGGCAGCTGCCTCCCCTGCCCTTACCCCTACCCCATTCTGGGGCTGCTGGGGGCCCCAGGGGAGCACCAGGGCCTGCCCTCTCAGCCACTCTTGCAACAGACCAGTTTACTTGTCCGTGAGACAGCACCGGTGTTTGCAGATCCCACACGAGCGCTCGGTGCCCTTGCCGGCTGTGGAAGAACCCCGACCCCCACCAAGGGTCCCCAACTACCACCACCGGCCAAGCACCCCAGGGCCTGTCCCCAGGCCGCCATGGGTACGGAGCGATCAGCAGAGGGGCGCAAAGCCCTGAAGGCGTGGGGAGGGAGCGTGGGCGGCAGAGATAAAGGGCAGGAGCCCGGGGGATGTGCGGCGAGCCCCCAGCCCCGGCCACAGCCCCTCCAGCGCAGGCAGGCTGCTGCCAGCAGATACCGAGTCCCACCGCCAAAGCCCTCCCCAGGAGCGGCTGCGTTTCCAAGGGGAGCTGAGATGTCGCCACTGCGCGGGGAGGAAGACAAGCCCCGCTACTCGTGCCGCACGGGGACCTCTCAGAGGTGAGATGTGCGGGGCCTGCAGCTGGACCTCCTCCCCACCGCACACCTATCGCCAGCCAGGCCAAAACCGCCAGCTCTGCAGCCGTGAATTCAGCCCGGGGACTCATGCCGTGTCTCGGGAAGGGAAAGCACCCAAAGGGACGGCCAGCCACTCCCCCCAGGGTCTGCCAGGCGCCGATAAGGCTGCGTGCCTCTGTAGACACCGCTGGCTTTGGCTCCCAGCCTGGCAAGGAGGCGAGCGCCCAGCCAGGTGTTGGGCGGCAACGGGACAGATGCAGGGATGCCCAAGGCTGCAGCATCCCTTGGGAGAGCCCTGCAGGGATAGGGATGCAATACATTGGTGCTACGGGGCAGCTCTCCCGGAGGAGCTGCGGGATCCCATGACAGCTCGGAGGGCAGGGCGGCTCATACCTAGAGACAGGATGGGTGGCACTGTGGAAGCGGGGACACCTGGGCACCCACGGGGGCTCCCGGCTGGGGTGTCAAACCTCGGCGGGGGAGGCAGCCCACGACACCCAGGGGAAGGCCACGGATGCCCGGCCGCAGGATGGAGCTTTTCCCCCCCATCCCCTCCCACCCGGCGGGCGGCCCGGGGCGCCGGTGCAGCCGCTACCACCTGCGAGGCCATTTCCTCCGCCAGCATCCATGCGGCCCGTCGCAGCCGGGGATCCCCGGTACCCACGGGAAACGGGCACCGAGCCGGCCCGCCGCCGCCCTGCCCGCTCCCCCCCCACCTCGCCCGGAGG
>NW_010973284.1:9537014-9563341 GCF_000737465.1 Haliaeetus leucocephalus | reverse complement strand
CGGCACCGGCACCGGGGGCGCGGGCACCGCGGGCACTCGCGGGGCATGAGAGAGCGCAGGTGGGAACACAGGTACACATGGCACCCGCGGGCACATATGGGCACACACGGGCACGCTATGCACTTGGCACACCTGGGCACGCTCGTGGCATACTGGGCACACACGGGCACTCGCAACCCACGTGGAGCCCACAGGTGCGTGGAGACCCCCGGGCACATGCAGGCTTGTGCAGGGACGTGGCACACGTCAACATATATGGGGCATATGGTCACACACAGGCTCCTACAGGGCACGCGTGCATCCGCACACCCACGTTTTCACACCCGCAAGCGCACAGAGAGGAGCATCCGCGCGTAGCGAGCGCTCGCACAGACTCACGCTGCCAGGGCACAGCACCAGGACGAGCCCGGGCAGGGAGATGGCCGCAGGCTCCGGCCAGGATGTGTGCGGTTAGTGTGACTGTTGTACATGCGTGCATGTGCGTGCATGTGTCTGTTGCGTGTGTGTGGGTCCGTGCGCATGCACCTGTATGCCCATGCATGCGCATGCTGCAGCAAGTGTGATTGCTGGCACATGTACACACATGTGTATGGTTGCAAATCTGTACACGTACGCCAATGTATTTAGGTGTGCGTGTACGTGTGTGTACACATGTAAGAGTACATGTCTGTATCTATATGCATACACGTGTATGTGAGCATCTAGCTACATGTGTGTGCAAACCTCCATGCCTGTGTATGTGTGTGTACACATGTATGGGTACGTATGCACACATGAGCATGAGTGTACACAGGTGTGGATGCATGTACTGATATACACACACCCATAAATCCATATGTGCATGTGTGTGTCCCCATACCCGTGTGCATGTGTGCACATGCGTGTGCAGCCCGAGCACGCCCCCGCAGCCCAGGCCAGATGTTTCCAGTAATGCATGACGGGTGCGCCGGGGGCCGCCCCTCGCCGAGGCCTCCTCTCCCTCCCCTCCCCTCCTCTTCCCGCTGGGCTTCCCGCATGCCGGGACGGGTGCCTGCACCCCGGCACCCTGCCCTGCCCCCTGGATCCTTCCCAGCTCTCAGGGCGCGCTGCACACCGGGGCCCTGGAGCGGCTGTGGGGAGTGTGGCAGGAGGGCAGTGGGGGCCCTGCACCCCACAGCCCAGGACCCTGAGCACACCAACAGCACAGCCCTTCCCACACCCCCATCCCTGTCCCCATCCCATTGGGTGCTCTCTGGTCCTTTCTGCCTCCACAGCCCTGCACCCCATCCCAGGGCTGACCCTCTGGTGCTCCAGCTGACTTAGGGAGCATCCCTTACTTGTCTCTCCACGGATCCCTGTTGTCCCTGCAGGTTGCTGCCTGGTTAAGGAAATCCTCAGCGCGGGATGGGGTGGAGGTGGGGGCAACAATGGGGTGGGTGCCCCAGGGGTGTCTGGCCAGCTGCTGCAGGCCCCACCACCTCAGACTCTCCAGGGTGCTGGGCTGCAGGATGGGAGACGGCGCCAGCGCACTCATGCGCCGACACTGCTTTCGTTTTACGAGTGTGCTGAAGCCAGAGACAGGGTACCCACAGCAGGAAGGGGAAGGCAGCAGTGAAACCGGCGGGTGCGCAAGTCCTCCCACACCCTGCCAGCACCCATGCATGGCTGCTCTGCACCAGGAGCCAGGTTGCTCACTAGCACCCTCGATCCTGGTTGCACGTGGCCTGACGCCCCACCCTGCAGCCCAAATCCAGCACCTGAATCCAGCAACCCACACCCAGCATCCCAAATCCAGCATTCCACGCCCAGCGTCCTGTGTCAGAGCCAGAACCCGGCTGCAACCCGCACCCCTGCCCCAGGGTCTGGGCTTTGGAGAGGAGCTGCCAGCCGCTCGAAGTTGCAGACTTCACCCTCAAGGGATGGATTTCTGTGGATGAAACTCATGCTTTCAACCCCCAGCATGGCTTTGTGAAGGCACGACTGGCTCCAGAGCTCCTGCACCCAGCATCTCCGTCCTTGCACAAACCAACTCCAAGGACAAGCATTGGGGTATGCCAGGCGGGACAGGCTGTGCTGGCTCCACAAGGACTGGAGGCCTCTCTGTCGCAACCCTCAAGGCTCCTCAGGGTCTTGCTCCCTTTGTGTGCATCTCCTCTGTGTGCTTTCCCATGTCTTGACTTGGGGAAACAGGAGGAGGGGCCTCACAGTCCCATTGGGTCAGCTCCTGCCCCCCTGCAGCCTCTGAGAAGCTGCAGTGCCCTCGCAGCACCCTGCACCTGGGTGGAAACACCTCCTCCCCAGGAGCCTGGGCACTTCACACAGCCATGGCTTTGGCCTCCATCCTGCTGCGCCGGCCAGCATTCCCCAGTGTCTCGCGGTGCCCAGGGCCTGTCCTCCCAATCCCTGGGGTGCAAGGCTGCAGTGCCAAAGGGATGCAGGACGGGTGCAAGCCTCCACCCTGTGCTCGTGCCCCCTTCACCCATCTCTCCCCACCTGGTAGCAATCATCCCCCCATTCCCACTTTGGGGCACCCATCTCCTTCCCGCCTCACCATCCCTCCTCTAGGCTGTCAGGTGTCACAGTGTCACACTGGCAGGCGTCACACCCCCAAGTCCCCGCAGGGTGGTGGGGGTGATGCCACAGCACCCCTTCCCCAGTGCCATTCAAATCTGTGGGGCTGGTGGCTTCCCCCTCTGCGGGCAAGTGCAGTGACCTCATGGCGGCTGTGGCATCTCCCTGGGGGACATGGGTTGGCGTGCGGTGGCATCCCCGCCTCAGCAGCACGGCCTCTCCTCTCCATCTCCATGGGTGCTGTTGCCTGGGAAACTGTGGGCAAACGCGGGCAGGGATCCAGAGGGGTGAAGGGTGGGGAGGAAACGCCAGCTCCCAGCACCTGAGAGAGGGCTGGGCCGGCTGAAACGCCAGAGATCTCTGGAGATTTCCCATATGCCAGGCCTGCGGCACAGGGCTGTGGTGATCCTTGAGTGCTCGGAGCCCTGGCACGGTCCAGAGCTTGTCCTTGAGTTTGGGAGTGCACCAAATGCAGCAGGATTTAATGCTGCCTCCCCTATGTGCCCGGCATGGGGGCTGGCTGTGCACCTCCTTGGAGGGACCCCAAGGTTGTGTCCCAACCTGCTTCCCAAGCCCCAGCGCCACTGTGTCTGGATCCAGCTCCAAGGTTTCCCTGCCGGTGGGATGCTGACTGCAGAGCCGGGCGCTCCCTGCCCACCCCACTCTGGATCACACCCCCAGTGCATGTCCCAGGGTGGGAGGCAGGGGGAGGGCAAAGTTCGGCATTGGCATGATCGTACTTCACCAAAATCAACCAGTTTCTTTTAAACCAGCTTCTCGGAAGCAGCTCCCAGCTCCCCAGGCTGCAAGACAGCCCCAAAGGTGACCGGGCTGCCTGGGGAGCTGCAGAGACCGGGGGACCACGTGCTCTGGGGTGACCCTCATCCTGGTCCCCCAGCTTCCCACCTGAGCCCTGGAGCCTGGGGAGGAAGCGGGCTGGCAAGACAAACCCTCTGCCATCAGGATGCGGGGATGGAGGTAGAAGTACCCACGCAGGCTGGATGTGCCCACTCTGGGAATGGCACAGCCGCCCCTGCAGTACCAGGAAGGACCCCGCAATGCAGCAGGGCAAGGTCCAGATAAGAGCCACCAGCTCTTGTTTTGTCCTTCCAGCTTCCTCATCTTTCTTTTCTCCCCGGCATGTCCTCCTCATACTGCCCGGTACATGAAGAAAGGAACTGGCCCATGACAGCACGTCATCTCCCACCCAACAGCTCCTGTGATGGTATCGAATCTCTTGGAAAGCCCCCAAAATTGTCCCTGACTCGCCAGCAATTTGAAGCCACCTCATGAGAGCTGCCTCGCTCCCCAGCAAAGACCTCGCACATTTGCAATGCTGTGTGGCAGTGCCATACTCCTGCCCTGGCAGCCCCCTCCATCCCGGGACCCCTGTTCCTCCTGTGCCAAGATCTGCCCCTCACCCAACCCCAGGCTTCGCTCCCCCCCCCGGGCCCTGCTGTGCCCCTGCCCCGGGCTTTGCCAGCAGCTCATGCCCCCTCCGGCTCCAGGCTTCGGCTGAGTGCTGCTGCCTGGGTGAGTGCCAGGGCAGGTGAGGCGTGTCGGGGATTGCAGGAGATGCCGCAGGCATCATTGCTCCCGGCCACAGGGAGCTGGGTCCCCAGCAGCCCAGGCATGCTCCTGGGGACTTTCCACTCTGGTGCCTGCTAGTGGCCTGGGAAAAGTCCCTCATGGAGGAACCAGCTAGCCTGGGGGAAGTTCTGGCTCAGATGAGCAGCAAAATGGGTGTCCCGGGGCCAGCGGCTGTTGGGGATGAAGCCAGGCCCCCACACTGCCCTCCCTGCTGTCCGCCTCGGTGGCATATGCAGCACCCAGCTTGCAGCACAGGGCTTGTGTTTCACACCGCGGACATGTGTGGCCAGCGGGGACAGCCCTGCGCACAGGCAAGGGCTCCATTTGTGGGGGTCATACTTTGGCTGCAGCTCCTGAGGCCGTTGTTCCTCCCTCTGCCCTGGTTGCGCCTGGCTGGGAGGCACAGAGCTGTCTGGATGGGTTCAGCATCACCCGTGTTGGCTCTGCACTGGGCTGCCTCATCCCTGGGATGTGGCTCTTCTCTGGGTGCGGGGGGGCAGCAGGGTGCTGGGGACCTCATGGGACGCATGTGCACCTCCCCTAATGCTGCCCAGGGCAGCACTCAGGTCCCTGCCCCAGCATGGGCTCTGCTGCAGAGAGCACGACAGCTGGGGTGCCTTGGGCTGCCCAAAATAGCTGTCCCCACTCCCCCGCTGCCTGGCCGCTGGGAGCTATCCCATGACAGCGCCCCACGGACCTGAAGCAGCTGGAGGCAGCTGCCATCCTGCTGCAGCGCTCAGCCCACCACCCACAGGCTGCTGGCCACCGAGCACCCCAGGCTGGGACGAGCATCGCCCAAGGGACTGTCTCCCCCGAGCACCACCCTGCCCCGGTGCACCCACGGGTGCTCTGCCCGGGGAGGGTGTGTGGCCGCAGCCCTGGGGCTCCGCGAACCCACCTCTGCCCCCCGGACAGGGATAGCTGGTGCCCGGAGGCTGGACAGGGCTTGTAGAGCTGCTCCCAGCTCCTGTTGCAACTTGGCGGCCAGCCACACACCACAGGGTGCCCCCCCCCCCCATCCCAGCCCCCCCAGCCCAGGAGCCAGCCAAACACAGGGACCAGGCTTGCGTCTCTCTGCCGCCGGGTTCCCCTTCCCAGCCCGGCCAGCTGGCTCTTGGGCCCTGGCAAAAGGGGGTGGTGTTGCTGCCCTGCCCGGGGCCAGTGCTGTGTCCCCGGGGAAAGGTAGGCAGGCAGGCAGCTGGGCGTAAATCACGCCTGGCTGCTGGGGCCAGGCTGGGCAGCGTCCCTGGGTTGCAGGGTTGTGGCACTCCCACAAAGAGCACATGGGGGTGAGGGACAAGAGACAACGGCTGCACCAGCCTGGCAAAACAGCAGCCTGCACTTGCCCACTTATGATGTTTGCCGATGCAGGTCCCTGGTGACAGTCCCCAAGGCCATCCTAGAGGTCAGCAAGGAGGACGAAGTGCTGCCTGCCCAACTCACCCCACAGTGCTCCATCCTTCATGACACAGGGGTTTCAGTTCCCCTCGGGGCATGCACATGATGTAACCAGCCATGAAGACATGTCCCCTCACCCATCCTCTACCACGTCATGTCATGCCTCTGACCCCTGCTGAAATTCCCTGTGGGAAATTCAGCCAAGTGTCCGTGGGGCTGGACTGTGGGAGGGACACACGGTGATGGCATGGGGCTGGGGGCCCTGGGAAATAGCACAGTCCCCTGCAGCTCTGACACCCCGCTCCAGCCAGGGTGCTGCCGTGGTCCTGGCCAGCAGATCATGGTACACCAAGGAGTTAGTGACCTGAGTAACAGCAAGCCTGAGCAGGCCCAGACCCGTGCTGTGGGCATCCCTTGGCTGTGGGGTAAGCTCAGCCAGGTTAGAAACCAGGCCGTAACAGTGGAGTCTGCAGGGAGCTCGTACCTGGTACCTGCCACGTGCATATCTGTGTCTTTATCTAAAACAGCACCAAGAAGTTCTCCTGTGAGCATCTTTCTTTTTGGCAGTAGAAATAATGAATAGAGCTGTTTTCTTCTAAGAAAATTCTGTAGTACCTCAAATAACTAAAATGGGATAACCCTTTCCACCAACAGCGTCTGCGAGGCGTGCTGTGCGTGGACCAGAGGTCTGTTCTATGCTGCGCAGCTCAGGGTTCCTGCATCGGAACGGATCTAAGATTATCTGTAGTAGTCTCTCTATAGTGTGAACTCTAATAAACAGCATTTAAAATGACACTTAAAGAGTCTGAGTGCCTTTCTCACTGGGATTATGACAAATCAGCACCTCCTGGTGCAAAACAGCCACCACCTGCATTTGGAGTGGGGGTCCCAGAGTGGAAGGGGGCAGCTGGAAGGCTCCATGGTCGAAGTCCACAGACCCCAGGATGGGTAAAATTCCTGGTGCTGGAGGAGATGAGCAAGCGCTAGGGCTGCTGCCTGCAGGCGCAGCCAGATGCGAGTGCTGGGGACCCCCTAAGCAGCTGGCGGGGGGGTCCCCCCAGCACAGGTCCGGAGGGATGGAGGCAGGGGCGTCCCACGGATGGAGCTCAGGCAGGACCCAGCCGTGCCCGGGGTGGGAGGTCACCCCTCTGCCGTCCTGACCCGCAGCTCGCCCCCCCCTCTGCGCAGGGGACCCCGAGGGAGCTGGTGGCCGCTCAGGACCCACACCCTCATCTGACGGGCAGAGGGGCCGGGGCCCGGAGGGGAGCTGCCGGCCTGAGCTGGGCGGAGGAGGGGGAGGGCTGGGTGCCAGGGTGACCCCCCCGCCCTGCCTCCGGGAGGGCTGGGAAGGGGCCGGGCTCCCTCTGCGGACAGCTGCCGCTCACTGCAGCCGCCGGCAAAGCAGCAGGGGCCGGATCCTGCCCGGCTCCCGCGGCACCCGCAGGAATACCGTCCCCCGCAGACAGCGGGGACAGCCCGGGGTGGGTCACCTTCGCCCCCGCTGCTGGCAAGGGACAAGGGCTGTCTCCTCCTGGGGTGCCCCACTCTTCACGTGTGCCGGTGCTCGCCTGCAGCCGGGCACCCATCGTCCCCAGAACGGTTCGTGTGTCCCTGGGGAGAGCTTGCAGGAGCTCCACACGTAAAGCTGGGGGATGGCTCCCTTCGGAGCCGTTCACAGCAGATAAAATCCAGATCTCCCTGCCCTGTGCTGCTGAGAGTGTCCCCGAGCCTGAAAACGAGCTCCGGAATGCCTGGGAAGAGGGACAGGCAGCCTCCAGGCATGGCCAGCCTCTGCCACGCAGAGCTGCCTGTCCCTGGTACACGCACCCCTTGCAGCTCTTAATGTGACTTGGCAGCAGTAAGGGAAGCAGGGGACAGAGGGGACAGCTGCAAAAGGCTGGGAGGGATGGCCCAGGCCAGGAGCACACCCAGGTGCATGGTCCCCGTGGGCTGGGATGCTGGGCATGCAGACCCTGTTTGGGCTGGCCAGCCTTGAGCTCCCACTGCTCAGATATAGAGTCATTTAGGACTTTTTTTTGGTCCAGGAGGCAGGGATTTTAGGACAAGCTGGAGGTGAACGGCTCAGTGTCAGAGTGGGATGAGGCACAGCACATTTATGGGAGAACATGGGGCTGTCTTAGCTGTCAAAGGCAATCACAGGAGGGTGGGCATCACATCTGTCCTGGAGAAACGGGGGAAACTGAGATGGGATCTAATTAATAAAGACTAAATGGGTAGGGATCCTAAAGCACATTGCCTTTGCCTCGTGGAAACTTGACCTCGCCTGTCCAAACCTATTGCGTCCCTTTCTGAGACAAGGAATTCACTTGATAAAGACACTGGGCAGACCAGCAAGCAGTCTGGTAAGATGAGCACGGTGGCACGTCCACACAGCGCAGAGCTGCAAGCGCTGAGGGATGCTCAGGTGAGCGTCCACAGCACCTCGCAGAAGATCCACATGGGACAGCCAGGCCTGCAGGTGCCTGAAGGCTGCTCTGCACTTCACCGCGGGGCAGGGGCCGTGCCAAACCCCTGCTGACTAAACCCTGCAGACGATGCCGTAGCGATGAGGGCAGAGCCACACATCGAGCAGCCGCAAACTGTGTGGGAACAAAATGCCGCACTTCACCCAAAGCTGGGCCGAGGGGAAGAAGGGGGCAGCGGGCCTGGCTGGCAGGGGACAGTGCTGCCCTGGGGGCTGAGGGACCGCAAGTCCCGGAGCTCCAAGAGCCCAGGAAGGGGAGCGGCGGGTGCCCCGCTGCCGGCAGAGGGAGGCAGACACCGCGGCGGCGGGGCGGGGGATGCTTCGGCACGGCCCCGCCGGCCCGGGACCACCGGCTGGAGGGGACAGGGGGACATGGGGCCAACGCTTGAGGAGCCCGGGTGGTGCAGCGTGCCCCACGGCCCCGGGGCTGCTCCAAACCCAGCCGCGGCTGAGCTCTGAGCTGTAATTTTGGGACGTAGCCCCAAGGTTGTTTCTGACCCCACAACCAGCCCTGCATGGCACTGAGCACCGGGACGGGAAGGTCCCAGCTTGGCCCGGGGTGGTATTGGGTCGGGGAGATATGGACCTGCCCTGGTGGCACCAGTATCCTCGCTGCGTGGGCACAGAGCCTGTGCTGTCATCCCCGGGAACTCCGTCTCTCTGGGTGCCAGCCTCATCCTGCCCCCATGAGAAGCACCGCCATCCCCACAGCCGTGCTCCTGTGCCTCACACCCCACGGTGGGTGTCACTCCTGGGGGTGCTGGTCCTGGGGCACATCTGGTACCGCTGGTGCACCCACCGCCTGTGCCGACTCAGGCTGCACTGGGAGCTCCCGCAGGGCCGTCAGCACTGGATGGTGCCTGGGTGTGTCCCCAGCTAAATTTAAAGGACTTTGCGGTATAAATATCCTCAGTCATAAATAAACAGAGAGGCTAGATGTTTATCGGGGCCTTCCTGGCAGCCCCGCTCCAAAATGCTGAGCACCCCGTGCAGTCTCTGTGGTCCTCCCTGGGCTGTCCCCTCTGCCAGCAGCACCGCTGGGTCCTGCACTGCCCTATGGGGACACGGGCACAGGGTCCTGCCCCATGCTACGGCCCTGCTCTGATCCCCCTGGGCCCTCAGGGGAAAAGATCCAGCAGCCGTTGCTCCTCCAGAGATGTTGACTCTGGCTGATTGCTGGCAGGAGCGGGGATGGCCCCAAGCCCTGTGCTGTCGCCTGCCACCAGCCCAATTTGCTTGGCACCCTGGGAACAGGTTTACATGGGGACACAGGGAAGTGGGGTTGGCATCCTGGCACCTGCTATGGCTGGTGTGGGGCACCACCTGCCTGGCACTGGGGACCAACCTGGGGACCTGTGCCACCGGGGACCCTGAGGTCCAGCCCCAGTGCTGGTGCATGGGGAGTCCCTGGGCTGTGCTGGCATTGCCCCTTGGGGACAGCCCACCATGGGGCCACCGTGGGGCAGGGACAGAACCACAATGAGGGGTGGGGTGAGGACCACAATAGGGGGAGGAGCCAGACTACAATGTGGGGTGGAGCTGGAGGTGCTGGAGCGGAGCCAGGGCCACATGAATGGGAGGTGAGAACCAGGCAGAGGAGCAGGAGCAGCTCCATGGCGCTGGCAGGAGGCTCCTGTGGGCCCAGCACCCATGGGTTGCCTCCCCATGGCCTCTGCCTGACCACCGCGAGTGCCCCAGCACTGCTGCTGTGGAGCCACCCCATGCTGGCACCAGCCTGTGCACACCCAGGTGCATTTGCACCCTCCCAGACCCGCTAGTGGGGAGCTTTGGAGTTCTGCGGGTGCCCCCTGGGAATGAGGGCTTTCTGTAGGATGTGCAGCCTCTCTGCAGCCCCTGGGATGGCATCAAGGCCAGAGCAGCAGCTCTGTGCCCCCAGCTTCCCCCATCTCCCTGCTCTGAGCCAGTTGGCCAGTTGCTCCCAGTCCTTCCTGGACTGCCCATTTCCAGTCCCTGTCCCGCACCCTGCACCTCTCTGGGTGTGCTGCTGCTCACTTCCACCCTGTCCTAACCGACCTGCCCGAGCTGTGCTGCACAGCCCTCCACCCCGTGGCTCCCATCATGAGGCCTCTGCAACCCTCCTGCTGCACGCAGAGGCTCGAGCATCCCTCTGTGAGAGCTAGCAGCTCCTCTGCAACTCATGGCTCTGCCAGGAGCATGGGCTGATCTGGAGGGGGATGCTCTGAAGGGGATGCTGCTTTGAGCAAAGCCCCACTGTGCTGTGCCATGCCATGCTGTGGAGTGGCTGTGGGCCTGCGGGCATGCTGGGCTGACAGTGGGATGGCCGCACCTTGCAGAGGTGTGAGGGGATACCTCTGGCATGTTGGCACCTGGTAAAAGGTCACCGGAATTTGCCTGGAGCCGGTCCCCAGCACTGGCAAACTGTTCCCGGCTGGCTCCGATCCATCCTCTTCACCATCTGCAGCCTGGGGTTAATGAGTACCTCCAGGGTACACAACTGGAGGGTCATTAAACAGCAGTTGAACAAGCCGGGACTGCCAGAAGCACTTGAACAAAGGGGGATGATTCACTGTTTGCCCTGCAACAATATTTACCGTGGCCGGGAGTGAGGGAATGTTGGTGCGGGGCAGGACGGTGAGGCGACACAGGGACCGGCAGAGGAGGGCGGCTGTGCCCGGGAGAGGACCACGCACGCTACCACAGCCCTGCCTGCTGCGGGCAGGGTGCCGGGCATGGCCATGTGTGCCCTTGGCTCAGCAGGGTGTCCCCGTGCCCCCCGGTGTGTCCATCCACCCTGGGGAGCTGAGGCCACTGAGCTGCACAGGGCCAGGCTCAGTGCCCCACCTCTGCCAGCCCAGCAGCCTGCTCCAGCATCCTTACCGGCCCGTTGTCCTCACCATCTCAGTCTGTTCCACAGAGAGAGAGGGAACTGGAGACAGGGAGGCCAGGGATGGAGGTACCTGGCTGAAGGAGGGGTAAGCCCTGTCCCAGGAGATATCTGCCCCCAGACTCTGGTGTGACGCTATCTGTGGCTCAGGGGTGGCTGGGAGGGATGTGGGGGGGTGTTCCATCTCCCCACTGATCCTCACTTGTCTCCTTTGCTGTCCCTAGAAAGCCAATCGGGGAGGGTCATTTGCTGATTAGCTCACTACCTAATTAGGCCCTACTGAAGATGTGTCACATGCACAGTCGATATGCTCATGCTCATACATATGTGTACACACACACGTGTCAGTGCACACACTTGGCAGCCCCAGGGCCAGGACACCCGCAGGGGAACACGCTGCATCCCCTGGCAGATGCTAAGAGAAGAGAGGTGTTCAGCAAAGACGCTGCTTCATGCCAGGGCCTGCCATGCAGCCGGCTTCCCTAACGCAGCAGTGATGGGCTGGGGCACGCAGGCTATACCCTCCCCATGAGCCCTCCAGCCGCTCTGGCTTCCAGCCCTCTCGGCACTGCCCGGCACAGCCTTTTCTCACAGCTGTGCATGTACTGCACCTTGCCAGGGCATCTCTCCGCACCCTGCCAGGATCACCCTCCCACCCGTATGCAGGGATGGGAGCTGCTGGTCTGTTGGTGGCCAGTGGCCATCGGGATCAGGAAGCACCCTCCAGCTCACCCCAGCATGTGCCCCCAGTATAGGGACCGTGCTGGCCGTGGCGGGTGTGCACGTGCAGCTGCAGGGTGGGTGAGCAGCTGTCACCAACCCTGGCTTCCTCCCCAGCATCCCACCAGTGTGTCCAGACTCGTGTCCGTGGGGCAGAAGGGTCCCGGTCAGGTATGGCAGCGCTGTGGGTGCCCTGCCCCAGTGAGGGGTGCTGCCTGCCCTGCCTGTGCAGGCTCACGGCGCAGCAGCCCACCTGCACACCCCTCCCTGCCCCTCCGGGCCCTGCAGCCTCCTGGGCTGAGGGCGGAGGGGGGCAGATTCCTTTCCAGGTGGAGGATTTCTCTCCTTGGGAGCAGCGAATTATCCCCAGCCCGTCGCACACGATCCATCTGCCTCTCCACCTGCCTGCTTGCCAGGCTGCAGGCATGGCACCTGCCCAGTGTGCTGGGTGCACCAGGGTCCCACTGCAGGGTCCTGCCCGTGCACGCCATGTCCAGCCTGAGCTCCCTGTGTCCTTGCAGCTTTACAGGGTGCAGGTTGCCAGCAGGGCTGAAGTGTGTCTGAGTGCTGGCCATGTGAGCTTGGCTAAAGCGGGGACCTACACCTCCATCCCCAAAGGCCTGAGAGTACCCTCAGCACCCACAGCAGAGTGGGAGCTGGTCCCACTCCTCCCCCTGCTCTGCCCTGGCTGCTCCCAGGTGCAGCATTCAACTCAGGCCTTGCAGAGCCAGACCCTGTCCCTGGGTCCCAGCAGCCATGGGCTTCAATATGTGTCCCCAGCGGTGCCGGGTGATGTGTGCTCCCATGCTGGCCCCTGCATGGGTGAGCAGCGTGGGGGGCAACTGCCCCCGTGTGTCTCTGCGCTCCATGCTGCTCTGGCCAGGGGCTGATGCAGGCTGGAGCCCGCTGTCCAGGCATCCATCCCATCCTGAGTACACCCTGGCCACCAGAAATCTGGTGTCCCAAGACAGGACATGATGGCTGGATGGGTTTCCCAGCCCAGGATCTCCAGGCCTGGGGGTGACAGCTCTGGGATGTCCCCCCGACCTGACGCACTGGGGCTGGGTAGCTGAGCTGGAGCCAGGACTCCTGGGTCCCTGGTCAGGCTCCAGCAGCCGAGGCATCCCCTTAGTGTGACACTGCAGGGGGGTGGGAATGGCTGGGACTTGCTGAGTTCAGCCCTTTGGTACCCACTCTTTGCCTGGGGCATCCTCATCCACCTGCCTCTGTTGGGGGGGGCAGGACGAGAGGGGACAAAAGCCTGTCATTACCCAGCCCAGGGAAGCCTCCCTGTACCCAGAGTCAGCCCCCTGCCCTGCTAATCACACTCCCCTCATTAGCCAGCCCCTCATTCAGCCCTGATGAAGGGGAACAGCAGGGGATCCAATTAGAGCCGAAATGACAGGCTGGGGCAGGGATCCTGCTCTACCTGTCCTGGCCCCAGGGGAGCATTGCTCATGGGGTGAGAGCTCTGGTGGGACAACGCGGGGGACACAGTGGGCTTGTTGGGGCCCTTGTGCCCAGCATCCTTGCCCTAGACACTGCTGTGATCCGCTGGCACTGGAGCCAGGGCAGGGGTTGCAGATGCTGCCCACATGCTGCTGCAGGGGATCAGCCCATTCTCTGCACATCCCTGTGTGTGCCAGGCATGTACAGCCCCTTGCACAGGTGTGTGCAGGTGTGCCAGGCTCTGCCACCCTCTCGCACCCAGAAGCAGGTTCCTCCAGTGATGCGAATTGCTGCTGTCCCATCTGGGGCAATGTGTTTGCTGCCTTGCACCATGGCAGGCCCTGGCCCTGGCATGCAATCGCCACTGGCTGCGGTGGGCAGAGCTGCCCCCCAAATACCCACTCAGGGTGCAGCCTGGCCCCTGCCACGGCCCCATCCCTGCACCCCCACCCCGCTGCCCTGCAGGGACCACGGGGACCTTTGGGTCTCCTCAACATGGCCGTTCCCCAACCCACTCCCCAGGACACTTGTGGGGCTGGATGGAACCACACAAGCTGGGCACATCCTGGCTCTGCTGGGGCATCTGGACTCGTCAGTGGCCCCAAAGTCTGGATCCCTGTGGCTGGTGCATCCTCATCCTCTGGGTGCCGGCAAGAAGAGGGTACAGAGCAGGCTGTGAGAGCCCGGGCAGGGAAGAGTTACCGTGGCAGTGGGACAGGGTTCCCAGCACCTTCCCAGCAGGAGCTACGGGGCTCATTAACCAGATGTCATGGCAGGGATGGGAGGGACATCATTAGGGATGGAGAGCTGAGCTCAAGGGCCCAGCCTCCGGGCACCACAGGGCTCTAACCCTCCTCCACCAGCCAGGATCTTGTCTCACTTGCTCAGGGAAACCCTCACTCAGCAGTGGGGCTACCCAGTCCCACTCCTCCATCCTGTGGGTTGCCCCAGCGGTTCCCCCTTCGCTTACCTCCTGCCCTGGCACCCAGGACCCTGCTCAGCGGCTGCTGGGACACCACACTCAAGGGGCTCCTGGAAAGGCTTGGGATGTGGGGTGTCCTTCTGTCCTTCTGGTGGGGATGCAGCCCCTGGGTCTGGCAAGGGTACCAGGGGGGCTTCTAGCCCGGGGGTCCTTCTGTCTCCCTGCTGGTGGATTGTCCCCCTGGGATCCTGACTGACCCTGTGCTCCCCAGGCAGCCCCTGCTTCGGGCGGGGAGAACTGCGGGTAATTACAGACCCCAGCAGCAATGCTAATCACCAGTTGTGGGAATAAACGGAGCAGGACCGGGTGCCCGGGGGCCTGTGCCTCCCCTGCCCCAGCCAAGAGCCCATGTCCTGCTCGGCGTGGCCAGGAGGGCACGGAGGCACAGCCTAGCATGGCCTTGAGAGGCATGTCCCCAGGACAGTCCCCTGGCTGCTGGGAACACTGAAATGGGTCTGGCATCACCACAGTACCTGAGCCGCATGCTCCAGCTCTCCCTGAAGGATGCTCTAGGACTGCGCGGGGCTGGGCAGGGCTGCTGGCTCAGTGCCTGCAGCTTCTCTGGGGCTTAACCCAGCATGTCTCTTCCGTCACACTCTCTGCCTCGGTTTCCCCATGTGCAGAAGGATGGGTGGGTGAATGGGTGCATGACCTGTCCTGCTGCTGGGGCAGAAGTGGTGGCACGGCCTGAGTTGCCCCGAGCAGGCTGAGGGGACAGCAAGGCACGGCAGTGCTTGGCATGGCAAGTGGCTCCCACACGCCCGCCTGCGGCCGCAGCTACACCCTCTGCTCAAAACCACGTCCTCATCCTTGG
Source organism: Haliaeetus leucocephalus (assembly GCF_000737465.1). Lineage (NCBI taxonomy): Eukaryota > Metazoa > Chordata > Aves > Accipitriformes > Accipitridae > Haliaeetus > Haliaeetus leucocephalus. Next base: position 9,548,487 of record NW_010973284.1, on the reverse strand, counting down.
CACGGAGCTGCAGGCGGCTCTGGGTGGGGAAGGGGTTTTCTGTGGGTAGTGTGAGTTTGGCCGAAGATCCAGTCCCTTCCCAAGGCTGGGCATTCCTGTGTGGCCAGTACCATCCTGTGCAGTGGGAGGGAGAGCCTGGCTCACTGGAGCCATCCCAGCCTGGCTCTGCCTGCCCAGTTCCCAGCCCTGGGCAGCCCCTGCCCTCCTGCCTGGCCCCGGTGGGCACCTCTCCCTGGGCTCTGGCACCGGGAAATGACTGTGCCCACCAGCGCAGATTCTCCCGGCACGTCTTCCAGCCATGGTGGCGAACAAAAGGCGCCCACGCTGCCCGCCCGGGCCTGACTGGCCCAGCCAGTCTGGCTGCCCCAACCGCCCGGCAGAGAGGCGGCAGGTTTCTCCCCGTACCTCCCGCCCTGGTGTGACTCAGTGCCCGCCTGCTGCCAGCGCTCACAGCCCCACTCCTTCGCCGCCCGCTCAGCATCACCCAGGTAGAGCGGCCGTGGCACCACAGGGAGCCGGCCAGCACCCGGGCAGGATGCTTGAGCTGGAGCATGGAGCTGGGGAGGCAGGGCAGGAGCCAGGGTGATGCATCGCCCCAGCTTGGTGCTCCAGGAACTTGCCCATCCGGATGGGGAAGAGGCAGGTGCCAAGCAGCCATCCGGGAAATCGCGGCAAGACCCGACACGACTGGCCTGACAGGCTGGGAAACAGCCGGAAAGAGACAGCCTGGCCCCTGTGTCACGGCTTGGAGCCACTGCTCTGGGGAGAGGCACCAGGAAGGGCTCAGGGCTGCTCCCCAGCCACCTGCTTGCATGAGAACTCACCAACCCACTGCCAAGTGAGCCGGCAGTGCTCAGCGGCACGCCGCTGCGCACCAGGAACTGCTACTGGTGACACTTGCACGTGTATACATGTGGTGCAGGTGGACGGACACACGCCCTGACATGGCATGCACCTTGCAGTGCACATCCCTGCATACACACACACACACACACCCAGCACCCGCATGCACGCCCCCTGCACCCCCCTCTACACTGTCCCCCCCAGGCACTGTGCATGTGCCTGCACATATGTCCCACACACATGCACAGGCCTCCCCACACATGCTCCCCCAAACACGCTGTGCATATATCAGTGTCCCCCATACACATATGTACCCTGCAAATGCCCCCATCTGAATCCATGTGCACCCCTCACATGTATGCACACCCTGCACACGTATATATGTGCCTTACATGCATACATCACATACACACCCACTACATCCATGCACACCCCACCTTGACCCCGCACCATGTATGCCCCCCTCACATCCACGTGCACAGCTTCATGCATGCAAACCCCCCCATGTGTCCACTCACCCAACCCCCTTCACCCCCCTCCTTCCCCTGCCCCACGGCTCAGTTCAGGCTCACGTGTGCCTGCACACTACATGGGGACACGGACGCGTGGCACACCCCCACAGACGACCCCAGACCACACACACACCTGCCACACATCCCCACGCTCCTGTACATCCCACATGCACACTGATCCCCCACCCAGCTGCTCCCCCCAGGTTGTCCCAAGTGCGGGGCTGGCAAGGTACCGCTGTGTGCCAGGTCGCCTGGACTCGTCCTCTACCCACGTGGCCTCCACTCATGTGGCCACGCTGCCCTGGGCTCAGCCGTGGCTCGGCAAAGCCATCGCACATGCTGGCACTGGCGTGAACCCACAGCCCCGCTGGAGGGCAGATGGCGTGGGAATCGCTGCCATGCTGGGGGGGTCACACCTCGCACCAGCACTGGGCCAGGTCTCAGCAATCCTTAGCACAGCTTTGCCAGGCCCCACAGTGGATTTGGGGAGTGCCATGCTGGGATGGATGGGCAGGCAGTGGGAGAGGCATGTACGCTCCTTGCAGACAGCGAGCCATCCCAAGGGGCTGCTGAGGGGGATGTAGGAGGGAGCCCCATGCACCCTCCCTCTTCACTCCATCCCCACAGCCTCCCTGGCACCCAGTGCCACCAGCCAAGCACTTCTCGTGCACCCAAGGCCTTGGTCGTGGCTACTTTTGCAAATGCCGGGCCAGCCCCAGTGCTGGGGGGTGACACTCCCAGCGTGCCTGGATGGGGATATGGGGCAGCGCAGGTGGCCCCGAGCAGGGGCCGGGGCCGGGGCAGGCTGGCTGCCGGCAGGGTGAGGTTGCTGGCAGCACCGCTGCGCTCTTCGAAAGAGTCAAGCACCACAGCGAGCCAGGACAGGAGGCGGCAGGAGGTTAGCGAGGCCGCATGCAGTGCCTGGAGCCAGGGCCAGGGAGCGGTGGCAGAGGATGCAAACCCCTTCGCAGGCTGCTTGGGGCAAAGGGTACATGGGTGGGTGCTCCCCAGCTTCCCACAGGGTGCAGGACCCCCAGCACCAAAGCTTCCCCAGGGCAGGGCAGGAGTATTTGCCCCACGCTGGTGGGGTCCAGGGTGCGAAACCCAGCCCCGGGGCAGGGGAGGGCACCCTGGAGCATTCGTGCAGGGACAGGTGCCCATCGCATTGCATGGAGCCGTGCTCCTGGCCACTGGAGCTAGCGCGGGCTGCCAGCACGGCCAGGCACAGGTAGAGGTTTTGGCAGCGGAGGTGCGGGTGACTCAGGGCCGGGAGGAATGTGGAAAATGCAGCCCAGCCACTGCGCCACGTGAGATGCAGGCAGGGCCAGGCCTGCCAGCGCGGCCGGGCTCCAGCGCCGCGTGCACTGTGCCGCGCGCAACGACGCTCGCTCGGCCGGGGCAGCGAGGGCGCCCTGCTGACGAGGCGCCGCGAAGGCCCTAATTAAGTGTGTGGGTTGCCGGGACGGGTTCAGCTTGCCCTCCTCCTCAGCGTTGAGCAACCGTGTGACAGGCTGGCACAGTGCGGTTGCCCACCCCGCTGGCAGTGCCAGCCGTCCGGAATGCTTTTGGGAGCCCAGGGGCCAGGGACCCAGCTCCTGCCCGCTTTAGCCCTGCGCTGGGTGACGGTGGAGGGTGGCAGTTCCACCAGTGATCGCCAGTGGCTGGGCAGGGTGAACCAAAGCCACCTGGGCTTGCAGGGTGGCCGGGCGTAGGAAGTGGGGAACCCAGCTCTAGGCTTGTGTCCCCTACTGCAATGTGCCACTGCCCTCATGCCCATGGGTGCTGTCTGTGCTCCCACTGCCCTGTGGGCTCCCCAGCCCTCCCCAGGTGTGTTTGCTCCCAAACAGACCTCATGTTGCTGGAAGAAACTGCCAATAGACCCTTCAGTCCTCCCAGGGTGTCATTTGGAGGTGGCAAGGGCTTCTTTTCTTCCCCCAGGTACCTCCAACCACCCCAGGACAGGCCATCCCAGAGGATGGCCCTGGAGACCAGCTATTGCTGGCAAGACCTGGAGCACCAGCAATTGCAGGTGATGTTGCCTTCAACCAGGGGTGGAGAAGACCTTGCAGGAGCAGATGGCAGCAGCTCCTGGGTGCCCACACCCTCTACCCGGGGCAGAGCTTGTGAGTCCCTCTGGGCAGGGCCAGCGTGTGTCCAAAGGGAAACGGTCGAGGGATTTAATGCTGCAGGGAGAGGGAAAGGCTGCAGAGAGGTGGGTCCCAGGCAGCGGCTTTCCTGGAGCATCCCGGGAGTGCGGGCAGGACTTGGGCTGGCAGCAGGGGTAGGAACAGGGCCGGCTGCAATCCAGTTAACCACATTGCTCAGTCATCAGGTCAAAAGCCAGCTGAGTGAGGCTATGGACAGAATGAGCAGCAGGGGCCAAATCCAGGCTGCAAAGCCCAAGGGGTTCTTGGCATCATCTTTTCTATCCAACTGTGCTGATACCCCCCTCCTGGACCAGGGACAGGTCCTTGGGGTCCAGGTGGGATGAAAATAATGTCCAGAGATTTGATGTGGGGGGAACAGCCACATGGCGCTTGTCTGCTTGTCCCCATCCTACCAAGGGACAACTTGGAAAAGCAAAGACCCAGGGGCAGAGGGGTTCAGGAACCAGGGAGCACCCCCAGTGTGGTGGTCTCGGGGCCAGAGAGGTGTTTACAGGCAGGACTGGTTCAGAAGCCTGGAAAAGGGGGTGAGAACAAAGAGATGAAGCTGTAGCCAGGGTACAGATGTCTGGGGGCCGAGGGCACCCTCCAGACCACGGGCAGTGAAAGGCAGGAGGGCAGGAAGCTGTGAGGTCAAAGTGAGTCAGGTGCGAGTCACAGCCAAACAAAAGGTGAGATGCTTGGATAAGAACCACAACTGACTCAGAATTTCCACCTCTTCCAGAGTGTGACCACAGGGGACGGCCAGGGACCAGGCAGGACCCCCGTTCACATGGAGCCAGCACTGGGAGGATGCAGCGATTGCACCCCGATGCCTTTGAGACCCCAGAACTGTAGGGGGGAGCAGCACCCATTGCTGCCCTGGACTCCCACCCAGTGCCAGTGCCCGGTGGCATGGAGGGTCCAAGGGGGATCCCAGCAGGAGCTCAGCAGCCAGGCTGAGAGCCATTACCTTCCTGGAGTGCCTAGGCAGAGGCTGTTTGAATTAAATAGGAGAGATTTCCCCCTTATTAGCGGGCTATTAATCACATTCAGTTTTTTTTAAATTGAGCTGTTGCACAACAGGTTGAGTAACAGCCTAATAACAGGCTGTAAATCTCAGTTTGCTCTCTGGGAGATTACAGATGTTAATAACAGATAATGACCCACAACTCACGAGCTGCTCCTCTCCCCCACCCCTTTGATCCCTCTGCTCTGCCCCTCACTGTACCCAGCCCCCAGGATGGAGCAGAGCTGCAGGGAGACCCCCAAAAATGCAAACCACCAGGTAACCACCCCAGCGCCACCATCCAGCAGAGCTGGGGTCCGACTGCCCAGCCCTGCCTGCAGAAACCAGCCACCACTAACCCCAGCTTCTCCTGCAGCTCCCTACCACCACCCGTGCTGTCACCCCACACACCTCTGGAGTGCTGGTTTTGGGGTCCTTGGCTCCACGCGCTGGTTTACGTGACCCATCTTTAGCCATGGGAGCACAGGGAGCAGCAAAGCATCAGTGTATGCACGGCTGTGCTTCTGCAACCCAGGAGTGTCAGCTGGGAGCTGGCGCAGGTCCCCGGGGGCTTGGGTACCTGCAGGACTTGTGCAGGATGGCTGGGGCAGGCAGGGCTTCGCCCCTGCTCTGCCAGCCCCAAGCCTGCCTGCTGTCAGACCCTGGGCATAAATCTCCCCATCCCAAGTCTTCACTGCTGCAATCGGCACGGGGGTCCAGGCCTCATGCATGCTCAGGGGCTGCTCGTGGGCTTGCTGCCACCCTGGATGTGGCAAGACCAGAGCACATCACACACTGCAAGGGACGACTGCACTGAGCCAGGCACCCGCTTGCTGCAGCAGCAGCCGTGCAGGGGAGCTAACCTCTGCGAAACCTCCTGGGGAGGTTTCCAAAGCTGGTCCCCTCCCCACCTCCCGCCTGCTGCCCCATCCCTACCTGCCCCCCTCGACCCAGGGTCCCCTTCCCAAAATGGGGGCTGACCACCTGGACGCATCCCGCTGTGACTTTCTGTCCTCCCTGGATGCAGGCACACACTGCCTGCATCCTTCCCCTGGGATGCGCACACCCCTGCGAGCCCCGGGGCGGCCAGGTGAGGTGTTGGCTTCGCAGGGCTCCGCTCAGCCCCAGGCACTGCTCTGGGGACAGGGACAGCCCCAAAAGGGCTCCTCCTCTCCCTGCCCGTGCACTGGCTGGGAGCAGGAGGATGGAGGGACCCTGCGGGAGGGGTTGGGTGCATATTGCCCCCGGAGCAGGGGGAAGCAGGGGCAGGGGATGGTGGAAGGGGTGGAGGATGACTTTCTCCTGACCCTGTCCCAGGTCTGGCACCACCAAGCCAGGGCAGGAGAGCAGGTTGATAACGGTGCAGCCTTTGCCACAGGGCATGGGGTCCCTCCATCCCCAGGCCCAGGGGACATCCTCCACGGCTGGCAGCCATCCCTGCCAACATCCTCCCAGCGCCCCACAGGATCTGGGCCCGCGGCCACTGCCCTGTGGAGGGTGAAGGTGCTGGTGGGACCCACGGGACAGGGTGTGGGAGGAGTCGCCCAGCAGGCAGGGCCAGCAAGGGTGGTGAGTCACTGCCAGCTTTCCCTGCCGGGGTGGGATTGCCGCAGCAGCCCAGCATCCCGCTGCACTCCCTGGTTGCACCAGGCAGCCCCGAGCAGCCGGCAGGCACAGCAAAACCCACTTCCCTGCCCTAAGGGCTCCTTCCCCAGCATGCAGGGGGCTCCTGGCCATGCCAGAAGCCCATCTCCAGCAGGCCAGATCAGGCATGGGGCAGGCAGTGGTGTGGCCCCATCCCTTGTGCAGGCACCTGATGTCCCTCACCGTGCTCTTTGCAAAAGGGTGCAGATGGCTGGGGGGTGCTGGGTCCCCCCAAGGCTGGGCAGCCCCCAGTGCAAACACTCCTGCCGCGCTGTGGCCACGCAGGCGCTGTGTACACGTCAGCACCATATGGCAATAGTCACTGGCACCGGTGCCGGCACCACCAGTGGGGTATGGAGAGGGATGGGGAAGCAGCTGTTTGCCCTGAGAGGTGACTGCCGGCTGGGAGCCATGGGCCAGCATCCTGGACAGTGCCGAGCCAGCGCAGCCAGCACCCCTGTGCCACTGCATAGGTGTCCTCGTGTCCCTCCAGGAGCACCGTGCTGTCCCTCCAGCGGCCCTGGGACACTGCTGTAGATGGACACTAGGAGAGCTGTAGCCAGCAGCCCATCCAGGCAGGGCTTGGTCTCCAGCACCTGCCTATGGCAAGGATTATGCAGTGACCTGAAGGGGCTCTAGGGTCCTCCTTAGCAGGAGACGTAGAGCCACCACCCTGTGGTGTGGGAGCACTGAGCACATCCCTCTGGATGCAGAGATGGCTCAGGCCTGTCCCGCCTGCAGGTGCAGCGTGATGCCACCTTAGTCCATGGGGCAGTGTCCTCATCACACCCAGGGAAGGTGCTCAGGGGTGGTCCTGGGGGTGCAAAGAGGATGAGCAAGGAGGAAAGCTCTTTCCCAAGAGAAGGAGAAGCTGCTCGATCTGCAAGCACGCCTCAGGGGATGCAGCAGCCACAGCCAGGCCACGCAGGCTGTCCCACCCAGCCCAGCCTCCAGCACCCGGCACCCCGTTAGGCACATGCCGAGCAGCGCTCTCCCTGCCGGTACGTGGCACCGGGGTTGCCGGTCCGGTCCTGTCCTTTCCCTAGGGACACCTCACAGCGGGATGAGGACGGTGCCACTCCCTGGCGTAGGGAATGTGGGCCAGGGCTGCCCCAGCCAGTTTCCTTTCGGATGTTGTTAGTAACCCCGCACGTGAGTCACGGTGTTTGTGGGTGCTCCTGCCCTGTGCTGGCCCCACGGCCCCCCTGGGTGGGGGCTGCGGCCCTCTCCCCAGCCTGGCCCTGGCCACGGCCATGGCCACGGCCACATTCCTCCACGACGTGCATGGGGACAAAAACTCCTCTGTGCAGCCCTATGGGGAAGGAAACCTCCGCAGCCGGGTGCTCGAGAGGGGTGCAGGCAAAGGGCGCAGCGGTGGGGGACCCAGTGAGGGCTGGTGGCCCTTCTCCATCCCTGCTCCTGGGGCTTCCCCGCGGCCAGAGGCAGTGATAAAAGATGGCCGAGGGGAGGTTTGTGGCCAGGAGGCTGCTATAAGAGAGCCCGGGACCTTTGATATGCAGAAGCCTCCGGCTCCGCTGATTGCATTAGTGGGTTTAGTGCCCGAGCAGGCACCCAGCCCCCGTTATCAGGAGCAGACAAGCTGCTAAAGAGCCCAGCTCCCATTTTAGATGCAAATGACCCTGCAATTGTGGACTTGGAGGGGAGAAGATTCCCAAAATCACCGTCGGGTGGAAGCAGACCTGGCTGGAGACAAAAAGGTTCCCAGGCGGCTTGAGTGGCCCCGTAATTGTCCCATTGATGCCTCAGGTGCGGGACATCACAACCTCAATGCCTTCCCGGAACCAGCCCCTTTATGGGAAGCGCAGATTCCCGGAGGAATCTCCCACCATCCCACTGCCAGCCCGGGCTGCCCACACGTCCCCCTGCCTGCCACTAATGTCCCCAGGGCAGGCGGCTCCTACGGCAGGGCCTGGAGCTCGGCTCTGCTCTCGGCTTTGAAGTGCATCAGATTGGGCTAATGGGGAGGTGCATCCACCAAACCTGCACCCAGAGGGGCTGGGGGAAGAGATCCCCCATCCAGGGCAGGGGTGGTCCGGGGGTGGTGACCAAGCACGGCCTGAGCCCCCCCCGCGGTGTACCCCAAGCCCCTGTGCCCGCTGTGGCCTCATTTGCACCAGGTGAACTGGAGCAGGCTTACTGAGTCAAACCTGGCTTTGAGTCACTTTAGGAGCATCCCGGCTCCCTAAATCCACTGAAGTGCTCAGAGCCAGGCTGGGCCACAGTCCCACTGGGATGTGGCAGCCCCCAACCCCCCCAGGCAGGGAGGAAGGCTTTCCTCCTCCTCCTCCCAGCACCACCCCAGTGCTGCTCTACTGGCCCCAGGGCACCCTTGTGTCACCCCACATCCCCACTCCAGACCGGTCCCCTAAGCTGCTCTGGGCCTTCCCTCGGGCAGGGTGGGTGGGGGGAGCTGCCCACCATCCCATGGCTCCTTACCCCCCACCACCTCTGGGCTGTAAGCCTGTGAGGGCAGGGTTCGCAAAGGGCTTGGTGTGCGGAGTGCCTGGGATGTGGGACTGGGCTCCCCCCCTGCACGGTCCCTTGCTCACAGCCCCAGGGGAGCCCAAAAAACAGCCCCACAGAGCCACACCAGCTCCATGGAGAGCTCCACAGCCCCACAGAGCCTCACTGTAGCCCCATAGAAGCTCCCCCTGCCCCCTAGCAGCCCCAGAGCAGGAGGAGGAATGTGGGGCCATGCATGGGGGCAGCAGTGGGGCCAGGGTGGTCTTACAGCTCTAAACCCTCAGAGATCCCCTCTCCAACCCCCCCAACTCCCCAACCCATGGTGTGGGCTCGGCTATGACCTGCACCCCCCCCCAGCAGCCTCCTTGCCCTCACATGTACCACGAGTTCTGTCAGGCCTCATTCATTCCATGGCTCTGGGAGGGGAGATAACTTTAAGGCTGTCGGCCCTGGGAGAGTCCCCCAGCTCCCCTGCACCACACGATGCGCAGGGTGCCAGAGGAGGCAGGAGGGACTGAACCGGCATGGTGGGGAGCGGGGCACCTCGGGGTCCTGCACGGTGCCTCACAGTCACCACCACTTTCCAAAACAAGTGGACAGGTGGGCAGGTGCGCAGGGCACGGCCTCCGCGTCCATCCCTACAAAACCACATGGTTCTGCTTTGATGTAGGTGGAAAATTCCCTCTTTGGCCAGGAATCTGGGGGCTGGGGACTCCAACGCCAGCTACGCTTAGTGAGGAATTAAAAGCGTGTTTTGTTGGAAAGATTTTTCCTCTCCTGACTGGGGAGGTGACATCCGAACCTTATTTTCCTTTCCGCAGTGGGACACGCGCCAGTGGGGCCGAGTGGTCCCCTGGGAGCCACGGGATGCCACAGCTGCGCTGAGCCCCTCGATGGCACGTGGGAGGTAGCAGCCTAGCGGGACCGAGGCGCAGCGGGGAAGATGGAGCTGGGGAAAATGGAGGCTGCTAGAGGTTGGATTTGGGCTTGGGGCTGTTTGCCTGTAGCCCGAACACACGCCGAGGTTGGGCAGGGAGCCGGCTCGGCTGTGGATTTTAAAGTAGCACCTCGTCTGCCAAGGACCCTCCTACTCTGCCACAGGCTGGGTGGATCCTGGCCCCGCTGTGCACCTTGTGCTGCTGGCGAAGCGCTGCACGCCTGGCCGGCTCTGCTCCAGCGCTGCAGCGGCTGCGGGGCCGGGAGGCAGGGAGGGGTGCCATGGCTGCTCCTGCCGCACGCCTGGCCATGGCCATGCACCAGCTCAGCTCAGGGACAAGCAGCCAGCGGCCAACTCTGGGCACCATCAGGCCAGGGGACACTTATCCCCTGGCATCCTCCAGGCAGGCTGCTGGGCTCCAGCCCCAGCAGCCTGGTGCCCTGGAGCAGGTGGAGAGGAGCATCCTCATCTCCCAGCGTTGCCCCCAGCAGCTGGGGGTCCCAGGGACCCTTCACCCCAGCGTGGTGGTCTCTGCTTTGGGACCATGCTCGTGGGATGCTTTCTGCAGGGTGCCAGCTTAGGGCAGGAGCAAACTGGGGTTGCCACACCAGGGCCACCCAGGGAGCGAGGAGGAGAGCGGGGCGTGCATGCTGGGGCTGGGAAAGCTCAGGCTTCCCCCTTATCCCTCCCCTGGGACACTGCCCTGCTATCCCATGGCTTGCAAATGGCAACCAGGTCCCCTCAGGAGCAAAACCTTGGGAGAAGAGAACCTCCCCTCCAAGGAAGGTTCATTGCCAGCCCTGAAGGCTGTGATTAAGGATCTTCCTCCATCTTTTCAGATGCGGGTGCTGCCCTGGGGGACACAGGCAGCCAGGCACAGGCTCTGCTGCAGCCAGGGTGCTGCAGCTCCCGCTCAACTGGCTGCAGTACCGCCAACGCCGCACATGCGTGTGCACATTCGCCTGCGGATGAGCTTGCGAACTTCCTGGGGATTACGCTCATGCCACAAAGCTTCAAAGCTTGACGGTTTCTCTGAGGCAACCCCTCTCTATCCCCAGAAATGGCTGCAGCCCCAGTGAAAGGGAGGGCAGGACTTGGGCTCTGGGTCTGCAGCAATCTTTCTTTATTCCTCTCCTGCCTGCCTGGATTTGTCTCTGTCCATCCTTGGACCAAGAGCACCCAGAGGTTCCCTCCATCCCCACTGTCCCCACCATCCTTAGTGCATGCCAGCACCACCAGCGCTGCCAAGGTAGGTGAAGCAGCCGGTTCTCTCCAAGTGACTCATGCTGAAATACATGACGTTCACCATATTTCAGGGCTTTCGGCTTGGATGAGAAAAACATCAGGGCGTAAGAAAGTTTCTTGCGAGCTGCTCTTAAAACACTGGAAGGATTTCTCCTCCCACTTGCTCATACTCTACTTCTTTGGGAGAAAAGTAGTATTTTTCATGAAAAATCCTTTTGATTATTTATAACATGGAAAATAGACAATTACGCAAAATGTTTTGTCTTGATTTATAAAAAAAAAACCTGATGACCATCCAGGTCCATCCCAGACAGCTCCTGGCTGCATGCAGCAAGCAGCGAGTGCATGGCTCTGTGGCTGGACATGCTGCCTCCACTGCCTCCTCTGTCTGCCCCGGCCCCTCTGGCCGAGCCTTCGTGTAGGGGGCCAGGGAGCCACACGGCCACTGCGCCCACTTGCTGCCTGCCTGTGGGGCTGTGCCGTGGCCGTACCTGGCAACGCTGCCCATCCTGGCACGGCTCTGCCGGCAGCTCAGCTCGGCATGGTTTTGCTGCTGCGTTTGCTCACAGGGTTATCTGCTCCGGAGCTGGTGTTGGTTTTGGCACGCAGCGCCGGGACCACACCTACTATTTAAATACCACAGCCAAGGGCTTGG
>NW_010973284.1:9530638-9537004 GCF_000737465.1 Haliaeetus leucocephalus | reverse complement strand
GCCGGGCTCCGGTTCACTGGCAGCCGAGGAAGTAAGACTCCGGCTAAGATTGTCTTCAAAACCACGCTGGCGGCAGAGGCTGCTGGAGGGAAACCCTTTGGGCCAAAATTAGCCCCCGCCGCATGCCAAGCCGGAGCCTGCTCTCGCCTGGGCTGGGGAAGCCGGGGCAGCCCTGCCAGCGCAGCCAGGGCCTGGGAGCTGTGCCAGCCCTTCCCGGGTGGTTGCTCTCCCGCCGGGCTGCAAAAAGCTGAGGAAAGGGTGCCAGGGATGGAAATCCCCAGGGAGGCAGCCCTCGTGGGGACAGGAGGGTTTTTCCCTCCGCAGCACGCTGGAATAGTAGGTCCTGTCCTAGAAATGCCCATCGGGGTGGCTGTGCTCGCAGTGGGGCCGGGGTGGCTGGGGTTGGAGATGGGCAGCGCTGCTGCTTGGTGCTGGCATGGGTTAAATGGGCACCCATCAGCTGAGGATGGGCTGGGGCTGGAAACGAGGAGGATGGGTGTCCCATGGGAGCAGGTGGCTCCAGCCACCCCCCTGCCTTTAGGACTGGGGTGGGGGGAATCTGGGATGGCCTTGGTGACATTGTGACCCTGCCAGTGGTGCTGGCACCATGGTGGATGGGAAACGGTGCCATTTACCCCCTGTCCCTGCCTGCTGGGGCAGGTCCCACTGCCCTCTTCGCCAGTGTTGGCCCCAGCGAGGTGGCTGCCAGCGTGAAGCCGCAGCAAGGTGGCCCAAGGGACGCTGGGTGGCCGTGCTGTGCCATGCTGTGCTACGCAACGAGGCCTGCCGAGGCGGCTGGAGCAGGTGGATTACCGCCACCTTCCTTTCCCCAGGCTCCTTCCCGGAGAAGTTTTCCCGATGATCTCACTGGATGCACATTTCTAAATTGTTTGGTTGATTGTTTCATCATCGGAGGTCAATTAAAGAGAAGGCGAGTTCCTGTCACCCCACTCTGAACCCCTTCGCTGCCAGAGCCCTAGAACAAAGGGAGGAATTGGGCTTGGGCTCAGCCAGCTTGGATTCCCATTTGATTATTTCCAACAAGGGAGCAAATCTATTTTGGAGCTGGTATTCCCAGGGGATGAGCTCACCAGCGCAGCGCACAGAGCAGGGTTGGGGAAAAAAAAAAATAATACAGCCTTTTGTAATGTGTTGCAAACCTATTTACTACCAGAGAGGCTGGGTAATTAAATGCCACTTCCTGGAGCAGAATGAAGCAGCTTTATGTAATGCTGGCGCAAAGGGGTTTGCTCCCGATGCGGGGCAGCCGCTGCTCCTGCCGGCCGCTGCCACGTGTGTCGCAGGTGGGAGGATGCACTTTTGTGGGCTGCGTGCGTGCAACTGCACCACGGCATCTGCGTGTGGCCGGCTGTGAGCCGGGGCCGGCGTTCCGTGCCGTAGTGGGCAGCCTCGGTGCAGTGCACGTGCCGGGGGTGCGGGACGGCGGCGGGATGGCTTTTCCATGCAATGCTCTGTGGTGTGTGATTTACACTGGTGAGGTGGCTGCGAGCAGATAGCTGCATGGGAGGAATAAGAAAATCAGATGTCCTGGAAAACAGCTTCCACGCAGAGGAGGACAGCTCCCTGCTTGACCTGCTGTCCTGTGGGTCGTCCCCTGCTGCCTCACGCCAGGGCTGTGTCCCCATGGGCGCCCGTGACTCATGGTGCAGCCCGTTCACTCAGCTCCACGCCACACCTCCCGTCAGAAAGTCATTCCCCCGCCGGGGCGGCAGTGCCCCACGTACTGCGGCCACACCGGTACCCAGCCTCCAGGGCCAGCCAGGCTTTCTCCGGGCTGGGAAATGGTGTGGACCTGTGTGGAGCAGGGCTGACCGGTGCTGGGCTCGGTGCCCACACTTTCCCTGCCTCTGTGCATGGGCGAGGGAGTTCTTCCCCACCCACTGAGAGTCCGAGTTCATTGGAGGCTGAATGCCTTGCAGTGTCGCTGGGGAGGAGAGATGGAGGCTGCTCAGAAAAGAGTGGCAGAGATTTTTACCTGGATTATTTGAAACTTTTGTAGTTGGATTGCTCATACATGATGTACAGCTATTAATCCCCAATGCATGAGAGAAGGGCTCTAACGTGCACATCCCCTGTGCTGTGCAGCCATACCACAATCCCCACTGCAAAACTCCCTGTGCAACATGCTGGCACTGGGTGTTGGGGCTTTTTTTTTTAAAGATTAAACCAGAGATGTTGGGAAAAATATCCTGCATTCCTCCTGGCCTTCCCTGTTGCTCACAAGGAACCAGAAAACAGCAATTCCTCTTTTTACCCCTGGAGCTGCTGGGGTGGCATGGGTCTTCTCCAGCGCTGTTGTAGAAGGCAGCCAAAGCGAATGGCTCCCGCGGCCGTGGTCCAGACCCGGCTTCTATGGCTGGGGCCGGGGTGGCTCACCGAGCCGGGGGCAGGATGCGGTCCTGGGCTGGCACGTGAGCGCATGTGTTCGCACGTGAGGCTGCTGCTGCGAGGGCTGGCTGGATGCCTCGAGCACTTTGCACTGCTGATGGAGGCTGTGGCGTGCATTACCGGTTGGGACATCTCTCGGCACCGCGCTGGGAGTGATGTCCCCTCCGAGCGGGGGATACCCCATCCATCGTGGTTCGGGACCCTGTGGCTCTGTGCAGAGCCTGATGCTTTCAGCTTTCCTGTACCAGTGAAAGTTAAGCAGTGGAGGAAAAACGTTGCTGTGTGTTATAGAGGAAGAGAGGTAAAAAGGGCAGGAAATTTGCACCATGTCCATTTCCCCTTGGCCCCCAGCCGCTGCTCATTCCGGATTCGGGATTTGCGTAGGCAGAGTTAAAAATAACAGGGGTATATAAAGAAGGACGGAGAGGGCTGCACTGGCCCCGCAGCCGCCGGGGCACAGCCAGGCAGCAGGCAGAGATCAAAGCAGGATGCGTCCAGGCGGTGCAGTGGGGCTGGGAGCGCGTGCGGGGTCTGGGGGGTGCCACGGTGCCACCGTGCTGCCGCACAGGGGGTCAGGGTGCCCAGTTCTGCCGGTTCAGTAGCCTCGCTGAGCGAGCAGCTGGGCAACAGCTGTGGGAGATGGGGCCATGTACAGTCCCGTTGGCAAAAATGTCACCCCCGAGCCCTGTCCCTCCGCAGCGTTTACTCCATGGTGACATTCACCGGGAGGGACCTGACCTGGCTCCTGGCCAGAGAGTTACATGGGGAGCCTGGATGCGGCCCCCAGCCAGAGCACCCCATCCCGGGTCTGAGCTCCTTGCCAGTGCTGTCAGAGCGCTGCCTGCCTCCATGAGCCCCCGGCAGCCCTGGTCCTTGGCCGTGCATCCCGGTGCTCCCGAGGCCCAGGGCAGGCAGGGCGGACACAGCAGCTCGCTCGGCCGGTGCAAACGAATCTGCCCTCTGTGCCCTGATAACATTGTGTTTGTTGCAGAGCGGGAAGAGCCTGCCAGCACACGATAAGAGCAGATGACTTTACTCTGGACCCGCTCCGGATTGAATTATGCTTTAATTTCATTTTCGGTTCCTCTTTTCTTTTCAGGAGGGGAAGGGGACTTGGGGGGGTGCAGGCAGGTCTGGGGGCTCCTGCACCCTTCTCCAGGGGAGGACAGAGAGTAAAACTCAGCCAGATCCACTTTCTCCTCCCAGGGACGTAACCCCGGAGCATCACAGCAGGCCGGGGTGTCCTGTGTGGGTCCCCATGGCACCTCCCCACGGGGTCCCCTGCAGAGCTTTTGGGTCTTGGGTTTTGTCTCCCACTGAAGCAGAAGCTCTCTGGCCTGTGATGCCATGGCTGGTGTTGGAAGGACTCTGTGGTTCCCGTAGGAGAGGAGGCACTGGAGGTGCCCTGAAGGGGAGTCCCTGGGTTCACTTCAGGCCCCCAGCTCCAGCTGAAGGAGCACAGGGGGACACGCAGAGCAGGTGTTTTTCAGTCCCCAGTGTTTTGTGGGGTAGGGGACTCCTCTGGGTCTCCTGGGGGCACTGCCGGGCAATGTGGGCGCCAACGCTATCTCCAGCAGAGCTGCGGGGCATCGCCCCCCTGCCTGCCCATGCGTGCTGCGTGCCGTGGGGAGGGTGCCGCGGTGCTGTGGCAGTGTTGGCAGGGCTGCCGATGCTCTCGGCTTGATGGAGCCACCTCCAGCACATCACACTGGGCATGGCATGCTCCTCGGCTGCCAGATGTGCCAAGAGCAGGGATAACCATTAACCCTTTCCTCTTCAGCCATCGCCTGGGTGGACAGCCCTTCCCACCCTCTGTTTGCTCTCCTCCTGGGCCGCCGTTTGATCTCCTGGGATGCCAGCGACTTTACAGCCTGCTGTAGTGGTGAGGGAGATAATCCACGCTTCCTAAATGGGCTTCTGTCAACAGTGGGCTGTGCGCGCACTGGCTGCTCCTGCTCACCTCCCTCTTGGCTCGGAGGAGGCTCCTGCAGCCGATGGGCGGGCAAGGCTGCGGCGGGGACCCCCGTACCCACCCCACGGCTCACAGTGGGCAAACCCCTCCTGTGCCGCCCTCCCCGGCTGCCTGCACGGTCAGCGCTGGCAGCGCTTGTGTTGGTGCAGTGCCTGGCGTGGTGCCGCTCCCCTCCGTGCCGGCCCTCCCACCATAGCATCAGTAATAAGAGTTTCCTGGGGAATACCCCACATTTGCAAGAAATATTGGCTGTAGAAATGAACCTGATCTGCTGGTGACGCCTCTCTTAAAATAAGCCAGTGCTGCACGGGTGCAGATGCCAAAACTGCCTGGAAAAGGAGAAAACCAAGTGGAATTAGTGTTTGTCTCCTGTGGCATCTGCTCTCACTTATCTATAAAAGTTTGGGGCAGGAACTGCCTTGCTATTAATTATTATTTGGCCAAGAAACAAATAATGGGATTAACTGGTGACTTAAGTTACTCTGGGGGCCAGGGTAAAAGGGATTTTGAGTGATGCCCACATACTTCTCTGCCACTTTGGAGGTGACTTTCTGAGGAAGGGCTTTGCAGCCCATATATTTTGATGCTGGGTGGCATTAATAAACCCCCTCCCTTGCCGACAGCTGGGCACACGGGGCCCAGGCAGCGACCTAGTGTGTGCTCTGGAAACCAGGGCAGGGATTCTTGGTAAAAGGGGGAAGACTTGAATCGTTGTTGTTCCACTGGATTACTGAAATAATTTATTGCAATGCTCCACCCTTATAATTAAAGCGCAGTGATGAAAGCAACTGGTAGAGTAGCTTTGGATCCAGAAGTGGCGTGTGCGTGTGCGTGTGTGTGCGCGCACCTCACCTTTGGTGTTTATATTTGTTTTTTTTCAAATCGACTCCTCGCTTCTGAATAGCACAGGCAGCAGCCCCAGTTCTTAGAAAGGTATCTGGGGATGGAAAGCCCCAGAAAGCAGGGAGACAGGCTCCAGGAGATAAGGGCCATTGCTTCTTGACAAACGCAACAGTAGCAGGGCCATTCCTGGTACTGGCTGGCTGGGGGCCAAGGGGAGAAGGTCTCGCTGTGAGCCGGACAGGATGGCAGAGAGCCCGCAGGGAGGCCTGCCCAGCGCCCCGGGTCTCCGTGCCATGTCCTGACTCCCAGCATGGAGTGGGGCACCGGGGTGTCTCCTACAAGGTGGGACATCCTGGTCCCCTCACATCCCCTGCCGTGGGAAGCCCTCGGGTGGACAGCACTTTACTGGGGGCTCTGTGGGGCGGGCAGGGTCGGCCAGCCGGCCCGTGCCCCCCATGGCAGAGCAGTCGGAGGGTCAGCCGCGGCGCCGGCCCCCAGGCAGGGCAGACAAACGTCCCTCAGGGGCTGTGGGGCAAGATGAGGCGATGCAGGCAGGGTGCCAGCCCCCCGGCAGGGTCTGCCGGGCAGTTATCTCGGCTCGCACACGCACCCTGCGCGCGGCCAGATGGGAGCTGGTGCGCTCTGGGTTGCTGATTGCCTCACCGACGGCACCGGCACGGGGGGACGCGGCCTCACGGGCCCTGTTACTTGAAGCGAGTGGTATGGGGGCACGGGGGCTCAGCCACCCCGGCCCCGCTCCCCGACTGGCACAAGCACCCGTTGCGACGGCACCTTTGCTCGCTGACGTGCTCGGTGTCCGCCATGGCGAGCGCCGTGCCCGGCTCACCAGCTGGCCTGCTCTCAGCTGTAACCCCGCACCAGACCTCCCTGGCACGCTCCCGCCCGCGTTCACACAATCTGACATGCGACCCGGCCGTTGCCCCTGCCCCACTCGGGGCAGGGTGCCGGCGGACCCCCGGCTCTGTGAACTACAGCCCTGTTCCCCGCTGGCAGCGTGGGGCAAGGCCTCTGGGCTCCGCTGCCCCACTCACGTCGTGGGGACGGGCAGGAGGGATTCTGGGCTTTGCGAGTCACACCGGTCCCCCTGTCCCTTCTCCCGGCGCGGGGCAGGGCGCGGGGAC
>NW_010973284.1:9483882-9529217 GCF_000737465.1 Haliaeetus leucocephalus | reverse complement strand
GTGTTTTCAGGGAGCCCCTGAAGGGGCCGGGGCCGGGCCCGGCGGGGCTGCCCGGGCTGCTGGTCACGCCGCCCAACTCGCCGGTGCTGGAGTACTTCCCGGCCGGGGCCCCCCCCGAGGACTGCAAGCCCAAGCGCGGCCGCCGCTCGTGGGCGCGCAAGCGGACGGCCACGCACAACTGTGAATATCCGGGCTGCGGCAAGACCTACACCAAGAGCTCCCACCTCAAGGCGCACATGCGGACCCACACGGGTAAGGGCGCCTCGGGGGGTGGGGGGGCGGCCGCGCGGAGGGTCCCGGGTGGGGGGGGCCGGGGCACACGGTGAGACCCGCGAGCCCGCTCCGGTGTGGTTGCCGGCCGGAGGTGTGGAGCGGCACCGGGCGTGCACGGAGAAGACCCCGGTCAGTCCGGGGGTGTAACGGAGGGTCCCTGTGGTGGGGCTGGGTGGGGGCACCCGCAGAGACCCTGCAGCTGGCATGGGGCTGCACGGAGGGGTCCTGCGTGTGGGGCAGGGTGCAGCGGGGATGCCCCCGGGAGTGCTCAGAAGGACCCCCGTGGTGGGGCCAGGCAGGGGCGCACTGGGACCAGGGCACACAACGCGAGACCACCCCTGTGACACCCCTGCTTGCTGGCCTTGGGGCCCAGGGTGCCTGAAGGGGCAGGGCCTTGGGGACACATGGAGAAGCCCCTCACCTGGGCTGGGGCCGAACAGCGTGGGGACACTGATGGGTGTGTATGGTGAGACCCCCCGGCAGAGCTGGAACAGGGCACATGTTGCAGCCCCCCAGCAGGGATGAGCAGGGGAGCACCCACACTTTGAAGTGGGGCAGGGGCACATGGAAGGGTGCTGCAGGGGTGCCCAAATGATGACCCCCGTGCAGGGCACATGGACAGCGGAGCACATGGGGAAGGGCAGGAAGGTGGGGGACAAAAGGAAAAGTGGGGGAGGTGGGGGGGGCGAGTACACAGCAGGGCTCCCTTCTCCTAAGGGTGGGGGTCAGGGATCCCCCTCAGAGGGGTGTTGGGTGGGGGAGCACAGGGCTGAAGGTGTAGGGAGGATGGGGACCTCCAAGCCCACTGACACTCCCTCTCCTCCACAGGTGAGAAGCCTTACCACTGCACCTGGGAAGGCTGTGGCTGGAAATTTGCCCGCTCCGATGAGCTGACCCGCCACTACCGCAAGCACACAGGGCACCGGCCCTTCCAGTGCCACCTCTGCGAGCGGGCTTTCTCCCGCTCCGACCACCTCGCCCTCCACATGAAGCGGCACATGTGAGCAGTGGGCTGTGGCCGGACTCGATGTCCCCGGAGCCAGCTCACAGTGTAAATAGTGTTGGGTTGGGGATGGCAATGGGGAGCAGCCCGGCCTCCCAGCCCTCTCCGCTTGTAGTTGATAACTAGTTTTCTCCTCCTGCCCCTGCTGTGAGAGCTGGGCCCAGCCGAGTGTGGGGAAGGGCTGCTTTGGGGTGTAGATGGGGAGCAAAGCTGCAAGAAGTGTCTCCAGCTCCTGCCCAGGCATCACCACTCAGCTCCCTGTGCCTGGAGGGTCCCCCCCCAGCCAGGTACCTGGTGAGTGGGGGGGGGGGGCTGGTGCAGCAGGGATCTGTCCCCAGAGCTTGTATTTGGTATCAGCTTGACCTTCTCCCCCCAATCCTGGCACCCCCCTGGCTCCAGGGACTGTGGTGGCTGACTCTGGCCAGGCTTTGGCCGGAGACACGTGCCCGCTGGGTGCGTGGGTCGTGGTGCTGGGGAATGGGTTGCTGGTCTTCTCGGTTGTGGCCATCAGAACAAACCTCCTGACCCAAAAGCCCAGAGTGGATGGGGCAAGGGTGGGACCTGACCTTGTCTTGTGGCTATAAAGGTTGGCAGGGGTTGGCAGCGCAGCATCACCTTGCACAGGGAGCGGGGATGCTCCCGTTGCCAGCTTGGGACCCTGCTGGGCAGTCCAGTCCTGGCCGTTCCCACAGTTTTCCGCTCAGGAGCCTAAAATGGCTCTCCTGGCTCTCGTCTGCTTTCATTTGTCTTGTTCTTCCCCTCAGGATGACACCAGGTACTGCTGCAGCTGCCTTCCCCATGCTGCTTTTTTTAAATTTAGTGTGTAAAGGACAGTGAGTCCAGCTATGAATGCCCAGGTCTCTGCTATACTTGAAACTTTCGTAGAGGGAAAAAAAGAGAAAACTCAAAAGAAAATGAGTCTTTTTATGTGCAGCTTCTGCAAAGCAAGTTGTAAATTAAACAAAGCAGTAATATATAATGTTTCTGTTTTTTAATATATTTTTTTTCTTCCAGCTGGGAACACAGATGAGTCTCGGCTTTGGGAAGTGCACTGTTCCCGTCTGTGTATATTGTTAATTAACATTTCTCTGCTTGGGCACGTTAGGTCTCTCGCACTCCGAAATGTTACTTTTCTTTATATGCAAACTGTTGAAATATTGTGATCTGCTGTATAATAAATAAACAAGATGTAAACATGAAAGAGCCAGGAGAGTTTACTTTAAAGCTTTCTTCTAAGAGGAGAGGGTGAGGCTGGGCTTGCTTGTCAGTAAATATTTACATCGATGTTCATTTCTGCTTAAGTTAGCTGTGGAGGATCGATGGGGAACGCCCAAGCCTCGGCATCTGAGCAGCATCTCCTGTGCAACAGCTCTTGAGTCACCCCACTTCCCTGTGCCTCAGTTTCCCTAATCTGCAGATGGGGCAATTGCGGCACTGGGATGGCGTGACTGGTCCTGCGGTGAGTCATCCCTGAGGGGAACGGCAGCTGAAACCGTACTGGGAGCCTTGCTGGTCCCGGCTTCTTCCTAAGTGGTCCTGTCCCGCTGGCCCCTGCAGTGGGAGCTCTGCAGCACCAGCCTTGTGGTCACAACCAGGAGGTCCCTGGCAGCTGTTGGATCCTGTGTGCTGTCCCTGCTGTCCTCCTGGGGGGTGGCCCAGCAGCTTGGCGAGGTTCAGGTGCTGAGGTTTCCCTGCGTTAATAGGTGGTGACTCAGCACAAGCGTGCTGGCAGGTCCCGAGCTCAGCAAGCAGGTCTGGCTCCATCCCTCCCTCCCACGGCTGATTACCCGTGATGCACGCATCCCTCTGAAGGCCGGGGCTTGTCTGGACCTGACACCATGCTGGCAGCACAGGGAGCACACCGTATGGGCTGTGCGGTGCCCTGGCCTGTGGTGGTGGTGGCTTCCTCCTCCTGTGCTCCCTGCCACAGCCTCAGGTGGCTGGCCAGGGCTGGGGGGATGCCCTGGGGCTCCTTGCCCTGCAAATGGAAATGGGATGTGGCTGTGGTGCCAACATGGGCTGGGCTGATCTGCTCCTTCCCTGTTTTCCTGCTTGCAGCTGCAGAGAGTGGAGCTGGAAAAAGAGATGGGAATGGCAGAGCGGGGCTGATGTCCCCTTGAGGGGTGGCTCAGAGTCCTGGGGCCAGCATGCAGCCTTGGGGTCTGCCCTGAGCAGGTACAAAAGCATGGGTCTCTCCAGGCAGGGTGGTGGCAGCAGCTTGGGACACCATGTCCTGCCTGCAGGCCCAGGCATGGGACCATGGGACTGCATCCACAGGTGTCACAGATCCACCAGGCTCAATCACTTGTCCTTTCCACAGCTGCCTCCACCCTCTGCTTGCCCCACTTTCTGAGAGGTGCCTGGGTGGGGTGACTATGCTGGGACACGAGTGACCTGTGATGGGGTACAGGGGGTGTCTCGGTCCTGGGACACCTGGTACCCAAGGGTGAGGGTCCAACACTGGTGGGGTGGCTGGAACAAAACTGCTGCCTCTTCCCTGGAGACTTGTTCAAAACGTCACATGGAGGGAGAGGGAGAGGGAAAGGTGTGGGCTGTTTGAATTAGCGATGAGTCAGGCTGGCAAAGCCAGATGGGGAGAGTGCGTGCCTGCGTGTTTGTGTGCGTATAAGTAATCTCTGGCTTTGTGTTTTTATTATGATTATTATTTTTATTTCCAGGGGAACGATGAATTTCTCCAACCATCCTGTCCCACTGGAAAGGCTGGCTCTGCTGTCCTGTCCTCCCTAAGCATCCTGGGAGCCGGAGTGACGGTCCGCAGCTGTTTTGAGGTTCAGCTCTGAGATCAGAGCACAAACCAGTTCTTCCTTGCCTTTCATCATCGCTGTGCCAGGGCGGGAGCAAGGTCCGGCTCTGCTGCTGCTGGCTTACACAGAGGCGAGAGCAGGGGAAGGCGTTTTGGCTCCTTCTCTGGGCAGAGCTGCTCCAGGTTTGCTCCCCTGGGCCTGGGGCAAGGCACTCCTTTGGGCACACGATGGGGCATGGCGGTCGCATGGACTGGCATGGCTGGGAACCTCACCTGGGGGAGGAGCAGCTGTAGTGGAAAAGGCAATTACAGTTAATTTGTTGTTAATAAAAAACACCCTCTTCCAATTGCCTGGGCCAAGACACACTCTCCATTGGAGGAGGGAGCCCAGTCCTGTCCCCAGCAAAACCTGCTCTGCAAAGCGATGAGGGCAGCAAGAAAACACCCTTGGCAGCACTGAGGAAGGCAGGACTGGGGTGCAATGCCTGCCTGTGGTCTGTGTGCCTGTGGTCAGCTGGAAAGCCCTTTGCCCTGGCCTGGCAGGGGCATGCGGGGACCCAAAATACAGCAGTCGACCAGGTGGGATCCTGCTTTGCAAGAGATGTGGCTGTGTCGGAGAGGAGAGGGGGATGGTCCGGAGAAGACAGGCTGGTGCCTGAAGAGCTGATTTACCCACATAAAACCCCTGGGTCCGTGGCTGGCACAGCCTGGGGCAGGTCCTGGTGTCCTGGCCACATGCTGGCCTGCTGCAGGGATGGTGCAGAGGGAAAGCTGGCTGGCAGGGCAATGCCACAGTGCCCACGCCGCTGTGCCCACACGAAGCCATGCAGACCCTGCTCTGGGCCATATCTCCCCCCACCAGCCTGGCCTTCCCCCTTTGGCTACCTCCTGGCAAAAAGGCTCCTGGGAGCCATAGTGGTGGGTGATGCAGAGGACCCTGGCCCCCCTGCAAACCTTAAGGTGCAGCCCTGTGGCTTTGGGGTACAGCCCAACCAGCACAGTGGGGAGGCAAGCGGGGAAGGGAAGGAGCGAGGCATGGAGAAACGCCTCCCAGCAGGGGAGTGAGTCATGGCCGCAGCGTGGCCTGGCACCGTGCAGTCACCTGCCAGCAGGAGCGGTGCCCTGGGGGTTTCATAGCTGGGGGCGGGAGGTGTGAAAGAGCAGCTCCGGTGGGTTTCTGTCCTCCCGGGATGACCCAGCTCGTGGGGATTCCCCTGTGCTGCAGCCAACAGGTCCCACAGAGCTGGCCCAGGGTTGTGGGGCGGTGGGGTGATGGGCCGTTGCGGGTCTGGGAGGGCTCCTTGCCCAGGGCTTGACCGCAGTTGCTGCTGCACACAGGGACAGCACGGAGCTGGGGAGGTGATGAGGGTGCTAGAGGTGGGACGCAGCCTGGCTGCTCCGGGGTGGGAGGGATGGTTTGGGGGTGCTTGGAGAGGCTGACATAGACCTTTCCTCGCCACAACGTGAGGTGGGAGCTGGGGTGCCCAGGGCCAAGGTGTCCCTGCTGAAGGATGCTCCCAGGGCTGGTGTCCCCGCTCCCAGTGGGGTAGTCGGAAGTGTCCCATCCCTGCCATGAGGGGAAGGTCCACCAGACTTCCCCTGCGTCCCTGCCACTTGGGGTGGGCCAGGCGCCGTGATAACGGGGCTGTGGCTATCACCGCACCCTTAGGAAACATTTGGCTTCAGGCACCTGAACCCATGGGGAAGCGATAACTCCCCAGCTCGCTCACCCTGCCTGGACCCACACCTGGCACTATCATGCCTTAGACACACACTGAGAGTTTTTCCACTGCCGGGCCTCAGATAACCTCCTCCCGCCCCACTGGCCGCAGTGTTTGCACTTGTCCTCCTCCGCTGGTGCCAGGCCGGGAGACACGCACACCTTAAGCCCTGGTCTGGAGGCACGCACACCTCTGGCCCAGGGCCACCTTTGGCCATGCCTGGCAGCTGAGGCACGGGCAAAAGGCATGAGGCATGAAGCCTCACAGCATCAGGCACATCCTTCCTCCAGGACCCTGGGGTGGGCAGGCAGCTACCCTGGAGGGGGCCAGCACTGCCTTCCTGCCAGGGCTAAATGTGGGGGGACATCCCTCCCCCAGCTGCTGGGTGGCAGTGAGGTCGCCCAGGCTTGGTACCCTGTGACCGCAGGACAGCAGGAGGTAGGTGATGGAGTTGCAGTGACAGGACAGTGATGCCGGCTGTTGCTGTCCCCCCCACCAAAGCCCTGGGGTGCAGAAGGACTGAGCTCCCCGGCATTGCTGTCTTACCCTGACCCACTCCATTCCCTGGGCTCTCCCTTTTGCCCTGGCAAGGCAGGACCTCAGTGCTCTGGGGAGGTGACAGACCTGGGCACGTGTCCCTGTGCAGGACTCTCAAGGATGGACCAGGTGTTTGTGGGCTGACCGAGGTCTCCAGCTGTGCCCCTTTGCTTTTTGAAGGCTGTGCAAGCTCTGGGATGCAGCGGCTGCTGCCCAGAAACGGTATCTCTGGGTCCCTTTGAAGGCAGTGCTAATTGCTCCACTGCTCATCAGGTTAGCAGAAGCACCCAACTCATGTGTTTCACTTGCAGGTCCATACAGCTCCTGGTGGGACGCAGCAACACCCACGCTCACAGAGGTGGGGGGGGAGGCAGGCTGTGAACAATGCAACCCAGCTGCCCACAATCTCCACCTTTCATGAGGTTAAAAAGCTGCTACCCTGGGGAGAGGAGCTCAAAATGTGCTGTGGACTTTGTTGAAGAGGAGTGAGTTAATCACCCTGCACTGGGGCAGAGCTTGGGCTGAATCCTGCTGGGATAGGGCTGGAAGCTGGGCTTAAGTAGGTCAGGCCTAGAAGTGGGGGATATTATCAAAACCCAAGGACACTGAATGGCCACTTGTCTCTGGATTTTATTGTGGGACTGGTTGTGTTTTCTACAAGTGCTCTTTAACAACATGAACAGACTGTGAACGACCCGCTAGCAAGGGGCAAAAAGAGAGGTCCTCTTTCTCTGGTCTTACAAAGCTCTCGCTGGAGTAGCAGTGCCAGGCTTGCCAGGCAGGCAGAGCAGGGGTGAGACTGTGAAGGCAACATTGGGAAAGCTCTGTCTCCCTCTGCAGACCCGCTTTGAGGAGCATGGACCCCACCTCCAGGCCAGCTCTGGCAAGAGAGCAAGGAAGGGTGCTAGAAATGATGAGGAATGGCCACATGCGCTGAGGGGGGCGGGACTGGACATGGCAGAGCTGAGAGCAAATGGGCAGGACAGGAGAAACCTCGGGATCAGCTCTGTCCTTGTGGGAGGAAGGGCCAAGATGCTAAGAGCCATGCCTGGCAGTGTGGGAGGGTTCAGATAAGGGGTGACAAAGAGATGACACTCTGGGGGTATTACCAGCTCCCGCTGGGGCACATTGGTGCTGGCTGGCCCCTGTGCCAGTCCCTGTGGGAAGGAATTGCCAGCTGGATGGGAACAGCAGCAACTCAGCACGGCCTGGCTGGTGTTGAGGGGCTGCATGCCGGTGTCACCCCGGCACAGCGGGGTTCAGCTCATCTCAGGGCTGCTGCACAGCAGAAGAGATCCCCTGAGGGACACCCCTTCTCCTGGGGTATCTGAGGTGGCTGGATCTCTGTGCCCCATGTTGAAATCTTCTGCTTCTGACAAACTTCTGCGAGGCAGCCTTGCTCCTGCCTTGATGCAGCGGGAAGGTGATTTCTTGAAGTCCTTCCTGGCCCCACACTGCTGTTTCCTCCCCTTTCCCCATTCCCCCCTCTCTTTCCTTCCACAGGGAAGAGGAAACAGGACAGTCCCATTAATAAAACTTTCACTCCTGGCTGCCTGCAGCCTCAGGTAAGCCCCGCAGCTCTGCAGCGCTTCGGGAGGGTTTTCACACCAAGCGTGAAGGCGAGGAGCACAGGCTTTGTAAAACGAAGCTGGGACGGGCAGCCCGAACGTGCAGTGCCTGCCCTGGCAGGCGGCCATCTGGCACGGCTGGCTCACCGCTGGCGAGGCCGACACGGGCTGGCGGGGAGAGCGGGAGGGTGCGACAGCTGCGAGTGCACGCCTCGGGACCCAGCGAGGAGACAGGAAAACTCCTTACGAGCTCTGCAGGGAACTGGGGTCAGCCCCAAGACCCCCGGGGAGAGCCAGGGGACCGTCCCGGGCTGGGCAGCGGGGGCGGCCGAAGCAGCCCCCACAGCCCCGGTGTCCCCGGCCGAAGCAGAGCCCAGTGACCCATCACGAAGGCCCCGGGAGAACGGGCACCCCTGCCTCGTCACCTCGGGCAACCCGGGGGCGCGGGTGGGAGCACCCTGGAAGGCCCTGCAGCCCCTTTCTCCCGCACACGGCGCGACCCCCGGCCGCGGGCCGGGCT
Organism: Haliaeetus leucocephalus; assembly: GCF_000737465.1. Classification (NCBI taxonomy): domain Eukaryota; kingdom Metazoa; phylum Chordata; class Aves; order Accipitriformes; family Accipitridae; genus Haliaeetus; species Haliaeetus leucocephalus. The sequence goes on along the minus strand of NW_010973284.1, from coordinate 9,520,831 downwards.
GAGGTGGGGGGTAGCCCCGGGCCGGGCTCCGAGACACCCGTGGGGCCCGGGCCGAGCACGGCTGTGCTGCCACCTCCTGGCGCGGGAGCGAGTCCCGCCCAGCAGCGCGCTCTCCGCCCTGAGCGGGGAAGGAGGTACGTCGGCCCCGAGCGGGTGCGGGTGCTGCCGCCGAGGCCGCGGCGGAGGCAGCGCCGGGCCCGGGGCGGCCGCGACTTGCCGGCAGCGGGACGCGAACCCGCTGCCCCACCTCTCCCCGGCACCTCCTGTGGTGCGTCCCGCAAAGGGCTCCGGGCGCTTCCGGGCGCCTCTTGGCGGGAGCGGAAGTGGCTCTGCCCGGGTCCCTGTGTGGGTCGCACCGTCCCGGTGGCTGCGGAGCCGGCGCCGGTGGGTGAGCGCGGGACCGGCTCGGCTCGGCGCTGCTGCGTCCCCGCGGCGGCGCCTCGTCTCGCCCGTCCTCCCGCGGGCTTCCCGGGGCCCCGCCGCGGGGCTTCGGGCCGCGGGCTCGGCGTGCGTGGCCCCCGGGACCGGCCGGGTACCAAGGCCCCGTTGTTGGGCCTGGGGGGGATGGGGAGGCGGCTGCGGGGGGTGCGTATGTATATGTAGGTATATGTGTGTGTGTGTGTGTGTGTATATATATATATGCGTGTAGATATATGTGTGTGCGTATATATATGTACACATATGCGTGTTTGTGCGTGTATGGGATAGCCCCCGCGGGAGGTGGACGTTAACCCTGGCCCCCCTGGTTTCCCCACCCCGCCAGAGCTGGAGGGGACGGACAGGCCAGCGGCAGAGAAGGCCAGCAGGCAGGCGGAGAGATGGCGACGGGCGCAGACGTGCGGGACATCCTGGAGCTGGGCGGTGTAGAGTCGGAGAACACGGGCACCATCAACAAAAAGGATATCATCAACTCGGATAAGGTGAACTGTGATGCTCTAAGGGGCTGCTGCTTGTTTTCTAGGCGCTGACTGACCTTGCATGTGGTGTCTGGGGTGAATACTGGAAAAAAGATAGAATAAGGCATGTTCCTACTATAGTCCATTTATTTTGGGGCTTCCTAGGAGTATCTGGAGATGCCTGCAGGGCCCTGCTCCTGGGTTCCTGGATTCATAGTTAACTGTGCTGTGGCATTTGGGGTGGTATTTAAGCTGGAGCTGTGTAAGTGCCATCCTGGTGAGCTGAGCCTGGCCCCAGGACATTTTGAGCTGTCTCTAAAATTCCCGTTATGTGGAGTAAGTGTGAGGTGTGTTTACCATCTAGCCCCCAAGCAGATGGAAATAATACAATACAGTCCTGTTTTAGAAGGAAAAACCATCTGACTTGATTGAACGGTAAATGTCTTCAAACCATGGCAGCAGTCCCCATGTGGGGAAGGTGTGTGGCTGGGGTTTGGGAGAACTGGGATGTGTTGCCTGTGGGAATGTGGGCAAGTTGGTAAGCTCTGTTAAGGATGTATGCCATCATGTCCTGCGTTCTGTATTGTAATACACTACGGTATGTTGTTGCCTTCTGTTTTTTAAATTCGGGCAAGCTCTTGGCTGTCCCATGCTTTGCAAGGTGTTGGGAAGATCAATTCACAAGTAGTTTTGAGATGCGGAGGTGCTTGGAAATGAGCTGGGGGAGGTGAAATCCCCAGGAGCTGTCTGGTACAGAGATGGTCTGATTGGGAGTAAAGCTTGTGGATTTGTTTTAAAAAAAAAAACACCAAACCAAAACCAAACATATGCAACCACCCCATTCCTGAAAGTACTTCGTGACTGTCTTTGCCCCCACTGAAATGTTTGTCTCTGAAGAGAAGCACAGTGGTTTCATGACTGCCTTGCTGGGGATAGGACACATAGTATAATTGGCGTAATGGAAAACTGATGAGATTCAGTAATTTAAAGGGTGAAATGTTAAAATCATCAGTTATAGGCTGTGTTGGTGAATAGTGTGTCCGGTGAGCAGTTTGTTGGCTGGATTCAGCCTGCAATGTTGTGCTGCTGAATGTTTGGAGTTGCGAGTTCTTTGATTTAGATGCGTTTGTCTGTTAGCTAGCAGAGAGCTGAAGGAGTACTGGTGGCTGTCTGTCTCTCTTTTTGAGCAGAGAATAAGATGGGTTTCTCCTCAAATTTACAGTAGTGGAAAGAGAGAGGAAGGGAATATGCAGTGAGAGGTTTTGGGATAGGAGTGCAGGACGCCATTTGCAGCTGTGGTGAAACATTCTGAATTTCTACAAAGTACAGAAACTAAATCAAACCAAAGGTATCGCGTGGAAAGAGCAAAATTGCTAATAATAGCACAGCACTTGCTCAGGAAATAGATCTATTCTCAATTAGAAAAGTGTCCTGGTTTTGGCTGGGATAGAGTTAATTTTCTTTCTAGTAGCTGGTACAGTGTTATGTTTTGGATTCAGTATGAGAAGAATGTTGATAACACACTGATGTTTTCAGTTGTTGCTAAGTAATGTTTAGACTAAGTCAAGGATTTTTCAGCTTCTGATGCCCAGCCAGCAAGAAGGCTGGAGGGGCACAAGAAGTTGGGAGGGGACACAGCCAGGACAGCTGACCCAACGTGGCCAAAGGGGTATTGCTTATCATGTGACGTCATGACCATTATCTAAACTGGCGGGAGTTTGCCTCGGGGCGGGAGGGGGGATCGCTGCTCAGGAACGAAGTCGGCATTGGTTGGTGAGTGGTGAGTAATTGCATTGTGCATCACTTGTTTTGTATATTCCAATCCTTTTATTATTATTGCCATTTTATTATTATTATTATCATCATCATCATTATTAGTTTCTTCCTTTCTCTTCTATTAAACTGTTCTTATCTCAACCCACGAGTTTTACCTTTTTCCTTCCGATTCTCTCTCCCATCCCACTGGGTTGGGAGAAAGTGAGTGAGTGGCTGCGTGGTGCTTAGTTGCTGGCTGGGGTTAAACTATGACAAAAAGAAACGGATTGATGTCTTTAAATCACAAGAGAATCGTGAAGTACTTTCCAGTCCATTAGTGACTGAGAATGTTAAAATAAAAATTACTAGGCATAAAAACATGTAAATCAGCAGGACCAAGTAATTTGTTCTCAACTCCTAAAAGAGCTGGCTGAGCTGATCTCTGGCCTGCTGATATTAACTTTTAATAAATCTGGGAACTTTGGGGGAATTCCAGAAGCCTGTGTTCAAACAGGGTGTGTGGTGACCCATGGGTAACTGCCTTGGTTGGCCTTACATTGCTCCTGGGCAAAGTGACGGACACGTTAGGAGAAAGGTGTTTGATTAGGAGTGAAAAGGTGCTAATATAATGAATGTCTGTCATGAAGTTTTATGGAAAGTAGTTGTAGTCCAAGCTGATAGATTATTATTTTTTTAATGGGATTTTGAATTTGCTTGATAAAGGTGACTGTGGATTTAATACAATTTATGATACAGTGTTAGTTTTACTACTGCAAAATATTCTGATTTAAAAGTTGGTAGCAATATGGTAAACAAGTACTTAAAAGCAGTGACATGGCTAGTAGTAATAAAGATGGTACAGTTAGACCAAATGCTCTGGACCACTCGGTACACTAGGCCCACTTAAATAAAGTGTACCTTGTTAATGTGGCTGTTACTGTATCTACCTGAATCCAAAGCCGATTACTTTATAAACTTGTATATGTGATATGAAGTGGACTGTGTCTTAGAAACCATCAGTTCTGACAAGGTTTTAGGGGCCAGATTGAGTTGTCTACACTGAATTCCTAGTATGAAGAAACTATGTTAAAAAGAGTTACTTGCTGTAGAAATGGGAGAGCGGAGCTGGGAACGGGGGATTTACTTTTGTAGGTGATACCGGTAGTTCTGATGTGGGGCTACTGCAAGGACTTGATCACAACTGGTAAAACTGAAGTTGCTGCAGAACAAAGTGACAAAAACTAAGAGAGGGTGGGAAGACATTTCTTACTATCTTCTCTAAAAGGTAGAGAATCACTTAATTAAATGCATTAATACCTTCACGTGAGGACCATGCTTACCTAGTAAAGAAACACTTAGTGCACCAGCCCCTGAAAATTACAGCCAGGTGTTCAGCTTAGAATTTAAGTGTGTGTTATCAGCAACAAGAAGTGTCTGAGTACTGGTGAGCGCTATCACTGAAAGTGGGCACATTTTGTCTGTCAGTGTCTTCCACCAGGAACAGGCACTTTCCTGGAGAAATTTGAGGTGTCTAAAACCAGGTAAAAGTGAAAACCATCACAGGGCACCAGGTTATGTAGTTTAATGTTCCTTGGGATTGCTACTTCTGAATCTAAAATGCAATTCTTTTGTTTCAGAAAAAATCCAAGAAATCTTCAGAGACATTGACATTTAAGAGGCCGGAGGGAATGCACCGAGAAGTTTATGCACTCCTCTACTCTGACAAAAAGTAAGAGCTCATGGTCATCTGTGCAGATTGTGGGGTAGCCTGGGCTTTTGGTGGCAGGGCAGCATCCTCTTGAAACCACAGACAGTCTCACTTCCCAGACTGATTTCCCTTTGTGCTTGGTCTGTGCTCGTGCCCTTCTCTCTTAGACAGTCATGGACCGTGACTGTCTTCTCTCTCCTAAATTTGAGGGGTTGGCGCTGTGTAGGAAATGAATTAGGTACAGGCACAATAGTCTAGGGCAGACAAGGCAGTGTTTTTACCCTTCTGTATCTAATTCTCTTTTATTCGCAACTGGGAATAGCACCTGCTTTTATTTCTGCAAAAAGAGTTCTACTGCAGCCTGTATTTAGCTTGTTATGGATTGTGCCCTTGCCTCAAAGGTCTTTTGCATAGTTTGCTTTCCAGATGGTTCTGTTCAAACCCATCCGTGCTGTGTATTCTGTCCTCTGATGCGGGAAGCATTGCAGTCTGGGAAGTGCAAAACCTGGAATAAAGCTTAAACTCAGATTTTCCCACCCTAAACATTGTGGTGGCAGATCCCACTCTTGAGTCTGAAATCTCTTTGGGTTTGTGCTGGGCTGCTTCTAGCTTCTTGTCAGCCAGTGCTTTTCTCTGCCACAGGGATGCACCTCCGCTGCTGCCAAGTGATACAACTCAGGGTTATCGAACAGTGAAAGCAAAACTGGGGTCAAAGAAAGTCCGTCCTTGGAAGTGGATGCCTTTTACCAACCCAGCGAGAAAAGATGGAGCAATGTTCTACCACTGGAGGAGAGCAGCAGAGGAAGGGAAGGACTACCCTTTTGCGAGGTTCAATAAAGTAAGTGGGAGCACTTTCAAACAAAAGTGTATAAATAGCAGCTGAAATATAAATATAAATATTTATATTTAGCATATAAATAGCACCCTTTGGTCAGCTGCTTGAACGTCCAGACAGGAGGTTGGTTCTTTCAACAAGTGAAGGCTGAGTTAGATTTGGCAACTGCATTTTAAATTGCAGCACGGCCTGCAGCCATGTGACCACAGACTATGATGTCTCCAGATCATTCGAGCTAAGTGGGCTGGCTCAGTATGGGGTCAGAGTTCGCTAGAGCCCCCTGTGTTTCAGGTGTGGAGTCATTGATTTGGTAAGGAGGCACTCTGCCATCTAATTCAGTTCCTAACCAACATCCTCCCCCTGATTACAGGCTCTGGATAGTAAAAGAGATTCTATTCCAAGTGAGACATTAAAGTCGTAAGTCTTGTTATTTTGCCCAGTATGAAAAAAATTGCTTGAGCTTCATGGCCAAAAAGCTGGCTTGCAGCCTCTTGGCCGGATTCCAGCACAGATGCTGAATTGCGTTGCGTTCCCTCTGAAATTGCTCCTGTGGTATCAGTGTGGTGCAGTACCCTGTTCTTTGCATCTTACATTAAATTGTCACAATGTGTTGTTGTAATCTCCTGCTGTCTTTTGTCCCAGATGTATCTGCTTTGAGTGGTTGGGGCTTTCATGTGTATGCACAAAGAAAACTACATCAAGATTTATACTTCAAAGACAGAACCTCCAAAGTTAGGAAGGAGCAGAGTTAGGGTACCTCCCTAATGTAATTCAACCCCCTTCATGATGCAAATCTAAAGGGGAAAAAAAAGTATGTGCTAACATGATTCCACAAAAGCTCTGCTTGCGTATAACTGTATACAACATTTTAAGTTTGTAACCCACAGAGCATCAGCTCTAACAAAGCCTGGCTTCCTGCAGAGTTAAGTGGTTGGTTGACCTTATATATAAGAAGGCTCAAGCTCTGACTGATGCTTTTCCTCTTGCTGGGACATTGGTAAGAGCCTCCTGTGGTATCTCTTCTCTGATGTCTAGGGTGGAAGTCTGAAGCATGACTCACTTAGTCAAGGCACCTACCTAGCTGTCTGAGTGAAACTTTGGGAGTGTAATTGTCTCTAAGACTCTACTGCTGTAACAGTTTTTGGCTGAGTTCAACTGAGTTTATCAGAGGGGGCCATACATGGGTGTTGTAATTACACGATTCTCGTTTCCTTAACTTTATCGTGTACTGTGAATTGACAGACAGAAGAGCCTTCAGCAAGACTGCAACCTTTAGATTAGTGGTGCAGACCTCTGCACATGCACAATTACATAATATTAGGAGCAAGTTGTTACCCTTGTGGATCTGTGGTTGAGAGGGTAGAAGGCAATGATGAGTAGTTTTGCAGATATTTGCTATGTCAGAGGAATTTTATTTACTTTTCCAGACTCTTCTGTAGGTTCCTTCTCACATACTTGATACTTGATACCTGTGCCTGAATCTCTCGCTCCCCTTGGCATGAGCCCATTTTCTTGTGTAGTCTGTCCTATTGGTCGCTCAAGCTCTTTAACCCGGCTCCTGCGTCACTGCTTAGTAGCTTTGCCTTTTCTCCGTGCTTCCAGTCTCCAAACAAAATCCCTCCTCTTCATTGTGAGATCCAAAATGTAAACTTAGGTTTCACGGTGTACACTGAGCCTTGATCTAGGGTGTGAAATAGGAATATAAAAGCAGCTTCACTGGTGTCAGAGCAAAGGCCTCTCTCAGCCGATGTTCTGTTTCTGGCTACCATTGGTAAAGGCTTTGAGAAAGAGCATGAGAATGGGGCAAATACAGAGCTTTTTTCCTCGCTTCTGGTGGTCTTTGGCTTAAGGATTTCTTAACTTGGAATTTGTGTTTAATAATTCTTGCTAGGTATGTTCAGGGCAGAAAGCTGCTTTGTGAATATCCCATGGTAATGAGTTTTTCAGGTTAATTTTGTATGGTGCGCAAAGGTGCTTTCTTCTGTTCGTTTTAAACTGCCTTGGGGTTTCATTTGGTGTCTCTGAGATCTTGTGTTACATGATGTAGCAAGCTGTCCTTCCTATGTACTGTGTTTTCTGTAACTTGACATACATCTGCCCTTCTGTGCCCTGTCTCACCCTTGTTGTTCTCAAATATCCTTTCTTTTGAAATGGGTGGACTAGGAGTGAGTGTTTCACTTATGGAAGCATGGTGGGTTTGTACATTGGCTGTGTTTCTCTTTATTTCCCTGATCATTTTTACTGTTCAGTTTGTCTTTTCACCACTACTAGGCATTGTGCTGATGTTTTCACAGAACTGTCTCATGGCTCCAGGATCTTTCCTGAGCAGTTTCAGCTAATTTAATGCCCATCATTGTGTGAGTTTATAGTGTGGAATGTAGGACTGAGAGGGGTTTTCTGGGCCATTGAATCCTCTTCTTGGCTCTTTCAGGTCCTGCACCATCCAGTCCCTTTCATAAACTGATGAAGTTCCTTTTGAAAAGCACTTGGATTTTCCTGCCCCCGTGCTTCCTTGGGAAGCTGTTCCAGACTGTCTCTGCTCCATTTCTCATTTCCAGGTTAAATTTTCCATGTTAAATTGGCATTTCTTTGCAAGCCAATTTCTTTGTCCTTATTTCGGTTGTTCTTTTCTTCCTGTGGGTATTCCTTTCATTCCATGTAGCATACTTGAAGCCTGCAGTCAGATTCCCTTTCAGACTTCATTTGCTAGGCTCCTTTCTCTTCCAGTCTGCTGTGGGAAGACAAGCTCGTCACCCCATTACTCATCCTCGTTCTTCTCTGTACTTGTTCCCATTTCAGTTCATCTTTCCTGAACAGGGGTCAGTAGAGTTGTAGTTGGTATTCCTGCCAAGGTCTTGTTGTGCAACTGAAACCCTGCCAGTTTCTGCTGGAAATCCCTCTCGGGGGGTCATATTTGCATTTTCATGGCCATGTTGCATTTGAACTTACAGTCATCCCGTGGTTGGGTCAAGCTTTCCACCTGATGAGTTCCCACCTTCTCACTTCTCTGCAGTTCTCACCTGCGCAGCCATGAGTGGGGCTGAGGAAGCGTTTTGGGGACTGCTCTTTGCTCTTATCCCATTCTCTTCTCTGATCAGGCATCTGCCACCTTCCCTTCCACCCACTGCAGAGGGCCCTGCTGGCTCTTTTCATGTATGTATGCTACTCTAGAAAATATTTTTTTTTCATGATGTACATAGGACATCCTTACGTGTCTAGTAAGATGACTTTTCTCCTGATGGAAGTTGTACTTGAAGGTTGAGGTGCAGTGCATCCCCAAGAGATATGCTTCACCTTTAAAGCTTCTGTGTCTATGTGATGGAAGAAGGGTAGTAGACCTAAAAGAGGCTGCTATTTGGAGGCTCAGAAATGCTCCTCTGAGCTGTATGGAGTTCATGAGGATGACTTTTCTGGTGTAGGACTCAGGAGGGCGTAGAGGTGTTGAAGCATGTGCATTGCTCGAATGCACAAGATGTTTTCTTGTGGACGCAGGACCTCCTCAGGCTGAGCGAAGTTTCACTACAGGAGTGGTGGGAGGTGGTAAGGGCGGAAAGCACAGGCTTGTTTTCATTTTTGCTTTACCATGCGCTAGGAATTCCCCTAATACAGTAAGTATTTTTACTGTTCCTTTAGTAGCCATGTGACACTTGTGTTCTGGATAGAGCCCTTGCAGAGCAGTTCCAGGGTGGGGACAGTGGTGTGGGTTTGGCCTTTTAGGCACCTGGGACACTCAGAGTTGGACTGTTGTTTGGCCCTGTGGCTCTGCTGGAGAAAGGGTGTATGAGGAAGGGAGGGATAAAGTTGTCTGCCAAGTTTATGGCCCTCAGTTGTACAGCACCCAGCCTTTCATATCTTCATGGCACTGTCTGCACCAAACATGAAAGAAGAGGGTTGTGTGTCAAAGCAGAAGGTGTGCTAAAGGCTAGGAAGTACTGCTCCTTGCCTTTCCTGTTCTTCCCGTACAAGTAAGCGTGTCCCAAGCCAAGTAAAGAGTCAACTGTCAGAGCAGTTTATGTCAGGGTATTGGTGCTGCTATATGGGAGGAATGCAGGGAGGCTGGCTGAACCTTGTTTTCACTGTCATGCTAGCCTGATAATTTTGAAACCTATAGTCAGGATGTGGGTTGCTGACCTCTGCCTCTGTCAGCCACCTGAAATAGGTTTCAGCCTCCCAGGCAGTAGTTCCTTGTAGGCTCCCCAGAACGTCATGTTTGTGGCCCTGAGATCACACATTGCTCCTTATCAAGTCCTCTGCCTGCTCGTCATGTTTCCTACCAGGGCATGTTGCTCAGGGTCCTGGGAGTCCCCTTCCTGTCAGTGCACTGCTCTTGTTCTTGGCTCAAGTATCTCGGCCCTTACCAGCTGGCAGTGAGAAGGGCAGTGCTGCAAGAGAGCTACCATGTTTTTCTTTTCTCTGCATAGACAGTGCAGGTACCTGTCTACTCGGAGCAGGAATACCAGATGTATCTCCATGATGATGCGTGGACCAAAGCTGAGACAGACCACCTCTTTGACCTGGCTCGGCGTTTTGATCTGCGCTTTGTAGTGATTCATGACCGCTATGATCACCAGCAGTTCAAGGTGAGTCCCGGGGGCCAAGGTGCTGCTAGCAAACCGCTGCTACGGCACGTGCAGGGCTTGCTGCACTGCAAAGACCAAATTACCCTTTATATCAACTTAATTAGGGGAAAATAATGAATTATTGGCAGCAAGGAATATTGAATTTCCAGCACAGGGCATTGCTGCTTGCTTTGTTTGTAATTAAATCCACTGTGACTTGTGCTCATTCCCTGTTGTGTTTTATTAGAAAGTTAGAAGGTTTGCCCCTGCCAGGAGAGCAACTCATTGTTCCTTGAAGATAAAGCAGCTGGGGAGTTTATCTGAGCAGCATAAGTGTCCTGGATTCCAGTCTAGGCCCTGGGAGAAGGATCTGCTAAGGTCCCTGGGGACTGGGATTTTTCCCTGGTGCTGCTCCTCACTTGTGGTCTGACCAGCTGCAGGTTTCTGTCATCTCTGCTGTGAAGCAGGGACCATTAGTGGTCTGAAGATGCAACCCTGATGTCATGATCATAAATCTCCTGTAACTGCTGGTTCCATGCCTCCTGGTGGCATGGAGGAATGATGTGACTCTTACAGAACAGCTCCAAATGCTGGAACTTTTTGTTGCCCTCTGAAATGCTCATGTGAAGAGCCTGTGGCAAAGCGAAATAACAAGAGTCTGCCCAGCTGGGCCAGTCCAAACACCTCCAGTGCTTGGAGTGAGGGAACACAGGTCAGACTCCCTGTAACAATGGGCAATGAATTGTTGTAGCTGATACCTTCTTGGTTATGACTTGAATGGCCATTGTGTGGAGCAGCTCAGAGGAGGCCTCCTGTGCATTTGTCACAGATTCCTGTTGGCAGGTTTTCTCCTCTCGAGACAACTATCTTTGCATACTTTTATCTGGGAATGCTTCACTGCTGTATTGTCTCTAACCCTCGGCTGTATTGTTGGACACTGGTGGGTGTTTTTAAAGCAGTAGCTGTGAACCCATGACACTTGATTCATGCAGTTCACTGAGAAACTCCCCCTTCCCTGTGGTTCCACCAGGACTGGCAAGGCTCCCTGCTGATCTTCCTCCCAGGCACTATGTCTTATACCAAAGCTGACATCCTTCAGCCAGTGGTTCCTAGCTGGCTACTGCGCAAGGTTTTGCTTGGTTCTTCCATAATGTTGTCCTCCTGTGATGTCTTCCACAGAAAAGATCAGTGGAGGACCTGAAGGAACGATATTATCACATCTGTGCCAAGCTGGCTAATATTCGTGCAGCTCCGGGCACAGACCTGAAAATCCCAGTCTTTGATGCTGGCCATGAGAGGCGAAGAAAGGAACAACTAGAAAGGCTGTACAATAGGACACCTGAGCAGGTAACTTGGGGAAGAGAGCATCACTGCTCCAAAAGATTTATGATAAGTTGAATCAGTAGGCGAGTGAAATAGACCAGAGGGTGGGAAAGGGAAAGAAAGACTGGACAAGAAAAGAGCAACACTTAAGTACTGCTTTTGTTGTTGAGTTCATGTCTTTCTAAGGGATACAAAAGGACAATAACTGAGAAACCTGATTATACAGGAGAGAGGGCTAGGTGAGCAGAGTTCTGGTCTCTGGTAACTGCTAACACCTTCTCTGTGACGCTTACTGTACTAGTCCTCTGAATAGAAAGAAATTCTCAGATCAGTGTCCTTATGAGTCCCCAAGTCCCATGGGCAGAGAATTATTTCCTTGAGAGTAAAAATCTTGCCAGAAAGCATCAAAGACTGTAAATCCGCATGTTTAGCTCTCCTCTTTGTTGAAGCTGTGTAACGGTCCCAGGGTTTAGAGGCTAAGGAACTGTGTGTTTCCCAAAGGCTGAGGGAGAACATCCTTTTCTGTTAGTAGTTCCCTCTAATGACAAGTTCATATGTGTAATGACTCTGCTTGTCCCTCCTGCGTTGACAGGTGTGCTGATACTAGGCATAGCTGCTCTAGGTTCTACATGCTATGTTTGAGGAGGGGAGCCAGCTTTTCACAACACTGCATTTGCAACTACAGTATATTTGGGCTCTTTTACCCTTCTATCTGTGCTCTTGGTCTCTTTGTCTGGAGGTGGGATTAATCATTTATGGATGCTGCTGAAAGGTGCATCATGGATGTTGTGATACGGTACCTGCCAGTTTGTAGACTGGCATTGCCATGGATGCAGGACAAGGCTATGAAGCATAATGTGCTCTGCAAATCCAAGATAGTAGGCAGAGGAGCTTAAAGTTATTCCCAGGCTGGCCCAGAGCAGAGCTGTTATCGGTAGATGGCCCCCTTGCCTTGCTATGCCTCCCCTGCTGCTCTGATTGCCTTTACGTGCTCTGGTCTGCAGGTGGCAGAAGAAGAATACCTCATCCAGGAGCTCCGCAAAATCGAAACCAGGAAGAAAGAGAGAGAAAAGAGAACCCAAGACCTGCAGAAGCTTATCACAGCTGCTGACACCACCACTGAGCAGAGACGTGCCGAGCGCAAGGCTCCCAAGAAGAAGCTGCCACAGAAGAAGGAGACAGAGAAGCCTGTAAACATGTCTTTTTTTTAATTATTATTATTTTTTTTCTTTTCTTTCCTCAGCTTATGCTGTGGCTGGGTAACATGTTTCCTTCAGCAATCCTACTGGGATCAGGCCCTCAGCTCTTCTGGGGGGAGTAGCTGCTGGCTGCCTTCTGGCAGATGCTTTTTCAGTTACATCTTTTGGAAGGCAGATTGGTCTAAGGCAGCCATTGTCAGAGTGCTCTGGTGTGCTTTCTGTCTCTCTCCTATTTGAAAAATGCTGGTTTAAGTCCTGTTTCCCTTTCCCTCCCTGAGAAATGGAATGAAATGATGCCAGCCATTCATGCCTTGTGGCAGGGAGAAGCATCCATCTCCCTGCTTCTCCCAAGTGGATGCTGGTACTGCTGTGCAGGGTTGTCCCACAAACCCATTGTCTTTCACCTGCCTTCTTTTTGCAGTCCAGGTTTCCCTTTCCTTCCCCACTCCTGGGTCCCAGCAGCATCTCCCCAAGCTCAATAGATGCCCCTCTCCAGATCCTCAGCTGTGATCAGAGCAGCCCTGCTGGGGGCCTCTTGTATTCTGGGAGCTATTGCTTCTTACTTCTCCCTGAGCTGAGCGAAAGTCTAAGGAGCCCAGAACACAGGTTTCAGTTCACATTTGATGTTACCTCAATTTCCCTTTCTGGAAAGAGGACAGCATGGACTGAACTAAATTCAGCACCTTCAGTAGGAAAGGGCTGTTACAAAATCTCAGATGTTTCCAGTGAGACCCTGGGAATTCCTGTCCCTGCACCTTGTGAACAGAGAGCACTTGTGTCATTGTCCTCCAAAAGGGTCTGTGCAGGGAGGGGAGAGAAGCAGTGAATGCTAGACAGTTACTGCTTGACGAAGTGTGCCTAACGGCCACCGCTTCCTTAAAACATTGTTTTGGGTCCCCCCCCGCCCCTCTATGTAATATCACTGGGCACTTTGTGCATTGAATTCCCTTGGGGGTTGATCTGGTAAGGCCAGGCGCGGCTGGCATATCTCCTTTTAAAGAAAGCTGCTTGTTGTTGTTGTTAATGAAAAAAGGGTGGTGATGGAGAATGGGGCTGGAAAGATGCTGAGGATGCCAAGGTGAGGGAGTCCAGCCCTAAATATTGCCTGTTGACTGGTGCCTGTCTGCAGGCATATAGTGGATAGGCACGCCAGGGTGGGCAGAGAAGCAGTTTCTGTTGTTGCACTAGCATCATTTCAACCATGACAGAGTCCATTAGGAGTCAATTACCAACTATAGCTGGGAAATGTTAAGAAAAAAATTGCATTTTAACTAAGAATTTGAATCGGGAGCTGCATCAGCATCATTTCAACAAAGGAAAATCATTTACCAAAGAGTCAATTGAGGTTGAAGCGTTTACAGCATGTACAGGCACGCAAGGCAAAAGAACCCATTTAATTGCTTATGCGCTGAGTGCAGTCAGAGTTGTCTCGGCTAAGCCAGCGATGCTGATTTACCCTCTGATTTACCCTCACTGCTTGTGTCAGGGTGTTCAGCAACAGGCTGGGGGGCAGAGTTCGGGGAGTCTGAAAGCCAGCCTTCATCCAAAGGAAGCAGAGAGGATTGGTTTTTGATTGCAGCCGCCTTTGTCTCTAATAATCCAAGCAGGGAGGCTACATCCTAACAAAGATCAAAGTGATCCGTACAAGTTCATGAGCCCTGTTGGTAGTTAGAGAATCCTTTTTCCACCATGGTCATGTTTAGAAATCTCTTCCTGGGGCCTCTGTTTATTGGACTGACCACAGGTAACTTAAAAAAATCTTAATGCCTGGCCATGCAGAGTGGTTTGCAAGGTGCCACCTCAAGACCAATACATAGAGATAGCTGATAGAGATGTGAGAGTCATTGGCAGGGAACTTGAGGAACTGAGTCACTGTCCTGCAGCATCTTGTATGATCTTGGGACAGCCCTGGTTGTCTCAGCCCTGTCTGGAATGAACAAAGAGCAAGCTGCAGAGCCTCTTTGCAGAGAAATGTGGGAGCAGCAAGGCAAAAGCCGTCTCCAAAGAAACTGGGAGATTTCAGGTGACTCTTCCTTTTGGAAAACCGTGATTGAGCATGCATTTTGCAGAGGTTGTGGCTATTCTTAGATTGAATCATGAGTATCGCTGACCCATTCAGGGGACCCCACACCATTCAGTGCACAGGGCCCTGTAGATAGCCTGGTTTAATCATTTAAAAGTTTGCTCACCTTGTGCTTTGCTCAGCAGCACAGATTTTTAAGGGATTGCATTTTTTTCCATTTTGTTGAAATACAACTAAATGTTCTACTGTCTAGCAGCAGCAGCATTAGAAGTTTGCTGCCTTGTATTGCTGTGCTTAAAATGTGAAGTGGGGAATAAAGAAAACTGTCTAATGAATGGACATGGCAAAACATGTATAAACAGCAGGCCTCCCTGGAGGGGTGCAGTCCTTACATCCTCATTAGTGGGCTCATGTCTGTACAGATCAGAGGTTTCTCAGCTCATTCCTTACAGGACTTGCAGTCAAAAGCCAAGATTTAGGGAAGTCCTGGGCTGTTTTGATCAGTGAAATGGGCCTAAGTTAGATAAGGATGATATTGTGCAAATATGCATATGTTAGTGTAAGGAGTACCATTTAGGGTTAGGGTTCATGCTTGTGTGGATGGGTGTAAGGCTCTGCATAGAGCAGTGCATTTAAACCAACCAAAGAAAAATGCTTGCACTCTCCAGACATACTTTGAACTGGAGTATTTTTCTCAGTGCATTGCTTGGGATTTTCCCACTGAATCCCATTGCTTGGGATTTTCCTCTTGCCTCAGCTCTGACATGTGGCTGTGGCAGGTGGTTCTCTGTCATAGGAAACAGTGTTTCCCGTTCAGATAGTCTCTATATGAAATCTTGTGTTTCCTCCATCAACACATCCTGTTTCGATCTCTTTCAGGCTGTTCCTGAGACTGCTGGCATCAAGTTTCCTGACTTCAAATCTGCAGGTGTCACGCTGCGAAGCCAGAGGGTAGGCTGTTGTCCTGGTCCCTTGGGACCTCTGTTAATGTCTTTCAGTCTGCCTGTCTGTCTCCTCATCTGTTCTCCTTTTATAGCTAAAGAAAGTCAAGTTCTTGCCTCTAAAATAAGAAAGAAATTCCATAAATGTGGAGACTCAGAAACCTGGAATGCAGGCTTGGTGAAAGCCAGCTCATCGCCTTGCAGTGGCACCTGAACTTGCTGGTGTTTGTTACTGGTGTGCCCGCTCTGCTGTTAGGCACATGTGACAGACCCAAATGGAGCTGTCTAGTCCAAACAGAGCTCACAGCTAAATGTAATAGGCCTCATAGAGCACTTGAATTAATAGATGAGAGGTGCTTTTAAGAACTGGATGTTCAGGTTGTGTCTTGGAAAAAAAGAGACACACATAAACGCATAACAATTTTTAAGCTTCCTATTTCCATTATCTTCAGAAAATATTTTGGGGGAAAGCCCCGTTGTTCATTCTGTTGCACAGATATTCCTGAGAAAAGAACTTTCTTGCTGTTTTATCAGCAAGGCTTGACGCCTGTCTCGTAGCGACAGGTTTTAGGATACCAAGTAAGTTAAACCTGCCTGGCCGACTGAATGTTTTCAGAGGGGTTTTGACAGCAAAATCCTGTTTGCCCAGTACAAGTGCTTTTTTTTTCCTAGCCAAATAAAATAATCCTTAGTTGCTTTATCGTAGCAAAGGTGGAGAAGTAGGTTCCTTGCCCAGCACCCTCACTTGGCATAGCAATTTTCTAGGTCACTTTTAAAGACTGTTTTATGGGATGTTCTTTTGATGTCAGAATAGTTTCAGATCTTGCTGGGAACACCCTGGGGCTGTTAACAGAAATGTGTTTAGGATCATGCTGCTTTGACATACGGGTGCATGTGCACGTTAGAGGCAGTATACCTCAGCAAGGTCACTGCTGGGGGACCCCTTTAGTGTAGAGGTGCCACCACCTTCAGGCTACCTGTTTGAGTGAGGGGCTACAGCCTTGAGGAAGTCACAGGCAAGTGACAGGCAAGACTGCAGTGCATGTGTTGAGATTTATGGAGACGTGGCAGATGTGTTCTCTGGCACTAAGATAAATAGAGTAATTTATGGAGATTGATTTGGATTTTGAAAACTAATAAGTGATGGTTGATCTTTTCTATTTTTTTACCCCCTCTGGAAGAGAAGCTGAGCAATAACCTATCAGTGATGGAACCATCTGGCAAAGTCAGGAGCCTTTTCGTGTGCCAAACAGGCCATTCAGATCCCAGCCTTTTTGAAAATGGGTGTTACGTGCTTCTCCCTGTTCTCTTTAATGCTCACAAAATACAGTGATAAGCTGGGGCATGGCAGTCTGATTCAGCAACTTTCAGCCTGCAGTATCCAAGCTCCTGGGATGACCTAGAGCAACTTTCTGTGCTCTGCTTGAAATTTTTAAGGATATAAATGCTGTTATTAGAAGTAATAGTGGTTTGCGAATTGAAAAAGATTGCAAATCACTGATCTAGGTGAAAAAACAACACTTTGTTGCTTGGAAATGTGAAACCTGCCTCCAACCCAGCAAAATGAATTAATTTGTGGCTTTTAGCCAGTCACCTGGCTTCCTTATTCAAGTCTTCTCTGTTTTTAAAACGGGAGCTAATAGACTCACTTGCTTCACATATGGGTGATGGGGAGAATTAATTACATGAGGTCAGTACAGGCCTTTTGAACTGGTAAGAGAGGCTGAAGTGCTAAGTGGTATAGAGTTGACAGTCCGTACTAATCCGAATTACTTTACTTGTGGGATTTATGTGGCAAACCCTCTACACACCGCTGGCGTGGAATTGATAAGGGTGGGAGCTGACTAGGACTAAGTGTGGAATCGGGATGCTATTCTGGAAACTCATAGTCTGGCAACATCCAGCATAAGATGTTTTGCCCTGAGCACATTGGAAAATGATTTCTAAAGGCTTGTGACATCCTGCAGTAAGTTCTTTTGCCTGTGGACCTAAAGGGTTCCTCACCTAAAGGCTTCTATTGTCCTCCTTTATTTTGTACTTTGCTACCGTGCTTTACGCCTTCATAGTTAGGCGAAGTTGGATTTTGCACTGAGATCATGGACTCAACCTCTGTCATGTGTGAAAAATGTACCGTATCATCCCCAGGATAATAGCACTTACTCTTTGATTAGAGATATTATTTTTTTTTTTCCTGAGGATTTACAATTAGTCTGAAAACTTGAGTTAAAATTAATTTATAGAAATGAGTCCTTGAAGAAAAAGTTAGCAATCTGTATTCAACTTAATTTGTTCCCAGTAGTTTTTATGACAATAGGCCTGGCTTTTCAAATTCCCCCTGTTGTTAAAGCTTACGAAATCTTATGCACAGGCTGAATTTGAAGACTTTTTTTCCCCCTAGGATTAATGGTCACTTATGGCCATTATTCTTCATAACCGAAAGTTTCTCCTTCAGCAGACGCTGAAGAGTAATCTTCTCCAGTGAGTTCGACAAGCTGCCTTCTATCACAATGGCTTCAGTCTCCCATTGTTCTCCATGGGACCGTGGCCACAGGCAAAGAAGGCCACAGCCCCCGTGCCCTTGCTCTGCATGGGATTTCCCCTCTGCCTCCTGACAGCACAGACTGCAAGTTTCTGTAAGGCAGTAGGAAGCTAGGCATTATGAAAAGCTTCGTCTTAATTCAAGGCAGTGTATTGCCTTGGTGCCACTGAGAACAGGAGGCAGTAGTAGATGTTTTGGAAGGAGTAAGTCTTTCATGAGTTTCTTGAAAAGGAATTTTAGACCTTTGCCTTTGCTGTTAGTAAAACAGCGTTATGAAAATAACACCAGAAATGTATTATTAATCCTAAGCGTTACTTCTGGAAAACTTCCTGTTATACCAGGTTGGCTCAGCTGGGAGGGCAGACAGCCAAAGAGCCAGAGGAAATGAGAGATGGGTAGGTAATTTGTACAGGGAAAGGAGAGGAAGAGACTAAAGGGAAAGCAAGGAGCTAGGAGGAAGGAAAGCTTTGCTGAGGATCTGCCTGAAGGAGAGGAAGATGGGAGCTGTTGAACTTGAATCTTTTCCAGGGCCCAGACAAACCAACAATAACCATGTTTGTGATCTAGGCATCGTGTTGCTTCTGTCGGGCAGAGCTGAGTTTGGTTTGAATTCACTGCGGTGTTTCTGTACCATGTCATGTTCAGCTTTCTTTTAAGTTTAACCTTTGTGTCTGACTTTATTGTGCTCGGAGCACTTGACTTTGGCATACATAACATCTCTTCAGTGTGTCTGAAGTTGCTCATCATCTCTCTCAGCCTTATCTGCAGATTTTAAGTTATGGTTTTATTAATGCTGTTGAATTGGTGCAGCAGTGCTTTTAAGAAGGAAAGTAATGGATGGAAAAGGGTGGATGTTTGTCCCCACTCCTGCATGTTGAGGTATAAGTCCGTGTCCTTGCTCTGTTGTCACGGGTTTGGAAACAAAGGAACTAGAAGAGAATCGATTGAGTGATGTCTCATCTGGAAACAAAACAAAACTCTGTGATGAAAGGGAGTTTGTAGAGATGTCAGTCCACAGAAAGGACTGAGGCATGCTCCAGCTTCGTCATTCAAAGCCGGCCACCTCCCCTCAGAAAAGGCTTCCAGCCAGCAGCCAGACTCCATCTGCTAACTGGGATCTTGTAGACAATTTACTAGTCGGCCCAATTGAAAAAGAAGTAGAGAAAGGAAAATTACAAGTACAGCTGTACTACCCATTGATTCAAATATTCACACTCACCAGCTTTTAAATATTTACTAGCCTGCTGAGCATTTTTTTTAGCACTGATTAATGAGTAAGAATTTACTGTGGTTGCAGGGGGAATGTATGTGTGTGAGTTCTCTTCCATTTTATTTTCTTGGAGTGGGAACTGAGTGCTTACTACAGCTCCAAGGTGAATGATATTTCTAGAGGAAGATGGGGTTGTATGTATGTGTTTAGACATGTTTATTCTCCATATTTGATCTGACCCGCAATTAAATGGCCAAGCACGCTGCCTGTTTACTCTGCATTGGAGGCTGTTGGCTCTGTTCCTTCCTTGTCATTAATGCAAACCCAGACCTCATCGGCTGTGAACATGTGAAACATCTGTCTGTCCTCCTGTGATCAATACTGTCCCTTCAGAGGTTCAGCTTTGGAAGCAGTTCCATAAAATATCAGTTATTTTTATTTGGATTTGATAAATTTAATTACTTGGAGCAATTAATAATTTATTTGTTTTGTATTGATTGCACTCCAAGGCATTCTGGCATCAATCTGATGGAGATCAGCACACCCTTATTAGGTAGGAAAGTTTATGTTTCCAGATCTGAACATCCCATGGATTAGTTAGCTGAGATGTGCTTGTTGCTTCTGCTAGCAATTTTTCATTAGCGAAGTTTTATGTTTTGCACTCTACAAGACAGTGGATGAGAGTAATTTCCATGGGGAGCCTGACAGAGGTGTGGAAGGAAAGTAGGAGTCTCATTTCTGTGAATAAAAGTTATGAACAAATGATGCAGGCTGGATCAAATTCATGTTGTGGCATTGCCATCTATTTGTTGTATTACATGCCCTTTAATTAGGGCCAAGAGAGTGCTGGTGCATTTCCTAATCAAACTCCTGCCTGTAGAGAATGAAAGAAGATGAAAATATTGGAGTATTTATTTTTAAAGAGAACAGCAACGGATGCAAAATCTTGGATGAACCAGAGAAGGTGAATCCAACACTTCTCTTCCTCCGTTCTCATTCTTAGCTAAACTGAAAGGCAGTTAATGTTAAATTGCTGAAAGAAAATGCATCTGTCACCTTTTTCATGGAGCTCTTTGGTGTGGGAAAGCATCTGGACCAAAGCCTTAGTAGGCTCTCGGGTATAAAGAGAGCACTCTAGGTACAGTAATGGGGTCTTTTAAAATAAGTTGTAGTTCTGGAAAGGACGCTCTGTGTTGCTACTTCTGTTGAATTGTCAGGTACCAAACAGTGTCTGTGCAGTATGAGGCCTCGGAGACCTTTGTCTGCCAGTCCTGGACCGATTTGAGAAGCTTTTGCTACCTTTGTGTGCCCATAGTAACACAGTCTTAGGTGTCATTCATCAGGTAATCTGATTGTATGTAATTTGTGCAGAGCACCATATATATTACTTTTTTCTTTCATTAGCGTAACCAATATAATGATTGGAGTGTAATTAGTCAGTGTGTTTTTTTGTATTTGTGTAAGTGTAGTTTCAATTAAATTATTTAAGAGAAAGGCAACATCAATTCAAGACTAGATGCATGTTCTGCTACAATTTCTTGGATTTGTGTCTGATCTGGAAGTTTACATGATGTTCTTGTACTATGTGAAACTGTCCTAGGAGTTCCTTCTCCTGTGGCCTACCTTAGGGCCCTCCCTGTGATTGTAGCACACTCTTCTGTGTTCTTGATTTGTTTCAGTCAGATGCAGCTCAGAGGCTGCAGCCATTTCCATTGCCTGCAGCCACCTCTACAGGTCTCAGCTTGGTTTCCTTGCCTGTAGTGAGAGGCAGGGGTAGGACTCTGGAAATCTGCAGATCTCCTAAAGCAAAATAGTATGTTGTCATACTGGTAACGTGCTTTTGACATAAAACACCCTCCACTAAAAATGTCCTGCGCAGTTCATTCTTCTGCACCATGTATTTTACTATTTTTCCCTACACAAACACTTCCTGTAGAAAGCTGACTTTTTCCAGGTTATCAGGCATTATTTGTGTGGATTCCAAGTCATTCTCATTTTAGGCCACTTGTGCTGGGTCAAAGCAATCTGTACCCCCTTCCTAGGGGGGAAAGCGTGGGAGAGAGTAAAAACCCTGAAGACCTTGTTACCTGCACTGGTGAAAACCCATCACTCTGGGACATTGATGCTCCAGGACCTTCAGTTTCTTTAGGTAGTATCTCTTAGCTTTACCCCTTGAATCAGTGCTATACATGCATAACGAGGCATTAATGTTTATAGGATCAGTGAGCTGCTACTTTGCCATATACCTGAGTGTGCTGTGCTTCTCTGGAATCTGTTGGCCTCCCTCATCCTTGACAAAGCTTTCACTAGGTATATTTCTCTAACAAGTAAAACTGGTTTAATTTACTAGGAGGATTCAAATACAGAACTTATATTTTTGCACAATTGATTTGGTAATTTGTGAGGTATGTCTAACTTAAGTCCAAAAAACCCTCAGAAATAACCATTTACGTAAGTTAATATAGAAATATTTTCTTCTTAAAAGATTGGTTTATTTAGCATTAAGCCTAATTGATGGAGCAAGTTGATGGTCATGTGCCATCCCAGTGATTACCGTGTGTTGAATGTGTTACATAGCATAGTAGAGATGGCATAGCAGTATGACTCTTTATTTTTATCTGTCCTAAATCTTATTCTGGCAGATCAGCAGGCACTGACGTAAGACACGGGGTCCATGGCTGTAAGCTGGGGCGGGGTGAAGCATGTATATTCATTGAGGCAGAGAATACCTGTGCAATTTCAAACTTTTCTAACTTTTGCATAGATACATTGCAATTGCCCATCTGCCTTCCATTGTAGCACTTTAGTTCTGAGCAGTTAAGCACTTCCGATTTCCAGAAATGTGCACGTTCATATCTGAAATTGAATTTCTCTGTTGGGTTTTTTTAAATTCCAGAGCTCTAAGGCTAAAGTACTTAATATGGTTCTTTCCTTCCTTGAGTCTTAAAACTTGCAGGAGCGGAGAGCCTCCACTCCTGCAGAGTAGAGCCATGCAGCCGGGGAAACGTTGACCTTCTTTCCCCATCTTAAGCCAGAAAATGCAAAAAACATTATTCATCTGAAACTTTAGCACTCCTTCCCGGAAACCCACTAAGCAATTCAGTAGTCTAAAGATATCCATGAAGAAAATGCCTAATGAGAAAGTTTTGTTGCTGCTGAAATCCATGAAGAAGGTAGTTTTCAATGTCAGTGAGCTGTATTATAATCCTGAACAACAATACTGGTGCTGGTGCATAAAACCACAGCTTATGGCTGTACAGACACAGGTCAGATGGTGTAGAGCTTTTAGGATTAATGGCTTTAGGACAGTCATATTGTTTAGGGTTGGGGAAGGTTGAGTTTAAGAAAAAGGTTGTCTTAAAATTGAATTAAAATGAAGTGCAGCGTCAGGGAGGGTACATGTGAAATATCCAAATAACAGTTGATTAATTTAAAAAAACTTGTATTTTGGTGATAGACCAAACAAAAGGTTTCAGCACAAAAGTGGGATTTTTTTTTTTTTTTTTTTAAAGTTGTGAGCACCAAAAATGGAGCATTTATGAAGAAAGCGATAAATTGAGAGCAGGACATTTAAGATGACCACATAGATGTAATCACATGTGGGACCTAGCTGAATGTGTCTGTAGATTCTGCAGACCTTTTCCATTCCTAGTGCAGATCTCTCTGACAGTCTCTACCTGCCAGGTGGTGATGCTATAAGACATAACAGGGGACTGTGTTGCAAGCTCTGCTATTACTTAGTCTTCATTACTTCTCCAAAATATACTCAAATACATTTACAACTATGCTTAAAAGTATTAGCATAAATCATGAAAACTGAATAGTGCACAAAAATAAATGAACCAAGTCTGTTTGGGGAGGCTGTACTACAGTTATTTCTTATCATGTTTGTTCATTTAATGAATTTTGCCAATTAGCAATTAATTTGCAGTAGGTCTCCTAGTCATTAGTGTGAATTAGCAAGGTTTTGTTGGCGGAATGTCTTGAACATTAAATAAAAATCCTGTATCATTCAAAACCTCAAGGGTACTCTGCAGTGAGACCCTCTGTAGAAATCGAACTGCTCAGGGCCACCCCCCAATCTCTCAGTCCCTGCTGTGAAAGTGCAGTGGATGCTCTGTTCATCTATTTAAGCTGCATGGCCCAATTCCTGAGCAATGCCCTCCTCCTTCAGGGGAGAGCAGACCAGGTCAGTATGGGTGTACTCTGTGCTTCTCAGGCCAAGTGCATGCCAGCAGAGGCTGTGTATCCCAGGATCAGGCAAGGCTCCTCTGCATAGGTAAGCTCTGGTATTGTGGCTTCACGGTGTTGATTCACACAATTTTCTGTAGCTCTTTATTTATTTTTCTCTTGGTACACGCAGTTCATGTGTTTAATGCAGGTTGTTTATAGCAAGGACAAAGGATTACAGTCCTTAAATCAAAGGCGACGTTGGTGTAATTATAAGCACAGGCTGGTGTTGCAAAGAGGGCTGTAGGGAGAGGCTGTCAAAGGAGAAGAGCATCCAAAATATAGTAACCTCAAAAATCCCGGCTAATCAGTTTTCTGACGGGAGCAATCTGTTTCCCAGGTATTATTATTATATGGGGACTTTAAAGATAATAAATAACAATAATAGTCTAGTATAAGGAAGGAGAGAAAAGGGCAAATGCCATTCACCTCGGAAGCTGTGGTTGCTCACTGGAGTTCTCCGAGGAACATAATTTTCCTCAGCCCCTGCAAAGGACTCGATCCATGACAACACCAAGAACATCCCAGGAGCTGTGGTGTAAGCAACGAGATTGCCCTGAGTGGTGTTTTCATTAACACAGAGATATGGCCTGCAGAAACCACATATCCCAGCGCATGCATCTTGAGCCAGAGAGCTGTTCTCTGCCATTGGCTGGGACCTGTGGTCCCTGTGGATTGCCTTATGCCGCAGGAAAGAGCGCAGGTGATATACCACTTCCAGCACTCTGGTCTATCTCTGGACATGTACCAAAACAAAGAAGGGCTTGCTGAAGTAAGCTTGGGCTTATCAGAGTTGTACAGGGCATGAGGGCTTCTCTCCTGCAACAAGGCAGCCCAGCTAACGGACCCTGGCTAACAGATTATCAGCAGCATTTGAGTAATAGACTGCTCATTTAGTTTTAATACATTTTGCATAGAGAGCAATCAGCCTTCATCAGTCTTAGAGATGAATTGGCTTAGCCAGCTAAATTCTAAAGATATTAGTCCGACAGCAGCCACATAAATCATAACATTTTCTTAATGATGGTAAAATTAAAATATACTCTTGCTTTGAGAAACCAATGAAGCCTTCCTGTTTGCAGGCCAGATCCTCCTGCCTGAATTAAAAGGAAGCTTAATTGATGTGTTTTTAAACTAAACTCACAGCCCTACTCCTGAGCATCTCTAGTGTTCCTTTTTTTGAAGTTAAATTAATTTGTCCTGCCTCTCCCTGCTCCATCCTCTAATCTTCAGGAGTGTCAGTGAAGACCTTGGCTTGGTATTCGTTGACCAGACTCCTGTGGGATGTGAGCAGGACATACACAGCATCACAGTTGAAGGCTTTGCCAGGTTAATTGTTTGTATTGCCCGTAGTTCCCTGAGCTAGTGGAAGTCTCCCAGGAGAAAAGCTTGTGCTCTTCCTCTAACCAACAAACCAAGACCTCCTGTCCGTCCACCTAGCCTAGCCAAACATGAACTTTTCCTATTTCTTGTCCATTATTCCTGAAGCTGGCTTGAAGTCCAGCATGCTTTTGCCAGCTAGTGTTTAACAGAAGGGAATCCTCCCTTCAGCTAGAAAGACCGTGATGTCGGTGTTAGGGGCAGGGCTGAAGACAGACTTTCAGCGCTGTGATAATCACATAAGTATTGTGTGTCCAGAGCTCTTCAATGAGGATATGTTGGGCTCTGTTAACTCTTTGTGTCGTACAAGTTAAGGATAGCATAGCCGGACTAGGTCAGCTCATACATCCCCCAGCTGAGGCAGAGCTGGGTACATTGCCCATCTTAAATGTTCTGTGTGATTCCTTGTGGGGCAGAACAGTTCTCTGGACCAAGGGGTCTTGCTCTTGGGAATGTTTTCCTGATGCTCCAGGCTAACCATTCTGTCTCCTGCTGAGCTGTGCTAAGTGACCTTTCCTTCCTTGCCATCCCGCTGCTAGCACGGCACCCACCAAATAAACAGAACCATCTCCTGTCGCAGTGCTCTGGGCTGCCTTATCTTAGGGCTCTACCCTTTCCTTCTGCTTTTCAGCAGAGCCTGTGCAGGTAGTCTGTGCAGCAGAGCTCCTGGGAAAACCTATTTTAGTAAAGTTCTGCTCAAGTTAAGACTTTGGACCAAAGACTTGACTGAATTCCAAATACCTGATACCTTTGGCAGTCTTTCTTCTGCTAAAACAATCATTTTGTGGTCAACTGTAAAGATTCAGTCTCTGAAGTATGACATTCACTGCTATGCAGAAACCCCAGCTCTAAGCCAAAGACCCTCAGGGTATAAAAAAGGACAGAGATGTCCTCTAGTCCTTAACCTGTGCTGGCTGTTTGCATAAGGGCGGGTTTTCCTTTTTCCTTAGCGCTCCTTTTGGATTCTCCAGATCAGGTTGGTTTCCTAGAAATCCTACCCTGATAGTCCTCTTGGTCCTTTGCTGGAGTCTTAATTGTAGTGGTAATACCTAGCAAAAGGACTAGGCACTTCTTAGCATATATTGTGAAAGGCCCATTCCCCTGGGGTGCTCTGTGGCGTCCATACTCTGTTTTTTTGGCTGAAATGATGTGGTGGAGAAGGCAGGTTTTCCCAGCAGGTCCTGCATTGGGATTGTGGAGCTGCTGATGGGACATATTCAGCCATAGCTGAGTTAAGGTTAGCATTTTCGCTATTTGGGTATGTACATGCAGTGCTCCTGCCTTCAGAGGAATTAAGAAGTTCCAGATGGTGTCTCTTGTTGTCATTTTTGTGTTGGGGCAGTGAACACTGTGGAAAAGATGGGCCTAATTTGGGAGATTGACATTGGGCTGTCTGTTTTGGGGAACTTCAACCTGTGGCTTATGGGAAGTGAGGTGACCATGGGACCTTCCAGTGAGCTCACCTCAGAGGCCAGTTTTAAGGTGGAGTAAAGAATGGCTCTTCCTTCAGGTCATTCCCAGCCCGGTGTTGCAGGCTTACGGTTGGTTTGGCCAAAGCTGGGGCCACTGATCAGTAGGTGGTGTGCAGGATGCTCTCACCTCTTGGCTATTCAGTGGCCTGCTGGGCAGCTTGGGCTGGTGCTCGTGATCCCTGGATGGAGATGTGAGCTTACCTTCCCAGGGCTGGATATGGAGGGACAGCCTATGACTGTGTGCAGTGAGGTGTTTGACACTGTGGTGTTGAGAATCGTTTATTTCCTGGTCTGTCTTCTAGCATTGCTGAGGAAGGAAAGTGCTTTTATTCGTTCTTGGATATATACACAGGGCTTGGAAACCTGTTCGCCCTGCCATATTGTGCCAACAGCGTTTGTGCTGCTTGTAATCTAATAAATGCTTGGTCTGAGCAGCTAGGACTCCTGCTAGAGCCCAAATGAATGCAGAGGAAGGACCCTGCTAAGTGTATGCATTCTTCCTCTCCTGGCCAGCTCAGATTCCCTTTCATAGCTCACATCTGATGCTTCCTCTCTCACCTAGCCCCTTAGCTCCGATGTAAATGTGTGTTCACACTTCCGCCAGTCAAGTAACTGTGCTCTCTCTGTCTCTCCCCTTTGTTATAAAGCCTGCTCTGTAAATGAATCCCACAGGTCTGGGGCTCAGCAGGTAAAAGGAGAAGTGAGTCTGTTAGCGCATGAGTCTAATCAGGCCGGCTAAAGCGAATAAAGTAGGGCAGCATTGCACATTAGCCACTGTGTAAATGAGCCCTTTGATGGGCTGGGCACCGCGGGAGAGGGTTTGAAGCCAAGAAGAACTTTTGTTGTTAATTCAGTGACACATGGAAACTGTAAAACAGCGTGTCTTGCACACACACGAGAGAGAAAATAAAAGCCCTCACGACCAGGCTTTTCAATACCTGCCCTCGGACCTAGTCTGAAAACTTTCAGCCCCTGTCTCCCTCTCTTACCACTTGATTTTCCTTTCTCTCCCTTTCTTTTTTTGTTCCCCCTGCACTATAAAAAGAAAAGCTCTCTTGCCTTTTGAACTAGACGGCTGTGAGTGAGGGCTATCTCTGAGCTGTGTGGCTCTGTTACCTTTGTGTTCCAGATGAAACTGCCAAGCTCGGTGGGACAGAAGAAGATTAAAGCCCTGGAGCAGATGCTGATGGAACTCGGAGTAGGTGAGTAAAGGGGGCACGAGAGAGAGAAAGAGACACACAGAGCTAGCCTTTGTTCTCGAGATGGGCTATTTTTTCCCCTAGTAATACAGCCAGTTTCTTGAATAACAGTATGTGAATGGTTTTTAAAATATTTTATGTGTTTTAAAAAAAAAAAAGAGAGGGTAAAAGCCAGAACAAGATGCACAGGGTTTTTTTTTTTTCCTCCCAGTAGAAAAATGTTTTAAAAGAGCCTTTGTTTCTCTCTTGTTTGGGCCTTTTCAACCATCAAGAGAGGCAGCACAGTATTAGGAAGGCAAATCTCAGCCTTGCTAGGAGAGGTACTTCTAAGTGTGTTAGTGACCACGGCACGCGCATTGTTCAGGGCTGCCCTGTCTTGCTTTCAAGCTTCGTTTCCTCTTAATTTACTGCTCACGGTGGCAAGTCCAAAATGCGTCTGGGACTGTTCATCCCCCCTTTATAGGTTGCATGCTGTGTGAAAATCTGGAGCATCTCTGCTGAAAGGCGAGTAAACACACATCCCTCACTCTTGAACTCCAGTGTCTTAGCAGCAGAAAGAAGGGTTCACTTAACATGTACAGTACCCGCTCATAGCTAGAGGGGAAGAAGTGCAGCCCATGGCTAGCTGCTGCCCTCCATGCAGAGGGTACAGTTTGTAGGTACTACAGGTCCCAGCATGCAGTGCCCCTTGATTAGACACCTGATGATTCCTTTTCCCCCCACTGTGGCTGGGGGGATTTTTAAAAGTAGAAAAAGAAAAGAAGAATTAAAAAAAAAAGAAGCCTTATCGGTGATTTATAAGAGATGACTGAGCCTGCTCCCAGCACTGACTTCTGTTAACTCCTGTTAGTTTTTTTGGCCAACTGGTTTATGGCTTGATATGTTGTCTCCGAGAGTGTGTGCAGTTCTGAAGGCCTCCTGTGGCTGGTGAAAGTGGCTCAGCCAGGGTGGTTTCCCCTTTCTGCTTTAAAACTAAGGGAGTTACTGTCTTTGCTTGCTAGGGAAGCCTTGGGGAAGGATGTGAGTGCTTCTTAGAGCTCACTTTCCATGAGGGTAAGGAGGGGTTCCTGACTCCCCACTCCTGCCTTACAAAACACACGTATCTTGAGGGCTTCCTGGTGCTCCAGTCCTGCTGTGCCTTAGAGTGCAGAAACACACCTGGCCTTTGTGTGGGCCGCTGCTGTATATCAGGACAAATGCGCAGACCTTCATCCTTTTCTCCTCCAAAACATGCAGCTCTTCCTGGCTCTGTGTGTGTGTGTGTGAGATGGGCAGCAGCAGAATGCATGGTGTGTGGAGGTATCTGCCAGCCCCTGCTACAAGCAGTTCAGGTCTGCATTAAAACATGTCTGTAACACAGCAGCAGAGCAATTCTCTGCCTCAGTCCTACCCTGGGAGGAGCAACAAGAGAGGTGAGGGAGCTCAGCCCGTCCACCCCTTGTTGGTGAAGGTGTAGGGAACAGCAGGAGCTCTTCTGTCCTCTGCAGCAGTGTGTGAGGACTTGCTCCCAAGACTGAGCTCCCTTCGTATGACCTGGTGGGTAGTTCAGTTGTCTGGTCTGATCTGCATCTTCCATCATCCTTCACTTGCTGAGCCCTGGACTTTGCAGGTTCACCCTTAGTCCTTGGCCAGAGCTGAAGGATAGCCTGGAAATTCAGGTCTCCAGCCCTTAGGGATGCCGATTGCTAATGAGCCATGTGATGGCAGTGAGGCTCCTGGCATATCTTTGTGGGAGGGAATGGGCAGCCAGGAGCTTTCTAGGGATCTTCTGTTGCAGGGTTCCGGGTCTGCGTGTTTAACAGAGGCCCTTTTTCTCCCTAGATCTCAACCCTATGCCCACAGAGGAGATCGTGCAGATGTTCAACGAGCTACGGAGTGACCTGGTGCTGCTGTATGAGCTGAAGCAAGCCTTTGCCAACTGCGAATATGAGCTGCAGATGTTACGGCACCGCTATGAGGCCCTGGCCAAAGCTGGTAGTATTGGCCCCCTCAGTGTGGAAGGCACCCATCCAGATGGCCAGGCAGGGCTCAGCATCGAGGAGAGCAAGGGAGATGCCAAGGACCAGATCATTGATGTAGTAGGAGCACCACTGACCCCCAACTCGGTGAGAAGGAAGGTTGGGGGGGCAGAACAGGGAGCACTCAGGTCTCCGACACAGATGCCCTGACAAGCGCTGGGGATGCTGCCCTGCTCTCCCTCCAGGTGTGCACGTCCAAGGGAGCACAGCACGCCTGTTCCCCCCAAGTCCCAGTGCTGCTCTCTGGGCTGTCTCCTGTGCTGGACAGTGTTCTTGGTGCTATAGGTGGGGTCAGCAGGGCTTTCTATATCCTGCATGCAGGCAGATGGCTTGACGTGGGTGCCACCGTGGACCAAAGCAGCAAGGCTTTGGGTGACGAGAGCTTGCACTAGGGCAGCAACAGTGATGTCAGTACAGCTGCGGGCCTGAGGCATTTTCCTTCTAGACACAGCCCCATAAGGGTTGCTCGGCAGAGGGAAGTGAGTGGGGAAAGCAGCCTTCAGATGATGAGCCATGACCTACCCAAGTCCCTGGAGTCAGGCAGTAGCCCTGCCTGGAGCAGGAGGCTTGGGAAGGAGAGAGGTGTTTGAAGAGCAAAGGGGTGTTTTTTATACCCTATTTCCAGTGCCGGGAAAGGAAAGCCAGACCTAGGGGTTCTTCCACTGCAAGCCCTGTGACAATGTCCTGTGCATGTACCTCTGCAGGATGCCAATCACCAGCCTCTCCTTCCTGCCTCCATGAGAGCAGGCTGCCGAGCCCCTCACAACTGCCTCAGGACCAAGGGTAAGCCTGGGGATCAGCTGACGTTGCTTTCCCCTCTGTGCAGTCCCCTGGCACAGCTGAGCTGAACTGCCTGATAAAAGCTGCCCGTCTCCACACAGTGGCATCCCCGACGCCTCAGACATACTGCTCCCGGTAGCGGCACAGACCTTTACTTTCTGAAATGTATAATGTATTGCAGGATATTGAGAACATCTTATCTGTCAGTGGCAGAGGCGACACGTTAATCTGGACTTGAGTAATGTCCTATTTGATTGTGACAGTATGGAGTCATAAGGAAGCGTTCCACTGAGACAGGTTCATGTTTGCAAAGGAGTCTTCTGAATTTTTTTTTCCCCTACTGCATTCAATCTGACATCTCACCCCTCCCTGTGGGTCTGGAGTGTCTTGGTTTGCAAACTTTCTGGGCTGATTCAAAACACACTTGCTCTCCCTTGAGACTTTGCTTGTTGGGAAGGTGGGAGAGGTGGTGGTGATGGTGGTGGCAGTGGCTGCAGGAAGAGGGAGCCCATGTGTGTGTTTCTGACCACGTTGTTCCTCAGTGCCACCTCCTGGAATTGGAAACAAAGGGGTGGGCCCAGGCAGCACAGAAAGGGTTAAACTGACCTGGTCTCTGACATATTTGAAAGAAATATAATCAAGTTAATTCACTGCAAGGCAAATTCAGTACCTAAAGGGCCCCCATGTTAAATACAGCACTGACCTTTACCGGCTGATTACACAAAGACGACACAATTAGATTAGTCCAAGACAAAAGGTCAAGCACATTCACACTGTGACCATTTTATGCTACCTTTTGAGGGGGGGAAAAATTACATCCCAGCTGGAGGGGTATCTTGGAGAGAAGGGGAATGAGGCTGCTGTACCATGTTCTGCCTGGCTCAGGTATGTTTGAAGAGTCAGGCAGGGCCTGGCACTGTGCTTGCCCTGAACCTTTCCTGCAGTTCTGGGCAATGTGGTGGTGGGAGAGACCAGCAGCGTGCGGCCCTCAACTGGCTTTTCCAAGGATGAGCTGAGCTGAGTGGAGTCTGTGTGTTGGTGATGCTCCCTACCCTGCCCAGAGCTGGCAGGAGCAGCCCCAGTGCCTCTTGCTCAGCATCATGGCTAAAATGGGCCTCTGGAAGATCAGTGGGCTGGGGTCAGCTCTGAGAAGGGGGGTGGCTGGGGCAGTCACTGTCTATTCGGCTGGTAGGGTGCATGCATGTGTCCCCACCCTGCACAGCGATAACCCTGAGCTGTCCCAGGCCCTGGTGTGATGGGGACAGTGTGGGAGGCAGTGGGCCCAGGACACAGCGCTGAGAAAGCAGCCTGCCTCTGCAAGCACAGCATTTTTCCCCCACGCTGGGCCGCTTGCAGCAGGGGTAGCAATATTGGTAGTGCAAACAAGCAGCTCTCTGCAGAGCAAGCGCAGTAGTGCTTTGTAGTGGCCTTTCCCTCCCTCGCCTCCTACAGCCCTGGTGGTGGGCACTTGTGGGTGACACCTTGCCCTTCCCCTCACCGAGGCTGCTTCAGCGGTTTAACCCTGCCACGCCAGCCTTGAACTCCCGAGTTCAAGAGTGTGCTTTGCCACTGAGCTGCTAGGGGCCCTTGGGGGAATCATTTAATCTCCCTGCTTCAAATTCCTCTGAGTTGGAGAATCCCTTTGTGCTGTCTAGCACTGCCCGTCCATGGCACTCCACATGTTGGATTAAGCATGGATTAGTTCAGCCTCCAAACCAGCTGCTCCCCCTGAAGCCAGATTTGTTTCCCTGGAGAGAAGTATCTTGCTCCAGATGTTGGAGGGAGTGAGTGGCAAAGCCAGGAATCGGACTAGGAGTCCTGACTCCCGAGCCCTGCCTGGCATGCCTGGATTCCTTTCCAGGAATTGGAATGGATGGGCAAAGGCACACCAGGGTCTTGAGATACTGGTTGTGGCAACAGCTGGCTGCCACCATCCCCCTTGGCATGCAGCGGGGATGGGGGACTTTTCAGCAGGGTGTTTTAGCCCAGGTTAGGAGAGGTGTCTGCCTCTCTCAGCAGTGAGACCCCATGGGGCAGCGGGAAGCCTGGCACCATTCTGGCCTGCTGTGTCCACTGCTTCCCTCCTACCCTGGCTGCCTGTCCACCCTTTCCTGGGGGCTGCAGTGCTCATCGCTGACCATTAAAGCCGAGCTGGGATCCCCCCAGTGCCGTCTGCTGCTGACCCCGGTAGGGACTTTACTCGGGGCCTTCGGGAGGTGAAAGGTGAGCCGAACTCGGAACAAATTAGTTCCAAGCAGAAGTTCAGCCAGTTACTCCAGATTAGATCCTTTGATTTCCGCAACTCAGACTCCACTCAGTGATCTGTAATGAGTGACTCTCAGAAATCCTCACATTGCAGCACTTTGTTCCTGAGCTCACAAGTCAGCCCATTAATGGGTAAAGGAAAGGACCTTGAGTCTAAGAAGTCTCGGGTTCAGAGTCAGAATTATTTGACTTTTAAGCTTCCTTTATCTGAACTCCTGCTGACTTCTTGTTTTCTGAGCCTGTTTGAAAGCTAGAAGTTACATTGTTAAGATCAAACATTCTCTCTTTCCAGATGGAGTTACAATATCTGTCTTTTATATATATATATTTTAATATATATATAGTGTATATATACCAGGGTGTATATATATTCCTCTCTTTTTTTTTTTAAATCGTTCTTTCCATTAAAAGAAACTAGACTTGTAGGCTCTTGTAAATTATAATGTAAAACATTTTTTTTAACCAGACAGTTCCCAATTTTGCCCAAGGCAACTGGAATAGCTGCGCCACAGAAGGCAATAGGAAGGTGATTAATATGAATTTGTGACATATTTGAAAGATGGGTCTTTTGCCATATAAAGATTATCAAACACATGTGCTCTTCCCCATTAATTCCGCAGCCCTCCCAGGAAAGCCACAAAGCCCAGCTCCTTTGTTTCCAGGGTGGGTTTTTGTTTTTTTAAATGTACCTTTCGGTCCCCTTGATTACCATGTATTTGATTTTTATAGGGCATCTGTTCACACTGCTGTGTGGGTTCTCTGGCCCTTTTATTTCCCTGTTAATCGGATCCTGCGAAGGCAGCCGTGCCAGGGCCTCTGACGAAATCCGTGTGTGTGTTGTATTTAACTTTTAGCCGTGCAAATTCCATGCTCTGTTTGCCCTTCGCCCAGCGCCCAGCGGGAACTGGGGGCTGCCTTCCCACCGGAGGAGGCAGCAGGGCCTCCCACCACGTGTGCTGCTGCACGCGTGCGGGACCAGCAGGGCTGGAGGAACAGGGATGGGCAAGCCTGGTTCATTTCAGAGACCCTGTCAGTGCTGCCTTGTCCATCCCCTGGGTGCTTGCCAGCCAGGGCAGCGGCTCTGCAGGCCTTTGGGGACAGGGATGGCTGCAGGGCTGGGCATGGCGGGATCCTGACTGCAGTCACTGTGCCCGTGCAGCGGGTGCCGCAGCACTGGCCTCCACCACTGCCTGTGGTGCAGTGTGGAAAGCGGACTCGATCTCATGCTGTGCAGCGGGGACCCCAGGGCTTTGGCACCACGTGTCCCTACGGCACCCAGTGCCCTACGGCATGGGGTACCTGGTGGCTCTGGCATGCCTGGGGCACCCCGCACGCAGAGCCCGGCTTTGGGTGCTGAACCCACTGTGGTCTTGGCCATAGTGTCCGTGCAGCACCTAGCACAGTCTCACCGCAATGCAGCGGTGGGGCTAGGGTTATGCTCTCCCTTTGGCGCGAATGGCCCCATCTTTCCAATGGCTGGATTCAGCCCTGAAATCTTGTCTGTGAAGGGTGAGGCTCGCCAGAGCCCACCGGTCTCGCTCAGGTGTATCTGCGCGCTGCCAGAAAAAACGTGGTGTTTTTGAGGAGCTGTAGTTCTCTGTCAGCCTCCTGCTCTGCTCCTGGGCCGCTTCATGGCAGGTTTTGATGGTGGAAGAGCATTTCCCAGCTCCGCTCTGTCCCACGCTGAGCATCCCCAGCGCAGTTGGCTGTAGTGCAGAGCTGCTCTGCCCCTTTCTCAAGGCCCTGCTCCTTAGGGCTTGTTGCATGCCAGCTTGCTTGGTCAGGGCTCCTGGGGCCACGGGGTTGTTCCAGAGCTCAGCCCCGTTCTCCTGCTCATTCCCAGACCCTGCACTGCAAAGATGACTGTCCCAAAGCTTTGTCCGTGTCAGGGAGGTGACATCCCCTGCAAGGGTGCTATCCCAGCCCCTAATCTCTGCTGAATTAGCTCCATCCCGCCCATCGTGCAAGGACCTGGCTCTGCCTTCAGCTGGGCAGATGGCAGTGTGGTCCATTGGGCGCTGCCAGTTGTGGTACCAGAGCCCTGTGGCTGGCCCTGGGACAGACTCCGGGACAGGCGGTTGTGTTTTCCGTGTGACCCAAGCACTCTCACCTGTTGACCCTGCTTTTTCTTTTGTTTCCCACCTCCCTCTTGGAGCAGAGAAAGCGAAGGGAGTTGGCCTCCAGCTCCTCCTCCGTCAAGAAGGTGAAGAAGCCGTGAGCCCCCTGCGCTGGGCAAGGAGGAGGTGCAGAGCTGTGTGCAGGGTCAGTGCCGTCCTGTCCCAGAGCCCCCAGGGACAGCTGGCTGCCTGCAGCGATGGGGCAGGACAGGGGCCTTGCTGGGGCAAATGATACAGCTCTCCAGAGAACAGCGGGAGCCATTCTCTGCCCAGCACCGTGGCCCCAGCCTCATCTGACCTCCAGAGCAGTGTGACCTCCAGACACCTGCAGCAGGTGCTGGAGGGTGGCCCCGGGGCCTTGCTGGGCTCTGCCAGCGGCCACTGTTCCACGCAAGGCCGTGCATGGCTGCCCCATGGCTGCTAGTGCTAGCTGTGGTTTGTTCTGGTGGTTGTTTTTTGGTTTTTTTTTTTTTTTACATGCCAGATTTTTTTGAGCATCCCTGTAAATACAGAACCCATCAATTGTACTGGGGCAGAGTCATCATTAGCTCTGGTGAGCCCGCACGGAGCAGGAGGAGATGGTGTGAGATGTCTTGCCTCCACCCTGGGCAGGCTGGGTGCTGCTAGCCATACTGGGAGCCCTGGCTGCCAGTGGCTCTCCCTGAGCCAGTCCACCTCGGTCATGGGGTGGCAGTGGGGGTTGCTGTAGCCCCTGGTACCTTTGGGGCCGCCAGGCCCTGTTCTGGGCTGCTGCAGTGCTGCTTGTGCCAGGCTGGGGAGCTCCCTCCCGCGTCCCACACGCCCTGCTCTCCTCTGGCAGCTCTTGTGTGCCCCATGCCTGCAAGCACTGCCTTGCCTGGGTGAGGGGGTGCCCCTGCCGGGACAACACTGGTGTTGTCCCCAGCACTCCATCAGGCCCAGTTCTGCTGCTCTACCCAAGGCAGGCAGACACCTCTGGCTTCAGTCTATGGTGAAAGAGGCCTCTGGTCCCTGTGTCCTGTGTTTTGCAGGGCCTTGGGGGGGCTGAGGCATCGCTGAAGTCAGCAATGGGAGCCTGGATTCGTGCACTGCCTACTGTGGGCGCAGGTGGCCCTGGCTGTGTGCCCTGCTCCGGGCTGCTGCCCCGCTGCCTGCTTGCCCACCCCGCGTCCCCTCTGCCTGCCTTTCAAGTGTAACTGGCAATCGATCCGCCGTGACAACGTCCTCTGAGTCACATTCTTGCCTGCAGGAGTAAAGGGCAAAGGCCAAGTTCTTAGTTTTCATAGAAAACTAATTAGACGACTCCATCGAAAATAGGTCAATAAAGCTGATTGGGGCTGCACAGAGGGAGCCATTAAAACCCCCGTGACCTTTGCTTGGAGCAAGTGGGCTGGGGCTGCCCCTTCCCTCCAGGAGCTGCCCACTCTGTGCCAGCTGGACGGCTGTGTCCCTGTCACCTGGCGGCACCACGGCAGGTCCCTTGGGCGCCTGGATGCGGTAGCGGTTCCTGCACAGCCGGGTATGGCTCCCGCGCATCATGGTGCTGCGCTCGTGCTGGCTCTGCTGCCTGGGCAGCAGTGCTCCAGTGCCCTGGGCAGAGCCACGCTGGCTCCAGCCTGTAGCGGAGATACTCAGAAGTGCAGTAGTGGCCGTGCAGGTACGGTGTGCTAGGCTGCAGGGCGGGGTGACAGATGCCAGTGGGACGTGGTGGTGGCTGTCACCCTGCTCCGGGCAGAAGGCTGCACTGGGGTGCACCCATGGGTGCACCACGGAGAGCAGGGCAGTGCTCCCAACAGCAGGGAACCCGGACCTCCCTTCCACAGCGAAGAAGTCTGCCTTTTTGGGGAGCATGGACAAGGTGGGGTGCCATATCCCAGGGAGCACAGCTCCACTGGTGGGGCACCCTGCTCCCACGTACCCAGGCAGCACACCCCCGCCTCTGCCCCCCCTCCCCGTACACACTTGCACATGCATGGGCACAGCCCGGGCTCCTTTACCCCCAAACTTTATTCATGTGGCACATTTACAGCAAGGATTGGAATAACTAGACAATGAAAATGCTGGGTTTGCATTATCGGTTGGTTTAACTGGAACACCACACACCATGCAGTCATGTACCGCCAAGTTCAGTGCCTGTATTGCCCTTCTGGCTGCCGTCACCGGCTTCGCTCCAGGCCATGCACGCACGGGCCCGGGGCTGCAGCCTCCCTGCAGGTCAGCGCCCGGACGAGGGCTCCATTCAGCAGGGCCCCGGGGCTGGGTGACACCGGGGGGATGTGCGCCCTCAGCCTGCCCCACGGCTGCCCCCCAACCACCCTGGCCGGCTGGGAGCCCACCCAGCCGGAGGGGACGTGCTCGGCAACTCTCTCAGGCAACAAGCCAGCTGCTGCTGAGCGTCCGCGGGGACCCGCGAGGGGCACGGCACGGCCCGCGGGGACCGTGGGCACGTGGGGAGGCCAAGCCTCGGCTCGGGAACCGAGGGAGGCCGGACGGGGTCGGAGGGGAGCGGGGTCAGGGGCCC
>NW_010973284.1:9349123-9483872 GCF_000737465.1 Haliaeetus leucocephalus | reverse complement strand
GGGCCCGTCCCCGGTGGAGCTGGGATCGGTCGGCGGGGCCGGGGCAGGGCTGGGCATCCCACCCAGCCCCGCAAGAGGCACGAGCAGATGGGACGGGGACGGGATGGGACGGGGCTCTGCGCGGACACTGTCACCTCCCTCCTGCCGCCCGCCTGCCCGCCGGGCCCCCGCCCCACTGAAGGGAGCCCTCCGGGGCCCCACAGCCCACGGTGGGGCTGCCAGGGGCTCTGCAGCGGAGAATACAGGCACTTCACCTTGAACATAAAGAGACGGATCGCGTTTGTCACATACAGGAGTCAGAGAGGGGTTAGTGTTGACTCAAAAAGGGGAACAGGCGCTCGGGGGAGAGGCAGGGGGGGCTGGCGGGGAGGGCAAGGGGCCGTCTCGACGCTGCTGAGCCTCCGTGAGCGCTGCCCGGGCGCGGGCACGCGCCGGCCTCGCTGCAGCAGCCGTCGAGGCCTGAAAACATAAAACCAGAGAAAAGAAAGAAGGGAAGGCGGGGACGGCCCATGCCGGGGAAGAGATGGGGGATGCTCTGGCTACGGGGCGGGAGAGGGAGGACGGGGTGGGATATGGAGGGAGGGACGGAAATCGGGAGCCAAAGAAAAAGAACAAACTACGAGTCTAAAATGTGGTGCAAGCGCCCTACGCGGCTGTCCGCTAGCATGGCATAATGTCCGGAGCAGCCCAGAGAGGGAGTCACATCAGGTCTACACAGATTTGCCTTCCCATATATACAACCTCTACTGGAGTTAACAGCTGAAATTGAGATTTTTTGTGTCGGTTCCTCTGGCCTCGGTTGCCGTTTTTTTTTAATGCTGGAGCCCGTCCTCCCCGCCTCGCCGGCGCCGGGCGCATGCAGCCCTTGCCTGGCTTGCCTTGGGGATCAAAAGGGTTTGGAGGTCT
This sequence comes from Haliaeetus leucocephalus, assembly GCF_000737465.1. NCBI lineage: Eukaryota > Metazoa > Chordata > Aves > Accipitriformes > Accipitridae > Haliaeetus > Haliaeetus leucocephalus. Next base: position 9,482,966 of record NW_010973284.1, on the reverse strand, counting down.
GCTTGAAGATGAAGCCTCTATGGGCCAGTGTCTTCATGATGTTGGCGATGTTCTTACAGTCGTCTGCAGAGAAAGCACAGAGATGCCGGGTTAGAGCCACGATCCCACTGGGAGCTTTTGGATCAAGCTGAGTCCCACGCTGGGGCTGTGCCTGGAGCTGCATGGCCCCCCTCTCTGGGGGATGTGGGGGGCTGTGCAGCTCCAGGCACGCAGCCCCTGTGTCCCCACCAGTCCAGGCACTCTGTCCCAAGTGCCTTGCAATGGTGTGGGGTGAGTGCAGCATCCCCAGCACTGGCCACCTGCATCCCAGTATGGCCTCGTGCTGCACTGGGATGGATCCATGCCCAGGACCCGGAGGCTTGCCTGGGGCAGTGGCATCGCCCAGGCTGCTGGCGAACACATCCCCGCGTCCTCCAGGCCCGAACTTGCCCCACAGCCCGTGGGGAGCCTGTGGATGGGGAAGGCAGCGTTCCTGCAAGCTGGACCCACGCTGGCCCCCAGCTCTTGCCAGCGGCTGCTTCTGTGCAAGCCCAGTGCTGGTCACCGCAGCCTCCTCTTCCAGCACCCCTGTCCCTCGGTGGCACTGGCCAGTGAAGGGGCTGTCCCCGCACTGGGATGAGGATAGCGGGTGATGCTGGAGCTGCCCTCCACCAGCCAAGCGGGGTCCTCTCCTTCCCCTCACCCTCCTTAGGCAGGGGCTGCGTGGCACCTGGCTCCCTCTGCTCACAGCTGCGGTTCAGGGTCATCCCCGTCCCCGCCAGAGCCAGCCCTCGGTGCTGCCCCGCGCCTGCTGGCCCAGGCTGACAAGCAGTGGGTGGCCGGACCGGCAAGCCGCAGCCATCCCCGGTGCAGGGCCGTGGTCGAAACGGGTGCCGGGGGCTGGCTGGCAGCACCGCGGCTGCCAGAGCGAGCGGTGGCAGGGCAGCGAGCCGGGGAGGGGGAAGGCTCCGGCTGATGTTATTTACCTGGGACTAAACGCAGGCACCGTTTGCTAAAATAGAAGCCGGGCTTAAATTGATTCCTGGTGTCTATATTTCATGTTGAAAATTGGCTTGTAAATCCATGTTTTGATCTATGAGGGCCGTCTCCTTAAGAAAAAGCAAGAGTAAATGTGTAATTTCTCCCTTGACAGCACACGGCGCAGAGGCGATCCTTCTTCCCGCTCCCCTCCGTTTCGGGACAGCTCCACTCGTTCCGATTACCACTCTTTCTTCCTCGCCCCACGCCTTGATGTCTCCATTTCATTACCGCCCGCCCATTTATCAAGCTGTTACCGTAAGGGTGACTTTGCCCACTTGCGTGTGGCAGCGGGGCCTGGCTGACACGGGGAGAGGGTGCCCCGGGAGGGGGGGGGGCGCAGGCAGGGCCCCCCTCTCCTCGCTGCTGCTGGATGGATGTTGTGGTGGAGGGAAGGCTGCATCATTACTGATGTGTAAATGATAAAGAAGCCTCCACATCCATCTCCCAACTGTAAATCCAGGGAGTGCTTTATAATCAAGCTACAGCGATAATAATGTGAAATTAGGTCTCTCTATCAACGGGAGGAGGCCTTTTAATCACGGCTTAAAGGGTGCAAACGCTGTTTATCATAATTGAACTGTATCCGGGCTAATTGTGGCCATATTTCACTGTCTAGGAGACAGCAGGCTGCCTGCTGACAGTGCCGCGTGCCGGATTGAGGGCCCTGCGCAGACGGGCAGCACTGCCCTGCTGCCAGGCGCCTGCCTGCAGGGACGGGGCTGCCAGGCCGCCTTGCCGCTCCCTGCCAGACCAGCAGCCCTGCCCAGCACCGCTGCGCCCAGTGACCCAGTGGCAAAGCCATCACCCGTCCCCCAGTGTCGGTCGGAGGCGCAGGGGGCTTCCCCCGCACGCAGCTCCCCAGGGCACTGCCTGCAGCTGCCGGGGACCCTCCTGGCTGATGGCTGGCAGTGGGAGAGGCAACGTCTCCGTCAAAGCCACGTGCCTCCTCAGTGTCCCACCAGGCCCTCTCATGGCACCCCTTCCCCTTGCTGGTGTGCCAGGCTGGGGATGGGAGCTGGGCATTAGGACAGGCTGATGAAGGAGGGGTGTCCCAGCCCCACGAGCTGGTGTGGGGGCAGAGATGAGCCCATCTCTCTGTGCCCCTGTCCTCTCCACTGGCCGAGGTGGCACCGATGGCTCCAGAAGGGCCCTGGAGATGACTGATGCCAGCTCCCACTGCCATTTGTTCCTGCTCAAGCAAGCCCCTCGCCATCCTTTGGCTCCATCCATCTCGTCCCCCCCAGCCAGCTGAGCCCCCGGGAAACCAGCACTAGACCTGCCCCTGGAGTCAGCTTCCAGTGGGACCGAACTGGGAAATGGAGGCTCGAAAGCCAGGGAAACCGAGGCAGGGGGAGTGCCACCACCTGCGGCCAAAGTACCCCCCACCCCACAGCCAGCCCTGGCCTGGTCCCCCAAAAAAGCAACAGCAAAGCAAATCCTGGCTTCTGAGCTGTCTGGCAGGTGGCCGGCTTGGATTTGAAAGCACAGTCCCGGCCCCTGCCCTTCACCACTCCCAGGCATCCCGCTGCCCACCTCCCTGCCCGCAGCATCGCCCTGGGCTGGCGTGGGCCGTCGGGGCTTGACTATTGCTCCATATTCCGAAAGGGGAACTGCGCAGAGACCTGGGGAGCGGCCAAACTGGCGGCGAGACCCCATGGCACCTCCTGGGACTCCCGAGCTGGTCCCTGGGGAGACCCTCTGGGACCACTGGCTGCTTCCTGAGCCCCACCAGCCGTCTCCCCAAAGCCCTGATGAACTCTCGTGCCAGGTGCCAGCGCTGGGAGCCACCCTGGGCTCCGGGCTGCCGCCCTGCAAAGCCGGTGAGTCAATGCCACCCACATGCCAATGCTGGCAGCATCGTCCTCGCTGTCCCAAATGATGCCACGGCCCCCTGGCAGCGGGAGCGCCAAGCTTGTCATAAGTCATTTAGTGAGACTCATTCCAAATCAGAGCTAAGGTAAACACGCTTATTATAATTATCCATGTAAAAAAAAATCAACAACAGCAGAACAACTTTCTAATATGCAATTACAGCCATCTATTGATTTTACAATGTAATCCGCTCCGATTGATTTAATAACACAATTATAGGCTGGCTCTCGGGATATTAGAGTGGGAGATTTTCATAAACTCCAAAGCAAGAAACTAAGCGGCTTTTAAAACAACACAGTCAGATGGCTGTTTGGGGAATTATTAGCAATATGAAATCCTCTAAATCTGGCCGTCGTTACCTTGTGAAAGGAATTTCTATTACAAAAATGGCAATTGACAGCCTAAGAGAGCACAAACAGGATTGCTTTGCTGCTCTTTCAGTGCTTAATCCATCGCAAAGGTGACCACGGGGTGGGGGACGAGCGGTGTCCGAGGCAGGTGGGGGGACACGGGCAGCCCTGCCCACTCTGCGCCCCCCAGCCTGGCTCTCCCTGGGGGGCAGGGGGCCGTGGCGGAGCTGCCCCGGCACCCAGGCTGGCACCCACCAGCCCCGTCCCATCAGGGTGACCCTGCCTGGGGCTGCGGAGGCTGGCAGGGTGCAGAGTCCCCCACGATCCCTATGCCAGCGCACCTGGCTCGTCCCGGTCCCAGGCACCCCCAGGGGCTGTTGGGGTGCCCGCCTGCATCCCCAGGCCTGAGCAGGGGGACGGGGTGAAGGTGGCCCCACGCCACGGGCCGGCACGGCTCTGCGGGGGCTGCACAGGCGTGCGCACGCACGCGCGGCCCTGCTCTCCTCGCGCTCGCTCCCTCAATGTATTCCCGACTTTATGGGCACATTTTTCTTGTCAAGCTGACAGGGTTGCTAAGTGGATTTCTCCCTGATATGCGGACGGATTATCACATTACTCCAATGTCCTACACAAACATATTACTTTATATTCAATAGCCCTAATGAATATAAACTGCTTTTTCTTTTTTGGGGGTGGGGGGTAATCTATAGATTTTTAATGAGGGCACTATTAACTCCCTCCTCTTTAAAACAGACTTAGGTGCAGCCTCTGAGTAGAAAATCAATGGTGTTATTGTAGGAATATTGTATATTGATATTGTAATAATAAGATGCAATTGATTTAGGGGTGTTGTGCGGTGTGTGTGAAAGGGGTCAGCCTGGGGTTATCCTGCCTCCTGCCAACGGAGCGGCGGCTCTGCCCTGCCTCCCTGCCCCTCGCCTTGTCGTGCCGCTTCCCAGCATCGCCCCGTGTCCCCCATGGCGGCCCCAGGACGGCCGGGGTCAAGCTCCCCCCGAGGCACTGGGTCCCGGCTGCCTCCGGGACCCTCCTTGGGCAGGCTGCCAGCGCAGCGCGGGGCGACATGCCGCCTCAACTTCCCCTTGCCTGGGCTGGCTTAGCTCCACCGGGTTTTAACCCTTCCTCCTGGTGTTTTAGCATTACCCACTGCAATACCGCATCGCCTCGAAACCCAAGTCATGGCCCTCTCCGTGTCTTGCCAAGCTCTCGCTGCAGTGACAGCTGAGGACAGCAGCACGTGCACAGGCATGGGGCAGCCGGAGCCCTCTTTTAATTAGGGCTGGAGTTTGCCACCGTTCAGCATCGCTGGCTGCCCTCGTCCTTGGAGGGGGACAGACATTCCACCTCTGCCGGCACAGAGGCAGAAACCCCTCAGCCCATGGCGCTGGACTCACCGCCCAGCCCGTGCCCTCCGTCCGGCCGTGGCAAAGCAGCACCACTGCGAACCCAGGACCAGCTCAAGGATTTTGTCAGCAGGAGGCTGGACCACAGCCCAGGCATGATGCGGCCGCGCCACAAGAACGGGCTGCCAGGAGGAGTGATGCTCACTCAGGGAGAGCGTCACCTCCGCACCCACCCCAGGCACTGGGGAGAAGGGAAGGGGCCGCGTCCCCATGCGTGCCGCCCTGCCGGCATTTCCCCCACCTCCCCATGGGACCAGACCATCCGGACGCCACCGCCACAGGGGCTCAGAGGGCCGAGCACTGCCGCGACCGCCGTGCGCTGGGCTGAGACGCTTGCCATGCAAGGAGCGAGCTTTTCAATCCCGGCGGCCACCCGGGCGGGCTGTGGGTGGTTGGGGGAGCACAGAGCCCCCCTAAATGTGCTCATTTGGAGGCAGCCCCGCCGCACCTGTGCTGTGGCCGGGAAGACGGATCACCCCCGGCCCGAGCTGAGCAGGTCCATATTTAAACTGTCCCCATGCTTTATGGGCTGTACAAGAACTGATGCTCAGGCGACGAGGGGCCATTTGTCAATGTTCTAATGGCAGATTACTGTTAATGAATAATATCACTGCTGCCTTTGTATAACAGCTCCCTGCAAAGCGGGAACAGGGTCGCCCAGCCACCGCCGCCCTTCGTCTCCCCACTGCCGACCCCGGGTGACAGCAGGTGGCCTTGTGACCGGTGGGAGCCGTGCGGTCCCCACGCAGACCGGCACTGCCACCAGTGTCCCCAGCAATCGCAAAGGGGAGCACTGGGTGCTGGGTCCCCCCCGTCGGGCTGTGCTGCTCCCCCTGAGCCGGCATGTCCCCAGGAGGGGACAGCCGGCAGGGGCAAGGAGTGACAGCGTTTGCCTGGCACAGGGAGCCAGGGTCTCACAGCCACTCACCCTGTCCGTGCTGGAGCTGGGAGGGAGCTGTGTCTGCTCTGCTTCCCTCCCCACCATGACATGCTGGGTGAGGTGGGGACACCAGGATGCCTGGCAACAGCGGTGACAAGGACATGGCAGAGCCCAGAGCTCCCAGTCCGAAGGGCTCCATGGGGACACCGGGGGTGGTCCTGCTGGGCTGCTCCCAAATGAATGGCCTCATAACCCTGCACGCGGGGCGAGGGGCTCTGTGTGCCCTGCACAGCCGGCAGGTATATTACGTGGAGCTGACAGCGACACGCAGAATATTAAGAATAACTTACCTCATTATCTGCAATTACGTTACTGCCACACACCTCATTTCTTCACGAAGAAAAGAAAATTAGTTTTATATTGACTTCATCCCAGTGCCTCCCCTGCCTGCCCCGCCACAGAGCGCCCGCACGGGCTCTGAAGGGGGTTTGGACACAATCAATACTTGTCCTTCCCCTACCTGTTGCTGTCCCCGTCCCAGGGGGATGGGACGCTTGTCCCACCCCCTGCACACTGAGGTCAGCAAGGCCTCCAAATCCGGCTCACCCTAGCAGGGATGCTGGAGTGGGGAGGGCCCATCTCTGGCAGCGCCCAGGACTGCAGGGAGGTGACACTGCCGGTGTCCCCAGGAAGCAGCTGGGCAGACAAAAGCACAGCAGAGGGGACCCGTCCCGGCGTTCAACCTAATGCCCCGGGCACCTGCTTCCTCCTGCCCAGGCTGGCCACCATCACCCCATGGGTGACGGGACGCTTCGTCCCGTCCTCTGTGCTGGGGACTGCTCTTCCCATCATGTGCCCCTTGCACTGGCCCCGTCCCAGAGCAGACAGAGCTGGGTGTCTGGGGACACAGCACCACAAGGCACCCGGCTGCTGAGACACCCGCCAGCCCCGCAGGCTGCCGGATGGGCTGGCATAGGCGATGTCATGCGGGGACACCCCAAATCAAGGGGCATCCCAGCTGGAGGGGGTGGCAGCCGGGGCTGAGCTCTCTCGCATCAACCCCAACAGCTCCTAGAGCCCACGAGCCCCAGGGACGCCGACATTGCTGGGACCAAGGGTGGCACAGGGTGCGCTCGGTTCGTCTGCCAGCCCCTGTGACTGTCCCCTCACATCCAGCATCCTCGCAGGCCGGCAGGCATCCCTGGGCAAACAAAGCGAGCGCTTCCATCGCCCCGCTCCCGGCTGCGGCTGCTCACCGGCCGGGAGGGAAGGGGAGCAGCGTGCGTGGCAATACAGGGAAAAAAGCCAATTTCATCTTTATTAGAAGGAGATTTCTCTTTTAGTAATAAGCACACTTCAAATAATTAGCGTGTTTTACGTAATAATGAAATTATGGAAATGCAGGCCACTTATTCAAACAAGTCACCATTACCATATTTTTAAATATTAGACTTAATTAGAGTTTATCACTTCAGAGAAGTACGAGGAGTGGAGATTTTTTTTTCCTTTACAAAAAAAATCCTCATAAAGTGTTTATTAAGAGCGGGTAAGAAGGGGATAATGATCTGTTTGGAAATTAAGGCAATCAAACATTTAATGCTCTGCACTCCTGTAGGCAAAAGCATTCAAATGAGTCAATTATACATCCATTATCCAGGCACGATTAAACAAGGCAGGACGGGGAATTTGTCCTCCGCATCACGCGATTGTCGCGAGGACTTATGTCCACTTAAAGGCAGCTAATAAAACACTAAACTTGGGGAAGAAGAGGGAGGACTGAGGAAAGGGAAGACAAGGGAAGAGAGGCGGCGGGTCAGTGAGACCGCAGAGGGACGAGGGTGGGAGGTGGGCAAGGATGGAGCCGTGTCTGCATCCCAGCCCTTCATAAATCAAAGTAATTAAGTTAACATGAAAATCAACTTCACCATCCCGTTAAATTACAGCATTTGCATATTAGGACTCCAATGAAGTAGGTAGCGGGCGAGGGGGGCGGGAGGGGAGGAAGGAGTCGGCGGGGGGGGTCAGGGGAGAAGGATGGGGGGGACGCACACCAAAAAGGGAACCATTTATTACGGTGAATAACTAATTTCAGAATTTATAGCGCTGGATTTTCGTTCCCGTGCCATTTATATTACAGAAGGAAATTAAGGGGCGGGCAGGAGGCTGGCTGGACATCTTTCTGCGTTATTGCTTGTCTGCCATTTGCAAATCATTATTAATTGTGGCCCGTGTCGCTGGTGCAGCAGGGCAGGGTGCCTGGACAGCCAGAGCAGACACACATATCTCTTCATCAGGACCCCAGCCGCTAGCCCTGGAGAGCCAATTACCCCTCCCTGATTGGTATCAGATAAGGAGGGAATTTTTACAAATTAGGGAATAAATAGAATTTCCACACGTGGAGCAGGGAGGGCTTGAGAGGCAGTAATGAAAAACGATACATCACCATCAGCCAGACAACCCTATTCATACGCCGATGCATTACGCTCACTACTCATAATCCCACCGAGTGACAGACAGCCGCCGAGCCGGCCGAGCCGGAGGGGAGCGCATCCCGCCGGCCAGCCCGCTCCGAAGCACGGCCTCCAGCCGCCGGCACCCTCTCGGCAGCCCGGGGAGGTCTCCCCTCCGCCGGCCCCATGGCGCAGCCTCTGCCGTGGCCTCGCCGGCCGCACGCCGCCTGCTCGGCATCGCTGGGCCGTGCGGGCGGTGGGGGCAGACCTCCTGGCAGGGGTGACGCCGCACTGGAGCCGTCCCTGCTCTGCTGTCCGCAGGAGGAGCCCAGCAGGACAGGCCTCCAAACTCGGCTCCGAGTTTGGCAGCTGAAGTCAGCAGATGGGCACCCAAGCCCCTCACCCGACTCCTGTGTGCCTGCGGGTAAAGCACGCCGTCCCCAAAATTATCCAGCCCAAACCGTGCCCTCAAGAAGACCCCCCCCTTCCTTGGTGGCTCACGGCAGTATCCTACTACTACAAGATCTACCTCATTTCCAGCAAGGATTTGCCTTTTTGTACTCTTCGGCCCCCAAATCAGCCCCCCGGCTCTCAGCTCCGCTGCTCAGCCAGCCCTGGGTCCCCCTGCACCAGCGGGGTCCCTGTGTCACCTCGTGAGCGGTGCTAGGGCTCCAGGACAGGCAGCACTGGCTCTGACCAGCTGCAGGAGCAAAGACTGTGCTCCTGCATGGCTCTGCTCCACTGGGAATAGGCTTGGGTTGGGACACCTCCATCCCCCCCGTCAGCCTGCTGCCAAAGCAGCCCCAACACCAGCCCTTGCCCACGGCAGACCCCAGAGACACCAGACATCTGTGTCCCCTGAGCCAGGGCATCCACTTTCAGACCGCGGCAGCTCCCCGTGGCAGCACGGTCCTTTGCCCTGGGCTGTGACGGAGCTGGATGGCCCGGGGACACAGCCAGCACCCAGCTAATGGGGGTCTGGCACACAGCCGGCCTCAGAAAGAGCAAATCCTGGAAGTGTGAGGACCCAACTGACATTTGGGAGCCCAGTTTGCGCCGTACTCCCCAGCGTCGGAGCTGCGCGCCTCTGCGCCTGTAATTAGCTCTCCCTTATGACAAGCACGTCACTAAACAAAATGCTCGGCAGGAGATCAATCTTGCCTGTAAGTCACGCAGCCTTTAATTTATTCAGCATACAATGTCGCTCCACCGCTGGCTTCCTGTAATTTATACCGTACACTGTCGTGTATTATTTAACTCGTCCAAGTGTTTTACAGCTCGCCTGAAAGTCGCCGTGCAAAATAAAGTCATGGTGGGGCACTGGTGAGGCGCAGGGAGGATGTAAGCCGCCCCCTTGCTCCGGGGCTGGCACGGGACCCCTGGCCTGGCTCGGTGACAAGGTGACGGTGACAAGACCCTGCAGAAGTTGGTGGCCCTCTCCAGGGCTCTGTGGGTGGGAACGGGAATGGGAATGGGAGGTGGGTCCCCACAGGAGCCCAGTAAACCGCTGGCTCCAACGCTGGTGCTTCCTTAGAGGAGGAAAGGATGGCAGCAGTGGGAAGAGGGCAGCAGGACTGCTGCCTGCAGGGGCTGGGGTGCCTGGGGAGAGCCAGCTGGACTTGGGCATGGGACAGGGCAGAGATGCTCTCTGCACTCCTCTTCCCGGCTGTGCTGGATGCCAGGGATGGCCAGGCTGGTGCCTGCCCGTATCTGCAACATGGATGGAGGATTCCTGCCCACAGGCGCTGCTCAAACACAGCCAGAGATGCCAGAGCAAAGTGCGGTGAGGGAGGAGGCTGGGAGCCCCACAGGGTGCTCAGCAGATGCAACAGCCTCATCTCCCGGACCAGCCTGGGCAGACTGTAGGGCTGTGGGCAGCTGCCAGAAGGGGACGGGACAGGCAGGGCTGGTGAGCGGGCAGCAGCTCTGCCGGCGTGCCCAGCCCCACCAGTACCAGAGCAAGAGAGAAGTCCAGGGGACGCGTGGGAGACATGATGCTGCTGCAGCAACACTGCCCGGCCCATGGCCCATCACCACCACAGCTCTGCCTGCGCAGCCAGCACCATCGCTGCCACTGGAGCGGGTCCCTGGTGATCCTGGGGGGCACTGGTGGGAGCAGGCAGCCCTGCCAGGGTGGTGGAGCTTCATCCCACAGGAAGGGCACTGGGGGCTGCCCCATCGCCCCTTCTCCCATTGCACACCCCAGAGAGGGCAGAGGGCAGGCAGGCAGCGGGGGGTGGGATGGCTCCTTCCTGGCCCCTCCAGCAGGACACACGGTGGCAGCAGCCATGCCCTGAGAGCAGGAGGGAAGTCACTGGGGTAAGGACTGGGGCTGGACTGGGCTGAGAGCTGGCTGGTAGCTGGTGTGGCCGCTCTGAGCAGCTCACCTAGTGCTCGTCTTTGGCCGTGCAGCTGGATGGAAACAGTCAGTGATGTAGAGCTGGATAGCCTCCGCAGGGAAGGTTAAAACCTCTGTTCAGTGTAAAGTTGCCATATCTAAGCACTTATGATCACGATATTTATGGCTAGTTTATTCCAGGCTGTTAAAGGCAGCAGTAGTTACACACAGATAAAGGGAATTCAGCTCCCCTGATGCCTTTTCTCCCCGTGGCGACGGCATGCCTGGCCAAAGCTGGGTGCTCTTGGTGTGTAATTCACCCAATGGTCCCGGCCAGAGCCGGGGCCAGGCACATGGGTGCTTGGCATGGCACGGACACTTGCTCTGGTTCTGCTCCATGGGAGCTGCGGGGACAGATGTGGGAGATGCCATCTCCCTGCCCCTGACTGATGCTGCTGGGGGCCAGGAGGTGCCCAGCCTGCAGGCAGCAATTCGGTCTGCGTTCCCGCTGGTCCCCAGCACCACTGCGGGTGTCCCTGCTTCCTGTACCCCCTCCACATGCTGCCATGCCCTGCTTGGATGGAGGGTTTATTTAGGGCAGCAGAAGGCCAAACCACCCTGGGGTTTTGCAGGGCATTTCGAGCCCTGCAAGCCCCCCGCCACTGCCCAGCCATTGGCTCTGCTCCATGTCCAGCTCCTGACACCCAGTCCCACCACTGGGATTGGGACCCTAATTAGGGAGAAATTTCAAGGGAGAAATGAGAGAGTTTATAAAGCCGAGTTTCTCCTGCCTGCGAGTGACACGAGATGTCAGAGAAAGGAAATAAAAGGCAAGGATGCAATTCCAGTGCCGTCGAGAGTGTGTGGTGAGTCCTAATGGAAAGTTCTCCTGCTCTTTAAAGCTTGGTCAGATGGCCTAGTTATTGCTTTAAAAGGACCCAGAATCAAACTGCGGCGCTGCACTCGAAGCCTTCAAATAAAGCGAGCTGTGTTTCTGCAGGTCCAGCGAGGCAGAGGCAGACGATTACATAGAGAAGGGCAGGTCTCTTTATCTTGGAGGGAGACCTACCTATTTTTAAACATTAGCTCCAAATCAGCAGCTCACCTCTTTGTCTCACACAAACCCTCTCTTGCCTTCTGGAGGAGAGATCAAACGCCAGCCCTGCTGCCATTGTTTCTCTCCCAGCGAGATGGATGCGGGACTGTAATCTTCCCACAAAGCTGCACGCTTCAAAGGCATCAAAAGTGCTTATTAAAAGTCCTAGGAAACTAATTTAATAACAACCCAAAGGGCTGGAAAAATCAGTGCCGGCAGCTCAAAATATAACCTGGCGACGGAGACGGGTCCCCGTTCGCCACGACTCCATCTGCGGGAAGTTGCGTGCAGGGCCAGGGTGCTTTGGCACGCAGACCTGCCCTGCTCCCTGCGGCGTGACCACCCGGTGCTGCCCGCTCTCCTGCCGGGGACGCAGCTGGGAGAGCAGGAGCGCGGGGCACCCTGCCCTGATGTCACCAGAAGTGCAGCTCACATGGTGTTCCCACTAAGGGCTTTGTCGGGCCAGAGGCACCCTCGCACGGCGGGGACAGAGTCCGTTCGTCCACCCCTGCTCTGGGCTCAGTTCCCCTTGTCGAGCCGAAGAGCACTGCACCGTTGCGAGGCAGGATTTCAGGCTTGCCTCTGAAACGTTAAAAGCACCAGGTGGCCTTTGCCGGCCATCTCAGCGGCTGCTGGAACAGCAGCTTTGTGCAACGCTCACCCAGACCTGGAGGGAGCTGCACACGAGGCAGATGTGTGCTGGGTCCGTACGTGGTGCAGGTGGGGATGTCAGCCAGACCTGCAAAGCCACGTCAGAGAGACCCGTGTGCTCTGTGTGAGACAGACCTGCACATCGCCCGCAGGGATGGGCCGGTACACGTGCCTTCCCACTAATGCATACATGCAGCAGGCATGTGCTCCCAGCCGCAGCGGCACGAGGGCTGTGCTGCCTTGCATCCCCCAGAGCCGGTCGCTGCTCCCAGCCCGTGCCAGGCAACGCATGGGACCCTGGGGCTGTGTCCTGTCTGAACGGTGCAGGCTCCCACGGAAAGGGGCAGGAGGTGGAAATTAACGCTCCAGCCTCCGTCTCATCCTGCCCATTAGCGGGGCTGTTTTACTCCGGATCATTAAATATGTATATCTTATTACACGCCTTGTTACAGTATTGAGCTCTATTGACTGATAATAAATTCCAAGCATCATCCTGGTCATAAATTTATCTGGAGATGATGAAGACTCAATAATCTAGTCATGCAGATAATATGATAGGGCCTTAAAAAAGATCATTACATTATATGCCAAAATTAAAAGTGAAATACACTTTATTAACACTGTTTCCACACTCGGGGCCATTACTTGTTATATCCCCTCCTGCCCTCCCACCCACCGTCCCTCGGGTGAGCCAGGGAAGGCGAAACGAGGCAGAGCTGCCACAGCTCTGCCCTGGCAGAGGGGTACAGGGGGGTGGCAGGCGGCACAGCCGGTCACACCACGATTTTCCAGCTTGACCCCAAGGATGCAGGGCCCTGCCTGGTACAGCACCGCTGCCCTGCCCATTGGGCAACGGCCTCTGAGCATCTCCAAGTGTCTCAACAAACTCCCGCGCCTGGTGCCTGCAGGCAGCCCTCAGCGGGCCCTGGCCATAGCCACCAGGATGATGTCCCCAATGCCCAGAAGGTAAAAGGGACCCCCTGCAGCTTCAGGTCGCCTGAGAAAGCTGCCCACCCATCGGGGTTAACCCAACAGCTCCCACCCGACAGCACCTCTCCCCCAGGCTCCGGCAAGCCGCAGAGCCAGGACGGGGATCCTCGCTCGTGCCCGGCCGCGCTCGGTGTGGCACAGACAGCTAGGGAGCAGAAATGGGGATGCGGGTGCAGTGGGTGTCCCCTGGGAGAGAGGAGGGCTCCCGGCAGGCTCCCCATGCCCCGGTGCCAGTCTCACCGGGCTGCCCCTCGGCAGGACAGTGAGGGCCGGGCAGCTCCCGGCCACCCTCCCTGGGGACGGGGGCTCGGCCCCCTCCTCCAGCCAGCCCTCCGAAGCCATTCCTCTCCTTTAATAAGAAGGTCACAGCCATTTAAACTCCTCTGATGAGGGCAGGCTGCTCGTGCCCCTCCTGCCTGGCGGGGCCGGCCTGGCCACGCTCCCGCATGCGGATCAATGGTACGCGGCAAGTTTAAAGCGTCCCCCCCTCCGCGACCCCCCTTCCCTCCGCCACCTTCCTCTCCAGACACGCAAGGTGACGAGCGCCGGGGGGGCCCACGGATCGATGCCACGACACGGATCGGCTGCCGGGAAAAACCAATCGCGGATCAGATGGAAACCGACTTCTTCTTGTATCTGCCCGGCTCTCGCCGGGATAGATTGGCTGGAGAAATCCGATGGTGAGAGGAGACAAAGGGGGAGGTGATGGGGAGAGGAGGAAAGGGCTGATAATGCTCCTGCCGCGGCCGCTCTAATCTGTGACAGCCCGAGGATTTGCTGAAAACCATTATCACATTGCTCTCCCTTCTCTTGTCCCTGATAAAGCCCCGGCTAATCTGTTTGTTGCAGGTATTGAACGAATGCATTTAGCAAAACAAGGGGTGTGTGCGGGCCTCCCTGCCTGTGGAGCGAATTTTTTTTCCCTGCAACTCCGGCCTCGCTGGGAGGCAAAAGGGAGAGCAGGGAGGGCAGGGATGGTTTTGGGTGCAGCCTCACTGCGGACACAGGCTCTACCCTGCTGGTCCGTGCCGTGGGCAGAGGTGCCGTGCCTGGCACGAGGGAAACATCTCCGCCGACTGCCCTTTGCGAGTTTTGGGGAGCTTTTCTCTAGGCACTGCATTTCATCTTCATAACGCCACTCGCGGAGGGCGGCGAGCGAAGCCCTGGGGCCGGTGGGCGATGCTGCAGTGTCGTGGCACATCCCAGCCGGAGAACCGCCGTAGCCCACCGCGCACCCGGCCGCACTCCCGTGGGACAGAGAAGCAGGGATTGGGGGACACGGGGGGGGTCTGTGCCGCGGGGAACAGCTCCCGGACCCCCAGTCCGCCAGAGCCCAGCTCCGCTCGTGCCTGCCTGTGCTGGTGCTGACCTCGGCCCTCCCCTTGCGAGAGGCTCTTTCTCCGGGGAGGAGAGATAATTCAGTGGCTGTGAAAGCCCAGACCCGGGGCTCCCGCAGCCGCCTGTTACAAACAGTTCTAGTGGAACATTAATTATAGTAATTTAGCCGTGGAACACTAACTGCAGCCAGTGCAATAGCATTCAGTACATTAGTGGCTATAACCCACTCCTTAAAAAAGACATTTGGCTACTGACAGCTGATAAAATGAGTTGTGAAGCATAACCAAAGGGAAAAAAAAATAAATCAGAAGCACGCTGGGAGTGAGCCATGGGGTGCGAGGGTGGGGGGCAGCACCCCACGGGGTCCCGGGGAGTACGGGGGGTGCGGGCAGAGGGGCAGTAAGCGGCGGGGGGCCGCAGCAGGCACCCTCCTGCTCGCCACGCGGCACACGGGCCGGTGGGCTCCCCGTGCCGCGGGCAGGGCTCAGCGAGGCGGGGGGCACGGGGCCGCATCTCGGCAGTATGTCAAACAGAAGGACATTTCCTTCTATCTCCCAGCCGCCGCCCCAGGGCACAATCCACCTACATTCAATCTTTACTCCACTACACATGTTTCCTTTCCAGCCTCGGATTATTTTTTATCATCAAATTACCGTGGCGATAAGATGGAGTAGATGTGATAGCGAGCAGAGCGCCCGCCCTCCGCTCTCCTCCTTCCCCAGCATCCCTCCTCCCTCTGCCACCCCCAGCCTCCCGGCTCTGAGCAGGCGGCCGGGTTTATCCAAATGTCAGGGGGTGAGGAAAGACCCCCTGGCAGCTGGATTCACTGGCTGGGACCAAACCGCAGCTGGCGGCGAGGGCCTGGGCGCAGGCAGGCAGCAGCTGCCGCACAGCTCGGGTGCCCATCAAGCTGGCTGGGAGAACTTGCAGGGTGCCCTGCCACGGCAGAGCCGGAGCCGAGCGTCCGCTCCGCTCCCCACTGCTCCGCCACAGCAGCCTGGCTCCCCCACTGCCCCCGGTGCCCCAGCTCGGTGACGCCGGCGAGGTGGCAGGGACACGGGGAGCCTCGGCGCAGGGGTGGCCGGGAAAAGCACGGCCGTGCCAATACGAGCCCGAGCAGCGCCGCATGGTCCTGCTGTGATGTATCCTCCCCATCTCCTTGTTTACTCCAGTCTGCAACAAATGAGTCCCTGCTCGTCCGGGGATAGCTCATCCGGAGGAATGCTCTTTCAGGCCTCTCCCTCTAATCCCTATTAATTTAAATAATGCTCGGCCACTCTTCTCAAACTATTTATTATTTATCAGGTTTGTTTATTTGTAGCTAACAGGTAGCGCTCAGCATGCGTCCTCGGCACAGGGACAGGGGCTGTTCATCACACCGGCTCCCCCGCCATCTACCATCCGTCAATTACTCCTGCTTCCTTTAATTAGTAATGAGGACTAATATCTCTGCCTGGGATGGTGGCTGGAGCGGAACTTCCCTCCGGTGGCATCCGAGCAGCACAAGGGAGGGAATGAAAAATAAATATCTGCACCAGGCTGCTACTGCTGCTGCTCCTGGATGAGCAGGGGTGCTCGCCAGCCCCCATGCAACCCTTCCCAGGGAGGGTCCGGTCCCCAGCAGCTCCCCAAGTGTCCCCAATACACCAGAGGGTCCTACCCAGCAGGGCAGGGGAGGTGATGCCAGCCAGGTCCCGATTCATGGGTGCCCTTTCCCCCACAGCAGGGCCATCTCAAACCACGGGGGATCCCCTGCCGAGCCGCAGCTGCTGAGCTCCGCAGAGGTATCAGCAAGGGGAAGCCTAAATTAAATGCCCATTAGAGACTCTGGCCTCGCCTGGTGGTCCTGGGGAGCTCTGTATCAGAACATGCCATCCAGAGGCAGCCTAATAGCGAAGGCAGCACATGATATAAATGGAGCCCCTTTGATTTATTGACTGGGAGAAGTTTTTACACGATAGCCCATTAAGACGGACGGCTCTGTTTACAGCCAGGCCATCTAGCTATAGGGACCCTGAACTGGATGGTGTGTTTTGCTATTGCTCTTCAGGCAGACATCTCATTAAGGGGAACAGCATATGGAGCTCTCTGGATCTATACTTCATGAGTCCTGAGGGAGGCTTTTACCATTTTTAATAAGCGGGCAAGGTTAGCAAACCTGCAACGCGGTGACCTCCCCTCCCCGTGCGATGGATCTCCCTGAAATGCAGAGAGCTGGACTCACCGGGTGCGCACGGGACTCCATAAATCACCTCCCCGCTGCTGGCCAGGGAAACTGGCCAGGGAGGACGGCAAGGGGGGTCCGGACCAGGCAACGCCACATCTGAAATGGGCGGCAGCGCGTGGCTCAGCTGAACAAAGCGGGGGCAGGCAGCTTGGCGAGGAGCGGTGCGGAGCGTGCCCCTGCCCATCGTGCCAGTGGGGTGACGGGCAGCATGTGGGTGGCTCAGCCGGCAAAGTTGCTTTAAGGAGAGAGCGTTAACAGGATAGCCACAGCGCAGGAAATGAAACCCCCAGCTGGCTGTCGAGGGGGGATTATTCCGTATTCAGTAACACGGCTGTTTAGGAGAACAAGTAATCTCTGGCAAAGACCTCCGGCTCTTCTCCGATCTGATAAAGCCATGCAGCCTACAGACAAGCTGGCCCCTGCGGGGGCTGCCTTGGATGGATGCCATCGTCTGGGGCTGCTGGGGCCGGAGGAGGAGCAGGGACGCAGGCACATGGGGTGAGCTACCGAGGGATGGGGTGGACATGCTGCAAACAGCTTGCCTGGGACACCTTTCCAAAGCGAAAAGGCTTGTGCAAGGTTTGGGTGTTCCTGCTCAGGCACCACTTACACCCCCAGCTACAGCAGCACAGACGTATGGCCTCAAGGCAGCAGGTAACACATGCTTATGGGTAGAGCTCCCACCATCTCCTCCTGGCCCAGGTACAAGGCTCTGCACCCAACTGCTCCCCAACAACAGCAATCTGGCTCTTGCCCATCAGGCAGCCCTAAAATCCCTGTTTTTCACGCCTGTGGTACCAGCTAAGCACTATAACCATCACCAATCATTGGCATTTAACTTACACATCTATAATTCGCACCATGGAAAAACCTGCCAGAAAAGCGGGAGACTGAGAACGTGATTGTTTCTTTTCGAGAAGCCTGCCTAGCTCTGGTTGGGAAAGAGGGAAGGCAGAGAAGGACAAACGGACAGACGTGGTGGCATATTTGGGTCTCTTTCCAGCAATTCTCTCACAAACAGTCTGAGCATCTTTGAAATGAAATTTTGTAGGCGATTAGCTCACAATGTGAACTTAATTGCTTTTGGTATTTAAAAAACCCCATTAAATTAAATGGCTGAGATATTGAGGCTTAAGCAATGGCTGTTTCCAATGCACAGTAACTACCAGCCTCATTACTGGGACGCCAATTCCAGCGGCGGAAGGCACAGACCCGTGCGACGTGACCGGTGCGGCTCTAATGCTCCCTCCCAGCTCCCAGCCCGTGGGTGAGAGGATCATCAACAGCAGTGAGAGGATGGCTCAGAGCAAGGCTGGCATGGAGTAGCAGCCCAACAGCGTGATGAGCTCCTGGTTCCCCAAAGCATCCTTGGTGGGCCAGACGAGCCAGACATGGGCGTCTGGGAGCCAAGGGAGTATTGGGCTCCTTCGGCTTGATGAGAGGAGTGGCTGGAGTGGCACATTCCCACACTGCAGGACACCCGAGTCCTGCTCTGCCAGGACATCAGGGTGACCGCCACCGAGCCGCTTTGGTCCCCGTTCCTTGGGGAGCCCGTGGCGCTCACACTGCCTGCACTTGCGAGTGACTAAGTGATGTGAGCTCACTTGGGACCATGTATCCCCAGGGACAGCCCCAAAGCTGGCACCTTGCACCTCTTTATGCCAGTGCCGCACAAAAGAGCTCTCCTCCGCCACAGAGCCGGCAGCACTGCCCTGCTTTGCATTTAGTGCCGTAATACAATAGAGCGTCCAACGGTAGTGCTTTCACCTTACTTTACTTGTTTGTTTAAATTATTTACACTCCTCAGATGCAAGATTGCTCTCCAAAAGGAGCATCCTTTTGGCTGCTGCAGCTTTAAAATGACTTGCATCCATCACTCAATCGCTTTCAGGTCAAACACACGCTCCCAACTTAATGACCACATTTCCGCAGCAACAAATCTGTCACTGCTGTTTGTTTAAAGCCAACAATCTGTAGGAGCACTGTGTGCAAGGATTGAATTAACTCAGCATCTGAATGACTGCAGTGCCAGATCATTCAAATTGCACCTTTCCTAAGATCTTCCAGCAATGTTAATTAATGTTCCTTGGGTGATGTGCAACATGCTGCAGTGCACAGGGCTGCTCGTGAGATCCCTGTGAGCCTGGGGCCATGGGAGCTGGGTTCCTGGCTGTCCCGGCCCCAGGAATAGGTGGGAGGGTGTGTGTTGGGGAAAAAGAGGGGCTGGTGGCTCCCCCTTGCTCTGACATGACCTACCCTGATTTTCCCCAAAGTTCAGCAATTTGGCTGAGATATTCCATGCTGGATGTCCAACACACGCTGAATTTTTTTCCCAGGAAATTCCAGCCTGAACCGTTAATACATTGCCATCAACGAGAATGAAAAATATGTCGCTATTTCCCTTAAATTCCAGCTATTTGTTGTTGCAGGGGTTTTTTGTGCATGCCCAGATGTTTTGGAACAAAGCCTTGAAGTCTGTCAGGAAGGTGATTTTGGGGCCAGGGAGCGTTTTGGATTTCCCATCAGAATCTCGCCAACTTTGGGCAAAGCCAGCCCTACCTGCAGCCCCGGGTGGCCGCACGTGCACTGACGCCCATCCCTGGGCCAGACCCCTGCTCCCAGCTGCCGCAACCCCCCTGGCACCCACTCCAGGCACCTGCACAGGGAGCGGAGACCCGGCTCTCCGGGCGCTCGATGACTTCCCCAGGAAGTGCGACGGAGGAAACGGCTTCATTGAAACACTTGCACCAACAAGAGCTGGAGTCAGGGGCAGGAGAAGCAGGAGGAAACAGTGATGGGGAGTTGATGGGGCTGGTGGTGGGGGGAGCTGAGATGAAACCAGAGAAAGGAGGGAAGGGACTGGGACAAGGAAATGAGGACAAAAAGCTGGGATGGGGATGGGGAGGCAGACAGCCTGGCAAGACGTGCAGAAAAGGAAGGAGGGAGTGGGATTCAATCCACACCAAACCACCTAGGTCTGCTGCCATCCACAGCCTCCGACTACTCCAGCCCTTGCCCACCAGCAAGTCCTTGGCCCAATGTCCTCATGCCAGGCCCCCAGCCATGTCCCCTGTTTGTCTGGGGCATTCATATCTCCATAGAGCAGAACCCGGGCCCACTGGGGGGGTCCTAACCTGGAGAGCTAGAGCCCTCCCCCAGCCTCCCCTCAGATCACTGCAGTTAATTGGGGCACCGCTCTAATCTCTACCTGCCATTGATTTCAATTCAGCTCCAATTTTCTTGTTTGACCTTCTCTCCTCCATACCCTGCTCGCAAACAGAGCACAAATCCTCAAACATCCCCTCCGTTTTTTTCCTGCAATATTCCAGCGTGCCCCAGTCCCAGGCTGGGGATGGTGATGACCGATGCATGTTTGAGCCTACACACTCATGTGCAGGGACAGACACACTGCTGCCTGCAGATATCCTCTCCAGAGCACCCTCACCCCAGCTCCAGCATGGACAGGGAAGTGGTGATGCTCTAATGCCATCCAAACCACAAGAGAAAAGCATGATAAAGGGACTTCCAGATGGTTTCCTCCAGGACAGCTGCCTTTTTTCTTGGAGCCTGTGGGTCCACGGGGGCATGCGGGAGTGCTCCTGACTGTGCCTGGGTCTCAGCTGCTGGGTCTGCATCCAGCACCCATTCCACTGGAGGGATCTTCTTCTGCCCACCTGAAAACCGGTCCCTCTGTGCCGAGCCCTAGTCCTGCATGGGCTGGGATGCTCCAAAGGCAAGTGGAAGTAGATGAGCTGGCCATGAGCTAGGGGAAGAGCTCTCCTTCGCTGTGTCTCTGGGGACATGGATCGGGCACAGAGACTGGGACCACCTGCCCCCAGCTCCCTGATGCCCCTGATGCTCTGTGCCATGATCTGGAAGGGGAGCCAGCCACTCGGAAGCAGTTAAGATCAGGTTGCAGTGTGCTGGTGCAGACAAGCAGGGGAGGAGAGGGTCCTAGACAGTGCCCGGGAGATGTCCCCTGGTGAGAGACACTGCCAGCACCAAGGGGAAGGGGGGAGGAGCTGTCAGGGGGGCACAGAATGGGAAAGGCATCATCCCTTAACGCTCATCCCTTCCTGGCACCCCGAAACGGGTGGGGAACCTCCGCCAAGGCTCCTTTCTCAAGAAAGCCTGGATGCCAGAATTTCAGCCCTCCCGGGTCCCTTCTTTTCCTGGCAGCAATTCACTATGTAAAGAGGCTGGATATTTATAATTATGCTCAAAGTGGCCACTTTGAAAATCTATATGTCTCTAGGCTCCCTGTACATCATAATGTCAAGTCTGTGAATGGAGGCATCCATCAGAGGCCTCACATCGCAGACCTCGGAGCTGTGATAAACACTCGGGAAATGCTCGCTGAACCCCATGTCCCACCGCTACCTTCTGGGGAAGAAACTTGGTCTTTGGGGGAGTGCCCCCATGGGGACTCCTCCACGAGGGACATCCCCGGCTGCTTGTGAGTCACTGATCAGAGATGGGGATGGGAGCAGGGTCTGGGTTCCTCTAGCCAGAGCCTTCCCTGCTGACCCTTGCTGTTCCCCAGGAAGGGGGGTTTTCTTCCAGGTGGGACCAGCCAAGCCATCACCCTGTTTCCATGCCGTGGGCACACTGCAGGCACACCATCTGCAAAAAGGCAGCTCCCACCCCTCCATCTCTGGGAAAGCCCCGGCGCTGGGAGAGTGGTGAGCTACAGGGACAGGAAGCACCCCTCAAACATCATCTCCACTCTCAGTCATCAAATCCCCATCCCTTGGCCTTGTCAGCCCCAGGATCTCCTGAGTTTGACTAAGAAAGACTAGCTCAGCATCAGAGGGAGAGGCTCAGCCCCTGTTCCCAGCAGGGAAACCAAGGCAGGGAGATGAACTGTCTTCTCTAGGACAGCAAATGTCAGAGCTGACCCCGAAGCGATGCTCCAGCCTACTGACCCATCGTGCTTGTGAGGAGTTTCTACCACCCTTCTCCCAATGTGGGGACACAAAGTGTCCCCCCTTTGCATCACCTCCTTGAGAAGTGGGGCAGGTGCCCTGCTGGCGAGATGCCCGCGGGAGACCGGGAACGCCGCTTTCTGCCGACAGCGTGGTGGGAGGACACGCAGGCTTCGCTAATGCTTTGCCCAGGCTGTTCTTAAAAATTTATTACTCTGTTGCAACATGAAAAATAAGACAGAGAAGTAATCATTAGTATAACTATAACTCCCCGTGCAATAGTCCCACTTGTAAATTGAGATTTATGATTGCAGCTGCCGATATTTTAGAGGCCGGTGCAGGCAGTGGTGGCAGTACAGCCCAGCTACGCGCTGCCCCGCCGCAGTTACAGTTTATCACAATCTGCAGAGATTATTGCAATGAATAATACACAACAGGCTGGCAGTGAAGAACTATTCCCGATCAAACGCTTCTGTAAACAACTGAATAAATAATATTGCTCAGCCCCTCTTTAGAGCCCTCGGAGGCCCAGGGAAATCTCTCATTACTCAGCAGGAGAGGCAGCAAGGGGCTCGGAGATGCCACGAGGGAGGGACGCAGTGACTCCGGGCAGGCACTGGATATCCCAGGATCTGGCACTTGCCAAGCTGAGACACTGAAAAGACCTGCTCACAGTCCCGCAGCTCCACGTGCAGCCAGGAACAACCTCCTTGGACAGACAGACAGACGCAAGCCCAGACAGACAGGTATTGCTGTGCTCTCTTCTGCTTGGCAAGGCTTTTGCTCGCTTCTGATATTGAGTTGGCAGAAGGTAAAGAGCAGGTTCAGGGGCAGCCTGGCCCGCAGGCAGCCAGCCCCCCATCCGCAGCAGGGATGGGGAGTTTGGGGCCGAGCCCACCGGCAGTGGGGCTCCACGCACTCCCTGAAATGTCAGTAAGTAATGCAACGTGATCAGGGTTGTGCGCCAGCAGCTGTAGAAAGGGCATTTCTCACACAGCTCGAAAGGATAAAGTTCAGCTCCACGACGCCCCAGGCTCCCCTGCTGCAGCGAGCTCCGGCTCAGCTGCCGTGCCGTGCCGCCACGGGCATCGGGTCTGCAGAGACCCCGGCCCAGAGGGTGAGCAGGGGAGATTCACCCCTTCCCCAGCACCCATCGAGCAGAGGCGCTTTATTTACTCTCTGAACGTCTGTTCTCAAAATACAGTCAGCAGAGGAGGAGGTACTTGAAAGGAGCTAAGAAAGGGTTATAACCCTCCTTGGGCTATAAACCAGCCCTGCAGCAGCTCTCTGACATTTCAGAGCCCTCACGCCACACTTTCTGTGGGGTGGGTGCCCATGTGCCTCTGCCCAGACACCCGCAGGCAGGGAGCGTTCCCCTGCACCCGCGTCCTGCCTGCTCCAGGGCCATCTCCCAGGGCTGGTCCCTGCTCCCCACAGGCTCTCCCCACGGCCGAGTCCTGGGGAAGGGCGAGACAAGCAAAGCAGGAAAGTTTGCATCCCTGCGTCGGCTGCTCTACAGCCTGTGTATGTGCAGGAATCAGCTCCAATTAATCCCCCCTCAGCTTGGCCCGCCCGCTTCATTACCTCCCCTTGATGAGAACCATCAGTGGGGCCTGTATGATTTTGCTAATTAGCCTCACTTCGTTTATCATTTCCATTTTCTCCCAGAGACGCTCGGCTTGCTGGGCGACAGCTTCATCTCCCGCTGAAACAATGCGGCCCCTTCTGTGCCTGTCTCACTTAGCGCTGTCACCACAGCCATTATGAAATTGGGGTTTCATTTACACACTAATTAAACATTACAGCTTGTTCACAATTACAACATGGGGATGAGGAGGTAACTAATTACTTAAGAAATGAGCTAACATTTATCTCCGATTCCTCCCCCCCAGACCGCTGCCCTCCTCTCCAATCAAGATTAGAAATTGTTGTTCGACAGCGGCAGCCCAGCGGGCCCCTGCCTGCCTCCGCACGTGCCACGTCCCCTTCAGGGGGCCGTACCGAGACCCCGGCCCGGGGACAATCCATCAGCCCCTAATTGCAGCGGGGATGACGGGGGGCCGTGGCAGCGGTGCGTGGCGCTGTGCCAAACAGGCTGCACGGGGACGAGCCGTGACGCTAGGGATGCACCCGTCCTGGCCAGCTCTGCCCGCCGATGCGGCGTCCCCGGGACAGCCCGGCCGTGGCGGCCGCAGGGACTGAGGTGCTCCCTGGGCACCACGGCTCCCTGCACCTACCGGGCTCTCGCCTGCTGGGTTAACGCCTGGCTCTGCACAGAGGCCGGGGATGCCAGCACATCCTCCACATCCCTGCTGATGGGCAACTCATCCTGAAAAGACATTTTCTTCAGGGAGGAATTAACATTTAAAACTGAGAACCATTAGAGTAAATAAAGCAGGCTGTCACTCGGATCAAAAGGCAACGCAAAGTCTGGGCTTGGGACACAAACGCGACCGGGGAGATGGGCCCTGGGGAACAGGCAAGGAGAGAAAGGGGCAAGGCGCTCCTTGGTTCGTCCCTCGGGGTGGGGTGGCTGGCGCGGGCAGGCTGGCGCCCCGTGTTTGGCCTCGCAAGGCTGGGTGCTGCCGCTGAATGAGCAACAGCCTCCTTGCACGGGCAGCACGGGGCTCCCACGTGCCGCTGTCACAGGCGAGCGGTCCTCGCCTCGCTGCAGTGCGGGTGGCCGGCGGAGGGTGAGGGCAGTGGCCGGAGGGTGCGGGCAGGCTGCACCCAAAGCTACGGATGGTTGAGAGGACAGGGCAGTGGAGAAGGGAGACGGCGACCAGGATTGCCTTTGGATGGATGAGAGGATGCACGGTCGCCTGCAAAGCAGCAAGCCAGCTGATGGGAGAGAGGCTGGAGAGGCCGGGAATGTTGCCGCGGTGCCTGGACACTGGTGCGGCGCCTGGGCACTCCTGCAGGCTCTGGGAAAAGGCAGCGCCGCTGCAGCGCTTTTGAAACACAAGAGACTCCCCCCATAAACAGTCCTAAGCACTGGAAATGCTCTCAGAAAAAATACCTAGTTCAGCACCAGACAATTATGGTTCTTTTGCAACTCTTAACCCATGATTTTGAGACAAAGAATTTGGCCTTGGCATAATTTGAACTGCTAATTGCTTTCCTGATCCGCAGTTAGAGAACTGAGCCGAAGCACAGGCACAAAAAAATCACCTTCCCTGTCTGGGAGAAAATTCAGAGCCGTTCTCCAGGGGGAAGGGGATGCTCTCTTCTTCCCTCTGAGCAGCTTAAAAAATAATGATCAGGAAACAGTTAAGCAAAAGGGGGGTGAACTGGTGGTTTAAAAAAAAAAAAAAACCTCACACCACTTTATAATAATAGTAACAACTCATTCCCATAGTTTTTATCCTTCCTGTCTTTAGCCCACAAAAAAAAAAAAAAAAAAAAAAATCCCTGAGCTAAACTACTGACACTGGCTGGGAGCTTAGAACTGCCGCATCAAACAGAGCCCTTGAATCTCCTGAACATAATTGTGCTGCCCTCTAACCTCAACCTTCAATCAGTGCAGTGTAACTATCTCATTTTAGCCTACAGGACACACCCCTCTGCTAACTAGCAGCCATATTCTTCTCATTAGGAGACTGCTCTGGACGGGAGCGTGGAGGCAAAGCCGTTGTCTCTCTCTTTTTCTCTCCCTCTCTGCCTCTCTTGGCTGTTATATATGTACTTCTGGAGGGGGAGAGCACTAGCAGAGGGCTTTGTGGGTGCTGGAGATGGCCCAGCTGCCAAGCTCTGAGTCCCCTGGGCATGCAAATAAAGCCAAATCGCTGGTTCTTGGTCGGAAACACACGGGACGGGAGAGGGGACACGGCCCCGGTACCCCCGGCGCTGGGGAGCTGCAGCTAACGGCTGGCATGGGCTTCCCAGCAAGACGCTGCTGCTGTGCCCTCTGCGGGGCAAGGGGCCGGGGGTCCTGCCCGCCGCGGGCTCACCCCGTGTGCAGAACCCCCGGGGAAGGGTCCCGAGGTGGCAATGCCGGGGTGCGCGTCCCCTGCCCACTGGGGCCAGGCTGAGAGGCGGCGGCGGGCAGGGAGACGCGCACGCCCTGGTAAGCACAGGCAACCGGCAGCACCGGCACCGCGCCTGCTGCCAGGGGTGGGCAGGAAAGCAAGGGGCAACGCAGGGCTGGGGTGCCGCAGGAAGGTCCGCACAGATACAGCCCCTCCGGCCGGGCGATCGCTCCCCCTCCACATTACAGGCCTACGTGTAATTAACAGCGAGGCTGACTACAGCAGGAAAACTTACCCAGGGCTGCCGGGTGCTTTCCATCACTGCGGGGTTTTGCATCAAGTCACTGGATAGGGGTTTTTCCATGGTTAAAGATCAGCTCGGCGCCACGGGGGGATGAAGCAGGATGGGCCTGTAGCCTACCTGGCACAGCAGCCCCGCCTGGCTGATCCCGCCGCACCGCTTGGCCACCACCCGGCCAAAAACTGATAGGAGCTCTCGGGGCCCCGCTTCATGCCATCCCCCCAGAGACCTCCGAGCACGCGGGGCAGACATGTCAGACCACGGCACTGAACATGGAACCTCGGTCCCAGCAGCGTGGACTGGGACACCCAACCTTAGCAGTGACCATGACCCTCTCCTCCTGCCTCTCCTCCAGGTCCTGCACACCGGCGGCACCCAGTTCGGGGCCCGGGCTGGGAGGAGCTGCTCGTGCTCTCGCTGGGTTTGAAGAACCCAGCTTCCAAGCTGGAGCAGGACTGCTCAGGACTCTGGCGGACAGAGGGAAACACTGCCGTCCCAGCGCAGCGCCCGCCATGGGGCTCTGCCACACGACCGGGAACAAGCCAGAGCTCGGGTGGTTAATGGCACCGCCGGGATCAGCTTGCGCGCTGGCAGCTGTGGCTTTGGGAAGAACCTCACTCTGGCAGATAAAGAGGAGAGCAGATCCCCTCTGATCTCACTGCAGACCCACAAAGCGAGCAAGGCCACGCTGGGGAAGGGCAGCAGTTTGGCTGGCACAGCCCTCCCCTCCTGCCAGAGCCCTTTGCCCTGGGATTTCAACATGTTAGCAAC
The DNA here is from genome assembly GCF_000737465.1 of Haliaeetus leucocephalus. NCBI lineage: Eukaryota > Metazoa > Chordata > Aves > Accipitriformes > Accipitridae > Haliaeetus > Haliaeetus leucocephalus. Next base: position 9,456,368 of record NW_010973284.1, on the reverse strand, counting down.
TTGGGAGCAGGGGAATTACACTGATTCGTATAAGAACAGGGAAAAAACACAGCACTGGACAGATTTCGATGCCTCGGTGCCCATCTTCCCCACCCAGCAGCATCTTCCCCAGCTAGGCCTTGTCCCTAGATCCTCTGCTGAGTTATACCAGCTATTAATACACTCCGAGTTCGTTATCTTAAACAGGCCGCTCAGGACATGGGGCAGCGATCCTTAAACCAATTAATGCGATCCTTTGATTTCAGGGGAGAATGAAGAGGGGACTGTCAGCGCAGCGGTGAGGCAGGAGTTACGGGTCAGAGCCCAACAGCACAGAGGTGCCCGTTAGCTCTTAACAAGAGGTGGGGGCCGGCAGGCAGCTGCCAGACCTGGCTTCTGTCAGACCCCTCCTCTGCATCCCCAGCCCTGGCCCAGCACCGCTTCCCAGGCACCGGGGAGAGGGAAGGAAAGCAGCACCACGGTGCTTAACGGGGGTCCAGATGCCAAAGAAGCCTCTGCCGTTCCGTGCCCAGGTCGGGGCTGCCAGGAGGAGAGCAGTGATGGTACCACGTCGCAGCACTCATCCCGGCACAGCAGGCACATGGCACGGAGGGGGCTCCCCTCTGCCGCGGCGGGGACGGCCACGGTGCTGGCAGCGCTCGGCCTGAAGGCTCCGGGCACCCCGGGGTGCCAGGGGCAGCATCACCCTGCGGCCCAAAACTTTCCTCTCTTTCTTTCTTTGCTTGGCCTTTTTTTAAAGCAGAAGTTCTCTTAGCGAAGTCTTTCAGGGGAGGTGGAGAGAGAGTAGGAAGCCAAAGAGAATCGTCTTGCTAGTCAAAGCCTTTAACAACTATTTTTAATATCAGGCAGAGGAACAGGATTTTGAAATGAAACAGCCGGCGCCTCTTTGATGGGCGAGCTACAGATCTTGAAACAAGGTCCATTCCCTCCTCCTTCACTAACTAACAGCCATATTTCTCTCATTAAAGACAATCTGGCCATATTTTCAAACTTCTTAACAAGGCGATCACCGTAATTTGAGATTTCTATTATCCATGCTCCTATTACAGCAGTCTTTTAAGCAGCTAGCTTTTTTTTTTTTTGCTTTCTTTCCCCTACTTTGTCTCTCCCCTCAAACTGCCATCAGTGGTAATGACGTGCAGGAAACAAGAGCGCCAAGAACCATCTTTTTTTTCCCCCCTTCTTTTTGGTACTAGGTTGTGTGGGGGTAGCAATAAGGAATAAAATAAAAAACGAAATGAAGTTTGGTTATCTCTTATCTGGAGTTTGGGTTTTAATCCGCCCAGGAGCGCAAACGAAGCCAATGCAGTACTTTATCTCCCCTGTCGATCACGGACCCTCTTCCCCAAAGACCCCCAGCTCTCTCCGCTTCCCAAAGGCGCCTGGCCACAGCCCCCTCCCTGCCCCATTAGTCCTTCATGGGCTCTGCCAGATGGATGCAATTTGCATAATATCACCGGCGGAGGCTGGCAGATCAACTGGGGTCAGGCTCTGACATCTCCAGCACAGTCTATCTCCAAGTGCTAATTTGGACTGCATTGATCTCTCTTTCTGATTTCTTTGTCATTTACGTCTGCAACGGTTTGACAGGAGATACAGAGACAGACAAGGGGGGAGAAGAAGGAGGGGGGGAAGAAGAGGAGAGAAACAAAGATTGTAGTTACAGATGTCTTTAAGGGAAAAAACAGATTAATCCAAGGACTCCTCTGAGGGTCGCAGCTTTGAAACATCCTAATTATCCTATTCTTATGAATTCCTGTACAGACTTAGAGGGGGGTCTTGTCAGGGAACTCAGGGGAATGGAAACTTGTTAAATTGCGGTGGAGCCTCTCCGACTGGCGGCTACCCCTTCCCCTCTTGCACCTTGCAATCGTTTCTCATTAGGTGAAGCGGGGCAGCTTTAAACCCGGCGACCCTTGCTGACACAGCTGTCGCTCCGTACCTCTGCCACCACTCTCGTTAAAGGCAGATCTTTGGTAAAACTTGGGCAGGACTCTCTCCTCCTCGCATAGGGGGACCATGGTGCTCACAGCCACCAGCCCTGCGCTGCCCAGGGAGGCCAGAGTCGGGACAACATGGATGCCTGCACGCTGGAGACGAGGGCTAACCTGAGAGGGACAGCAGCATCCTTGGGATCCCCTGGGATGCAGGTATGGAAGGGCAAGTCTGGGGACACATTGCTGTTGGATGACAGCACGGTGTTAAAAGACACCTTCCACGAGAGTCCGTTGCAGAGCAGAGCAGGCAATCTGTGCTCTTAATTGAGATGTTTAAGTTCATTAACAGGAAACTCTTCCTCTCCTCACAGGTAAGGGAAGACGCGCTACCATTTAGCCTCGTCTGGGACACATTGCAGAGAGACACCAAGGCACCAAAAGAATCCACAGGGAAATCAAAATGTCACTCGGTGCTTTACGTTGCTACTTTCTGTAGAAAAAGCTCTCTAGAAAGTTAATGATCTTCCAAGGCCTCTCACCTAACATGTGTCTCACTGTGTCGGAGGATGCATCACGGTGCATGGGAAGTGCTGGTTGTTACAGGGGCAGGAGAACAAGTGCTAGCAAAGATGTTTTACCCGCCCAACACAACGTGAGACAGGGCTTGGTCAGTGCAAGGGTTGTTCCAGCAGTGTGTGTGTGGGGGGATATTTTGTAAGGCTCAGACACAGGACTGGACAAATAGCTAACAGTGGGATGCGTCCGAGGCAGCGCAAGGGTCTCTATAGCACAGATCAGTTCACGTCTGCGTGCTCCTGGGTTTGCGACTGGCTGACTGGTAAGACAAAGCACACATAATACAAACCATCAGCCTCTCCCCGTGCTCCCAGTATGCCAACAACAGTTTAGAGTGATACAAAAAACATACTTAAGAGGTTTCTTATCTGTCAAATGGGGACAGCAATTGGGCCAGGTGCTGGGCTGAGAATCACAGCTGGCCTGCGAGGGAAGGACAGCAGATCTGCTCTTCTCGCCAAGGGAGGCAGTCCCCACTGCTGCTCCTAAAACCAGAAGCCAGAGGAAGGAGGGTACAGCAGCAGCCATGCCAAAGGGCAGCTCCAGGATGATGGCAGCGCTGTCCTGCTGGGAGTCAGCCAGGTCCGAGGCTTGAGAGAATAGACCTGCCCTTATCTGCAGCTGGGCCTCCCAGGCATTGCAGCACAGCAAGCAGCAAATAATCCAGAAACCCCGCTTAAATCTTCATTCTGACACCGGTGCTGCAAACGTAACTGCTTCCAGCCCAAAGAGAGGGGCTCGCGCCTACCTTCCACGCATCCCGAGCAAGCGGGCACTGCTGCTGCCTGCCCCAGGGCTGGTTGGAGCGCATGGCGGCACCCCGCTTTTCTCAGGCAGCCCGTCTCACCCTCCCCTCCAAAGGACGGCTCCCTCCGGGGACCACGAGTCCTCAGGCGAGGGGCAAGGTGTGACGAACCCATCGCAGCCCCCCGGTGGGCAGCGGGGTCGGGCGAACGCGTGCCCCCACCCCAGCGGGTACCGACCAGCTTTCGGCAGGGTAGGACGGAGGGGTGAGTGCAGTCAACACAAACACTCAATCATCCTTCCTTTCTTTCTTCTGTGCCTCCTTTGTTAACTGCAGGAAACAGCTGAAAGACCTTGAGTTTCCCATTGTAGCGTGTATGGGAACAGAGCTGCAGTGATCAGAACATACCCCCCGCTGCTCCCGGGGAAAAAGGGAGAGCAGAATCCTTTCTAAAAAGGGTTTACGATTAGAAGAGTGTTCTGTCACTCTAGCGCACAGTAATCCACTGCGCCACCAAGTCCCTTCAGAGAGATGTCGAAAACTTAAATGACTGAAAGCAAAAGAGCCCCAGCTCAGGTTCCCAGGCAGCCAGACATCCTAATTATCTTTAGATCCACTCCCACATGGAGGGGAGAGAGCACACAAGAGTAAAAAAAAAAAAAAAAAAGGGAAAAAAAAAGAAAAAGAAAGAGGGGGGAAAAAAAAGACTGTCACATTGCTTTTTTCTTTTTTTAAAAGCTTGTCTCCGCTCACTGCTTTTCCAGCTGTGACACCTCTCACGGTAGTTAATTAGAATCATGTCACCGCGTTAATGTGCTCTGACTGGACTCTGACAGACGCGCGTCCTCTAACTGGCCGCCCCGGCCGGCCCTCCCTCCCCACCCCACCTCCGCGATGCGGGGCCCGGTGCTCGCGGTGGGACCCCTCGCCACCCTCCCGCTGCCCTGTCCTCGCACCCGCGGTCCGACGGGTGCCCCGGCACGGCTGGGCCGGTCCCGGCACCCTGCCTCCCTGGGTGCCGGGACATGCCGCCCGGCCGCGACACCCGGCACGCAGCCGCTCCACCTGTTCTGGATCCGCCTGACCTTTACAAGCGCTAATTCAAAATGACACTGCTCATTTGATGACATTTCTGTTGATTTTTACTTAAGTCTCTTTTAATTATTTAACTGGGAGTTTTTCCCCTTCTGCCTTGGGCTGGGGCTGCTGTGCGTGGGGCAGCAGCCCCTGAGGCAGCCCTGTGCCCCGCTCCGCAGCGGTGAACCCCGTGCTCGGCTCTCGCTTTCGGCATCCCCCGGCATAAAGAGGGTATGGTGCAAGCGGCACTGCCCCCGGGCACGGCCCCAGCTGCGTGCCACCTCTGCCGAGAAACGAAGAGCCAAAGAACGGGGTTTGCCTGCTCCGGGGGAGCGTGGGGGTCTCCAAGGCTTCTCCCATCCCCTGGGAGGGACAGGGAGGGTGGGACCGGCTCTGCCAGCCAGAGCCACGCAGGCTGGGATGGAAAGTGGTGAAAAAATGGAGGGGAGTTTCACTAAATGCTGTCCCTGTCCCCTCGTTCCCCCTGCCCCGCTGCAGAGGAGGCAGGTGGGCACCAAGGGTGACTGGGGATCCCGCAGATGCTGGGGGGCTGCAGGCTTCCCTGCACCCCCGGGAGAGCCAGGAAAACTAGAGAGGGGAAAGGAAAGCAGGGAAGAATGAGAGGAGGCTGAAATAAAGCCAGCAAGCTGCCAGGACCGCAAGCTGCCAGGACCGCATGCTCCCAGCACCTTGCAGGGCAAGGCAAAGCCTCATCAGCCCCTGCCGAGTTCCCGGGGAGGGGGAGAGCCGGCGCTGACAGCCAAAGGCACCCATCACAGCGGGCGGCCCGCTGCCTGCCACCACACTTAGCGAGCGTGGCCCTCGCTGCCCTCTCCTTCAATGTCAGCGCGGAGAGCAGCCCGGCGCCGCCGGGACACGGGCAGGCAGAGCAGGCAGAGTGATGTGGGGAGAGGGATGGCTCCGCCGGGCAGGAGGCACCCCTGGCAGGCGCTGGCCCGGCTCCCCGCGGTGGTGGCAGCTCGAGGTAGTTAATTAGAATCGTGTCACTAAGTAAATGCGCTCTGACTGGACTCTGACAGACGCTCACCTATGACACTGGGGGCCAGGAGACAATCCACATCAAACTACTGCAGTGTGACCCTTTTAACACAAAGAGTAAACTCACTGCACATCGAGTTGAAGCTCATTAAAACTGTCTACTCTGCGAGCATCCCATTAACCTCACTGTTAAAAACACGCAATTCCTCTTCTTCTTTCCAAGGCCTAATTAATGCTCTAGATCAGGAACAATATCAGACCCTAACCTTCCGAGATTTCCAATCAGTAAATGAAAAGAGAGAGATGGAGCCGGCAAGGCACGGTGGCTTGCTGGGTCGCTCACTGCATGGGCAGCTGACCTGCCCAGGCAGGTAGGGCTTCTCCGTTTGGCACGGCAGAGATCCCCGTGGAGGGAGCACGGCACAGCCCCGGCCGGGGCGACCATGGCACAGGAAAGATGATGAAGTCCCGCACGGAGGCTCACAGCTCATGGGATTACACCAGCTGACGTAAAACAGCCCAGCGAGGGCATCGTGTCAAGACAGGCGCTACTGTGGGACCAGATCTCCTGGTCGCGTGGGATGGGTACTGTGGGCTCACTAGCAAGAGACACAGCAGCCTGGTTACCCTCCTTCCCCAAAAAAGAGAAAAAAACCCCAAACCAGATGTTTAGAACTAAATCTAAAATCGTAATAATCTGTGTGCTAAAGCCTAAACTTTAAAGATTCAATTAAATTCAGTTACATCCAAAAAGACCACTAGCAAGGGGTAGCATCATGTTTTGAAGACAGTCAGTGCACTGGAGGTGGAAGCCGAGCTGACAAATGAGAAACAAGCTTTCCCAGCAGCAGCAGCTACTTCTGCAGATTTGGAAACTTCTTCCTTTTTTCGGTGTATTTTCAGTTCAGTAACTGGCTTGTTCAGAGCTGAGAAACAACAAAGGACTGAAAAAAGAAAAAGAAGGTGTGCCTTTTATCTTTTCCATAATCAGGGAAAGCAAACAAACCAGCAAACTAAGGTGGGAGAGGATGAGATGTACTAATTCTAAAATCTTGAAAAGGTGGTTTCCAGAAACACTCCTTCAACTCACCAATCACTCTTGCTTTGGTTTCATGCATCAGGTGTTTGTAACTAAAAAGTATTCTGAAATTTACTTTTCCTTCTGTATTGAGTACATGCAAGGGAAACAGGACTTTACTAACAAAACCAATTCAAACTACTGCTGGGGTACTTTAGCATGGTATTCCAATTTTTATCCAAAAGATTCATCATGAGTAATAATTTAATCACCACCTCTTTAAGAACAAATAGTAATTCACCATTTTCCTAATGCAACAAATATCTAAAAACTAAGACTAAAGGCATATTATGTAACATAACCAATCAAAGTAAATGTAGCAAAAATAGAGTATTTGATGAATAAAAGAATAACCAGATTTAACAATTGGGCAATGGTAAGGAGAACTGCACTTTGTTTGACAGGTGCTGGTCAGTAAAAAAGGGAAAAACCAGAAGAAAATCAATTACTGAATCCAGGTGATTTGCTGGCTGATTTAACTCACAACTAAAGCCTGGGATTTTAATCCTTCTGATTTATATCAGTCTCTGAAACTCAGGAGAAAGACCCCAAATGCAAGAACCCAGCTCCACTAGTGTGCAGCCTGTGAATGCTGGTCTTTGCATGAGAGTGCCAAGACCCCCATTACAAGCTGCAGCTCATTTTTGGCAGGCAGCACCTCAAACATATGTTTTAAGAACGGCAACATGCACACATCTGTAAGATGACTAACTTCTTGGCAAGACTCAACTTCATTTTGTTGAGGGCCAAGAAAACACCAAACAAAAAAGAAGTTCCTCACCCCAAGATCCTACAGCCCACGCTTAGAGCTGACACATATTTAACCCATGTTTAAGGAGAGATGGAAGCTGCAGAAAAAAGTCCTCTCTAGTCCTCAGGGCCACATTCAGTCCAGAGGGAATCCTTCAAGCTGAAATACCAACTCAAGGCATCCCCTTTTGCTCCTTTCCCATATCCTAAGGATTCCTGCATCCTCACTCTGGAGCAGGACTTTCCTGTTCCCTTACTCTGCCTGGTATTTCTCAGAAAGCTGAAATATTGACTTTTCCCCCCTTCCTTTACCTTTTCCCTCCCAAGAAGATGGCACCAGACGTGCACCCATTCCACCCCAAGGCAGCTTTGGTGTATTTGGTGACACTTTTCTAACCCCTCGACAAGATTGCAGCTCACTAGCTCGCAAGTAGAAACCAGACAAAAGCTAGAACATGAGCTCTGTTCAGCAACTTGCTGTATGCACAGCTGTATGTCCCAGGGGATGAGGTGAGACTCCGCGGTGCTCCACCACGAGCCCCTCCTGCCCACACGCACCCGATGCTAAAGGTGAGGTTCCCATCCAGAATCTGGCCTTGGCCCTGCACGGTGTCGAGCGCCCTGAGCTCCCGGATTTTGAACACGACGAAGGAGAGGAGATGAAGCATGGAGCGGGACTGGTCCCAGAGCATGCCAAGTGCAGGGATTTGGAGCAGATATCTGCTGAGCCAGTGAATCAGAGAGTGATTTGAAAACAAAGCAATACACAACCGATCAGGCGAGACAGCAGAATTCCTTGCAAATTGTTTGCAAAAACAAGTGGCCATCCACTGCAATTTTTCTGTCAGATTTGAAGGGAAACATCCATATTGCACATTCCTGCATAAGCGAGCTGAGGCTTCACAGGGCTGCCTGCATCCCCCTGGCCCGTTCCCCATGCTGCCAGGAAAGGAGCTGCACGGACGCTCTCTTACACGGCACAGTATTTGTGAAACTGGTGTGGCTGGCTAACCCATTTCCTTGCTACTCCCTTCTCATCCCTCTTTGGTTTGCAGACTTCTGGACATCAGTGACCCACGACGGCCATGAAAATCAGAGGCTGACCTTAGTTACACCCACCTTGGGCACCCCTGGACCCCCTCTCAGCTCGCCAACTTCCCTCAACCCTGCTGCACCCCAGTACCGACCACAAAAGAGAAGGGAGGCTCTAGACTGCGTGGGAGCATCCTGAGAGCCACAGCCAGCTCCCATCTCATCTTCATTGTTCTCCACTCTTCTCTGGCAGCAGTCCTTGAGGTGGGGTCATTTATTCGGCTGAGTGGGCAGGCCTGTGGCAGGAGCAAGGCTCCTTACAGCCAGGGAGGGAAGGGGTGGGCAGCCCTGGGCAGGGAAAGGGATGGGTCCTCCCAGCCCCGAAGCAAGAGCAGTTGAGAGCATGAAGGAGGAGAGTGAGGAGGACTGCTCAGGTCACAGGGTGGCTGTCAGCAATTGGGATGACTGTGCCCAGTCCCAGTGGCCGATATGGCAGGACTCAGCTGTGGAGGACCAACACTTGCCCCAGGACGAGGCGTGGACCCAAGGAAGCCAGGCTGCCTCTGCAGTGAGCAGCACCTCCTTGGCCCTTGGCCTGGGGACCTCTCGGGCTGTCTCTAGAGCCAACACTTGATCCATGCCTAGGACCCGAAAAGCCAGCAGGCTGGGAAGTGAAGTGGCCAGAAGACCAGGAGACTGGAGCCCTCACAAAATGCCAGGCAAGGCATGTCTCCAGACACCAGCATCGCCCCGAGCCTTCTCCCAGGGGGGACACTGGGCTACCAAGCCCCAGAGCCAGCAGCCCTGACACCGCAGGCAGCAGCTGTGCCTGGGGCTCCCAAGCTGGCCGGGAGGAGAAGCTGTTCTCCCCGGCTGCCATTCAATGAGCCGTGCCTCCAGCTCACTCCCAGGGGTTCAGCCTGCAGTAAAGCCACCAGACGCAGGTGCCAGCGGCTGCTGCCTCTGCAGGCAGGCGGAGGATCACAGACACCGGGGGCAGAGCTGCTCTGGACCCAGCCCAAATGGAGCAGCCAGAAGGCTGCAACACACAGGGCACGTGTGCACCATCGGCGGTGCCAGGGAGACAGAGACTGTCACGCTGCTGGCCTGGCATCCTTCACAGCACCCACGCAAACCCCCTTCCAAACAGTGTGTGAAAGGCAGGTTTGCCACTGGGACGGAAAGCTGCAAGAACGGAGCCTGGCTGCTGGGCCTTGCTTCTCCATAGGCAATCTGTCCATGGCTCACCCTGTACTGGGGAGAGCCGGGAGTGCTCCCCCCAGAGGGAGTTTGGCAGAAATGAAGAAGCAAAACCCTCCTAAAGGACTGGAGTGAGGAGGACATGAACAGCATCTCCTGAACTCCATCAGGCAGAGACACCTGTGCAAGACAGCAGCACTGAGATAAACATGGGCAGAAACCAATGGCAGACAGATGATACTCGAGAGCTGGGGACGCTTTGTCAAGGTAAGAGATGACAGCAACAGACAGCTCTTGCCCTAAATAAAATGAGGAAAGACGAGGCACAGACCAACTCTGCATCCCCCAGGAGACCCTAGCAAAAGCCCAAGCCCCCAGAGCAGGACATGGACACACAACTCCTGCAGTCCCTGCTCCCCTCCCCGTGATTCCAACATGGCACAGAAGCGAGGCAAATCTGCTCCCAGGCAAGGAAGCAAATTTTAATGCTACCTCTGTCAATAATGCAACCAGATCCATAGTTCAAAAGGAGCTTGCTAATTAAAAGCTGGTGAGCTTTAAATAATTCATCTCCTTAACTTGGATTGATTGGAGAGTTTAATGGTTAGAGTCTTGAAACAATATTAAACAGCCTCCTCAAGGCCCAGGTAGCTGGTGACTTTTCCAAGTAAATCTTACCTCCTTGCAAACTTCAATGCTCACAAGTGACTATGGATGAAGAGCTGGGAGGCAGAGGGAACATCTGACTGCTGGTCTCCAAGAGGTGATCCAATGCCCCACAGAGAAACGAGACAGGCAAGAGCGATGCAGCCCTGAGTTACAGCCCTGCCTACAGCCCAGTCAATCTGAGCTGCCCGTACCACAGCCTGCTGCTGCCCCAGCTCTGCACCCCCAGAGTTAAGCAGCAGGCAGATATATGGCCTCAGTGTCCCAGGCCAGTTCTCCCTCCTCATATCACTTTGATCCCTGGTGCAGAGGAGCTAGGGGAAACATGGAGCTCTGCCACTGCGCACAGTAGTCTCAGCTGTTTATCTTGGACCAGGCTGCAGGACCACGAAACTCATCGCACGTGTGAGCAAACGGGACGATGATTCAGTTCTCCAGCTGGGGCCAGGCATCTTCACTCTGCAGCGTGTTTCCAGCCAGCTCCCGAGGCTGCGCTGCCTGGCAGAGCCTCCTCTCCAAAGATGAATGCAGCATTCAGAGCAGCTGGAGGACTGGTCCGAGAGGGAGAGCATCCTGCCCAGCCTGGGGACCCCTGCTCTGTGCCCCAGGCACTGCGCAAGCCCTGGCACTGCCCACATCCACCCCCAGCCCGAGCACTGCCAGAGTGGCCAAGGAGGGGAGCAGTTCCCCAGACGGAGGGACGGGCAGGTATGTTTGGCAGACTGGGACGTGCCAGCGATGGAGAGCTCATCCCGCATGCCCATCCTGCCCTGACACATCTTCGTCCCTTCCACCAGCCAGAGACCCTGCAGCCCTTTGGCTGGCTCTCAGCACTCCAGCCTGGATCAGCTCTCGGGAGCGGAGGCACGTTCCGCGCACCTGGAGCAGCAGCCGTGGGGACAGGAGGGGCGCGGGGCGGCATCACTCACCTATCCCGCTGTGAGGCCTCCCTATGTGCTGTAGGTTCAGTCCTTTGTTCATGTCTAAGAGCCCGTTCTTTGGCCAACTCCCCATGGCAAAGCTGTACGCCTGGAAGAGAGAAGCAGAGGGTCAGACCGGCACACAGCCCATGTGCAGACAGGTTTGGGGGGAGCGCCTCGCTGCCGGCAGCCAGCTGTGCTCACTCAGGCCTGGCTGTTCCCAGGTCCGGTGTGAGTCTGCGTTCGCCGTGTTCAGTGTGGACCCATGTATCGCCCTTGCAGCAGCTCTCCTGGAGCTGCCTGCACAAAGCACCCTCACCCTGGCCAGTCCCACCTGATGCTCCTCAGAGAAGAGGTGTCCAGGACCTGTCCCGGAGCTTCGTATGGGTGACAGCCCTCACGAGGTTTGCTGGCCACTGTGCCAGATTGGCATCACCCAAGGCCACCTCCACCGTGCTGGGGCGAGCTAGGGGCTGCGAGTTCATCCCACTTGTCCCTGGGTTGCTCCAACATCATCCGCCCATTCCTGCTTCACCAAGGATGGGGTTGGCAGGAGTCAGGGGGATTTAGAAAGGGGTGCCCATGCCCAGGCTGGCCTGGCCAGCAGCCCCCTTCCCCTTGAGCAAGCACAGCCCTCCCAGCCTCCCCTCTCCTTTCCATCTCCAGACCCCAGTTGCCTCAGGGCCTTCCATCACTGGGAGAAACTCCACTGGGAGCCAGCACTGCTCACCCCACTGCACAGAGCTCGCAGCCTGGCCGGAGGGAGCCTGCTCCATCCCCATCGTGTCCCCTGGCAGGGCTCCCAGCAGGAGCGAGGCAGCCGGGAGCCTGAGCAGCACAAAAATCCACCGGACAATGCAAACGTGAAAGCAGCTGGGCCTCCGTGTCACACACACGGCTGTAATTACAGCCTGACAGCCACGTATCTTCTTCATCTTGAGGAATTAAGCTCAGCGCTGCATTGTGAGCAGTAAGAAGGGCGCGTGGGCTTAGCGTCGCTCACGCCGGCGCTATCTCTGTTGCCGTGAGGGCCATTGTCCCCAGATGAGATCGGGTCAATCCAGCAGCCCCTATCTCCCTCCTGCAGCGGGGATCATCGCTAACCATGGCCACAGCGCGGCAGGGCATCGCCGACACCCTCCGCGGGCTGCAAACGCTGGGGGAGATGCTCTCCACAGCGGGATTGGGGCCGAACGGGGCGAGCGGAGCCGAGTGGTCCCCCCCTCCAGCCCACCACCCACCTGCCTGCCACTAGGACCTGCTGCCAGTCCCTCTGCCCCCGCTGCCTGCTGCTCTGCCCAGCGCAGGCAGGGCCGGCCCCCACGCAGCCCTCGCAGCCGGCGGCCCCCCGGGAGTTACGGGGCTTGGGGGAGTTAATTTATTACTGGCCGACGTAACCATTCATGCTGCTTTGTTACTCCTGCCTTAGCAAAACAGAGGGCTCCACAGATAATTAATAGACAGCATTGCTAATCCTGTTGGGAGATGATTAGCAATTAAAACTCCTAATTAAGTCTATGCATAATTCACTGAAATTACACTTTGTGTACACAACGAGGAGGTTTCCTTTGCCTTCGACAAACACGCTCTGGTATCTTCATCGCCACGGCTGAGATGCAGGCTGCCCAGCCGTGGGGCTGGGGGGATCAGGGGGCCAGGGTGCAGGATGGGACCCTGCCACCCACCTGCCGGGTGGCCCTGGGTGACAGCGGCAGTGGCTCCGCGTGTGGCTCCCTCTCCTGGGCTCCATTCCAAAGAGCAAGCCCAGGCACAGCGCAGGAAGGTCCCCACGCTCAGCACCAGCGGGTCCAGGCCTGCGGTCACCAGCAGTGGGGGGCATCCCTGGGGAAGGGGTATGTATCCCCGCACGCTTTGGGGGAGGACACATGGGACGGGGAGGGAGCAGGGCTGTCCCGCTACAGGGACAGGGCAGGATCTGAGCTACCGTTATCGCAGGCTGCCTTCCCAGCCCAGACACATCCCTCGGACCCCAGCCAGGAGCAACGGAGGGAGCACAGCGGGAGGCTGGCAGGATCCCGGGAAAGCCACGGGGACAGCTCTGGAAAGCTCCTGACAGCTGGGTGCCAGTGCCAACCCCAGCCTGCCTCCCCCGGCCCCGCAGCAGCGGCAGCAGGGAGCCAGCGGCACGTGCCCCTGCCCCAGGATCAGCACCGGGCCCATCTTTGCATCGCGTTTTGCTTTCCTAATCAAGGTCATTTGGTACAGCCGCAATACCTGAGCAAACTAGCTAAGCAGCCGGGGTGGAAGTTGGCCTGACCACTGAAGGTCAAGTGTGCACTTATGCATATTCAAAGCTGCCTGCAGGATCGATTGGGTTTTAATTGTTTTTCCTGGGGTTTTGGAAGGAAGTGCCAGGGGCATTGATCAGTCCCAGACGAGGCCGCTCACACTTCGGGGCTGGCAGGGACCGTCACTTTGCTGCAGGCAGAGGGAAATGCGGGCAGAGAGGCAGAGATGAAGGCAAGCAAGGGGAGAGGTCAGCCAGTCCTGGCCGGGAGGAGGAGCCATCGCTGGGCTGCATTGGAAAATAAAGTTTTTTAATTAAAATTGGCAATTCTGAGCCGCCTGCCGGCAGCAGCCACACAATCAAGAGCGAGGAGCTTTGCTGTTTAATATTTAAAGACAACGTTTAATCTTTAAACAGGAAAGTTCTTCTTCTGACTGTTAAAGCGAGGCAGAAGGTGCCGGAGGCTCCCCGACGCAGGGCTCCCCAGCCCGCTGGGGTGGCTGTGGCCGTCGGCTTGCTGCCGGCTCACCGCAGCCGCCGGGAAACCAGTGCCGACTGCAGCCGCTCTCCCACCAGCTCTGCCGCCGCTCCAGCCCCGCACGGCCGCCGGCAGCGGCACAGACCCCTGCCCCTTCAAAGCTTACCCCTACAGCAAACCATAAGAAAGTCCAAGATGCCCCTGGTTCACTTGCAAGACGAAGGATTTAAAAAAATGCCATGAAAGCCTTTTTGCCAGGAAAACCACACTAATTTGTTCCTCCCCTTTGTTCAGCCCTGGTGTTGCAGGGACTGGGTTGCTGCCTTCTAGGTCAGACACTGAAGCAGGGCCAGGACCCCGTGGCATTTTATTTTCATCTGCATTTTAACTGATAAAAAATGCAGGCATCTTTTAAAAAAGCTATTTTTAAATGGTTTTGGTCAAAATTCTGATTTAGAGACAAAGTCAATGCCTCTGATCTGCTAAAACCCACCCAAATGCTGTTTGCAGAATAATTTTCAAGCAGCCTGAACACAATTATTTCCATTCACACCAGCTCCTAGAAAGCTCTCCCTTTTTTCCTGATTTTGTTTGTAATTCTATGAAGGCTACATTTACCTCCCTGCCAATGCTGCTCTGAAGTCAGATGATTATTAATTATATTTATTTACTTATACAATCCCATAGGCATACGCAGCAGTTCACAGACAAATACCGCCCTAGGCCCCTGATGTAGGGATCTCGAATCAAAGGTAAGCAGATACTCCTGTGATAAATGTGAGCTAACAGCAGCAGGAGATTAGGAACATACTGTGTTTCCATGCATAGAGCCAGCACCACAGATTATCCACACCCTGTTAAAAGTGCCAGTATGGAGAGGTAAGTCCTTAGGTAACCTGTACCTCACACAACCTGCAGAAAATCCAAAAACCTGAAGGGGGGATAAGACATGGGGTACAGCAGCCTGGGGCAGGGAGATGCTGCGTGCGCAGAATCACAGCATCTAGGATGAACTTTATAATAAAGCAAAGATGGTCTGAGATCATCCTGCTGTTGTACCAGGCCACAAAACTTCCCGATGGCCATGCTGCATCTGCCTCAGTTTGCAAAGAGCCTGAAACAAGAACTCTGTGGACCACTTCTGGTAGCGCTGGGGGTTAAAGACGGTCCTCTGCGCTGGGAGAGGAGCGCAGGGAGGGCATGCCAGTGAGGCTGGGCACTGCCATGGCGCTGCTTGCAGGGGAAGAACACGGGTAGCATTTGCCCAGTTCTTGCAAAAACACTGCCCAGTTTGGCACCGAGTTCTCCCCGCCTGCCCTTGCTGCAATCCCAGTGCAAATTAGCCCCCATTCCCAGCAGTGCTGGGCAGCAAGGAGGCAGTGCCAACACAGTCGGGTCCTGTCGCCCTGCTCCCTGGAGCTTGTTTGGGCTACACATCGCGGTTTATAAGCAGCACAGCTGCAGAGAAGATGTTGCAGGGGGTCAGAAAATTCCCAGAACTGGAACTTGTCAAACTGATGTATTGATCTAAGTGGACTGAATAATGCTCTATCATTTATTTATGGGGAAGTGCCCTGCACACTTCACAAAAACTGGTGTTCAGCAGTCACATTAAGGCAAGATTTAACGTCCCGCATCATGCAAACAGGGCACCTGCGCAGAGGTCAGGATGCTCACTTCCACGGGGAGCCCCACAAATCCTTCCTGCACATGCAGGGAGGGACAGGGCTGGTCCTCACGGAGCTGTCAGAGCTCTGCTAGGTCAAGGTGCCGACGCTGACAGAGCCAGCCCTGTCCTTTCCGCACGTGCCGATGCTGTGACTTGCTCAGCCAGCCGCCAGCCCCTCTGCCCTCCACTAAAGCTGCCGGTGTTGCACCACCCTGGGTGCTTTAGCTGAAGGGCAGGAGGGAAAAGCAGCTCTGTGCTTTGCAACAGCACAAGCGTGTCCACAAACCATGGCAGCAAGAACTGCCAGGACCAGCACAGAGCCTCCTCCTGCCCTGCCCAGCCCAGCAACCCTCTCGTTTTTCATGTCCCATCAAGAGGTTTTAAATGTTTCACCCGCTAATTGTAATTTTAATATTAATACGGACACTTTCAGGCAGGGAGAAAATATTTCATTTTGGAAAAAATCCTCCCAGGAGCAAAAGGGCTCAGTGGTTTGAGAAGATGCTGAAGGGTGGGTACTAAGGAATAAAAAAAAGTGGGTTTTGCTGAAAGTTTCCGTTAAGGATTTAAAAAAGATGCCTGAGAAAAACATGTTTTTAAACAGCTAGAAAGCGGCCGTGAGATGTCCCCAGCTGCCCCCGGCTTGGGCAAGCAACACGCACCAGCTGTGCTCCCCCAGAATCAGGCTGGGCACAGTAGCCTGCCGATTGGAGCCGACGCTCCTGACATTTTCGCAATGGAGAAAACGACTTTGCGACAGCAGAAGTGTCTTCCTCCTCTTGTCATGTCAGCTGTGCACTGCATCCGCCCCAAATAAGTATTTCCCTCTAACTGCCCTCATTCCGCCGCTGCCACGATGAAGTGTCAAGGTTTTATATTACTTTGTATGGTGGGAAGAAAAAAAGAGGTCATGTCTACGACTAAGAGGGCTTTTAAACACCGCTTAAAATGTTTTCAGTGCCACCGAGTAACCATAATGTTTTGGGGCTGGGGGTGTCTTGGAGGCCACCCCCGAATAGCACCCAGGACACCGGGGACGCCAGGGTGGTCCCTTGACATCCCGTTTTAATTGCGTGCCACTTCAGAGATGGGAGGTGGACATTTCTTGCTGGGATTTCTTGCTACATAAACTTACTGGCATGACACAAGGCAAATTTAACACCACTGAGGGCCTGACCCCCCCGCCAAATCATTTAGTAGCAAGGCTGCTGGATCGGGGCTGAATGCAATTAAAGAAGAGGTGGGTAATGAATAAGCAGCTTGCCAAGCCCCAGCTGACAACGGCAGAGCTCCTCTGCTGCAGGGAAGGCGCAGAGGAAAGCTTGTCCAGCCGGACAGAGACACGGAGCCCGGGATGGCTCAGCCCCGGCAGCGCTGGAGCCTGCTACCCTCACTGGCTGTCGGGAGGCAGGAGCTAAACCCAGGTGTAGCGTGTCCCTTTTAAGCAGTTTAGTCAGAAGTGCTATCGCATTCACAGCTTTTCAAGTATTTTTAAATCACTTACAAAAGCAGGATTAAACGATCAGGAATTCCATTTAATAGGACAAATAAAGAAATAACAATCTACTCCATCAGCCCTGCGAAAGGCAGGTTTGATTTAAGAAAAAAAAAGTGTAAAAGAGGGAGAGAAAAAAGGAAAGGGGGTGGAAAAAAAAAAGGATAATGTGTGTTTACTCAAGCAAAGAAAAAAATATTTAAGTGATGTAGGGGAGAAGATTGCGGTAACTAGTGAAGAATAACATCGTCTGCTTTGCTGTCAAATCACACAAGAATTTCAGTAATAGATTCTCATTCTGACACTCAATTCAATTCGAAGGTGATCCTGCTTTATCCCAACACATCAAATATTAAACACTCGTATTAGCCAGGGTGCCGTCGCCTTTCCCGGCTTAGACGCGGCAGGAAGCTTTTCCCCCTACTTTCTCTCACTCGCTATAATATTCTCAATGTTATCTAAACATGCCTTCATACACTGGGGTTCCTTATCAATCCCATTTGGGGAGGGAGGGAGGGGTGTACTTAAAACGGTATTAGTTTGGGGGGCTTTTATTATTATTATTTCCAAAGCTTTTCAATTTTGTGTGGAAAAAGCTTAGAAAAAAAAGGCGGAGGGAGGGGAGGCGGCAAGAGAGGGAGAGGGAGCGCGGGAGCGAGAGAAAGTATAAGAAAGGGAAAAGCAGCCAGCAGCTCTTGTTTGACTGATGCCTTTCAACAAGGGCAGTCTAGCTTGTCAAAGCCCGGGCTCGAGATGAATTGGCATATCTATTCAGCCTGCCTCTGGATGTCATGCAATACAGTTTCATATTCCCAGATAAGGCATGATAAGCAATTGCTGCCCTGACACCAACTCCATCCATCCCTGCCTTTCTGTCCACGCATATTACAGATCTCTGCTGTGCTGCTAATAAGAGGCATTTAATTTTTACAAATGCAGCAGCAAGAGGGGCCTCCAGACTGACCAGGTACAGCATTAACACCACTCACATTTAATTACTTTTTCTCAGTGCACCAAGCTCCCTGAACACTCGTGAGTGGCACCGGGTGCATGAAAACAACTTCTGCCCAATGTGGCACCCACCAAAGCCTTGGATTAAATATCTGTGCTAATAATTAAGGGGTGGGGGTGACAAGAGCGGAGGGCGTTTGTCCTCTGCCAAACAAATCTGCAGTGCCACCAAGCAGGAGGTGGTTTGGCTGGGGTTTGGACATGGGAGGACGCAGGAGAAGATGTGAGCGGTGCCCTTTCCCAGGAATGTCCCTCTCTGGAGCACAACCCCCCCCGAGAGCTGCAGGGGGAGGAGAGGGGCTGACACACCGAACGTGGGGACACCACGAATGGGTCTGGCCCCACTTAGGTGGAAGCAGGTGCTGCCCTCGGAAATTCCTGCCATTGCCAGCACCCTGCAGCGGGAGGATGAGATCTGGACAGAATCCTCCCACATTGCTGAAAAGGTGCTGGGACCCTGCCTGGTGCTTTGCCCTCTTTACACAATGGGACTTGAAGGTTCTTCAGAAAACAGGACCACACAGCCAGCTTCCCCCGTGTCCTGGGCAACCAGGGAGCCCTTCGCACACGAGCCACTTTGCCAGCCCTACCTGGCCTTGCTGAGCAACCTTTGGCAAGCCCAGCTGGTGTCCACTTCGGTCCAATTGCAAAGCTGCTTGTTAAAACAGCCACATCTTTATCCCTCACGTCAGGCAGTAAATTACACAAATAAAAAGATGAATGGTCTATTTTTGGAGAGGTCAGTGCTGGGCACACAGGAGCTGCCTGGCTCTGCCCACCTTTGGGAAGTGCTTTACAGAGGCAAGGTGCCCCCAGTCCATGGGAGGAGGAGAGGTCAAGCTTAAGGGAAGGCAGCAAGGTGTCAGATAAGATGTGGAGGATGCAGCATAACTGTACATGCCTTCTCCTTATTAAAATAAGCAGCTCATGCCGTCAGATCTCTGTCCATAGGAGCACTACAAAGGGGAAACTGAGGCATGCAATGATCTCATGCCTGGCTCTTCTTCCTATCCACATGTCTGAGCAGCCTCAGCCCGCCCATGTCCTGGCAATACCCCAACTCAGCCACAGCTGTACAAATTCACTGTCAAAACTCCTCTTAACTTCACGAGGGGCAGGATGGACCCTGCAGCCACCAACAGCCCCTCTCCAGGGTGCATTTGGAGGCTGCAGCCCCGTCGGGCAGCGGGGAGGTAGCCCTGCTGCTGCACAGGATTAGCACGTGCCCTGGCTTAGGCTGCAATAGAAACACGCTGGTGTGCCTGACTCCGGAGTGTCAAACTGCCAAGCGGTTTAGGCTTCACATTTCCCTGTGTTTGAACAAGAACAGTCTCTGCCTTGCTCCCAGGCTAGGGATTATCCTGGATAAAATGTTCTCGACTGCTGTGTGCTCTGCGGCTGGCGACACACTAGGTTAATGCCGTGGAGACCTGGGTCAAAGCCCTGGGTTTGGTCACAAGCAAAATAAAGCTACAGGTCTGGGTCCCCGAGGGGCTGGGAAATAGAGCTGGGGTGTGCACAAGCCAGTGCTGGCAAAGGAGAGGGTACAAGCAGAGCCATAAACCGCCAAGAAAGCAGCTCAAGAATGGGGGCTGCTGGTAGGACCAGGGGGTCTGGGTTCGGGGTCAGGCGGCCGAGCAGAGAATTGCAGCAGGATTCCAGGGGCTCCTGCGAAGACAAGGGGCTGGAGGACACATGGCCAGCACCTTTCCCAGTCCAGGACAAGTGGCCCTGCCCTTGAGCCACAGGTCATGTCTGTTTGAACAGGGCTGCCTTTTCTATGTGTCCCGGCATTTCTGGCTGCACCTCAGGGTGACCGAGACCCAGGCTGGGTTATGCTGATGTATGCAATCAGGTCCCTACACTGAGATACACAAGCAGCTCCCGATTAGCGCCTGAAAGGCAGAGACACACGATGACGTGGCAGATGGCTACCAGGGAGTACCTACACATGGCTGATTTACCCCTCCAGCCCTGGGAAGGATGGGCTGACGTCCTGCGGTGCTATCCACCGGGAACTGCCCCAGCCCCTGCAGGGCCAATTCAACGGGAAAGCAGCGCTAAGCCTCTCCCCACCACAGCACTGTAGCCAGCGGAGTGGGGAAGCATGGTATGACACCAAGGAGAACCCACGAACACACTTCATGATGATTCACTGCAGCCACAGTTGCCTCTCCACACAGACAAGAATGGACCAGTCCGATTCTGGCTGCTCCTGGGGAAACTGGGGGTTCAGGGGGAAGGGGAAGATGCCTCCATTGGTGCTGGAAAACAGGCAAATGTTGCCACTGCCCCAAAATCAGACCCACTGTCAGCCCCTGCATACATGAGGACAGAAAATGGCATGATGGAGCCCCAGCAGATGCGCCATGCTGCAGAGCCGAGCCGTCGGGGCAGCAGCGAGATGGACACGTCTCACCCTCCTTGGATTTAACTGGAGATTAACAACTGCCAAAGAGAGCTGCAGTTTTGCCATATTACACAAGGGTAGGTAACAGCATCCACTGATCACGCCCTTCTTCTCTTTCCAGGGCCACCAACGATGGCTGTGATGCTCAGACATGCCCCACAGTCCCCCAGATGCACCCCTTTAATCTAACCCCATGCCTTTCCCAAGCAAAGCTGGCACTGGGCTCACTGTCAAAACCTTCAAGCCCTTCCTAAGGGGGTATTTTCCCCCCTCGATTTCTATTTTTACACATGCACACGCTCGCCTCTCCCTCGCTTGCTGTTTAATTTCCGTGTGAGAGGGAAGCAGGTGCCCGTGCTCCCGTGAGCTCTCCCTTCTCTAGGTTTTTTTTCCCTTCTTGGATCCTGCCCCATTAGTTTAGTGCCCAGCCATCTGCGACGTCTCCTGTAATGCTGTCCCCCTTGTGTACCAGGGAGCTTTTCCATTAGCGCCTTTAATATTCTGACACCTTAGCACAGGCTGCTATTACATTCAAACACTGATCGCCCTGTGAAATTACATCGCAGGGCTTGCTAAAATGGAATTGTGTATAATCAGGCTCCTCCATGCACTGTCAGTCCCATCACAAATACAACGTAAAGCAGGCTTATGGATGGGCTTAGCAGCTGCTACAAGTGTATTTTTTTTTAATAGATGAAGTATCCCTTATTTAAAGCATTTCCTTAAGAAAAAAAACCACAACAGTGAAAGACAAATCAACAGCTGCTGCACTATGTTAACCATACCACCGGTCTCTTAAAAACATGTTATTTACTAAGGTAGCTATCTGTTTATCTATAACTATATCAAACAGAGAAGGAGGACGAGATAAAGATAGTTAAACAGACAGCCGAGGAGCTATCTGCCACTGGGAAATAATAGCTAAATAAAAAGTACCATTATTTACTCCAGAGAGGGGAGGAGGGAGAGCCAGTGCTTTCCTCCCAGTGCGGCACAGCTGCTAACACACTGCTGTGGGAGCCTCCGGTTCCTAAGGGCAGCCCGTGCCAGCCTGCACGTGCCCCAGTTTGCCTGGCTCCAGCCCGCTCATCTCCCCACACCACGTCAGATAAATCTGGGAGGAAAAAAACCAGCTCAGGACCCAAGTACTGCACCTCTCCAGAGAGGCTGCGATGCAGGGAAGGCAAGAGAGGGCAGGGGAGCCGTGCCGCTGCTGGGGCTGGCTTGGCGGGGCAGCCCCCCACCTCCATGCAGGCTGAGAGCGGCTCAAATTAAGGCAAAATTGTCCACGGCAGAGGGTCTGGGTGCGTTCCCACAGGGGAGGCTGGTTTCTGCGTGGCCAGCACACAAGGGACCAACTCCCCAGCTTTTTTTTTTTTTTAATTCCAGCTAAGGAAGTGATGGATTAGGACAAAGGTATTTCAGGGGGATGCAGGAAGCGGCAGGGACACAGATGATGTGTCAGAGAAATGAGCTCCTGAGCTCCCCGGCTTGGAGTTCAAAACGCTGCCTCTTACCATGCCCTAAAGGTTATTCTGTCTGTCTGCTGTGAAATGCAACGGCACATCGCCTGAAGGGAGATTTCCAGAGGCGCTGTGACCCTTCCGCTATCTCCTCCGAGAAGCCTCCGCAGGAATGATGAGATTGTAGCTCATTTCCACACACCTTGAAAGAGCCTGGCTGGATCAAACGTGCTGGAAGCAGAAGCAGCACATCCCCAGGACTCATCCTCGCCTCCTGGCAGGGAGCACGCTCTTGCTGTTACAGGCTGGGAAACCATGTCCACCCCACCGAAACACCGATGCTCTGACATTGCCTTTCACCCTTAACCAGGATGAAAAAGCCAAAATATTGTCTTCTTTCACTGTGTGGGAACAGTTCTGCTTGGGAACCACAAAGTAAAACCCAGTGACAGAACCGCTGCCCTTTGGAAAGGAGCAATCTATTCCCGTGCGAAACACTGACATGACATTTTGACTCCAGTTTTTCCAGTGCAAAACAAAGCCATTTGTCCAGAGCAGACACACCGCTCCTTTGCGGCATGCACAGTATGTCTCAGCACCCGGTGCTCTGGACATTTTTGGAAGGGACACGTCTGGTGACGGTTCAGCTGCTATGCACAAACATGCTAGACAGGGGGAGAATGGGACCACGGAGGGCAGAGACCCACGGACAGGTTACCAAGAGGAAAGTGTAGGGGAGGTGCCGTACGACTGAATGTCCGTTCACATTGCAGGTGCGAGCCAAGGCGATTCAACCCTCTGGTTTTCACTACCTGGCATTGTCAAGGTTAGGTGCTTGCAAGGTGGCAGCAAGGGAGGGGTGCTGGGCGACCAGCAGGTTTGCCTCCTAGTTTCGTAATCTGTTCCTAAAACCCAGGCCCTGGGGGATGGGAAAGAAACCAGAGTGTGATCCTGCAGGACCTTCTCACCACTTATATGCACTTGCCTGTATGTCTCATCACATACATCTCTCCCTCTGCTCACATCTTACAAATCCTTCCACCCTCATGTCTAGCACGCCTTCCTGGGACAAATACATGACCTTCTCCAAAACCCACCTCTGGCACGATGCAGAGAAACTGACCCATATAGGACAGACCAGAGGGGCATGGAAACATGTGCCCTGCTCCCTCTTACCCCCTCCCAGACGGCAGACTCTCAGGAGCAAAACCCAATCTTTCACATTTGGCACAGCACCAACCCAACAAAGCCGTTGGGGCTTCTGAGTGTTACTGCTCTGCAAGAATCGGATAAAAGTGAGTTTCTCAGCACTCCCACAAGATGCAAAGCCACTCAGAGGAGAGGCAGCTGGAAGAGCAAGAGAAAGGCAAGAGAATACAATGCACAAGGCATCAGGGAAAAGATCAATAAAGATTACGAGGGCAGTGGCCATGTCCCTTGCCCGTGTCGGAGGCTCTCATGGCTGCAGTGAGGGAACACCAAGGAAAGTTAACAAGGCACTGCTGCGCCGGTGCCTGGGGATGATACCTGTCTAATCAAAGGTAGAGTTTACACTGGATCATCTAAGCAGCAGCTCTTCCTCATGATTGTTGACTCAGGTCAGGGTTAAGACTGAGGAGGTTAAAGCAGAGGCGCCTCTAAGAGCTCTGATGGATGCAAACACCAGGCAAGCAGGCAACCCATGCGAGCCCAGCCAGCACAGCCTACCAGGGCAGCAGGTGGCAAAATTGAGGCCCCCCAATTTTGATGGAAGAGCAAACAGAAGGAGATGGTCCAAGGCGCCGGGCGGCATGCCGTGAGAGAATGGATTTGGAGAGAGGTCAGGAAAGCAGAGAATAAAGGGACCTGAAAGGAGGACACGGCAAGGTCCTGAGAAGAGGTTGTTAGAGGAGGCATGGGCGGATGAACTGCATCAGCTACGGCCAGGCAGGAGTGGGGGCAGGACTAGCTACCTGGACTGGGAAGGGGGGATCAGCACTGCATTACAGTCCTGAGAAGGTGACAGAGGTGATCATGACA
This sequence comes from Haliaeetus leucocephalus, assembly GCF_000737465.1. Classification (NCBI taxonomy): domain Eukaryota; kingdom Metazoa; phylum Chordata; class Aves; order Accipitriformes; family Accipitridae; genus Haliaeetus; species Haliaeetus leucocephalus. The sequence goes on along the minus strand of NW_010973284.1, from coordinate 9,432,595 downwards.
CGGTTGATAGGAATGAAGGGCTTCGGGTCCCCAAGGCCTCAGCTCACATCTCCCAGGGAGGCGAAAGGCACCGCCATGGCTCTTTGGTGCCACCAGGCTCACCGAGCGCCAGCCAGGCTGGGCTCCGGCAGAGACACAGGCAGCGACCACCCTCTCTTGCAGCCAGCCAGCCAGGGTCTCCTTACCGGGCAAGCTGGGACACTCTGTAGTTACGGCTTTTAGCTGTGCCTGCAGTTCTGCCTGTAGTAAGAGCAATCATTGCCTTGCTGCTGCCGAGGGCTGGATTCAGCGGCTCGGCTGGCCCTTCCCTGCCAGTGTGCCTCGGAACCACTATTAGGATTTGCCTAGTTGCTGCCTGCTGATGATACGAGACCTGAGGAGCAGGTCCCAGGAGCACGTGCCCAGCAGAGTTATTACTGAGCGTGGGTAGCAGAGGGATGGCCCCCATGCAGCCGCGGCACAAGGACAGAGCTGTGGGGTCATGTAACGCTCATCCCATGCCTCTCAGCATCCTTCAGCTGCCCCATGAACCCCTCCCTAACCTATGTGTGCTGTCTCAGCTCTGGCTATGGCTGGTGGAAACAAGAAGAGCAAGCAAGAACAAATGCCCCCCAGAGGAGAGCTGGTCTGCAGCAGAGGGCTGGAGGGCTGAGATGTGATGAGAAGGTTCATGGGCTGTCTAGAAAGTGCTTGGCTGTGGACCACCTGGCTTTCCTGGTGACAGAGCCATGCCAGGCAGCCCGCCCGCCACCTCCTGCCAATGTTCCAGCAAAGAGCAAGCGTCTGGTATGGAACAAGGTGTCCCAATTAGCTCTCCACTGATCTAATTAGATCTCTGCGGGGACGACTGGAGCTGGAGAAATGACACGGCTGCCTCCTTGACCAGACGCTCAACCTTTCCCGCCTGCAGCATTTTATTTTTCAGATTTTTAAGTTCCAGTACCCTTTCTGTCCAGCTCAGTGGAACCTGCCCTGCCTCAAGTCCTGCTGCAGCTCCTCACCAGCGAAGAGCAATTACGTGTGTATGCAAACAGGCGTTCAGTGACAGCGCACAACATCCAAGCTCTCTCCTCCTGTGTCGGGGAACAGCTGCCGGGGTTGCAAATCAGAGGCATAAGGAGAGAGACAAGGAGCACCAAGAGGCAGAGCCGATCGGGAGGACATGGCAGAGCGTGCCAGGTCCCTCTTACTCCCCCCTCAAGTGACAGCAAGCCACGTGAGCGTGCCTGCTCTCCCCGCTGCCGCCCCGCATCACCCCAGAGAGCTGGCAAACGAGCTTCAAACCAGCCCGCTCCTTGTAATCGGAGTCAGTCAGTGTGTGTGTTACGCTTGAGTTGATGGCTGGTGTTAAATTCAATGCCTTGAGTATTGATTTCCTCGCACATCCCGGACTTTGTTAAAGGGTTAGCCGTGAACCGAGATCAAAGGGAGGTTAACTCGTTTCTCATAAGTGGTAAAGCAGACCTCTAGCAAAACCGGGCACCAGGTCTCCTCCACAGAGGATGCTCCGTGCATGTTGTTAGCTACCCCGGTCTCCTCGAAAGACAGATAAAGCCACAAAGCTGCCTCAAAGCAGGTAGAAAAAATGATCCCGATAACTTCCCACAGACCCCCAAGCTATTATGAGTGCACACTGGGGACGGGCAGCATGGGCCAGTGCACACCTCCTCCCCAACCTGTCCTCACACCATGGGGAGCTGCTCCCCTCGCTTGGCCATGGGAAAAGGTGGGGAAGCAAGTCTTTGCCAGCTACACCCCAAAGAGGCCGTCCCCGAGGAGCTCAAGAAAATGGGAGAGCCCTCCCCAGAAAGACGAGGGTGTCCTACAGCTGCAGGTGGGAGAGGGTGAAGGCACAGGGCTGCTCCCTGAAGGACTGCCTGGCAGGGACATGGCACCCTCCCTGCCACGGCCAGGTGGAGAGGACACCTTCACTTGAGCCAACACCACCATCAGCACCATCTCAACCTGTGCGGCACCTGCTTGCTCCATTTTACTTTACTCCATTCTTGGCTTTCCCGCCCCACACAAAGTAATTTTGGCACTGATAGCACCAGGATCAGCAGGTTTTGCCAAGGCAGTAAGAGTTAAGTACACAAATAACATGACACTAACAGGGTTTTGGCTTTACCTTTGTAATTTTTAAGGAATGGATGCAGGGAAAATGGTGTAGGAGACAATCTGGAATTGTTATCACTAGTATTAATGAACGCCCAGAGGCACTGAGCAAGAAGCATCCATTTCAGATGAACATCTGTCAACAATAAGAGGTAAAATTTCAGAAGTAGCTAAGGTACTTCAGAGCCTAGATTGCACTAGCTTCCCAGGAGGCTTAAGCACCCAAGTCATTTCTAACAACAGGACCCTTGGCCCCGAAGTCATCTGGGCACCAATGCTGTTTCTCAACCCCTCTCCTCTACCCCAAGAACTACTCACAGCACTGTCCAGCTTTCCAGCAGCAACGTTGTTCTTCAACCAGATTAATTTGGTTTCAGCGGCACTGTCTCATCCACCCTGGGGTGACACCATGACCAGTCCCCACCTCTCCCAGGAGCCAGGCAGCTTCAGCTGCAGAAAATACAGCACACTCCGCCCCTCCACCCCCAAAAACCCTCAACCCAAAGCAACCCAGCAATGCTGGTAGTGTAATTCCCCCTGTCCTGCAGCATCGGTAGGGAAGAGGACCCCATCACAGCCCATCTTGGGAGTAAAACCCTCAGTGGGAGCTTTATTCCATCTTGGGAGTAAAACCCTCAGTGGGAGCTTTATTCCTGAGCACCTATAGCCACGTTTGACTATGAAGTCCTCCCTAGGGTGCTAAACAGGTACTTGCTCCCCCACCCCTTTTCCCCTCTCCCAAACTCCTGCCACCCAGCACTACCCCAGCAGCCAATTTGTTTTAAAGTGAAAGGTTTATACCAAAGCGCTTAGGGAGTATCTGCTCAGTGCCCAGCATACCAAGTGCTGAAGATTTCACTTAAACTCTCAGCATCTGTGTATCTCAACTAAATTAAGCTATTTGCTATAAAAGAGCACAATGACAGTAATGGAATAATAACAGCATTAATAAAACACAACAATCCTCGAATGAGAAGCGGACGCATCAGCTAGCTTCAACCAAGAGAAGAAGGCTATTTTAAAATCACACACAAAAACCATCTGGGGGTGGAGAAAACCAACAAAAGCTCCAAAACTCAGAGGTCAGACTGAAATTATGTTTTTAACCTCGAAAGAAAGATGCTTGCCAGAGCCTTCCCAGCCAGAGTGCTCCCACACCAGCTGGAAATCAATTTCCACAGCTCCCAGCAAAACAAGGGCTTATAATGGGCATGCTGGCTCCACAAAAGAGGGGTGGGAGCACCCTTATGGGGGATGACACAGAATCGAAAGCCTAAAACAGAAATGACCCCTCAAGCATCAGCAAGGTTTGTAACCCAGCTCCCGGGACAGACGCATTGGAGCAGGAGACGATGCTGCGCGGAACGTGTGAATGCCGAGCTAGTGATGCAGGGCCAGATGCCGGCGCATCATTATGCAAACATCCAGATGTCTCAAGCTCACCACACTGCCGTTCTCCTCTTGGTTGGAAAAGTCGCCTTCACTCCATCCGCAAATTCTTCCTCCTTCCTTTGTTTTGGATGAGGATGAGATTAAACACAGCACCTTCAGTTTCAGAGTCACCTACACACCGTCTTGCAGGGATAAAATAACCCTGGGGACCTGCAGTAGGGTTGGGGACAGGTGTACCCAAGTCCTAATCACAGCTCTGAGAGGCCACAGCCCCTCGCTGGCCCCCTTTACAGGAGAAGACTTAGCATTTGGTGATGATCAGAGCAATTAATGTGCATTAATCATGTCATGCTGTATCTCTGAGGTCTTGCCATAGCCCCATCCTGCGCAGTGCAACACCCCAAACTATCACTTGCCTTGGGGGGGGACTGGGAGGGTGGGTAACAGTTGTTTCCCTGGAAGGGGAGGCAATGGAGGAAAAGGAGACCTCCGTGCTCACCACCAGCTTCTTGTTCACCACCATATTGAAAAGGACCAGTGGCAGGCTTGTGCCAGCAGCAGGTAGGGTATTTGTGCTTCTCCTGCAGGCACGTTTCTCTAGCCCAAGCCTTGCCCCGGCCCCACGGGCAGAGACAGCAGAGTCCTTTCCCTGCCCAGGCTCCGGTTTAGCTGGCTGCCTCTGCAGAGGGTACATGATAGGTGCTCCTCTCCCCACCCCAGCTGCCCAGAGCCCATGTGCAGATCCTCCCGAGGATAACGTGGCAGAGACAGATGTCACCTCTTCTCGCTCACATGGAACGAAACACGACCTGGGTTGCGGTCCTGCAGGCAAGCTCACGGCTGCCTACCTGCCCTCCATGGCACAGCCTGGGCCAAACGCAGGCAGCTGAGCAATCCCTGACTCCAAAACAGGCAGAATTAGGCAGGAGGTAGGGGCCAGCTGGCTGGCTTTCCCACAGCACAACAGGTACCATCTTTGGGTCCACGTGCCTTTTAAAAAGGAGCCAGGAGGGGCTGGCAGGTCAGTAGTATAGTGTCCATAGCAGCCGGGCTCATGTGCTGCAAGATGGCTGGAAGCCTTCTGAGTACAGGTCCATAACACAAGTCCTCCTGCTCATCCCTTGAGCAGACAGTTTCAACTCGGCTGACCTATCTCCTCTGGCTGATCCACAAGACAGCGCTCCCAACTTCTACCTTTCTAAATTTCTATGGAGAAAAAGCCAAAGCAGCAGTTGCCCTAGACTTGAACAGGCTGCAAGTTTCTTTGTTTTCATTATAATTTCCAATCTTGATGCCTTTTTATTTTTTTTTCGCCATTTCTGCTCTGCCCCCCGGAGGTGCTGCTGTGATTGAATGAAACACGACCCCAGGCTCCAATAAGTGTATTTCAATTACATCTGTCACCATGTAACAATGTAATGATATATCATGTGATATTAAATCCATGGTAATCATATCAGCGATTTTTTTAATAGTGCACTAATCACATTATTACATCTCAATAATTAACAACAGAAGGCCTAAAAATCCTGGATACAAAGCAGAAAGCTCAGAGGGTCCCCAGCTCCTGCCCAGGAAAGGTCCAGAGGACAGCAGGATGGCAAGGTGCTGCCAGGTGGGCATGGTATGACTAGGAGCAAGAACATAGGAGTTTGGCACTGGCAGTGTTGTGCAGAGCAGCCAGGTAAGACCAGATTCTTCCCCAGTCCCAGACTAAAGGAGAAGTGAGTATTTTGGAGCTGGGAAGAGTCACTTGGTACATCCCATCTTGCCCAGCGTTGCTCCCTTCTCCTCCGCTGCTCCTGCACTGCCACTTTTCCTCCAGCAAACCAAGCCCTCTGCTCTGGGAAGTGCCTTGCAAAGGTGCTGTCATGCTGCAGACAAGCACTGCTAGTGCCCCACTGCAGAGGGAAGGATGGTGTCTTGAAAAGGAAGGACCAATCCTACCAACGCGTTCTTACCAGGCTGCTGGAATAAAGACATTTTCCTTCTCCCCTTGCACCAGCTAGAGACGAAGCTAAGAGAGCACACCACCTCACAGAGCCACTGGCTTGACGTCACTCTGATTTTTGCAGCAAAACAAATCTGACAGCTTTAAACTGAAAACCGGTGAAAATCCTTTGGAGGGACAGGGGTCCTCTGGGTCGCTGCTTCTGCCCCAAGCTCTCACCCGCATGGCTGGAGCAAACTGGGGCTGGACTCCAAGGCACTGACTGACATACACATGCCCCTGCGCGGAAGGGAGTTACCCAGCTCCGTGCAAGCAGGCTGCTCCCCCAAGCTCCCAGCTGTATTTTACTCCTTGCAAGACGAGGGCAAAGATGGGTGCAGACAGCAGGGAGCTGCAGGTGGCAGCAGGCTGGCGCAGAGTGCCGGGGTGTGGGGAGTCCCGTGCCGTGCTGTCCCCGGCTGTGACAGAGCTTTCTTCTAGTTGCAGCCTGGTCAATCTAGCAGTTTCCACATCACAAGCTGATCTGAAGTGAGCCTCATTACCTGCCTTAAAGTTCCAGCCAAGCACTTAGCTCTTAAAGACAGGATTTAAGAAATATTTGACTGATCATTTCTCTCCTCATTTAGTTTGGATGCTCTGAACCAATTCAACCTGTGAAGTTGAAATAGTGAGAACGGGAGGAAATCTGTGTGCAGGCAGTCACACCATGCACTACACACAAGGTGCCAGCTCCCCCACCAGCTCTTCCCAAAGGGCCGGATCTGGCTCAGCCTGCTCCGCACAGCCTCTCCTGCACCAGGAGTGCCCATGGGGCATTTCCCAACACCAAAGGGGAGCCACCTCTTCCTTCCCCCTGTGGGGCAGGCATTTGGGGGGATCATTAACTCCCCAGTATCCAGATCCCCAGTACCTTTATGTACACTGGGAAGCGCCAAGTGCAGCATCCCAGACCTGGAAGCAAGGGATGGAGACAGGGATGAGCCAGCCAGGACCGATAGCACCACCAACCCCACGTCTTCAACCAACCCAGGACAGGACATTCCTGTGTCCTTCATCTCCTTGCACGCCTTCCTCCCGTCCTGCCTTCCAGCTCTGCTGTCCCCACAGCTGTGCCATACAGCGGCTGGGCTGCCTGCCCTCCCGCTGCCTGCCCAGCAAAGGTGCTCCTGCCATGCTCTCACACGGCCAGCAGTGCCCTGCTCCCTCGCCCTGGGGACCAGACCTGTGGAGGGGCTGTCAGGGGGCCTCAGGGAGTTGAAGAGGGTTCCAGAGCCAAACAGGAGTTGTGGCAGGAAGCAAAGAGACCCTGCTAGTCATTTAGGGGTGATCCTGCCAAGGGACAGGCAGAACGGATGGACCGACACTTCGCTGGCCGAAGCACTGCAGTTGGACTTTCTCTCCTTCCCCCATCCCTTCTTTTCTCTTTTTTTCTTTTAATTTTGTCTCAGAAGACACGATCCTTTAAAGATGTGCACGTCTCATTAGCTCTACCTCGACAATCATTACCGTTCCTGCAATGGCAGGAAGAGAGCTCAGCCCGAGCGTAGGCGAGTCCATTACCTTGTAGTTAAAGGGACATTGACGACTGTGGGCTGCCCGTGGGCTGCCTCCCCCTTCGACGCAGGGGTCCCTCCCGCACGCTGCTGTTCCCCCTCCTCTACCAAGCAATAATCCCCGGCTCAACCCAGGCGAGATGCAAACCTTGCGGTGGCGGGTGGTCCTGCACCCACCACTAGACACTCAGTGCCCCCCTGGGTGGGCTGTAGGGCCGAGTCCCTGCCCACAGCCCTTGAGGCGAGGGGCACTGAAGGACCCAAACCTTCCCAACACATTGCACATGGCCTTCACACAACCACATCTCGCTTCAGCAAATGCACACTCGTGGGCTGGACCACAAGACCCAAACCTAGCCATGAGAGCAAGCAGCGAGCCCAAAATGTCCACAGCAGAAGCCACAGCCCAGGCTGTGGTAAGGACCACCATGAAGGGCCCTAGGACAAGGGCACAGTCCCCATGTATAAATGCCTGGTGGCACCACCGCAACAGGGCAGTGAGCTCTATGCTCACGAACGAGCTTCAAAGTGCTACGTACCCTACACCTACAAGTCTGTCCCTAGCTTTTCTGGCTCTGTAGGGTGCAACACAGACCACCACACACCCGAGGGTGGGGATGAGGAAGGGTTCAAGTGGGTGAGCGTGCAGTGGGGTGATCCCAGGAAAGGACCCTCTTCACTAAAGTTGCTGGTCCAGACAGTCCTGCTGTGCCCCACAGCTGGGGGCTGTCGCTCTGCCTGCTGTCCCCAGAGCCTGCTTTGCCCCTCCTGAGCTTGCTAACAGGGGACCTGACTCACGTTATGCAAGGGCAGGACCCCTCATTCAGGAGACTTCAGGGAAAGACCCCAAAGCAACTTATGATGAAATGCCCCCTGCCTTCTCCCAGTCCCCCGGGGGTTTGAAGCTCGGTGCAGTTCTCAGAAGGCAAAGACAGCAGGGTGCAGCCCTGCAGAGATGATTCTGCTTCTTTGTGCCTTGCAGGACGGGAGCTCTGCTGCAGCCATGCTAACTCCTTGCTGCAGCCATGCTAACTCCTCGCTGCTCTCTGCAAAGCCACGGCAGGAGACAATAATGCATGGCCACGGCTCCGAGCCGTACTCCAAGGAAGGATCCTACCTCCACACAAGGCTGTCCAAGAACTTGACAGGACTCTGTTTGAAAAAGATGTTGAAAGAAATGATCTCTTTAAGTGCAATGGGAGATATTTGTCTCTGATTTACCCTTGGCTTTTTGCTCTGGTTCAGGTAGGAGCGGTGTGGGATGGCTGGCAGATCTGAGAGCATGGCACGCCCCAGCGGGCAAAGCGAGCAGTGCGGAGGAAGGCGCGAGTCAGTTTGGAGTGCTCCCCATTTATCAAACTCACGCAGCCCGCCAGCAGAGCGAGTCTTTCTATCATTACAGCTCTCAAAATCCGATTCATACCACTAATCCTGCCTTCATTCTCCCAGATTAATAACATCTCTTTCAACCTTCACAGTGTGATAAATAGACAAAGAGAGAACAAAAGGAGAAACAGAAGTGAGAGAAAGAGCCAGAGCAACTCCACATAATAAAGAGAACCAAGAAAGGGGAAAGGGAAAAAAAAGGAAAAAGAAAAGGGAAAGAAAGGAGCCGGCACACTTGACTCTGCCATTTACTTTAGCAGATTCTCCCCAAGAGCTCCCTGCGATCTTTAAAGAATGTAAAACATTGCTCAAAGGAAAGGCTCGTTAGCAACCCTGACCAGCCCAGGTTTGCTGGAAATCTTTTCACTTCCAGCCTCCGCTCAGGTCAGCGCTGAAAATGAGTTTGTTGGTTTCTCGTCCTGCTCCTCCCCAGACTCCAGCAGAGGCAAAGCCTCCAGCACACGCTTGCTCTCTCCTTTACTTGCACCAGCTTCTCAGAGGGGAACGTGGGGTATCGGCCAGTATCTGCTCCAGGAGTGCCCCAGCAGCTCAGCGAGCCCAAGACCCCCTGGCAGAACAGCAGTGGGCTGGCACAGCAAGGGCTGCCCCAGAAGCCAAGACCACACGCTGAGCTTGGGATGGGGACAAAGACCAAAACCATGATGGCAGCAGGGCAGATGTGGAGCCCCATGCCATCAGTCTGGCTGAAGGGCACCCACGGGGCCAGTGGAAAGTAGAAGCCTGTGTGGACACAGCAGTACTGTAACAGGGGTGTCACAAGCCCCTGCTCCCCGGGCTGCACCTCTCTGTCCCCTGCCTTGTCCCCTGGCAGGGAGCTCCCATCCCTGCCCATGTCGCACAGCCCAGACCTGCATTTGGGCCACCCAAGTCCCTTTGGCAATCATGGAGGCTGGAGCCCCCCTGTATGCTCATGGAGCTCAGCTGTGCCTGCTCCAAGCAAGGGGGCGGCAGCCACAGGCACCCCCTCCCCAGCACCCCTCTGCTCCGGCTCATTCGGAAACACCTGAGCCCCAGGGAAAGCTGACCCTACAGCCCGGGACCCCAGAAAGCCAATCCCACTGGCTCCAGGGCGCACGGATGGAGATGTTTAGCCATTTCCCACGCACAGCCTTCACCAGAGCTGCGCTGTTCAGCTTCTTCACTCTGCCACACCGTATTGAACACTCTATGCAATCTCAAGAGTTAGTTTAATAATTAAATGTTTATTGGCACGTTTTTCCCATACTCCTTCCAGACTTGCCTGATTTTCTTTCCAGTGAGTGACTTCCCTTGGTTCAGTCCTTCCAGAGGATGCACACCTGCAAAATGTTTCCTCTGCTCCCCCCACAATGAGCATCCCCCTTGAAGCCCATCCCTGTGGACTCCAGGCAGGTGCTGTGCACACTGACCAACACCACGCCAAGCCCAGATGAACGGCTTGGGCAGAGCACTGGATTTCTGGCCAGGATGGTGCTCTATTATGGCTCTGCATTCACAGCCCCCGTGCAGAGGCTGGGCTAGGTTGTTTTTTTTCCTCTCTTCTTTTACACTGTTCCATATTACTCCAGGCTTTGAAGTACAGAGAAAAGCAACACTCAATGTGCCTTTTTTTTTTTTTTTTTTAAAGCTACCTTTATCATAGCAAATCTTTTCCTTCTCCGCTGTGTCGCTGGAGATAGGTATCAAGCAGAAAGAAAGTCTCCTCTTCTAACAATGGATTTCCCTTCCCTTCTGAACTTCAAATAGAAAACTCTTATCTACAGCCACAGTTGACCAGAAGAAGAAAAGAAAAGAAAACAGACATATGAACTGAACCCAGGCTCTTCTTTCTATTCACTCGAAAAGGCTGTGCGGGGTTCTTCACACGGAGATGCTCTGAACATGTTTATAGCACGTATTTACTCACTTCACTAGCTATCCCCCCACCATGGAAACCCATCTTTCCTCCAGAACAACTCTCCTCTGCTCCATGTACCCTCTGCAATCTTTTCTTTGCTTAGCAAGCTCCACGCACCTGGGCCATCCAGCAGAACAAAGCCTACACCTAAAGCTGGGGACAGCAAGAGTTCTTCAAACTCAGCTAAGAGTAACAGCAGCAATGCCCCTGGCTCACATAAAGCATCGCTTCCATATAGTGCAAGTTGTTTAAATGACAGGATGGATTACAGGTCAGAGCTTGCTGGCTGTACTTGCACAAGATGCCTTGCACAGCCCTGGCTGAGACCAGGCTGCTTCAGCTGCCCATTACTACCCGCATGCACACCCTGCACAGCACCTGTGAGCCACTGCTGGTGCCAGCCAGCTCCTCTGTGTTTTAAGAGCTCCTTTTGGACCGTAGTCTTGCCTTTGATAGAGCTGCTCCAAGGAGAAACGTACAGAACCATGAAACTTCTCTTCCTCACTTCAGTTCTTGGGTGCAGCCCTCTCCCGCCCTGGCTTTCCTCCCCTCCAGCTGCCTGATCTCTGGAGAGGCACTGCCAGGCCCCAGCTGGGTTGAACACCCACCTCCTGGGTCTCGCTGAGGTTCAGCTGCTACCAAACCACCCTCACTCCCTGCCCAGCTAACAGAAATTAAAATGTGAGCACTGTGCTTAACAGGTAGTGTTCCTCCCAAAGTCACAGTGCCAGGACCAACACGCATATAGCAAGAAACCCAAGGAGGCAGGCATTACTGCTTTCCCCACCTTCCAGTGTGTCCGGCTGGGCAACGTGTGCTTCTTGAACCGTTCTTGCTTTCAGCCTTGACAGACATGGTCACACAAGCCTTGGGGAACCTGGCCTTACAGCCCTGGAACACCTCCTGGCCACAGCCACGGAGCTCCTGTTCCTCCTTATCCTCTGAAACCCATCTTGAGTTCAGGCACAAATTTATTCACAGGAGGCTGCTAGACAGACAAACTGTCCTCCCCACCACACATGGCACCATGGGCTCTGCCACCAGAGATGGACACAGCTACTGCCACGTGTTGTCCCCCAGCCTGCGAGGGGCACCTGAGCCGAAGAGACTCCCTGCTGGAACTGGAGCCAGAGTCCCAAATCAATCAGGGCAGAGAGGGCTGGAAACTTTCCAGATCATTTTCCATTAGAAATAAGAACTTTCTGTCATCAAAAGCCAAATCTCATTCTCATTAGGAGAATTTGGAGCTCACAGCCAAAGGGAGGATGAACTCTCACCTGAGACATGGCCAGGAATCCTCTGCAGTCACGCGTGGGGACAATGTGCAAGTCCGAGCTCTGCCTCATTCGGACCAGAGATAGTTTTGGTAACTCTACCTGGCTCCAAAGCAGCCCTCAGCCAGAGGAGGCCAGCCCACAGCCCCGGCTGTCCAGCAGGCTCTCCTGCGGTCCCCCCAGAGCCTTCCAGGCAGCGGCATCGTTCCCTTCACGTTAAACTCCACAAAAGCCCCCAGTGCTCTTCCCTTGGGGCAGTCCCAGTGTTGCAGAAGGCTCCTCCCTGTGGAGCTACAATGGGAAGATCCATCAGACAAAGCACCTTCTCTTCAAGCTGTCTGATGACAGATGTTCAGCCAACGGAGCCGTGGGATTGGCGGAGCACCGTAGAAGCACTTTATAATTCCTGCTCCTTTCCTCCTTCCTCAGCATCTCCCAGGAGAGACACGATGATGGACGGTGACATAACTGACTGTTCCCAATCAAGGTAATGTAAGTAATGACAGCTGACGTGATTCCTGGAACGTGCAGGCGCTGCTGGCCCGTGTGCCTTGCCTACCGCGGGCAGCACCACCAGACCTCGTGGAGGGAGAGGAGACAGGAGCATGGAGGCCTGGCTGGGGGACAGGGAAGGAAGAGTCCCAAGACACCAAGGCTGTCTCCAAAATGGCTGCAAATAACTCATTACATCAGCCTGCAAACCGAGCAGGAGCCAAGGGGAGGTGGGTAGCACCTATCTCGTGGAGCAAACCCCTCCTGGGCTGTGCAGAATGCCTGCCCCAGACCTGGACACCGCTGTATCTCTCTCCAGTGTCACCTGGGACTGTAGTACCCCTAGTCCTTAGGAACTGCTTTGCTGGGGTCTTGCCTGGCCCCTCAAGGTTTGGCAAGGCTTTTACTGCTCTGGCCCGGCCCCTGGTCCCCCTCACCATCAGTGACTATCTGGAAAAGGGAACATTAAGTCAGTAACCTGGAGCTCACCTCCCCGTGTGGCTGGTGTGCAGGCAGCACCACATCATCTGAACCCAAGGCAAGGGGGTGCAGCAGCCCCAGATCGCACATGTGGGTGTACGGAGACTCACGGAGGGAAGATACTGTGCAAGCTCATAGCCGCAGTCCTCTTCCAGAGCCTCGAAATTAGTAGGCAAATTTAACATGCAGAGAAGCAACCGATTAATAACCCAGCATTGACTTAAGAAGACCTTGAATAATACATAGTGCTTGTACACAGAAGGGGAAAAAGTCAAGTCCTTCTGCTTGTCAAGTGTATCCGCCTCCCAAGCACCAACACTCGACGAGAAACCTCCCTGCCAGCCAGCTGCAGCTTTAAGCAGCTCTTCAGAAATGCCTTTTGCTAAGATGAATGGCAAAACTTTGTGCCAAGTTAGACTTGCATTTGGACAGGTCCAAGTATGGTGTTGTTTTAAATGTCATTAGCACTGCCTGTTAACAAAGTCCCTTTAAACCTGCCAAGCAGAAGATGCTGCTGAGCATTTGGAGCCCACAATGATGAGCCATGCTGATGACCTGTGTTGGCTATGCTGATGGGTGAGAGAGAACCTTACCACAAGGCCACCGCAACCTCTCCTCTGCCCTGTCTGCGCTGCAATCCTCCCAGCAGCTTGGCCATGTCAAGGAAAAGTCAGACCCAAACAGACAAAAGATTGGCAGAAGCTCATCTGCAGGCGCTGGGCTCCACCGCACAACGATGATAGCAGATGAAGCTATGAACGGACTATTCCCTTCCATGGCTTGATTCTGGCTTCTGTTGTTTAATGCTGGTATCAGCATCCCTGTGTGGTGCTGCCTACTTTCCCAAATAATCATGGCTGGAGAAAAATTTGCTCCCTTTTGGGAATATTCCAAACCAGAACTAGCAGAAAAATGGTGTTTACCTTGACAACAGCCACTACTTTTGTATAGGGGCTACATACACAGTGCCCACTGAAAGAGGGGTGGAGTGCTGCGGAGCACCAGTGATTTGTGTATCATCAGTGAAATATGGTGAATCTCAAATGCTTTAATTTTTGCGACGGGGAGAAAAACTGAACAGCACCTCAGGCAGAGGCTCCCAAGAGCCAGTCGTTCTGACTCTTGTGGCTGAGTGACCCTCTTGTGCAGCCAGCCCACGAGGATGCTGCATGGATTTAATGCCTGCAAAGCGATTTGAAAGCGAAAAGCCTCACAAACAAGCCTTGTGGCTGAAGTCCAGGAGCAGGAGAGATGAGACCTAATTTCTGTTCCAATCTCTGATGTGGATTCACAGGAAAATCTTCCAACCTCCCGGTGCCTCAATATCCCCACAATAATATCTATTGACGTTACAAGCCTAAATTCATTCATGTCTTTAAAGAGCTTGCCTGAAGTCCAAAGGACCATCACTACGCAAAACATGAGCTGTGTACGGCACAGGGTCAGAAGGCATTTAAAAAAGCAGCCACCCAGTACAAAACACAAGGGAAAAAATTTGAGCAGGAAACAAGATTTGTCTTCTTCAGATGTAAATGAGTGCCAGCTAGCAGCAGAGCTCCAAAGACATACATTGTAGCACCGAAAAGTGTTTCTACAAAGGGAACCAAGAAAAAAATGTGATAAACAGGCTCAAATCTTACAGTTTGATTTCCAGAGCAATAAGCGCAGAAACTGAGCCCAAAGAAAAGATCTGTATTAGCAACCAAATCCAATCATTCTGATCATAAAGAAGAGACATCCGGACGGCTGCAGAACTATTTCTAGAGAGAAGTTTGTCTCCCCATCCCTTTCACACCCTGCAGTGGCTCAATGGAAGAATACTTAAGAAGTTGCAAGTTTGGTCATAATGTGTAAAAAGCCCCTGAAACGCGACATCATTTACTCTTCTGTGGTATTGCTCAGCAGAGCTAATAAATCTTGCATGAGCAGAGCTGATTCTAATTTTCTAATATGAAAAGGCATTTGGATTGAGAGAGAGGGGAAGATAAAAGTGATTGAATCTCCAATAGCCCAGCGTCAGTGACAAGAAACATCCTGCTATGGACCCCAAGGAAGAATGGCTCCCCCTCCTCCCCGAACCACAGGCACACTCACCCGCTCTCACATCCAATTCTCCCTGCTTTCTGCTCGCCACGTCTCAGTCTCCCCTATTGACAGGACGTGGTTTTAAACACAGTTACACAAGTTATCATTTCTGCCTTTTGATCAATCTGAATTTTCAGGACAATTACCCTCTTAATCAATGATTGCTATCAGCAGCCCCTTGGATTCTTCACCAAGGCAATCGTGCCGCCGGGGCAGACGGCGTGTGCATATGCAATGAAGCTGCGGGGAGGCGCAAGTCCATCTTCCCCTGACGTAGTCGTCGGCTGAAAGGGTGGAGAGCTGTGAAGGCCACTTCAAGGAACACCTGACGTAAAAAATAAGCGGAGGGAATTAAAAGGGACATTGTGTGAGGTATCTGTGGCACAGCTGGGCTGGGGGGACCAGGGACCTGCTGAAAAGATCATCGAGTTGAAAAATAAGCCAACTAAACCAACAGATTTACCATCCACTGAAACCATATATTTAAGAGCTATCTATAGCCAGCACTAACCGCTCCTAATGAGGCTAATAAAGTCCATTTCCAATTAGAGACTGAAACTATTAGATGAAGGAAAGGCAGAGAGGCAGCTTTTAACAACCTTTAAAGATGTGGGGTTTGGATTTGGGGTTTTCTGTATTTTTTTTCCATCAGAAATGATTTAATATTACCAAAATGCCCCTAGCGTTTACACACACAAAGCAAGCCTCCAGCCGCTCTTCCCTGGCAGGAGTATGTGTTTCAGTAATTGATGTTTGCACAGAACCTCAGCTCTTGGAGGACACGGCTCCTCCGAGGCATCTCTCACCACCACAGAAACACAGCCCCAGATATCTAGACGCCACAAGAAACCCCAAAGCAGCCAAAGCCCAATTGCAGGGGCCGCGAGTTGGCTGGGGGACGAGGCTTAGCATCCCTGCTCTTGCAAGAGCACCGCCAGGCCGTTGGCAGGTTCATGCTGCTTGGCTTGTGTTTTCGGCGCTCCAGACGAGGCAGGGCGAAGGAGTATAACCGCTCCCACTCGCACATCGCTCTGCGCTGCTCCCTCGACTACCTTATGGGTTTCCCACTGGGCACGGGACTCCTTGACACTTCATTCTGTCCGAAAAATAGCTCGGCCAGACCCAGGCACCGTTGTGTCTTTCCGAACAGCTCCAGCAGGTAGAGAGGCTGCATCTTCTCCCAGGCTTCAAAAGCACCTCGCACCTCTCGGACGCTGTGTCGGCAGGAGGGAGCTTTGGGACCTGGATGGCAGCAGGGAAATGCTGCCGGAAAGCAGCTGAGCTTCCACAGGGGAAGGCACTGTGGTGGCTTCACCATCTTGACCACCAGATCGGGCTGGCAGTAAGCAGCAGAGGCAGCGCCAGGTGAGGCTGGCGGGCCAGCTGCCTTTGCAGGCTGCTGGCTGGAGGAGCTCTCTGAAAGGCACAGTATTTCACTAGCTATTTTACATGGAGAATTGCCGATCAAAGATATCCCCACTGTGTACTCCAGAGCAATAAAAATAAAAAAAACCCACAAGAAGAATTCTTTAGGCGGGTAATGGGCATTTTATTCCTTTTTATGACACTAAACATAGGCAGCTGGCATAATTACACCACAATAAAGGCATAATGTGCACCTAGCAGAACAAACTCATACTTTTGATAATTAGGCAGAGCAAACACAGTCTGGGATTCAGTCACACGGCTTCACTGTCTCCTGGATCTGCCGGAGCCCCCGTCCCTGCAGCATGTCGGCCCCATTCCCACAGCTGGATTTATCCGGGCCCCATGGGGAAGGCTGAGCAAGCAGAGCATCACCAGAGCTCTCCTGCACCGAGAGGAATGGCCACGCAGCTCCACTGTTTAGAGCAGACCAAGGGCAGAGCGCAAGGCAGGGAGGTGCAGGATGGGTCCACGTGCAGCTCCTGAGACGCAGCTGGAGATGGTGCGCTGCAGAGCACTGACAAAGGACGTCAGTCACCTCCCGATCAGCACCAGGGATGGATCCGGGAGCCGCAAGGGCATGTGTGAATTCTGCAACTTGAGCTTAAAGACTGACTCCACAGACAAGACTGCAGCAGAACCAACTCCATGTGGCTAAATCATACATGGTGCAATGGCAAAGGGAGACTCAAAACACAGGAGAGATGCAGAGCTCTTTTGGGTTTGCCAGCTCCGCTGAGGCCAGCTCCAGGAACTGGAAGGGCTGAGCAGAGGCATGGGGACACCCCTCCACAGCAAGGTCCTTGGCCAAATGCAGTCGGTGGGACAACGTCCAGAGGGAAGTTGGTCCCTTTGCCAAGAGGCAAGGACAGAAGGGAGTGTTCCAGGGAGGCTGAAAGACCCTCATCTACAGAAAGGGCCAGCTCGCACATGCTGAAGGCTAGCAATTCGCTCTTTGAAGGCCTTGTGCTCCCATTAGTCTTGGTGGCCCTGCTAACCTGCAGACCTGCCTCCTCCAAAACACACCGGCAGGCAGCAAGCGCGCTCCTCTGGCAGCTGCAGACATCCACGCAGGACAGCTCCTCCCTGAGTGAGCGGCACAGCCAAGGCGGAGATCCTAAATGATCTCTAAAATATTAATACCATCAATCAGAGCCAGGCTGACAGAGGTTACAACACTGGAAGAGCACAGAGAGCAGGCTTTCCTGAAGTTGGCACAAGACCGTACACTAAATATCCAGAGTTTGTTTAAAAATGCATCTGCAGGATGCAGGAGCAGTGCTGGCAGAACGGCACGCTGAGGTTTCATCTCCACGTCACTGAAACCCGCTGGGGATGCCAACCACTGCATGCAGCAGAGAGACCACCTCAGCCACACTCCATCCTATGTGGCTTAATGGAAGTTGGTGGCTTTAAGGTATATTGAGTGCAGTGCAGAAATGCTAGAGTATCTTGGCTCAAAGAAAGGTGAGGGAGGTGGAGCTGATCCATCAGCCATGAGTGAGACCTGTATATTCATCTGTGGATAGGATGCCCAAGAAAACATCAAACAACATCATTATGAGCTTTTTCAACACGAGATTCAACATGAGGAAGGGAAGATGCATGTTGTCAGCAAATATAAGCATCTTGCCTCTGCACCTACTGGCACCCAGAAGGGCACTGCTGAGAACTGGATGGGTACTGAGCAAGCTTGGGAAGGCTACAGCGCAGCAAGCCAGACCACGACTTCAGGATGGCCCATTTGCTCAGGAGCTTTGATGCCCCATAGAGCTGGCAGCAACATTCATATCAGAACACCCAAGGAGGTGGTCCCAGTCTGCAGGACACAGTGCCCAGGCAACCGGGAAAACCAGCCGCTGTGAGATAGCCCCTGGTTGGGCTCATGCTTCGGAGTGATCAGAGCATCCCTCCCCAGCGGGCCACAAAATATGAGAAGTTTATGCCTAGACGAGGGCAAAAGATGGGCTGTTTCCTAAACAAAAGCAGATCGTATCTGCAGAGTTTCCAGCCAGTTCTTAGCAAGCCACTGTGATAGATCCAATCCACAGGCTGCAGGCAAAGAGCTCAAGCAAGGAAACCTGCAAGTGGAGAGAGCAAAAGCCAGGATGGAGCCAGAAGTGCTGCGCCAGCATGGGGAAAGGGCAGCAGGAGACTTTTAATCCCAACTCTGAAATCAACTTGCTTAGTAGCCTTGGGGTTCTGAAGGATTTAATTAATTAATTTAATGAGTGTGAAGCACTGTAAGTTATTAATATACAAATTCCACTACTGTATCTCCTATCTCCCAGTTCAGCATCTCTTGCTGCTTTACATCGAGCCCATGACAAGCAAAAGCCAAGCCATAGTATGCCTCTGTGCAATGGGGCAGAGGCTGCACACCCACACTTTCCCAGCCAAGACAGCAGTAGCAAAGTCCCATTCCTTTCAGCAGGATAGTGCATCACGCTTAGCACAGGGCACCAGGAACACCTCATACCAAAAAAGCTCTTCCCACTTACTGGCAAGCCGACTGCTACCATAAACCAGCCTGCTGCTGTTGGTGGAGGTGTCAGGCCATCACTCCCCCTCTTCTAGCCATGCTGGCTTGGTAGGACAACGAGGACTAAACCAGTTGATGTTTTAATCCCCAAGGCTAGAAAATCTGATTAACCCCTCATCCCTCTGCAGAGAACTACGCAGGTCCATTTTCATGCTCTTATGTGGAGCTCCCATCTTTTAAATGCAGAGAAAAGAGGACACAGCTCCTTTTCCAGGAACTAGGCAGCTGTGCTGGTACCCACATAAAAAGCTCCAGCTGAAGGGCTGGGATGCAGGGATGCTCTGCCCCTCACCTGACCCACAGGACTCTGGGAAAGGCCATCTTTCGCGCATTGTGCCTTCGCCTCCTAGCTCCTCCTGGCCTGGAATGCAGCACACGTTGCAGGATTATTGTAAAACATGCCCTGCCTCTAATCCCTTCTCCTCATGCCTTGCTCTGGTATTGACTGCGGGGAGCTGTGTCAGGCCCGGGGTCAGGCTTGCCTCTCGCAATACCAGGGCACACAGAAGGCTCCAGCCTCTCCAGCTGACCGCAGTACACATGAAACGTGGGAAAACACAGGCTGCCCCGCACCTTCACATAAGCAGGCACATGAGATTGGAGGCCTCCAGCTTCTGCCAACAGTGCCGGTGCCCCGCAGGCACAGCCACAGTCCTGTGTGCAGGTGAAACACCAGACCTGTGCCGGACAGACACCCGCTCACGGGGAGATCGAGGGCCTAACTCTGACCATCCTTATGATTTCCCTGGTTTGCTCCTGGGCTGCCACGCAAAGGGTGCATTACACAGCAAGTCTGGATGCAAGCGTGTGGCACATCAGGTGTGCTCCGGTCACACTGTACACACCATTACCCGCAGCTACAGAGAGCATCCAGCTGACAGGTCCCAGTCACACCATGACCAGCCCTGCAGTAACTCCCTGCCTCTCCAGACTCCACTGTGGAGACCATCAGGCCACTTCAGCTTGCATAACCTTGACATTGCAGAAAGATTTCTTATCAAAAGCACAAGTTGCTTAGATATCATTGTGGGTTATTTTGCTTGCTTTCAAATGCTCTTTCCAAAACTTTGTCTTTGGCACCTAGAGCACACTGCCCCATGAACAGGCAGGACCAGGGAAGCCAGCGTGGCTCCCTCCTCAACCTGCAAGCAGCAACCAGACTCACGGTGTAAAGGCCTGAGCAGTATGTTTAACCTCAGCAGCAGTGCATACACAGCCAGATGGGAACCAGGAGGCTTCTCAGTGCAGGGGACAGATGTTCAAATCCCCCAGCAAGGGGAGCGCAGGCATAGTGAGGTGCAGCCAAGCAATATGGCACTCAGCGGGAAGAGCAGCACGCAAGGTCTGAGCAGCTGCCTCTCCGCCTTTTGCCTGCAGGCTACGGTGATGTGCACGTAGAAGAACCACAAACGCCGACCTGCCCCCAACCACTTGCATAGACAAGGATGCTTTCGGTAGAGCAACCGTTGCAGTGCACTCGGCAAACTGCTGCCTAAAATTTCATCTAGAAGGCAAAGCTTTTGCACTGGTTAAAAAAAGTACAAAAGCAACAAATACTCCTCTCTGCTTTGTCCAGTACCTGCAAGCTACATAGGGCCAGGATAATTGTGTTCTTCAGTTTCTCTTGAATAACCACCTTCTTGCCTTATCCCTACCATGTGTCACACCAGGAAGCCCCAGTCCTTGCTGGAGCTTGAAGGCTTTGCCAAATAATAAAGGCTGCCTTGGGATTTTCCTCGTACAAACATCCTGATCAGGGCACATGGCATTGGGAGAGGAGTGGACACAATACATGGCACCCAGGGCAACCACCCCTTCTTTCCCTGCTCAGGTAATCCAAGTTTCAGCAACGTGTCCCAAGGAAAGCAGACAGCCTGTGTCCAAGTGTAAGGGCACAGCAGGTGTCACAGCAAACGGAGCAGGAAGGGACAAGTGACGACCCATACTGTCTGCTTCAAGGCAGGACCATCTCCACCCAAACCATCCCCACTATATTCTTCTAAACTCTAAAAATCTCAACAGCTAAAGGTCCTGCATCCCTGTTCTCACCCACAGAGGCTGTTTATTGATCTCCTCGCAGCAGGTAAGGACATGACTAAGAGCTGTGTCCACTGCAGCCACCCAGAATAAACTTTTCCCTTCCTCTGAGTACTTTAATTCCTACAAAAATGATTTCTGCTTAGTCTTCTGTAAGCTGAACATCCCAGACCCCTCAATCTTCCCCTGGAGGTCACATCTTCCAGCCCTCTGATTCTTCTTATGTTCTCTTCTGGGCTTTCTCCACCTGTGCCAGGTCCTCACCGAGGGCAGTATGCAAAACTGCTTTGTCCCAAAGGCTAAAACTAGGCTCCAAAACACCTTGCCTAGGAAAAGAGGTGAGATTTTAACATGGGCCTAGCACAATTTTAATGTGTCTTAGCAAAAGAGTGTAGGAGAATCCCAATGGTAAAGAAGTTAATTGGTGTGTGAGACGCTGTGAGATGAACACATGCTAAAGCACACGCAGGATAGCCACAGGAAGGAGGGAAAAGCTTCTTGTTAATAGGACGGACATACTGACGTGTCCCCTTTGCACTGGAGTATCTCTAAATGGCTTCCATGTAATAGGACCTTGTCAGCGTCTGTCTTCACCCACCCAGCAGAGTCTGAACAGCAGTGAGAGAGGAACTGGCTGCCTGTGCCCAGCCTACAACCCTCTGCTTGGCATGAGTTTGGCAGCAAGAAGAGTGCTCTTTCACACACTTGTGGATTTTATGGCCAGAAGTAATTACTAACCTAATCCGCTATTTTGCAAGCCAGGAAACTTAGCTAGTTTCTGGTGAACCAAGACCAAAAACTTACATTAACCCTCTGAGGATCACATCTTTCCCGTCTGCTCCCAGAACAGTTCGTACAGACGCATGCTCCACAGAAAATCGCTCCTGTCTTTTAGGATGCAATAAAAAAAACCCCCACCAACAAAAGCCAAAGGAGGGGGAAACACACAAACCCATTTGATTTAGGTGAAGATGGACACTGCTTTTTTCTGCCCTCCTGGGATGCGCATGTATATTACTGCTCAAGTCATCCAAAACCAGTGAAGCCTCCAGGCTGCATCTAGAGCCCCTCTCAGCTGTAGCAAGACCAGCTCCTGAGACTGCAAGAAAAGGAAATGAAATGCGAGGCTGGGATCATTACTTTGAAACTATAAGCTCGTGCCACTGAGCCAAAGCCTGTTATATCGACATGGGTTTGTGTCACCCCAGCAGCAGAGATCATTCTCCATCTCCGCTTGCTCAGCTCCCCTCCTCCCGGGACAGCTGCTGGCACAGTATTCCGCAATGCTCTGCGAAGTCTAGCTACAGAAAAACTCCCAACGCCTTGCCTAACAGGTTAAAGTTATAGGGCTGAGCTACTGCAGAGCAGAAAGTACCCTGCTGACTGCTCCACCATGCTTGTGCTTTGCCGGCAGCTTCCAAAGTGCCACTTGCAGAGGAGCAAATAGCAAAAAGCGCAAGTTTCCTTCCCTGGGGCAGACAGCCCAGAGGGGGGTGTTGTTTCTTAAAGCCTCCAGTATTCAAAAGGCACTGAATTTGCACCTAGCTGTCACACAGGATGCTCCTACTCTGTGTCTCCAGGCACCAGCCTGGGCAGCAGCTCCGAGGGAGGGAGACAACCCTGCCTGCCAGTGACTCCTGGGCTGAGGAGGCAGAGGGCAGATGCCTGAACAACAACTACTGGCCACGCAGCCCACACGCCATGCCTCCGCTTCCTTTGTTTTATGCAAAAGTGGATACCAAAAGCAACCCTGACGGTTACTCTGCGTTACGTGAGCACCGTACCTTAGCATGTATTGCAAACCCACCACGTCAACATCCCCTCCATCCATCTGGCTGTAGCTTCTAGGGAAACGGAAGCAAAGAAGTCTGATGCATCAACCCATCCTGTATCCCCTTCTAATGAGTCCAGGAGGAGGAAAGGGAAAAGACTGCCAAGAACTTGCAGACTCTCACCCTCTCTTCCCAGCACAACCCCCGCTTATTGGTTTTCCTTGGAAATGTGTTTTTGCTCAGCACTCCTTGTTAAGTAAGAAACAGAGGACAGGTCCCTCTGCAGCGGGACAGAGAGGGCTGCTCCTTTAAGGCCTCTCCTGGATGCCCTTTCCCTTCGAGATGACTATCCTCGACTCCCTCCTCATCTCCCTCCTTTTGATTTAAGAGTTCCTCTCCTGGCCCTGACAGTAAGGTATTTCTGTCCCACAGATTATAACTCACTCTGGGCTATTATTCAACTCCCAAGCCCTGGCCCTGCTGCATTTAGTCCAAACATAATATCCTTCATGCATATATTATCTGTCTCCCTATTATCTGGAATCATTTCGGAATTAAATTTCAGTCCTGCAATATTGGCTTGAAGAGCGGCTCGCTTTATGGGCTAGTCAAAGGTTAGAATACCAATCAAAATAACACTGCCGATGCAGAGAGACATTTTAATATTCCAAAACCCGGTAATTGTAAAAGGACATAATATTTTTTCCCTGATTACCCCAAAGGCAACACATGTTAACAAGGCGAGGGAGAGAGTGAAAGAAATTTCAGAGTTCAGACAGCTGCACGACAGATTTAAAGGAGAAGTCGTGGACGGCTGCCGCGCTCCAGCCCTCGAAGCAGGAGAGCTCTCCTGCCCGCGCTGGCAGCACCACGCTCCCCGGGATGCCGTCCTCTCCGTCCCCAGCCTCGCGGCATCCGTGCCACCCACGCTCCCCTAAGTCAGGAGCCTTCGAGGGTGCTCTCACCGCAAGGCAACGGAACAGCCAGAGCTACGCCAAGACGGACAGTCGAAGATTATCACGGCAGGAGAAACCGCCGTGATCGGCTGGCCTGACCTGCATAGGCCAGGAGGCTGCCCCAAATTAATTCCTGTTTGAACCAGAGCTGATCTTTTTAGGAAAAAACCTTCCCTCCTGACCTGGAGAATCCACCACAGCCCTCGGTAAGTTGTTCCAACGGTTAATTACCCTCACTGTAGAAATCTGCACCTGAATTACCTCGCTTTGGCTTCCAGGCACTGGAACTGCTTATGCTTTTGTCTGCTAGACTGGAGAAACCTCTCGCCACATTTCAGCTCTCCCTTTAGATACTTAGGGACTACAGCCAAGTCTCCCTTTCCCTTCTCTCCGTACCCTAAATGGCTCTCAGGGGCTTTACAGCATGGTGAGTGTTTCTGTGGGTCTTGGCAGTTCTCATCCAGCCTTCAAGTTTCCAGAATCCTTTCTGATGCAGAGATGCCGGAGAGGGACCCAGCATCCCACACCAGCCAAATCAGTCCCAAAGAAAGAGATGATCCAGCTCCTCTACTCCTACTCACCACTGCCTGTTTATAAATCCAACAGCAGCCGCCTCCTAGATTCAGTATCTGCACACTTTATCGAAAATGATTTTTATGTTTTCTTTCAGGGCATTGATAAAAGTGTTAAATACAAGAGGTCTGAGAAATAGATCCCTGTGGGACCCCACTAGGAAGACATGCACTCCATGATGATTACCCATTTACAATTAAATGCTAGGAGCTGTCAGTTTGCTCGTTCTTAATCAATGTAATGTGTGCCATGTTGATTTTGTATCACTCTTGTTTCTTAATCAAAATGTCATAAGGTACCAAGTCAAATGCCTTCCAGAAGTATATTACATTGACATGGTTACCTTTATCAACCAAACATGTAGTCTGATAAAAAAAATATCAAGTTAGTTTGAAAAAGATCTAGTTTCCATAAATCCACATTGATTGGCATTATATTACCCTCTTTTCATTCTTTATTAATCAACTATGATATCTGGCTTTTCATTACTTTGCCCAGAATTAATGTCAAGCTGATAGGGCTATAATTACTTCATCGGTCATCCCATTTGCCCTTCTAAATTACTGGTACAACATTAGCTTTCTTCCAGTCCTCTAGAACTTCCCCCATGTTCAAAGACTTATTAACAGTCCAGGGCTTCTCAGCCAGCTCTTTAAAAGTCCTGTAAACCAGCTATGCAAAATGCCAATCGAAAGCTACCACTTAACTTTATCAGAAAATCATGTTGTAACAGCAAACCTCTTGCTCAGCGATATGGCATCCTCTGCCTTTCTCTAAATACAGAGCAAAGTATTTATTAAACACAGTCATTTTGCTGTTTTAAGCAATTCTTCCGTTTCCTTCCAACTATGAACCAATGCCATTGCACGGGCACTTTTCTTTCCTATTCTCCATGGAAAAGACACTCTTACTCCCTTTAACCCTGGAGTCACGCTTCTCCTTTAATTTCCATTTACAACCTCTCCCATCCCTGCCTTCTGAGAGAGACTTTCCAAAGCCAAGAGCTCTACAGCCAGGGATGAGGAGCCCAGGAAAGCACAGCTCCCACTGAAGAGAGGTCTGACAGAGTCTCAGAGCACTCACCCATGCTGCAAACCAGCAAACCACAGAGCATCGTGGGCATATGAGCAGCTCTTCGCAGTTAACTGGCAACATCTACTCATGTGCTTGATGCTTTGGCTGTGAAGCACTCTGCCTGAGGATCCCTGCCCATCGTTTCTAACCTAAGTAGGCATTTTATATTCCCTGTAGGCAGTAACCCAATAAACAGGCAATAGACAACAATCACAGTAAGTCCTCAAGAAGTTAAACCTCCCAAAAGCAACTTCCAGGCATATGGGCCACAAAATAAACCATTTCTCACTTGCACCCATTTCAATGTTCTCTGTCCAAAGCACTCAAAACACTTCAGCACCAAGTGCCTGAGAAGCACCGAGCTCCTCCTCCCACCCCGAAGGCAGCAGGAATTGTTAATTCAGAGGAGAGACAAAAAGCTGTTAGCAAATCTTTGTTTGTTTAGGATGTGTTTATTTCTAGTTGCCAAATATTAACAAAAACATCCTGTTACATGCTTCCTCTGTCAGATTTCAGAATGTGAGTAGGTGACCTTAAAACATTTGTGCATGTGTATTAACAGTTTGCTTCCAACTACAAGTATCTACAGATCAATAAAAGCTGGGCCTGGAAAAGGCCAGCTCTGCACACAGCCATGGCACCCCCAGAATGGTCAAGCTGTGCTCCCCAAGGCTCCATCAACTCTGTTTTGTGATACCCAGAGAAGGAAAGCTGCATTCATCCACACACATCATTCAACCCTTGCCTTTCATAAAAACTCTCCTGGACTTCAGGAGGATGTCAAACTAGGACCAGTTTTCTGTCACTTCTAAAGCAACCATTATTATTGTATCTAAAGACATGCTGCGCTCTGTGAACAGAAATCAAAGATGGTCAAACATGCCAGAACAGCTGTCCCGAGGAAGAGGTAGCTCTGTGATGGATATGAAGATTGTCTTTTTTTAAAATTAAATACAATATCGTTTGAAAAACAAGGAACGAAACAAACCCTTAGTGGTTACATAAAACACTCCTCTGTTATCTTTTAACTGCATATCATCCAGAGAAGAAATGGAAGATCAGGATAGTGTATACAGTGTTAAAAATAGTTTCCACAACCCAGTTCTAGAGTCAGAGAGCCCGCAAGTGCCTTTGTGCCAGCCCTCTGACAAGTTATGCTGCTCTGGAAGAGAGACAACCGAGCAAGAGTATGGCAGAGGTCTGAAGTCAAGAATAACACAAGGGAGAAGAACTGGAAACACTTACGTGCTCTTTCACACAATGCGAGACCTAGGCTCAAGAAAATGATCTGACAGGAGGTTTAAAAGAAACAAAAGGACCTGCGCCTCCACAGAACATATGAACAAACAGAATATAATTAATGCATAATTAAATAGTAAAACTCATTGGTGCAGGATGCTGTAGAAATCAAAAGCATGAGCAGATTTAGAGAAGGGCGTAAAAGTTCCTGGTAGACAGACGTAGTAAAACCAGTGGGTGCTAGACACAGTGGTCCAGGGGCAGCTGCCAGCTCACAGTCCTTGAAGAGGAAGTTGGTGGGAACCAGAGAAAGCTGACTCAAACCATGCTCTCCTTGTTACACCTGCAGGCATCAGCTACTGGCCTCTGGCACACAGAGGATCTGGGTTAGACTTTCGGTCTGGCCATTTTGACACCTTCATCAGCCCTCTAGTGTTTTTCTTGCACAAGCTAATTGTAAGAAAATCTAGCTTCACCGCCCTTCTTCCACCTCCTCCCTCCACCAAACCACTCTCCCCTCTGTGACGTGCTCCCAAACCCAGCGGTGCTGGCACTCCTGCTGCCTGCCAGGTTTCCCATTCCCAGGCTCCCGGCCACCCTGTGATTGCAGGCACCACGTCCTCAGCCTAACACAGCGCTGGCTCCATTCCCGCAGGGTGAGGATCTGTCACAGGACCAACGCTGCTGCTAACTCAAGTGGGACCTGGAACAATAAACTGCAGAGGCTCCTGGAAGAGCAAAGGGAGCAGAAACAAGAGCTGATCCTTGTGTTAGAATAAGCACTAATGAATTTATCTAGGCTACCTGCGGATACTCTTGGGGCAGCAGCTTGCTCGTAGCTTGTTAGCTGCAGCAGCTTTTCTTTTCACATAAATCTCGACCCACAGCCTCCTGCTTTCTGCACATATTTCTCCACTGGTGCCCCTCATTCCTGACATGAAGCACTCTCTGCTATTTACATCCTAAGCATCCAGCTCCAACGACGTAGCTCAGGTTCTGCACCTCAGTCCTAACCCACGGGGCCTCTGTGGATCAACATGACAGGCACATAAGGAGAACTGGCAGATGGGATGGTGGCTCTCTATCGAGATGGTTTAGGGGGATATCTGAAATGTTGCAGCATTCAGAGAAAGCCTCCTCTGCTTTCTGCTACCCTCCCACAAGGCTGAGCTAATCAAAGTGAAGAACATGATAAACTCTCTGCCCCGAGTCAGCTCTACACTGACAGTTCACCAGAGATACAAGATCGCTCAGTGACATTAAAAATGTCAGCAAACACGGATCAGGCTTGACAGAAGGGATGCATTAGCAGGCTGGGGGGGCACAGGGCAAGGTAAAACTTCAGCAAACACGGTCAAGTGCACAGGCAGCTCTTCTCCTTTTGTCCTCCACAGGAGGTTTTTTCACAGATCCCAAGACACCGTGGCCACCATCACAGCAATCGGGTGTGGAGCTCACCACCACCTGCACAAAGTTTCCTGGCACAACACAAGTGTGGCAGCTAGTGGGGGCTGATTCCCATCTTCAGCTTGCCTGAGAGGCAAGTCTTGGATACTCTGAAAGAGGCCTGGGTGCTCACCTCAACTGCTCCTGCAGCACAGAAGTGACAAGGCAAGGAATTTATTAGAGAATGAACCTTAGAAAAGACCAACTGACCACCTCAGGAAGACGGACTGCTGAGCTCTGGAGCATCTCGTGCTTTGGCAGAAGCAGCACAGACAAGGACTCTTTCTTCAGATGATACAAATCAGAGACAAAGAGCAACTGAAGCCGTGTGTGCATGGGCAGAGGGAATCTGGAACATATTTTGTTGCTACCGCACTACACACAGGTACACAAAAACGTCTGCCCCATGTACACACCTTTCTGTACGTAACCCCACCCTTTTGCATTGCCTTGTATTTGCAGCAGTAGTTCCCTAACTCAGTAGGATCCTCTTGGTATCACTGTTCACAAGCAGAGACCCAAAGGACAGAAAGCAGATGCAGGTGGGACCATCCTGCAGGAAACTGCTGTCACACATGCCACTTACACTCACATGAACTGTTTTCTCAACATTTGAAAGATCCAAGTCTCTGCATTATCCATGACCTAGAAATTAGCAGTTTCACACCATCCCCTCCCCAACACCTTCACTTCACGGATCAGCTCAGAGGCAGACTCAGCCTAGGAGGTATTTCTAACTCAAGAACATACCAGAGGGATGGGAAAAGGGGCCACCTGAGCTATGCAGGGAAGAGCAGAAGGGCTACGTACCTGTCCAACCTTATTTGTCTCACGCTGGGAGCTCACTCAAAAGAGAATGAGGTCCCATTGGGTCCTGCTGCTTGGTCAGAATTATTTACCTAGGCTGGAAATCCTCTCGTGAAAACACACAGGCAGTTCCCCCACAAGCACCCCCAGAGAGCGAGGCAATGAGTGGCATGGAAAGATCCTCACCCTGGGGTAAGAGCAAGCCCCAGGGGAGGCAGCTATTGAGGCACAGGACAGGAGAGGCCCTTGCTCTCCTCTTCAACCTGGGTCACTTCCCAGAGGGGCACAGAGACCCTCGAACAACCCTGTGTCACAGGGCATCAGATATTAGAGAGTCAGAAAAACTTCAGATTTTTAAGGGATTAGAGGGGTTGAAGGAAGACGAACATTTCTCACACACATACCCTCCCCGCATGATCTGAAAGAGATTGGAGCCTTACTTTCTGGGTAACACATCTGCAGAGGCAGACAAGAAGACACAGGCTCCAACCCACATGCCCCCATCCTACACACTCAGCCGGCGATCCCTCCAGAGAGCTGGAAGGGGAGTGCTTTCCTCCTCCTCTTGCTTTTAGCCATGTGCTTGGTACTTCATGGATGCTCACCAGCCCTCAACTTAGTATCATGGTATTTGCTGAACACCAATACATGAATGCCCATCTTGAAGAACAGCCACTTGCCTGGATGTCCACACTACAATAAATCCCAGCTCCTAACATGCTAAATCCAGGAGCCTTGAACTATGGGAAAGAGCCATAAGTCATTCATCCTGAGGCCCAGAGGAGGAGCACGGCTGGATCAACCTACTTCTTAGCAAACATCATGGAACACAGGGATATATTTTTTTTTAAATATTCTTATTCTGCAGCCATCAACCTGCTGGTTATATGGCTGCTATCCATTCACCGGAAGTTTAGTGAACTTCAAATGGCGATCATTAATGGTCACTGAACTGCAGAATGCCCCAATGTGCTTTCAGATTTCATTTACCAAGGACCAGCAATCAGCCAAAAGATTTGCTCTGACAGCAGGGAAATACAAGACCCTTTGACAAGTTCAGCCAGGAATGTGCTGCCAGCATCCCTTGTTAAGTTCACGTTCTACCCTATTTGACGGAACAGATCATGCAAATTGTCCTTCTGCGGCCGCTCAGCCTGTCACTCATGCCTCCATTTAAAACAATAAATAAATAAAAGAACAAAAGGAAAGCCCACAAGTACAACGAGCTGTTTACAAGCAAATTCCACTTACCGAGACCCCTAATTATGAGGAAAAGGTGCAGAAACCCAAATGAAACATTAAATTGGATGGGGGAGGGGAATCCTACTCTTCCAAAGGTTTAACCAGGAGGGCCACCCCAGTTTCTCTTGGGCACAGACCCCAGCCCCCCCCCCTCCCCCTGCTACTGCTTGTAGTCACACTTGTTCTTTTCTTCCCACTTTGATTTCTGGCTTATGGCATCACTACGTTTTTCTGTGCAGATGGAGCACCTGTGCCAGGAGACCCTGTGGATGCACAGCAGGCTGCTCTTTAACCACCCAGAGAAGGCGTGGAGCAACACAAGGCACCAGACAGTAAAGTCCAAGGTATTTTGCTTTGCAAAGTGACCACTGGTTTCTTAGGTGGATGTGCTGCTGAGACAGCTCCCCTTCCCCGCACAAAGGGAAATACTGATTTTTATTTGGGAATATTTCCACATGTTTATCAACCAGGTTTTGATTGGAAGGGAACCGAGCTCCTAGTAGCCTTATACGGCTGCAAAACAAAACAGTCAGCAACACTGGGGCCAACACAACCTTCGCTGAAGAGGGGCCTCACAGTGTCCCACTATTATGCAGAGACACCACACTGTGCCTGCCACAATGGGATTCTCCCCAGCTGCAGAACACATCCCATCAAGTACAGTAAGACTCTATTAGAGGAGATACAATAGGGAGCTGGAGGACTCGCTCAGCCCAGCTTCTGAGAAAATAACTCATTTCAATGCAAAACAGCAGTAGTTATTAGACACCTCCTTAAAGAGGAAAGGAGAAGGACAAGGGGAGGGGGAAGAGAGGGAGACGGGGACTGTGGCAGTTTGCACAAAAGTACCTTTTTCAGATTAATCCACTGTTTGAAGTAATCAGCAACCGGCAGCCCTAAGTACTGGCATTGTCCTGGTAACCTGTAAGAGAGAAGAGAGAGCAGGTTTGATTCAATCAGTGTCCTGACAACACAAACTCTGTTTTCTTAAGTGCATTTCGTTCTGAGATGGAAGAGACCCTCAAGTCTGCTGTAACATGCTGCACATCAGAAGGACCGTAGCTCTTGGCAAAAAAATCTCACAAGAGCAGAGCTTGGCTGAAGACTTATATACATCCGGCCACATCCAGGCTGCTCACAGCTTTCAGACTGAACAGTTTGAACAGGCGCTGCATGCAAGTGCAGCATGCAGCTCTTCTCCCACAGTGGCTAACACATAAACACGACTGGAACATCCAGGCTGTCCTTAGCTAAGTGAATTCATCACAAATCCCTGCAAAACCATCCGGCTCAGCCAGCGGCTTACAGGGCAGACAGAAGGACTGACAATTCACCCGTCATGCCCTGGTGCTTTTCCATTTGGCCTTTATGGTTAAAACACCAAAGGAGACAATGAGGGAGGAAAGGAGGCACCAATGCATTCATTTTTGGGTAGTAATGCTGCAGGACCAACTTTTTAGGGCTAAGAAAGCAGAGGCTGTTTTCCAAGCAAGTGGTCTGAAGAAGAGAGCAGTCACAACTCTAAAGATGCAAGGTGCTGCACACTGTCTCACTACGGATTTGAGCACCAGCAGCCACAGCTGCGAGCACATATATTTAACCTCTCCCTTCCTACAGCGAGCCGCTGGAACAGGGCTCACAAAACAAAATGGCATGGGTAAGGGAGGTGGACTGCCTGAAGGGACAGCAGGACCCCAGGATTTGGAAAGCCATTTCTCCCACACTGTGCTGACCCCAGTGTGTTCGCAGGGCAGCTACGATGCGCCCTGCAGCCAGGGAAGACCAAGCTGCAAAGCTGTGCAGCTCCAGCCGAGCCTGTGCAGGGAGATGAGTTATGTGAGTTTTCCCCGGCCGGTTTGATCTGATCAAGAGTAATTGATGGATCTTGTTCATTCACGTACTGCTGAGCACGCCTGGGGCACTGGTCACGGGATCTTTAACTGAAGCAAAGGAACATCCCAAATAAATATGTCAACTAAATAAATGACTAAATTAAAGCCATTTGTGCATGTTAAAAGCCACAACCCCAGAAATCGGCTTTTGCAAACAGAGGAGGGTGGAGAATCTCACAACTTCCTCTGGCACTTGGGGGCTGTAGGGGGAGGTTGTAGGGGAGGAGGGAAGAGCTACAAGTTCTGCTTGCAGCTCCAGCATCAGCTGCTCAAACAGCCCAAGACAGATCATGTCCAGGGCACAGTCTTCTCCCACTCTCCATAAAGGAAAGAGTGAATAATCCAGACTGGACTTCAGATTCAAGGCTGAAATTCAGGAACAATCTCTAGTCAGATGTGGATACAAGCTAGATACACCACCATGAGCTGGGGTGCACCATCAGCACCCCATACAGTACCCAAGTGCTCAGCCCAGCTCCAAACCGTTTGGTGAACAGGGCAGCACCTCTTCAGACCTACAAGCAGTTTCCCAACTAAGGAGATGAAGGAGAGACACAGACAATGCACTTGCAGATAACATTGAGACTCAGAGTAGTGCAGTACCAGAGTGGTTTGGTCTCGGTGCTGCCTCCATTTCTATGGGAAGAAAAGGAAGGAAGCTGGCAAACATATCCAGGGGAATCTCCCAGGAATATTGTGGCCAATGGAGCCAGCACACACTGGGCCCCACCAGTGTACTGGCTTTCTGAGCCCTGCTTAGGCTAAGAAAGGAATACACTCCCTGTGCCAAAGCCAAATGCCTGGTCCTGAAAAGATGCGCATATCATCATTTAGGAGCAATAATTTAAGTCATACAAACACATTTGGATAAGGAGGTCTAGAGGAATTTCTTTGAAAGCAAGAAGCTTGTCAAAAGAACGGGCTTGGAAGCAGCAGGGCTACGGCGATTTGCAGGGTAAGCAATGTGACTTGACAGCATGGTCTCATCTCTGGGCACGGCTCATCTGATGCTAGCACCATCGTGCTGAAATAAACCACCTGGAGTCACTCCTCGCAATTGCATAGCCGTCACATAAATAGCAGCCTGGTCCATGCATTTTACAGCCATTACACATACGTCCATGACATCCTGTAGTTGAACAGACCCCACCAGCCCCAACCAGCATGCTAAGCAAGCTCTTTCTCCAGGAAAGCTGCTTTCTACTCGTGCCCAAATCAAAAAACATCACAAGAAAAGGAACCACCTAAAACAAATGACTGGTCTAAATACAGACACATGATCAGCTCAACCTCTCTTAGACTGCTCACATTTAGCCAGGGAGGATGATGATAGCAGTTAGCAAAAGGTATGTTACTAAAAGCTGAGTTTGTCCTCCCAGCCCACGAGGTTTTCATAAATACAGGTCTCAGCCTAGCTCCAGTTAGAGGAATAATTATCAATTCACCTAACGTTTGGATAGGGTCCAGAAGAAGCAAGTACAGCATTGTTCTTGTTAGCCACAGGAATTGACAGCTAACCACGCAGTGCAATGAATGACATCTAAAGCCTTTCCATCCCTGTGGGACCAAAAGGCCCAGCGAACTGGACAGTCTGGTTCTACTTCCACCCTGAGACTGATGGCAGTGTGCCCTGGGCGCTGGACAGTGGGTCTTTAATTGGAGAAAATAAATGCTCCAAATAAATATGTCAGCTAAATAAATGACACACTTTTGCAAACAAGTAACAACCCCAGAAACTGCCTGTGAAGCAGTGTGACCTAAGGACATTCCCCCTCCCCCTCCATGCTTGTGCTCCCCTCATTTCACATTAGCACCAGAGAGACTTCACCAAGTTTTTCAAGCACTAGAAGACCTACGCTCATGCTATAACCTGGGCGGGCTGTCAGCAACACAGACCAAAGCATCAGTCTACTCCCCGAGCTGGAAGATGCAGGCCTGGTGGCTCCAGGCCGGGAGGGATACGGCCACTCAATGCACTTGCCTTTAGCGAAGGATTGCCGTATGGGTCTGGTCTAGGCTGGGTACGCAGCGCTCCCAGCACAGGGAACCGAGGGTGCTCACTGCACAGACACCAGGTCCCCAGGTAGCTACGGGAAGGAAAACATCCCTGCAATCCCTGCATCCCTGCAGGGGATGCATCCCTGCATCTCTTCCGCAGCTCCAAGCTCGTTACCTGCAGTGGTCCCCCCTACTCCTCAGCCTGGTGATCAGGCAGGATTTTTTCCAGCATCTTCTCCAGCTTGGAGCGAACAAGGCACATCTGTGGCTCTCCTGGGGAACAGAAGTGCCAGGGCCTTTAAGGAAGTAGCTCTATTTACCAGGGCCACCACTCACTTGAGCAGCTCATTTGATAAACATGCTTTTATGCTCCATACAGCTTCTTGCTCTTGCAAGAGTCAGCCTTGTTCACTGGGGCAGCTTTGCTTGAGCAAAGAGCTCAGGATGTGGCCCTCCCTCAGGTAAGGGAGAAGAGAAATGATAGCACATTTCACTGCATTCAACATCCCATGATCCTTCCAGCTTTTGAACGAAGTCTCGCTGCCTCCCCAAACACTGAAGCTCTCGCTCCTTGGGAAGGAAGGTGGCTCTCAAAACCACCCCATCAGCCAAACACTGTGGCTTCAGGTATGACTGCACTTGAGAGAAACTTGAAAATGGCTGTGGGATTTTCCAGCCTCCGATGCAGCTCTGGTAAAGTCTGTCCTCCCAGCAGCAGAGATGGGAGCACACAACCTCTGCCTTCTTGCAAAATGCAGGTCCCCTTTGGGCAGAAGAACAAGTGACATCAGGTAGCACACCCTCCTCCACCAGCCAAACAAGTCTAAGTCCTCCTTGGACTGTGGTCAGCAGTGGCAGCTCTGCACTATTTTCAGAGAGCTTTTACCACCCCAGGCTCTGATTTCCATCCAGCCCTGCTCCTCCACTCTGCAGGGTAAATGGGGTCTGGAGATGAACGGGATGCAAATAGGAGGCGAAGTGACATGGCTGCATTTCTCCCGTTGAAGCCATCTCTCTCCAAGGCGGCAAGAAGCGCACAGCTTGGCGGTGATAAACGGCCTTGCTTTAGTTATCACTTTCCTTAAGTTAAGGAGAGCAGCCTAGTGATGGATGGGCTGGAATTCGGTTATCAGGGAAGGCTGTCAGCCAGAGTTGCCTATCTCCACACACATTTAGCAGGACGTCATTATGCGATGGCATGGAGTTAAAATATGACCAAGGGTATTGAAAGAAAAAGAACAGGATTAGAAAAAAAAAAAAAAAGGCAAATTGAGCAACAATAAAGGAGCATGAGGCAAGAACGTTATCGTACTAGTGACACCTTTTATCTCGGTCTGGTTAGCTAGAGCAGGGCACAAATTGGTCCTTCCTCCACTGTTGTATCCTCTTGTACAAACAGAGGCAGATAAAATGTGTCACCAGTGCGATAGCATATCAATTTAACCCTAATTATCTAGGGGGTCAAACTAAGAAATAGGGGTTTCTCATTTCAACAGGTTCCTCCGTCTCTGCTCAGAGCCACCACATTAATATGGAAGGGGGAGGGGCAGCCGTAATTGATTTCCGTCACTCAGGTGGTCCTGGCATATAAAAAATTAATGCTTGATTCTCCCAACTAATCAGAGCTGGTTAACGTCCATCTGCTTCTGGGTTCAGGATGTCAGGAGACAAAGAAATTGGGCCACTTTCTACACACTGGGTGTATTGATATTGAACCAGTTAAAAGAACAAGTTCCTCTATGGAAAGATAAAGAGAGATTAAATCTTGGTTTTTATAGACCTGATCTCAGCCTTCCAAAAAATCCACGCCCTGGAGACCTTGCATTGTAAGAGATGCAGAATGTTTTAATTGTGTCCCAGCCAACCCCACTGCACCGGGCTGCAAAGGAAAGGGCAGGCAGGCTCCTGCCCTGGAAATCCTTTGCTGAAGGAGGGCTGGGAAGTCTGAAGAAAGCTGCTTGGATGCTGCAGCACACAACAGTGACAAGGTGATAGCCAAAGAGAGGAGCTGTCAAACCCATCTCAGCCTTGCACCCTAGTTCAAAGCAAGGCTGGTCAAGGCGTCGCTCTGGACCATGCGGCGCGGAGGTGCTGCTCTGTTTTGATGTAGGGTGGGATGTCTGGCAGGCCAAGTGGAAAGCCTGGGTGCCCTCTCCTAACAGAGAAAGCTAGTGAGGGAATAATATCCTGTGCTAAGGCACCTGAGATGTTTTAGCAGAGAAACAGCACCATGACAGGCAAAGCCACATCTGTCTGCACTGAACCTCACATGAGCTGGAGCCAAGCTAGGAATTTAAAGCAGTTTCGGTAAACCCACATCCTCCCAAAGAGACAGCCTTAGGTTAATCCAAACTTGGTTAAAACAATAAGTCCCAGCCAGGAGGGTTCAATGGCCTGGGGATGCAAAGGGGTGACACTCTGCTCTAGAGCACGGAGGCTGCTGGAGCATCCCACAGGGGCAGAAAGCCTGGCTGGGCTTTGTCAAAACCACCATGCCGGCCCAGAAGGGCTCTGACAGCGTGATGCCACAGCACCCGCACATGAGCAGAGCACCTCGGGCCCACAGCACAGCCCGAGCCACTCTGCAGCCTGTGGAAATTGAAGCATGCTGACACACATGTCCAAAAAACGCCTAAACCCCAAACTCCCCCATCCCGATAATTCAAGTTAGACTGGAGCAGCTTCCCTCCATAATCCAACACTTCGACAGGGAGACATCTCCTCCCCAGCGCTGGAGTCGCTATGCCACTCAGTGCAAAGAGGCAAGAGCTGAGCCAGGCTTCCCTCATGCTTCTGTCCAAAATGAAGGATGGAGGGATGAACACCCTGCCAGACCTCTGGCACCCCACTCATATGCTCCTCAGCCCCACAGACCTGCCAAGGGGCTGGAGGAGCCCACCTGCCCTCGCTTCCCACCAGACGAGCCCTTGCCAGATGACTGCACCCCACTCTCACACCAAGCACACGCAGGGTGCCATCCCTCCGCGCCCCGTCAGTGCAGGACAAACCACCCCAGTACGGCTGTACTTAAAATTCACAAGCAGTAGCTGTGGAAAGACAATACATCTGGAGAGGGTCTGAAAGGCTCTGGGCTTTCACAGAAACCCTGAGACAGGTCCCATCTCCCTCCCTCTTTGCTTTCCTTCCACCCCCTCAGTTCTCTCAACCACCCCCAAACTTGTCACAGTGCAACAAGCCTACGAGCCGCACATCAGCTTTAAATATCAGCGTGCGTGAAGCAGGGACATGAGAGCAGGGAAGAGGGAACAGACAGAGCAAGCCTCCATCGCCTGTCAGGAAACACTAATGAATTTCAACACCAGCAGCCATTGCCTCAGACGGGCTGGCGAGAGGAGACGGAGTTACAGCGAGGAGCCTTTGCAGGAGCAGCTTGCCTTTTTTCAAAGCTCCCTCTGTTAATAAATGTCATTGCCAAGCGGGCTGCAGCAGTCCTCGAGCCAGGATGGGGTGGGTCGGGGGAGAGACAGGCGACTGACAGCGCTCAGGATGCCTGGGCAGTGCAGCATTTTCTTCTGCTGCATCCCCAGACAGAAGCCAAGAAAAGGAAGCAGACGGGACATCGCCGTTGGCATGAAGTTGTCTTCCATTAAGGTCCCAGTAACCAAATAACAACCTCCACAAGGAGCCAGGAGTGCAACGCCAACACCCCCCAGTCCTGTACACTGGGATGGATGGAAGCTGTACAGGGAACGGTCCTGGGGATGGGCAGAGGGATGCAAAGACATCCAGACACCCCACCTGTGTTCCCGGCAGCAGCAAAGGGTTACAGAGCAGCCTGTCCCTTCGCTAACACAAACGCATTCCTGAGGCAGCACAGGAAGAAGCATCCAGCACAGGGCACCGCATGGCAACCGCACCGATGCACAACATGAAGGTCAATGCAAGTCTTCTTTACAAATGTCAACCTGTCATCTCTGGATATTAATGAGGGCTGACCAGCAGCTAAAATGCATCCATGCTCCATTAGTAATAAGAGAGACACGATGCAGGAGAAGAGCACACACCACGGCATGTGGAGGCACCAGTGGGTCTGCAGGGCCTGGGGAGGTGTGGTGATGCACGAGATAACTAGGGCCACTCCAGCTGCCCAGGAAAGCAAGCAGTCACCACACAGACCCCTTCACTGGAGTGTGTGTTATCTTTTTCCATCAATCTTTAATTGGATTAGTGTAATGAGGCCAAAAAACCCAGGCTAAGCAGTGAGGCTAATACCTGGCACTTTCAGACCTTCCTTTCTTTTTCCGTGATGCCATTCTGGACAGCGCTGCTTTCTCTCTCTACCAGGCATATTCCTGCCTAGGAAGCTTAAAAGGCAAGCTGCAAGCCTTAACACTTGGGACTCACAGCAGCACTGGCTGAAATGCCTGAACACGCATCACCTGTCACATGCTAACAGCCAGATCCCTCTTTGCTAAATTTCTGCTGGGTACTAAGAAATCTGGGAGAGCCTCAACACCCATGCTTTCCAAGCAGCTAGCCTGCACATGAAAAAGGCTGTTAGCCCGGACTGCAACCAGAGCAACGTATACACTAGGAAAATAATTCTGCTACAAAAAGCACACAGGGCAAGTGGCTCATCGTGACTCGCTCGTCCTGCAAAGCACTGCGTGCCTTCCACTGCCATCAACCTTAATGAAACATGAAGGCATTTAATACCATGTGAGATCTGGTCCTTTTATGGGTATCTGTCTGTGCGTCAGCTAGATGTTGGCAGAGATGCTATCTCAACATTAAAAGCAAGGCTGTAACACAGCAGGTATTCAGCCTCCAACAGAAGATGTTCATCAACAATTGCACACACATGATGCTACAATAAATCTATGTGCTACTGCTTAACAGCTTCTCTTAAAAAGATTCATAGCTCTATTTACTGGGCCTGATTCTGCTGCTATGCATGTGGGAGTAAACCTGGAGTAACTCTACCTGGAGTTAGTAAATAGCCAGTGAGAGCAGGATCAGAATTGAGCCTTTTGATTTTTAAATAACTACTTAATTACCATGCAGGAAACCAGAGCTTGCTGGCTCCACGGTTCAGCTGAGGTTAGGAGTGCAGCAGGCAGAAGCTTTGCACTCCTCCGTATCGAGTTCTGCAGATTGGTGAAGGGGTAGAGCAAATGCTCTTACCAGCCCTTCCAGACAGGGAGGATGACTGGGTGGACTTCCCTTTGACATCAGAAATGCATAACACTGCTCCCAAGGAAAGAGAAACTGGAAAGTCTCCAATGTGGAGGTAACCCCCAGACCCTTGGGAACCTGACACTATGAAAACTCCTTAAAAACAGATTTCTACACACAAGCTTGCTGTGACAGTCTGTGTGCTTACTAAATATGACATTATACAGCATCGTATGAACAGGAGTGTACAGAATCGGCTACTGTGTACATCTACCACACAAGCATGTTCTCAGTGAAAGTCACTCATCATGACCACAGGCTGCAGCAGTTGAACTTCCAATTTGTCATCAGGAAAAACTCTTCACCGTGCAGGTAATAAAGCACTGGAACAGATTGGTGGTAGAATCTCCTCCCCTGGAGACATTCAAACTCATCTGGAGAAGACCCTGAGCACCCTGATCTAAGTTTGAAGTTAATTCTGCTTTGAGCAGGGGGCTGGATTAGAGATGTCTATTTAAATTATTCTGTGATTCATGCTGCAGCAGAGCCTTATTACACAGAGCGTGTCCTTTCTCCATCTATATGGTCCCTTAGAAGTCTTTCATACAGACGCTAATTTAGTAATCGCCTGGTCCTCTGCATACTAGCTGTTTTAAGAAGGAGTTTTCAGACTCCTGCTGCAGAATACTGTAATTACGCACTGAGTAAGGGAATATATCTGATGCAATGGATGCACCCGCAACACATCGTGTCTAAGCCCCCTCACAACCAAAACATGCACAAAAACTAAGCTAAATTAAACACGCTTCTCCTCCCACTGCACAATTCCCACTGCAGAAGTGTTTCTCCCCAGGAAACCAGAGCATGCAAGACCTAGAGCAAGTCACTGATCTAGAACTAAGACACGTCCTGTCCCAGTCCTTCCTCAGACCTGCTGTGCAACAGGCAGGAGGAAACCTCGTCTTTTCCATGCCTTGCCTGTCCAGACCATTTAGCGTATAAACTCTGTGGGACAAGGGCTTCTCTGCTATGAGTCATAAACTGTTTAGTGCCTAATGGTAAAGCCCATAGACGCTTAACATAATACAATCATGTCACTTAAAGGCCATTAGTCTCCAGTCTAAACAGCACTTTTCCAGTCACAAAGGCGACCTGCCAACTCAGAAAGGCAGGATAAGGGACGCGGGTGGCCAGTCAGGTCACTAGACTCGCAGACACCCGACGTGAAGCCCCAAGCAAGGATGGAGCCCAGCCAAACAGCATGGGGGAAAGCCATGGCAGCTCTAGCAATCAAAGGGCTTTATCTGCTGGGCTTTCTTGAACCACCTGAATCAGCTGAAAGCCCCTGCCTGCCAGCTGAAAAACCTCTCTACCTCCAGCCACAGCTGTACCACTTGCAAGGGGGGCAGGAGCCCCTCACCCACACAGAGGGTCTCCGGCCTTCCACATCACCTCTCTTCCCACTCACTGAAGCAGATCATTTATCTACAAGAAAATACACCAATCTGTCTTGTGATGCTCTTTGAGCCCCTCTTCTTTCCTGGCACCATCTCTGCCCTCTTGCACCACATCATCCAGGTCTACTCTCTCATCTGACTTCTGTGATTGCCTCTTCTTCCCTCTCCCCACTAAAGGGAAGACAGAAATCCTATAAGGAGCCAGCGGGACGGGGTAAACCCCTCCCTATCCCCTCCGATGATACACAACCCAAAATTAGACGCACAACAGCTTCACGGGCTCTCGGCAGCCCCCAGGCCGGCAGCAGTGGGGAGCCTGGCACGTCATGTAACAGCGTCCGAGCACACGTTTCTGTGCAGCTGCAAATTACATCTGCACAAGGGGGAACAAGTTTGTCTTTTCCTTGTGGGGAAGAGACCACTCCCCACCTCCAAGCACAAGCTGCCATTAGTATTTGCTTCGCCAGAGAGAAGGCGCAGCGAATCCTCCAGAGCAAAGGACAAGTGCAGCAATTAGGATGCAGGGGCTGCGGGAGCTGTTTAACAGCATGACCCGGAGGTCAGTGCCGCCGACTTCCAGCCCTGCATAAATATTGTATGAGTCGGGGAGAGGGGCTGTTACAGCCACCCTCAGCGGCAGCCCTCCCCCCTCCATCGCCACTCTGCATCTAGCTAGATATGCCAGCAACATTATTTACAGATGTGACAGTTGGGAAAATCACTTGAGTAACTAGGGGAATGGGAAAGAGCTGCTCGGTGGAGCAGGTGCCTGGGAGTGGACTCCTACCCGCACCTTCTGGTTCCCCTCGCAGGGTGCTTCTCTATACAGGTAACTCCCAGACGGCACAGCCTGTTCTCAAACCAGAGGATGAAACACCACCAAGAACAAGGAGGGGAGGCTGTGAGCTCCTGTCTCAAAGGTTGCCCAGGGGTTTGATTATCAATGCTGCTGAAGGACACTTCAGCCAGCAACTGCTTTCCGGTTTCCTATCGGTATCTCTGCCAGACCCTCCCTTTGGAGGGAGCTTTATAGCAATATAAAGAAAGGCTTTATAGAAAGCTTACTCTCAGACTCTGTCCATGTAGCTCTGCAGAAGGGTCCCTGTTCCCACACAGCCACAGCAGCCTCATCCCTGCAGAGACTCCCCCAGCTGCTGTTTGGTACCAACCACCTTCTTCACCTGTGACCTGTCCACTGTTTAATCTCTGAAGGATCATCTTCACCTGCAGCTTCAGCTACACTGATCTGCACCGTCCCTACTGCATCCTGG
This sequence comes from Haliaeetus leucocephalus, assembly GCF_000737465.1. NCBI lineage: Eukaryota > Metazoa > Chordata > Aves > Accipitriformes > Accipitridae > Haliaeetus > Haliaeetus leucocephalus. The sequence goes on along the minus strand of NW_010973284.1, from coordinate 9,391,103 downwards.
AAGGACCTCTCATGCCTCTGCCCATTTTTTTTCTGGAGATACCAGCTGACTGCACATTTGCCATGATGCTCTACACAAATACAAACCTACTTTCAGGTTCACTGAGACTGGAGGCTCCCGAGGACAAGGACACAGGCCATTCTTCAACTGTACCAGCAGCCCATGAACTCCTAGGGGTACACAGCTAATAAACATTACCGCCCTGGGCAACGCACAAGGGCTACAAGATAGGAAACACAGCTTGGATGTGCTTCTGCCAACGACACCCCTCCAGAAATTCCTCTGCTGCTCTGTGGCTGGCTGCTGAATCCAGGGAAGGCAGAAGCCCAGTCTTACCATTCGCAGCTTTCCTGAACTCGCTGTGCAATTAATGGGCTTAATTATTGATGGCAAAGGCAGGGAAGGGAGGAAAGAAAGAAAAAGCCAACGAGAAGGGAATGATGTGGGGGTGGCAGGCGCCAAAGGTCTCCAAAGATCTTCCCTCAGCCTACAGCAGAGAAAGAGCCCCTAGCCGCTCTGCCGCTCCCACGGCCCTGCTCTAATGCTCCCTGACATGCCTCTGAAGACAGCGAGCTGTTTGCAGTCACCACCGTGATTTGTTAGTAATTATTTTCACGGTGTCACATTGCTGTCACTCTCTTAACAAAGAGACAGGCAGCCCGAGGCTGCCTGCGAGAAAGAACCAGCAGAGAAAAGGAATTGTCAGGCACCCAGGGATCCTCTTTGCTTCTCGGGTTTCACAACCAGAGTCCTTACCAGCTTCTGAAGAAACTTCTGAGGAGAAGTGGCAAGTCAGAATCATCTCCCATCCTGGTCACAGCAAGAGGAATTAATCACTTAGCCCCCTCCTAATTTCACCTTACCTGTAAATCCAGCGCAAGACCCAGGTGCTCAGAGCCCCTTAAGCCAGCGATTTGCTTCAGGCCTGCAGCAAACGCAAAAAAACTTTGGCAACTGATGACTTTTAGCGCTCTCCTTGCAAGCTCCAATTTCTTTTCATGTGGTCTTGCCGTTAGACCGTGCTTCCCAAGCATGGCAACCCTGATGACAAACCCCTGCCTAAGCCTATCCCCCTCACACACATTAACCCTCCAGACCGGCCACGTGTGCTCTCCCTACACCAGTCTCATTAATCCTGACATGCTGCTGTGCTCCGCATGGCAGTAACATTTCACTTGGCATTTCGCAATGCCAGGGGACCTCAGCATCTTCCTCACACCTGAAATACACAGAAAATGGCTTGCCGTCTCTGTTTTCTCATACGCAGCGCAGTGGCTTGGCAAGAACCTCCCCTTGAACCACCTCCCATCCATCCACCCACCCATCCATCCATCTCACACCTGCTGTGCAGCCACAGCTATCCATCCTTTGGCTGACTTGTCAGTCCAAGGTAATCACTTCTTTCCCAGTAAGTGTGGAGCTTGCTTGGGCCCCAAGGAACGGAAGCTATTTTGGCACCTGAAGTGTCACACAATATAAGGATATAGAGATGAAAGACTGAGACACCTGGCCAGTCAGCCCTTAGAGCGCCCTTGATCTCTATGCAGAAAGCAAGTGGACTTCCTCCACAGCAATTCCAAGTTTGAATTACTCCCGGCAGAAGTGTTCTTCCCCCACCTGCTTACTGGCGGTGTGCAAAGGGTCAGTCCCTGCAGCCGCGGGGAGACCTACGTATTAATTCACCCTCTTAGCACAGGGACAGTTTGGAAATATTAAGCCTCACAGTCTAAGCAAAACCCTCCTGCAATTAACTGCATGGAAGAACACTGACTCAGAGGGCAGCTCCTTTTCAGGGGTCCTTTTAATAACCAAGAAATGGCACATACATGCTGTGAAGAATTAGGATCACCATTGGGAAGCTAAATGGTCCATAAAATGTAACAGTTCTCTTCAGAGCTGGGAGCACAGCGAGCTGGAGGAGAGGTCTTGGCAACCTCCCACCAGCCTCCTCCCTCTGCCTGGTTTGCAGGGGACACACGTGACTGCAGGCAGGGACAAGGAGCTGAACTCAGCCGGTGCCCAGGCACCTCCGGCACGCTGGCCGACGGTCAGCACCGAGACCTGGCTCAACACCCAAGATGGAAAAACTGACGCAGGGAAATTAGGGATGACCAAGAGGCACCTATGGAGGGAAAACAAAAGGTGTCCCAGCCTGTAGGTGTTGGGCAGAGGGGAGGAGAAAGCCCTGCTCACAGAGGCAGAGAAGGCTGGTGGGACCAAGGCAGGATGAAGTCCTGGGCAGTACGAGCTTCCCGCACACAGCCCCGGCAGCACACCACACCACTTCCTCAGTCTTCTTCTCCCCAACTCCTCTATTCTGCTCTTTCCTCCTGTACCACACCTCCACGTGCCTCACGTCATTGCTAACACCTGGTCTGGAGCAATCTCAGAGCACAAGACACCATCTTCAGGGTGCCAGGCTGAGGGCAGCACCTTGGCCAAACACACAGAAAAAGGTGACTCCAACGTGGAATGGACTCAGCTGAAAAAGTTAGTCTGCAGCTCCAGCATCCTCCCGAGAGTCCTGCACACACCCAGCCATCCACTCCTCAGGATACAGAGAGTTGCTGGACAAGGCACATGAGAATATGCTGGAGGGAAAATACCAGGGATGACCTCAAGATGGCCCAGTAGGTCTTTGCCAGCCAGGAGCTTCAGGAAGAAAGGGACTGAACCCATCCAGGAAAATGGCTCCCAACAGGAAACAAACATGCAAACAAAATAAAATGCTTTCAAGAAAGCTACTGACTTATACAAGGCTTGAATAGAGCAAGTGAAAGGGAAAAGACGCTGCTCCCAGGCTGGCAGTATTTTTCAAGCAGAGCTCTCTAAGCAGAGAACCCATGAGAGCACCACTCCCAGCCAAGCCACTGGGAAGGCAGCGCTGGTGCCAACACACAACTGCTTTGCTTCAGCTGGGAAGTAAGAAAAGCTGGGATCCAAAGGGAGACAGCTGACATTTTAGCCCCAGCATGAAACACTACAGCTGTCTAATGCTAGAAAAATTAAGCTTTTTGAAGTAATAAAGAAAATTCACACTTTGTGAAGCTAATCTTATTTTTCACACATGCCGCAGACGACAAAACTCAGATGCAAACAGCCCGCCAGTTGTTTATCCTCTGTAGTCCCCAAGCCAACCAGCTTTTCAGTTCCCCAGGGCACAGGATAACCATGATGCTGAGTTGCTATTAGAGGGCTCTCTCATACAAAGGCCAGGGTGTGCTTTTTACCAAATATCCATTATAGACCCATTGATTTTGAAACTGTTTTGCCTGAATTCATTATAACACTGGACACAGAATTCACCTTAGCAATTCCTGCTGCAGAGGGAATTATGGCTCCTTACTGTATGAGCAGATGACACTAAGACCAACAGCTTGCATTCAGTTCAGTGTGACTGTTTCCAAACACAGCTTGAGTTAGGTTACCTAGGGATGGAAAATCCACCTTCTCCATTCATTACCCCATCCCAATGGTTCAGTGCTGGAAATAAAGTACTTGATGCAATGCCTGTCTCATTCCCCCCTACACTGTAAATTTATTCCAAGTTTCTCCACCATCTTTCCTGCTGTTTCCAACTTCTTTGGTCCTAATTCCCAGGCAGCAGAGTCCATGCTCCCCAGAGTGTGTCAGGCATCACAGCTCAATAAATCTGTGGCCACTACAGCCCTGACTATGACAAATGTCTTTGCTATGACGTGCCAGACAACTAGCAGACCTGAAGGTGATAGTCCGTTGCATGATGATCCCTGTGCAAAGATTTCATGTCCAAAGCTTAACCCAAAGGCATTCCCAGTCACACATCTCGGACAACGTAACCTGCAGAAGCTCCAGCAACCAATGGATTTCAAACAAAGGCAAGAACAGGAGACAGCCAGGGGAACCACTGCAGAAGGGTAACAAAAGTCAAGTGTGCTACATTCATTTTAAAGAAGAGAGTACAGAGAGGGCATCTTAAAACCCAAAATTTATTTTGCAGAAGTAATATAATTTCCTTTAAAAACAAAAAGCTGGACTGCAGGATTGCAGAAGTGAATGGGGTCAGTGCTACTCCCTGTAAGTGCTAGAGAAGAGCATGCTCACAAGGCTTGCTTGCTTAGCTCTGGCAAAGCACTTTAGGATGTAATTACATGAACGACTCCATCAGCAAAGCTGACTCGAAAGGTTCCTGACCCTGGATACTCAGTCCCATCCCTGCACTGTAGTTCACACCACCCTCTTCCTTCAGCCAATGTAACCCCATGAAGAGATACACTGTAGGCTTGGTCAGCAAAATGACCCCCACTAAAAGCAGCAACAACAAGCTAATCTTTGCTTGGTTGGAAAGGAATTGTTTTATTGTTTTTAAATGCAGATTACTATGTTATCTTTCAGTTGCCAGCTCTTTCTTGTTACTCTCAAAGCCACCCTCTGAACATACCTCCTGCCACCCAACCAGCCCACCCTACGCCTTCTCCTGCCTTTCCCCACAGCTACTCAAGCGGTCCCACTCACTCCATTCAGTGGCTGTCTGCAATTTCTCCCCCAGGCAGAGGCTACCAACCCCCTCCCGCTCTTGTGATAAAGAACGGCATGCACAAGGGACGCTAACACCATCAATCCTTCTTCATTCATGACCTAAGGCTGATCTCAAACCAAGCCTCCAGGACAGAAGGTTGAAAACACCAACCCATTGCCACACTCGGAGCTGGTCTGAGAAGGCAAGCATCCTCCCAGCCTGTGTAACTTGCAAAGAAAGAATTAAAACAGTAAGATAAAATTAAGCAATGGTATAATTTACTGCTCAGAATTTACTAATATGCAACCTAGGAAGAGCACCAAAGGCTATAAACATTTCAAGACACTTCACTGTTTTAGCACTATATTAGAGAGTACTTGCCTTTTAACACTTATTTAAGAAAATAAAAAACTTCTGAGCAGTAGTTTCCTGTAAAGACATAAATTAGCATGTTCTAATCAGCCACAGTAAGTGCAGTACAAGCATCTTCATGTCAGAGCTATACAGACCAAAGCCTACATGCATTTTTACCTATGTTCAACACATTTGCGGAATGATCCAAAACTGGAAGAAGAAGGATTAACTGATGCTCTTGACATTAACGTGCAGGTCTGAGATTCAGCACATGTGGCTTCAGCTCCTTTCTCTGCCTCTGCCTGCACAACCATAGGCATATCACTTAACCTCACCATATCTCAGCTCTGTAGCTATGAACACACAGTAAAAATGCTGCTTTGGTTGCCGAGATTAATTCACATTGTGCTTAAGAGCAGGCAAACCAGTTCCATACACAGAGGGAGGCAATTTGACATTTCAGAGGAGATAAACCACACTAAAGGGCTTACATTACAAGGGTTCAACCCTGGCAGACACCAAGTACCCTCTTTTCCACTAAAACCGTCTCCTGCAGTCAGCAGCTCCCTCAGCCCTTCAGAGGCACGTTACCCTCGCCACCCAATGCCACATCAATGCAAGTTGCTTAATGAATAGTGGCAGTTCCATCCTAGGTGCAGGATGAGGGCCAAGCACTAAAGCAGACTACACCAGGTATCTGAATCCATCCCTGGAGCTGTTAAACTTGGAGGATAGCTCCTTGCAACAGGCTAAAGGAATCCTCCTGCTGAGCACTTGGAGGCCCTAGGACCGTGTGCCTAACGAGGCTGTATCCCCACTCATATTTTAGCTTGGCAGGTCTGGTGCTCCTTTCATCTTTTGCTTCAGGTAGCTCTCTTTAATTAATAACATTTCTGTGTCGACACAGGGAACTTTCCACCCAGAATGAATGGCCCTCTCTCATTAGAACCACGACTTGTCATGATGTATTCAAGAGCAGCAGTGTGATTCATTCCCTTGTCTGGGAACGAGGGGTGTTGCTGGGGGGTGGTGGGGGAGAAGAGTCTCTGTAATGAGTGACTGATATTTGCTGAAGTTGATATGCGACTCTGTCGGCTTGAACTGCCTTGTCAGGACAAGCCTTCAGAAAGGTGATGTTCCTACTCAAGAGGTTTTCCTCATTAAAGAAATTGCATCTTAACAAGAGGGAAAGGGAGGGGTGGCAGGAGAGCTGCTGTCTCCCCGACTCCAGCCTGGCTCACACACACCCAGCGCTGAAAGCCGGTGGATCCAAGCGCAGCCAGTAGAGGAGCAGTGCTCCATTTCTGAGCCCTCTAGCACAATGGGCTCTCTCCAGCAGTGACCAAATCCCTCCAACAGGGACTCTCCTGATGGTGCACCACACCCATGACAAAGCCTTTGGTGGCATGGCCGAGGACCTCGACTCATGCTGAACGTCCACGAACCCTTCCCAGATGCTTGGTGTCCTCTTCTGGGCACCCAGCTCCCCTGCTGTCAGAGCGAAGCCAGACAAACAGCTCTGTGATCTTCCAAGAAAGCTCCAATGTTCCAGAGAAACAAGTCTGTAGCCACACAGCGCCTCATTCCCTGAAGATCCCCGAGCCAAGCAGAGGTTTCACAGGTCCTTTAGCAGCTGAGTTTCCATCTTGAATCCTGCAGACTCAGATACCGCTAGACACCATCAGCAGAGAGCAGTACCTTGACAATCACTATTCCTCTGGTGTTTTTCTTTGAGCTAGGAGTGCTATACATATTGTAACTCCTGGCTTCGACAGGGCTATTTCCCCACCTTGTCCCCACATCCACCATTTACAGGCTTGTAGAGTCTTCCTCTTTGTTCCAGCCACTCCCCCCATCCAGTTTGCTCACCCCACTGTGCCTCCCAGTGCCCTGGCACCTACCAGTGGCACCCACTGGAAGCACTCACAGTAGACAGCCCTGTCCAGAAGATACCATGTCTTAGCTCTTCAACAGCACAGGCAGATAGAAGCCAAACTAAATGCGCAGGTCATTGCTGGAGAAGCCAGGAACAAGGCTGCATGGTTTCCCACCAAGAGCTGAGCTAAGGACAATGGAGGACAGGAACTCCAAACCTCACAAGACACTGGGTAAGAGGACTGCAGCTTGCTTCGCAGGCAGCTCTGCAGGCAGCTGTCACTACCAAGCAAGCAGGAGCAGCAGAGTTAGGAATGGACCTGCCCCAAGTTGCCGCTGCCTAAGCCAGGAAGCACTGCACTCACCTCATTGTCCTGAATTCCTCTGGAACCTAGTGGGGTTTCTACCACGCAAAGCTTCCATCAACACACTCCTCCAAATGTGGACAAGCAGCACTGCCTCCCCTCCCACTGCCCCAGTGCCTTCTGTGTCCCATGTGTGGTCTTGACACAGTCGCAAAGGGCACCAGCTACACCGCAAGTCTTGAAGGGAAGCACCAGGTGATCCCCTGGAATACTCCTAGATGTTCCACATCTCTCAGGCTCTATCTCCCTGTCTGAGCGGCCTTGTTTCAGCTCTCTGCCTTCCCTCTTTAAAAAGAGATGCTCAGTTCTGCTTTGCTAAACCCTATTTGGCAATGTGTCTAAACACAGGCAAACTTAATTAGTTCAGGAGGGAGACTCAGCATTTGTGGTGACGGATAAAAGTAATGGGAAATGAGACAAGTCAGGGCTGGCAGGGAGTCCTCACTCAAGCCTCATTCACCGGCACGGCGCTAATCAGATGTGACGCTCCATGCTGCGGCACCCAATCGGCGATGGAGTGGCGTGATGTGCTACTCACCAAGCGGCTGCAGCCAGACTCCCACTATCCATGTGGCTGGAAACACAAAATATATTTTCTGCTTTGCCCTGGAGACGCTTCAGGATTGAATTCTGAAGTTAATGGTTTAAAAAAAATTTTTAAAAGGAAGAGGGAGAAATGAACCACTCGCTGCAACCTCATAGCCAGGAGTGGAGTCTTCTTTTCCAGCTGACTAGTGAGGCACAATCCATGCGAGAGACCACTGCAAATGGCGAATTGAGTATCTCTGCTCCAGAACTGCATGTCCTGCTGAGTGAGCTCACCCCACAACCTCTACGGCTCACCAGAAATGTGGCTCATCTTTACCTCTATTTTCCCACTATAGAGCTCTGAAGCAAAAAAACCCCAACATCCAGAAGGCTGCCCACTCCATACAGACACCAAGTTAGGATGTCATTATCTGGGAACCTTGTCATCCCACTGTGAAAGTGATAGAAAGATGGGCTTTGAGCAAAGATAACTCTGTTCCTCACAGCCATCATGAGAAGTGGTAAACTGGACTCTCAGAACAGCAATACAGGAGTAAAGAACTGAAAAAAGAGAACGGATGAGAAACAGAAGTTTAGCACATCCCTGCACCTGTCTTTGTGCTGGTCTCTAATAAAAGTTTAAACATAATATATGAAATAAAATAAGCCTCACTTCTAATTTAAACCAGTAACACAGGAACTGGCAATATATATCAGCTCTGGACACTGCCCCAGCAGAGACCCAGATATTGACTCAAAAGCTTGCATACCACACTTCTGTCTGGAGCACGGCAAATTTCTCATCTCCACTAGTGCCTGTGCTGCTGTTTCGGTCCTCGTATCTCATGTGTCACTAATCATACCAAGAAGAGGCAAGGAACTGCCACTCTACAAAGACCACTCTGCAGGGAAGAACTGGTGTTGATTGCTCCCAGGCTGTATGCAGTTTATTTAGGCTTCCAACTTGAGGAAATCAACGTCACAGTGAAAACCAAGTAACACTACTAACGAGTTGTGCATGTCAGTTTAGCATTGGACGTGTCAAGCCCATGCTTTACCAGTGTGATAACAACAGGAGTCTTTATCCAGCACTCTGAGGAAATGAAAAGCTGAAGCGAGATTATAGGAATCCAAGTGAATTCAGCAGAATATGACACTGATCTGCAAATACCTTACAGATTACACTAATCTAATTCTTAGACATTTAACTCAGTTTTTTGAATAACATTTTTAGGTTGGTAGTCTAGCTATTTTCATAACAAAACACACACATACACTGACACTTGCAGATCCCAGTGCAGGTCCCCACCTGGTACTCTCCAGATCATCTGCTGGGTGACTGTAAGATGACCTTAACAATAAGAACACTGATGAAGCATGCCAGACTTGGCTTGTATTCTCCTTCCAAAGACTACTCTGTGATTCACATCCAGTTACTGTACCAAGATGACAGAAAGTCTTGCACGTGGAAGTCAACTAAGGACCACTGCTCGATTTGGGTGTACAGAAACAAGAGTTCCATGTATGTGCTCAGAAATATCCATCCCTTTGGAAAGTATATTGGATAAAAGGGAAAACATCACAAAGCTCCAGTTTAAACCTTTCTTGGGGTTCTGAAAGGATTCATTTGCTATAGGGAATATCCTACACAGTGATCTTCCACTATGCCCAGCACCCATCTGTCTTCTTAAACAAGCCTCCACTCCAAATTACTCATGGCAAACAGCGATTTCCCTAAGAAACAAAGACTAGGGACAGTTGGAGGCTTGTAAGGACAAAGACATATGCACTACAGGCAAGCATGGAGCAATGAAGCCCAGAAAAATCTCCCTCCCCTTCCATACTCACATCACTTTCAAATCCCAGTCTCCACAGGTCACAAAAATCGACTTGACGCTGGGATCTAAGAGGCCTTCCTTCGCCATCCACTCGTCAACCCTCTGAAAGGAAGGCAAGAAAAGGGGATGAGTTTTGCAGAGACAGGCCGAGCCACAACAGTTAAACTCAGATAAGCTGCTTGCAATCAAGAGAGAAGAAAATTGTGATCTTATCCACCCTCTCCCTCTCTCTCTTCTCTCTTTGCTTGCCATCTCAACAACAGCACGTTTGGACCTTTGAAGATTTCTGATAGGAGACATCAGGCAACCAGAGCAGAGACGATCTTATCAGACACTGCAGCAGCTCTGCTTGTGGAGGGATGGAAGTTGTGCAGCGTTAACGGGACAATACAACTGCACTGTTACCTGGCATTCCTCCTCCACTTTTCCTCTCCCTGTACCAAATGGGCTCACAGTGAGCATAACTTGTGTTCCCTCCAGTGAGGAGAAAACATGGGCGTCCTGGGATGCTACCCCTCACCTACAGCATTTCTCACATGCTCCAATTCATATGCCTCCAATGGGATATGGGAGAGGGGGAGAAATGGAAAGGCTGGGCACACACAGGCACTGTGCAGCAGTAAGAAACAAAGCTACATGTCCCCTTCCTCTCCAGGCTGGGTCTCTCTTTCCTCCTTACAGTTCTGAGGTGGTGCTTGTGCAGGGTACAGTGTGGATTTAAAGTGAATCCACTGTTCCTGATCAACTTCCCATAGGGACAGATGTTCTGGATCCACTTCAGAATGGGCCACGTTAATCTGGAGGATGCACGTCCACCTCAGGGATTAACCTAGACTAAAACCGCTGCATAGACACTTACTCCAGCTAGAACCAGCAAATGTCATACCCAAAATCTTCCAGTGGCAGGTGACAGGCAATCCGCTGCTATTATGCAGCCTCACTAGCAGCATTTCTAGTGCTTCAGCAAGAGAAATCCCTCCTCTTTTCCCTTGCTCAACACCTTCTGCTCCTGAATAAACTAGCACGCCCCAGAAGCTGCCTGACCTGAATCTCATTTTAACCTAGAAACATGCAGCTGTATGAACACCTTTTCAGCCACAAAAAAAAATAATCTACAGAAATGTTTCCACACTCATAAGAAGCTCCCATAGAAATAGAATGAACCATTTTCTATAATAGTCCAGCAGCTATGTACATTCACCCATCCAGGCAAAGAGGGCTCTCCCTCCTGGGGAAGCAGGCACAGGCATTTGTATGCTTATGGACGTGCACCGCTGCTACGTGCTCTCTGGAGAACACTGGGGAGAGTTGGGTTTGCATGGATGCAAGACGTCACCTTCACAGAGCACTGTCTTCAGCCTCGTGTCACTGCCGCAGCCTTTCCGGCAGACGACGGCGCTTCTTTCTGCGAGTTATTGTACAACAGCCCTCTGGAGTAAAGCTGCCCTCAAAGCAGCATCCAGACTCTCAGCCACACTTCTGCCTCCCTTGGGCTGCCAGGATCTTCCAGCCTGCCCTGCATGAGGCTCCCCAGAGCGAGGGACAGCAGCGGTAACCTTTCTACACTCCCTGATGTGAGCCCCATGAAGTGCTGTCTCCATGGAGGATTTTAAAGCCTTTAATTTGATTTCCTCAGATAAGCAATTGTTGCAATTATTCTGATTAGGAACAATTAGGTAACACAGCAGTGGAAATCCTGACAGAAACAATGCATCGAACACCAACCTGCAGCCCAAGCGGGCTCTGCTTGAGGAGGTTTCCTTCAGTATTTGACTACCAACAAAAGCTATTGATGGAGAAATACTTCCAAGCTAATTAAGCCCTAAATGCTGTAGGAATTCAACATTAAGCAGATGGCATTATTAGGGCTATATCTGCATTCACACATCCTCCAGATTAGATTTAGAGGCATTTTCTTTCTATACTACATGTACTATTGAGCATTTAAATAGGTAGAAAAAATTAATATAATAAAGTGCTAAGGGAGGGGAAAGAAAATGAAGGAAGAAGCTCCCGGAGCGGTGGTCTCAAGCAATGTCTTGGTGCTTTAAAACTGGCTCAAGCAAGAATCGCCTCTTATCCTATCTACTGGCAGGAGTTTGGATATCTTGTCAGCACCCTTGACATGAACAGCTGGAGATGACAGATCAATGGTTCAATACTCTCAGCAGCATGTCACCAATGTGACAGCAAATGTTATTCTAATGAAGCTGTAATCATAGTCAAATTACGCGGTTCGATTCTCAGCAAGGGGAGGGTGCAGGGAAAGAGATGAAGAGGGGACGACAGGACCAGAGGTCAGAGTTCGGGAACTAAAGGTTACTCTGCTTACCTCAAGCACTTGCTGGAGGCTTGGCTGCCCATCCACCATGCCTTGAATAATCCCAGTCAGCTGAAACGAGAGACAAACAGAAAGCACGCATCAGAGCAGCACTCAAAAGATCATTAGAGAGGTCTCCTCTCCTGTCCATCTCGCTGCAACCAAAACATGCTCCTATGACCCACATGGACATTGCTGAGAAGCCATCCACAGCAGAGTGACCCTGGCAGCTCCCCAGCCATGGGCAAGGGCACGGCTTCATCCCAAACAGAAATGTAGGTGGGCTCCTACCCACACCACAAAACAGCAAACTCTCAGCAGGGCAGGATCTACCTGGGGAGCAGTGGTGCCCTCTGCTTCATGTACTGGCATGATGCCCAAAATGCTACCCTTTTTCAAAATGCATTTTACCAGTTTTGATGTTGCACAGGCAGCAGTAACTACCGGAGTCTCTGGTCATCCCCCTGCTATTGCGGTGACTCCAAAGTTGCATGGTGTTAGATTAACAGAATAGACCACTATTGGTAAGCGAGACCCAGAGTGGACACAGTCAACCTCCTCTGCGCTGGGCAGGCAGCATGCACGCTTTCCCATAGTCCATCACAGCATCTCTCTGCATTTCAAAATTGTATTTAAAACAACTGAATGAAATCTGAAGAAAACCACTTTCTTCCAGCACCCTGGTCTACTCTGTTTTCCAGGAGGTTCCTTAGGAGCAGGTCCTGCCAACAGATAGTCCTACTGAACTGCTTGGCTGTTTAAAGCTAGACACATGCATAAAAAGATGCAGTCTCATGGGCCTCTGCCTGTGTCTGCCCAGGATAGCTTGAGGCACATGGAAAATAGATAATTTTTCTGTCTGTCTTCCAACTGACAAAACTGTCTTTTAACATATTGAATATCGGAGGTCAGTAGCTTGCCATCAATGCACCCAAGTAATTAAAAAAATCATTATTAAAACAAGTGCACACTACAGGATTTCACTTCATGTGGCACTTTCCTGAAGCTACACATCTCGCACGTTTTCATAAAATAAAGGTCAAACACAGCCTAGGAGCATGCCCTGCTGCCTGCACACACATCCAAGCCTCCAGAAGCCATAGCGTCCAGTCAAGACGTGCTGACAGCCCCACCACCACCCAGGAGTAACTCTTCCACGCAGACCAGCTCAGCCTACTTGTAAAACATAAGCCCTCTCACAAACCACGGGGCTCTGCTTTATTAAATGTGTGGCAACTGAAATAAGCTCAATGGTTTCTACCTCTCTGTTTCTTTGGCTGCTGGCTTACAGCACTGAACTCAGAGGAAGGAAAAAAAAAAAAAAAGAGATTAAACTCCAATTAAACTGTAATTACATTTAATGAATACCAAATACCTGACTCACTGAATAAGCTGTAAGTAGAAAGATTATTTTCTCATAGTGACTTCCATGGAATGGTAATATATACCTTTTAGGGGAAGTATTTTAATTTTAAGAATGCCGGGTTCCTCTAGGTGGGTTTCTCAAGTTCATCAAGCCGTTATGAGGTGGAATTTTAAGGAAGTGGAGGGACACAAACACTCCTTTATATTCCAGAAACTGTTTTTATATTAATCTGTATTTTAGTTGGGTAACAACTGCTACCTACAGACTTCCCATGCTCTGAGAGACAAACAGATTTGAGAGATTAACGCATGGCTTTTTAGAGCAGTTTTTAAAGCTCACTGGCTTGGTTTTTTGCTTTTCTTGCCATCTTTCTCTCCATGCATTTGCCTGGCAGAGGTGGACAGCTCACCTACTGCAAAGTGTTGGCTCTACCTCTCAGAGGGCAGCTCAGATCAAACCTCTGGAAGTGTGTGAAGATGAGCTTTTGGGAAAGGATCATAGAATAGCTTGGGTTGGAAGGGACCTTTAAAGGTCATCCAGTCCAACCCCCCCTGCAATGAGCAGGGACATCTTCAACTAGATCAAGTTGCTCAGAGCTCTGTCCAACCTGACCCTGAATGTTCCCAGGGATTGGGTATCTACCACCTCTGCGGGCAACCTGTTCCAGTGTTTCACTATGTTCGTCATAAAAAATTTCTTCCTTATGTTTAGTCTGAATCTACCCTCTTTCAGTCTAAAACCATTATCCCTTGTCCTGTCACAACAGGCCCTACTATAAAGTCTGTCCCCATCTTTCTTATAAGCCCCTTTTAAGTACTGAAACGCTGCAGTAAGGTCTCCCTGGAGCCTTCTCTTCTCCAGGCTGCACAACCCCAACTCTCAGCCTTTCTTCACAGGAGACGTGTTCCATCCCTCTGATCATTTTTGTGGCCCTCCTCTGGACCCGCTCCAACAGGTCCGTGTCTTTCCTGTACTAAGGATGACAGGCAACCTTTCAGTATCACAGCCGGCACTGATGTAAATGGCTTCTACCCCTCCAGGCACCTTCAGGACTGCATCTCTTCAGTGCCGCATCCCTGATGGCCATGGGAGGACAGGGTGAAATGGCCGCATCCAGACATTTCCCATCAGGAGGAGTGAGGGACAGGAAGGTGGACACAGAGGTCCCGCCAAAGAGTCACTGCTTGATCTTGCCCAAGACTCCTTCCCTCCTTCCTTGCCAGGCCAAGCAAAGTACCAACTTATCCACACAAGAACACATCGCCAAGCACACATGGACACAAGATTCATGCTGCAGAAATCGCACTCACAAATACAAAGGGATATACCTGCTCCGTGGGTACATTTCAATACAGGTCAGAGAGTGCTCAAAAGGGACCAGATTTCTACTCTCTCACCCCTTCTGATCCTTTCTTATCAGTTATGTCCATCTGTAACACCCAACCTAGTGCATTGGGTCTCTGCAGCATTATCTGGTCTTGCACCTTTGATAAAGTATAAAGACATAAAACTGCACAATTGTAAAGTTTCACTGGCGATCCCAAGAAGCACATGGTACTTGGGAACATAAACAAGCTATAAGACATTTATTTTTTTGTACTTTTATTGTCTGTTCCTTCAGGAAAAAAAAAAATCAATAAAAATTAATCATAAAAAGAGAGCAAAGCACCATGAAAAAACCTGTACAAGCACCTTTTGTGTAGAGGAAACCTTTCACTTAAGCTCCTGGCATGGACTGTCTTGGGCATCAGACAAACCACTTGCATCTTCCAAAAAGGCATGATGAGCTTTAACTACTTCCAAGCACTTTCCACCTTCTCTGTCTAAACGTTCAGCACATCCCTCATCATCACCAAGCCTTGTGACCTGTTGTTTTACAGAAGCAGGTCAAGAGAAAGGGGACCAGAGGAGGGCTACAAGAGTGAGCCAGCACTGGAAGACATGCTTCTGGCCATTGGTGTGGGGAGTCAGAAGAACCTCCTGTAGCCAGGGGAGAGCACAGACACACCAAAAGCTATGCAAAGGGATGCCTTGAGGTTGACCACAAGCTCTCCACCCTTGCAGGCACCCTTCCCATGCTGTGCTGTCTTCCTTCTTGAAGAAGAGGGATGTGAGAGGTACTCCAGACCCAAGGAGTAACATGGAGCAACCCCAGTAATCCTCCCACACGGTCTATACCAAGCAGTCCTATTGCTTCCCAGCAAAGGCAGCAAGTGGAGGGGAGAGGGAAAAGCAGCAGCACAGCAGACAGGCTCCCGTGTAATGCCAACACCACTGCTTTTCCTACAGAGTTTATCTGGGAAACCATCGTATTTCTACTCCAAGACAGTTTGCTGATTACCTAAGCACTTGTCTCTGGTGTACAATCTGATAATCAGGCCCGGTCTTTCTTTGTAGACAAAGAGGCCAATAAATCTCACCCTTTGTAAGTAGAGGTGCCTAGACAAAGCCCTTTACTGGCATTTAGCAAAATGGGTATTTTTCAGAAAACATAAACCAGCTGAAAGTCAATGGCAAGCATTGGAGCTGTGCAGGCAGCAGCTTTGCAGGAGCTGGACACACAGCACGTCCCAGCTCTGTCCCCGGGGGTCTCAGGGGAACCTACACTTGCAGCACAGGGCTGACCCCTGCACCTGCCTAGCAGGAGCCACTGACCCCACAGGTCTCTACGCAGCCACTACAGACTCCACAAAAAAGTGGCTGCAAATATGAAAGAACATTTTTGCAATTGTTTAGTAAGGTCCTCAGTACGACCAGCTCACCTGTGGCTCTGAAGGCAGGGTTTCAAAGTCAGCCCCAGATACGGGGCCCAGGGACAAGCCCAGTTACCCCTCCAGCACAATCCCACTCCCTGGACCTCATGGCAGCCCCTGCAACAGGCAGGGGGACCGCCAAGCCAGGAGGGACAGGGGCCATGCTGTGAACCGAGCAGCACAGGCGCAGCGGGAGGTTGCCCAGGAGCTGGTGGCTTCCAGGCTAGGGTTAAAACCAGCTCCCAACTCAGGACACAAGACACCAGACCGAGGTCAGCAGCAGAGCCTGCAGCACAACACCGCAGCTGAGACACTCATGCCCATCCTGGGGACTCCTGCAAACGTGCAGGCAGCACACACGCACAGCTTCACTTGCTCCAGGGCTCCATGCAGGGGAGACAAACCTGCAGAGACAGCAACAGCTGCTCCAGGCTCCTGTGAGCAAGAGAAGATGGGGAAACCAGCACCGCTGGTCCCATTCAGTCCATTCTGGGTTGAATGTCTCAGTCACAAGCTTGGCATCCAGAGAACCTCTCAATGTCCTCAGGCTGCAGCAGGCTGGAGGCTCCGTTCAGCTCGGACAGTCACACCAGGCAAGTCACGTAGACTCTTGTGCAAGAACAGAGCTGCAACCTTTAGCAGCGGGGGTAAGGACGCAACAGAGGAATTTCCAGAAAAAGGAATTTTGGTGGGAGTTAATGAGTGAGATGACTTCTCTCTAGAATTTAGATGACATGCAAAACTGACGTTGCTTTAGCAAAGATCTGGTGCAAGCTGTGAGATTTATCACATTCGTACAAGCATATGTCCAGCAAGTCTCATGGGTATAAGGACAGCCAAAGTAGTTGTCCAGCCTTCTAGCATTAAGGTTGCAAAATCGTTTCCATTATAACCCTCTGTTTTCACACATTTATAGCTTTCTGAAAGCCCCTCTCCTGGGAATAATGTTTTCTGTGCTTAGTCTTTTTTTCTTTTTTTTTTTTTTTTTAAAGTTTAAATAAAATACCTTCAGATGGTTTTTAGTTACAAGAGAATAAAAAAAAGTATTTGTTTTTACAATGTGGAAATATGGAAGGCGCTGGTTGGTCCTGGAGGGGACTTCACCTAACACAGAGGAGTCATTTTTCCATCAAGTTAGTACAGGCGGGACAAGCACTTCAAGGGCTTAAACCTGCAGCCATGGAGGTCGGGGAAAATGTGCCATGGTGTCAATGATCCCAGATGAGACGGGGACAGAACGAAGAGCTTGGATACCCTGGTTCCCACAGTCAGTACTGTAGTCGCTGAGCTGGACAACATGGAACCAGCGGAGTGACAGGAAAAAAAGCCCAAAGCAAAAGGAACTTAAACTTTGTTTTGATGGTTACAACAGGGAGGAAGAACGTACTTGCAGAAACAGTTAATTTTTTGTGTTGAATGAAAAAAAAACAAAACCAAAACCCAAAAAAACAACCCCTGCCCCCCTATTCCTTTGAACCCTCAGGGACTGCATTTACCACCTTCATCCTCTTGTCTGTATCTGGGGAAAGGTGGCCGCAGCTCAAGAGCAGCTGTCCTCGGCAATGAGAGTAACCAAGTAACAAGAGGCCACTTCTCCAGCAATCATTTCAAGTGCGCCACAAGCACGACATCAGAAAGCAAGTCTTAAAAACACAGACATGGGTTATCCTACCACTCTGAAGGACTCATCAAACCCCAACAGGCAGGCCCACAGGAGAGTCATTTAGAGCCTCTGAACCACGCAGCCGTACAACACTTTATTCCCTCAGACCATGCTCTCTTTGACCTTCCCCACCGAAGAGCAGCATGGCAAAATCATGAAGAGCTCACAGAGAGACTACAGGATTTTGAGCATCAGCTACATGAGTGCTTTTTATTTTGTGGTCACCAAGTGAGACGTTAGTTAGTCGTAAATACAACTATCTTAGTTAGCAGATCATAGCTAGAGTTACTTATGAATCCAAACTGATGTATTTACATGCTACTGCAATGACAAAAAACGATTCCCCTTGTCCTTAACTCGAGGCTGGCATGACACGCTGCCTTGCAGCCGCACTGTGAAGCTGCAATCCCAACCCCTGGTGCAATGGAAACCTGCTTCCCAGGGAGACTCTTGGAGCACCAGGGAACCTTTGCACTTTACCTCTGTACAGAAGGGCGTAAGCTGGGGATGCACCACAGGCTGAACATACATGTGAAAGGTGGATTCGATCTCCATCGTCCTGCCATTCAGCTTCAGGATAGGGAATTCGATGATTTCCTGAAGAGGGCAAAAAGAAAAGCAGCTGTTCATTTAAAACAAACAGAAATGAAGCTGGACATGATCCCACGTAGCAAGCTGGCTGTAAAAAGAGGGGCCTGACAGTCCCAGACAAAACCAAGCCCAATACAAAGCTCTGCAATACAAGCGGAAAGTGGTGCCGAAGCACAGACTACATCCAACGCCGTGAGCACAGATGAGGACGGTGCCAACGCTCATCGCAGCTGGGATGGGCAGCAAGGAGGTCTCTGTGCTCAGCGCTGCAACTGCACACATCATTGCCTGAGCTGAACCTAAGGAAGACGGTCTAGCACCACTCGCACGCACTACCCAGGGAACATGGAGGTACACTTGCAATGGGCTCACATCTGTTTAGCAAGGACCTCCCAGGGGCTGCACCCTCCCCAAAACCAGTCCCATCCTCTCCACCTTGCCATCCTTTTGGAGGACAGACAACAGGAGCTACTGCATGAGGCACCTCCTTCCCAGGAGAGGCTGAGGAGCACTGCTGTCCTCCAGCAGAGTAAGGAGAGGAGCTGGAAGCACCCCCCCTCCCGGCTCCATCCCTACGGGATAGAGCACAGCAGCAAGCCCTGCTTCATTTTGCTCTTTGTAGCCAATTTATGCTGATAGGGAAATAAAAACATTCCTTCATCAGAAGAATGTTCAGTTATTTGAATAATCAGCAATCAAAAATTTACATGGACCTGTTAATAAAAAGTTTAAACAAATCCAGTTGCGATGGATTTCTCAATTATTAAAAAATATATATGAAATTAAAAAAGCCAACCACTGAATAAAAGCGATAAAATCCTTTGTGTTCACCCCCCTCCTTCTCCACTCCCTTTCCTCCTTCCAGTTTAATGTAAGAGGAGAAGTGACAATTTGTTTGGTGTCTTTAAAGAATAATTTGTCTATGTTATTTAATAGAGATGCATGGCACCAAGGTTCTCGAGTGCAAATGAGCCTGCTGAGTGATATCCATGCAACAAGCCTCTCAAATCACTTCTGGAGAGAAACAGAGAGAGGGAGAGAGAATAAAAAAAATATTGCTTTTTAATATTCAAAAACAGTTTGCAAAATTTAATCAAAGCAGAGCAAAAGCTAACATTTTTACCACTTTGACATTTTTATTAGCGCTTTCATAAATTTTTAAAACATGAATGGAATTAGTTTAACAACAAAAAAAACTGCCTGAAAACATCTGGAAGAGACAAATAAGAAATAATAAAAAAATAAAAAAAAAATCCAACTCCTGTGAGTAAAATTAGCATGTGGAAAATGCAGCCGCTGCAGAGGAACTAACACAGTTTTTGGACCCTGGCTGCAACCCTTATGACCTGCAGGCGGAAATTATCATGAGGTCATACATATGAGCTGATGACATCACCACCCCGGCAGGCAGAGGGAGGGCAAGTAGCTGGGTGGGTAAATGGAAAGAACAAATTCTTAAATAGACAGGAGAAACACCCAATTTCCACAGTAGACAGAGCCTGTGGCCACAGCAGAGCAGCGCCCTGGGGCAGCAGGCACACAGCCCAGACCAGGGCACGTGGGGAGCACGTGCCGCTGAGACGGAAAGTTAGGAAAAAAAAAATTAAAATAAAGTGTTAACAGTGCTGAAGTGCCCAGGTGTAGACACCGAGCAGTCAAGCTGCAGAGGATGCAGGTCGTAACCATATCGCCACAGTCGGCTGTGCCACACTCTGCGTGTGCTGTGCCGGCTAAGGCAGAGCAGAGCGTTGGGCACATCCTTCCCCATGGCCATACCATCCCACCGGGAGCCACCACGTTTCCCCACGAAAGAGACAAAACTCAGCCCGTGGGCTGGAAGGGGAGGAAGGCACAGAGGCAAAACACCTGAGCATCGCCCAGATTGCCTGTCATGGCACAGCCAAACTCACCAGCTTCAGCCACCCAGGAGGACCCGTGGAAACACGAGAAACTCAATCTGAGTAAGAAACACTGGACACAGTTGATCCTCCTTTCAAAAGAGCTACCACAGATAGGCTCTGAAAGCAGCAAATTTCTGTTCGGAAGGAAAACAGACCACAGAGTTTGAAGCCAATGGACAGGACGTCATAAAAGAGCCAAGCTTAAGCCCAGGATAACACCACCCCATCCTTCAAACCTGGCTGGGGCGGCTCGTTGCCCCTTAGGACTGCATCCCACCCAGGGGGTGACCACGGAAGCGGGCAAGCCCACGGCAGGGTAAGACGAGCGTTCCCCCTCCTGGAGAGGGACACGCACCAGCTGGATTTCACAGCAGGGCTGCGTTGCAATGCCGAGATCGGTCCTAAGGGACCAGAAACATCCTCAGGGGCCATCAAGTGGCTGGATGCAAAGCGAGACTGAAAGACAGCCCTGCCGCTGATCTGATACACAAAGGCGTCGCTTGCCTTCCAGAACCAAAGGCAAAAAGCACTTCCAGGAGGGTGGGATTAAGACAGACAGAAGAAATAAAAAGCTGTGCTAAAAAAATGTGGAAAATTTAACAACATCCAGAATTACTGCAGGTCTGTGGGAAGCGTGCGGCCAGGAGCGGGGGTGGAACCCCAGGAGGGACTTGAGCATCTTGGGAGAAAGCGCAGCCGCTCTTTCGGGCTTATTTGGTCAGTTTTTGAAGCCAGTGGTAAAGGATCTTTCCCAAAAGGCTGTTTATCTGCACGCTTCCTATAGTGGAGATTTTTCCAGTCTCTGGCAGTGTTTGCTCCACTGGTATCTAAGGCAACAGATACCAGCCCCATGAAATCAGCCCCACTCCTCACTAACGACGTTAGCCAGTCCTGCAATGAAATTTAACCTGTGACACTGCTGTACTTTTCATTTAAACTTTCATTTGGAGAGAAGCAGTGTTTGGAGACCCTGCAGTTTGTCCTGCTAATAAAGACAAGTGTTGGGACCTTTAAAGGTGCCATTCATCTTTTGCCTTTATTAAATTCAATTTTCTTAAGCCCATGATACATCATGAAATTAAGAGTTGACATTCCTGCAGAAACAAAAATATCTATCAAACATAAACAGAAAGGGGGGAAAAGAAAAAAAAAAAAGAGGCCGCTATTACCAGGAATTTATGGCTTAAAGTTGATCTGTTTCCACTTTTTTTTCCTCTCCCCCCCTTTTTTTTTTTACAAGCATATGGTTTGTTTTAGATATCCAGAAATGTTATTACAGATCTAGAATTTCATTAGTAATTATTATGAAATGGTGAGCACTTACACACACACACACAACCCCCCAACAGACCGTGATGAAGGAAGGCAGCCGGGCGCTCTCTCACGTTTCACAGCAGCCCGGTGAGCTCAACACACTCAGCTCCATCTCCACCATCAAGGACCTTCACTGCTTCTTCCCCGGTGGGAAAGGTGGAGGAGAACAGCACAAGGGAATTAAAAGGAGAGGTTCACCGACACTTCCTTTCTTTTATCAGTCTGATCATCCATAAGCAATACCTTGAGATCCTCACCCATTTCCACCTTCGACACTGAGTACATGTTCCAACTTTGGCAGTGATTTGTGCCAGCAGTATTTGGGGCTTCTAAGTCTTTTTTTTTTTTGTCCCCCACAGCTTTTCCTTATAGAACAACAAGAAGTTATGGATGTGCTGAAATAATGCTGAGGGTGTCCAGAGGCTGCAAATAGCCGCAAGCTACCAGAAGAACAAATGTACCCATTTGAATTTTGCGAGCACTGCAATTAGGTATTTTATTTAGCACTGCAAAGTAACTTGAAAGGAAATCCAGGATTCAAACCACCAGCAATAAATAAGCAGCTTTTTATTTTCCTTTCATTGTCATCAAAAGTTGAACATGTTTTCTGTTGAGAAATTCTGCACGCGGCTCCCAATTACAGGCATTTGCATTTATATTGTTGGAACACAGAGCTTCTAAAATCAATATTAACACGCTTAAAGAAAAAGACATCGGCACCCTGTCCCTCCCCTCAGCTGCGCCCCCCAACACGGTAACAATAGGAACCTACAGAGCCGGAGGCTTATACATATCCATTACCAGGTCCATTCTCTTTACAACGATCTTGCATTTATGATTTCATGGTACTTCAAGCAAATCTATGTGACAGCTTGCTCACAATTTTTGCCTTTAAAAAAAAAAAAAAAATTCCCAAAAACCAGGTCCCAGGTGGAAGCCTCCCATGCAACCTGGCTGTCCCAGGCCAGTGGGCTGAGCAGCAGCAGGCTTCAGGGTAACTGTGGAATGACTAGGGACTTCATTTAAGAGGGATTTGAAAAATTCATAAGGGCACGTGAAAGCACTGCTATAAACGCAGCCTCTCCTTACCCAACCGTCCTAAATGAAACTCCCCTCCCTTTAACACCGGAGCAGGGATGCACAAATTCAGCTGTCTTGATCTTCCTGCTAATAAAAGAAACGAACAAGCACACAACTATCCTCGCTAAATAATTTCCCGTCATGGACAGATCTCTGGAGTTCAGAGAAGAAAGCACCTGAAGTTACACTAATTCCCACAGAGGAATCTTTTCGCTTATTCTTTTGGATCTGGGGAGCACTAACATCATTAGAGGAAAAGAATACAGTGCCCAGCAAGAATTTCCCAGCTCTCACAACCTTTTAATCCAGAAGCCTACATACCAAGTGGACAGGGCACACTTCAGGATACCGAGTTAAATATTTGAGTAAGACCGTGTGGCCTATTCAGTTCAACAACTACCAGAGAATAATTTATCCCTTACTCCCACCCCCATGTGAAGAAGTTTAATAAACACAAGAATAAAAGATGCCCATAAAAATCAGAGCTGACTGTTCAAAATGCAATAAAAACAAGCAGAGGCCGTTGAGAGAAAGGGATTTTTTCTGATAAGGAAAAGCATAAAACTTCCTACCAAAAGACCCCTTTACACCTTCAAAAAAGGTAAGAGCAGAAGAGGCAAGGGAGTCTCTGTGGAGGGACACAGCACCAGCTCATTTTGTTCAGGGATGCTTTTTTCCCCCCTCTTTAAAGAAAAAAAAGTCATTTTATGCACAAGGAGCTTATTTCTTAAACAAACACTCGTGTTTTTGATTTACACCACGGGCTGCTCCTAAATAATTTATGGCGGGTTAAATTTATTGCACAGCCCTGGCCGGCTGCAAATTCGAATTGCCAAATAATTAGATTTTAGGGCAATGCTTATAAATTATCCACCGATTTGTCCGGACTTGTTTGTCAGTTGCTTTGTGCTTCGGGTCATCTTTGGCATTTCGCTGTTTGTGTTTTAATTGCTGATTTACACTTTGACAGATGAGAGTTGATGCCTCCAAGATCGGGGAGGGGGCGGGGGTTGAAGAGCAGGAAGAATCAGAGCTTTTAAAGCCTTGTGATTTTCCTTTTTTTCCAAGGCAATTAAAATCGAAAAGGGACATAGTAAGGACAGCACTAGCCTAACAGATCTGCCTCCCCGGTTTCCATTCTCTGCCTTAATTATTATTTTAACTAAAGCTGTTTCCAAGTGAGCAGCCTTGCACTGGCCCTCAGGGGCAGTAACGAAGATGACCTCATAGGTCTTTTCCCCACTTCTAAATTTTTATTAAACTAACCAAAACAAGTACCATAAAGGCAACACCTCTGCAGTGGGGGACAGCAGGACTTCTGCTGAATCAGGGCTACGCTGACTTTCCAAAGGATGTCCACCTGCACACATGGTGAGGAGTCTCTCAGTGCTTCTGTCCTAAGTAAGTTACTCTGTGTACTGATTAACCCCACCAAAAGGTCTTTGGGGAAGCCACTGACCCCCAAATTTCTTTTTCCAGCACCACCTAGCTTGAAGTACACACATGCACATACCCAACAATTTAATACATTTAAACAACTGTTATATCCCAGAAAAGCGTGAAGGGAAATACACGTCAAAATAAAAACACAAGAAAACTGGCAGGAATATGGAGAGATCACGAAACACTGGGATAAGATGATGTAAAGACAAATTCTGCTGCCCGATCATTGGATATCCAAGGTTTCTTCCTCCCCCTGCTCTTACGTGAACCTCAGTGCTGACCCCCAACACTCAGGCACTGAAGCCTAATGTCAAAGGCTGGATTTCCTCAAAGATCAATTTTGTGTTGCATTTTGGGTTCTGCACTGGCATCAAACCTGGCTCTTATTTCCAGGTGCTTCCTTACAACTGTGAGGGTGAGGGACCATTTCTCTTTCTTTAATAGAAGCTGAAATTCCCATCTAATCACATGCCTCCAGGAGCTGGAGCTTTAAGAGAGACATCTAGTCCATGCACCTGCCTGAGGGGAGCATCACCTCCCCCTAAATAATTTCTGACTTTGTCTAGGCTGTTTTTACAGACTCCAATAAGAGAGACTCACACGCTCCCCAGGCACTCTACCCTCCTGTTTCATTAGTCTTATCATTGGAAAGTTTTTCCTAATGTCTAATCAGAATTTCCCTTGCTGTTGTTTAAATTCATGACTGCTCTTCCTACCCACAGCGGACGCAGGCCAGAACATTGCCTTTCTCATTTTTGCAACAGAGTACCTCATCTTACATACCCCTCTTGTCACTGCACTAAACACAACCCCAATGCCATCCAGCCTGCACTCACAGTTGTATTTTGCAGACCCCTGGTCACATTCACTGTTTCTCTTCTGCACCCTCTTGAAATAGTCTCAATTTTTTTTTTTGCAGTATGGAATCCAAAGTGAAGCACCTCCTCAGCTGAGGTCCCTTCTTACAGGTCCAAGAAAAGGAGGATCCACATGTCTTGCAAATGACATTTCCCCCCTACATTTATCACTGTGATCTTTGGGGCTTCTTTCCTACCTGCCATTGTACCTGAAATCTTGACAGGTGGCTCACAACCCTTGTCCTGCCATCCTGAACAAAACTGCTGGTAGTGATTTGCTCCCAGGCTAGTTCCTGCCTCTCACCATCAGCATCATCTTACCTGCCAAAACCCACAAAACTAATTTTGATCTTTCCAGCAGCACCCAACATCAAGAGTAAGGCACAACCTCCCTCCTCTTTCCACACTTGGGATGAGAAATATAGACCAACAGACATCAACACCTCAACTTCTTTCTTCAAGCACTACTGACATATATTTAACCACCCAGAAAATCTCCACCGACACAGCCAATAACAATTCAAGCTTGACAGTTTGGGGGAAGTTTAGTACTCAAACCACGTTAAAACCAGCACACACACATTTCCAAATACTACCTTTCCATTGTAAGATGACAACTAAACTATATTCTTTTTCATGTCCACTCCTTTCTACCGCAGGCAACCAGCCTGTGCAGTCCTTGTTGCAGAATTATCAAATCATTTCAAGACTCAACCTCTTCACCTGATATTGAGCAGCACAAATGATCAATGTTCCCAGCAACACTAAAACACCTGGGATGGGTAGAAAGGGCACACTAGTGCATGTAAATGAACACCCAGGGTTTTACAGACATCACAACTAGCTGCTTGTGACAGCGCATTTCTGCCTGGCAGAGAGGAACTAAACATAACGAAGAGCTATTTCGCCAGCTAACAAGTGCACAGACCAACAAAGACAACACAGGGATGGTTGCGCAGCCAGCTTGGCACAAAGGGGAAGAAAAGCACAAGGCTTAGGCACGTCCTGTGCCCTTCTCACCAAAAGAGCTGAGCTGTGCTTTCTCTTTATCAGGAAGGTTTTGTTCAAAACTAAGAAAAGACCACCTTAACGCAGCAAAGACCATTCCCCAGGAACCACAGCAGCCTGAAAAGTGGCGTCCCTGTGCAGCGCTAGATAGATGCCACACTGTGGAATAATACTGCCTGTTTTTAAAACATCGTTCTGGGAGGGATGCAAAATACACCCCCTGCCTCAGAGGCTGCAAAAGAGCAGCAGGCACACACTGATCATCAGCGACCGTACAGGGCCATACACACGGCAGGACAAGCGCAGCGAACGTACAAACCTGTGGCAACCGTTTCCTTCACTTCAGAAATGCACGTGGTGTGAATATTTCCAGCAGCACACGTTACCCTCATCAGCGGCTTTACGGAGAGGCGAACAAACCTTTAAACACGATACAGCAGACTTGCACATTCCTGAGCTAGCTGGATCTTTTCTTTTCAGGGTGACTGCCGCTCAACTACTTTCTGCTGTAACAACAAGTCTACTTAACTTTGCAACTTGTCACTTAAACGATGTGTAATGTTTGCACAGCTAAGGATACAGCGTTCAAACAGCACAGGTGGGGAATTGCACGCCGGGATGCATAACTGATGTGGGGTCTCCACACGCTGCGAGGGAAAGGGCAACATGACTGATTGCTTTAGAGTAGTCATCTCATCGGCCTGTCAATAACCAGCCGAAAGCTAAGCAGGTTGGGTCAGGTTAGGACTGCAGCAATTGGCCACCTGAGTGCCTTGGTATTTTAGGCTTGTTGCTATAATAATGCTGGGTTTATATCTTTAAATAAGAAATTGCTTTGAATTTTTTTTTCATACATCAGATGTCTTGCCTGGTGGTCTCGTGGTTGTGCTCTCCAGGAGATTTGGGTTCAGTAACTGTTCATGTTCTCTAGCTCATCGGGTTTTAAATAAATACAGCTAATTCTGTTGCCTGAAGCCATAACCCACCCTGTCAGATTCATATGGGTCACAGCAAGGTTGTCCCCACTTACTGGGAGAATGAGGGAGGTCTCCAAGGCAAAACGACTGCCATGGAGAACGCAGCTTTTGAGGGTTACACCACACCTGGTGTCTCAGACTCTGCAGAAGCCTCTCCAAAACGCTGGTCTTCTCTCTACATCTTTTAAAATAAAGACATTATCCTCCATATGGGTTAAAATAAGATTTCACAACAGTCTAACAGAATTGCAAGGAAGCACATGACATAGAGAAAATATGATTATAAAAGAACGGCATCTCTTTAATTTCAGATGCACCTTGCAGGATGTTGAGCTATGGATATTCATGTGCTCTCTGCAAAATTTTTAACTGTTCAGAGGAACTAGCTACAAGGCCTCAAAAAGTTTTTTCAAAAGATTGTTCAAAAAATTAATGCAAACAGAAAAATCCATCTGAAACAGCTTTTATATGAACTATTTCCTGTCACTCTACGAACTTAAAGCATTCCAACATAAAATGAATGGCATAACAATAGCCATAATTGGCAAAGAGATGATAAATATTTTTTTTAACTTACTTTTAGTAAAAAGAAAAGACTTTAAGTCACTGTGTTACGTGCATTTTTAACGTCATTCCTCTAGAAACAACACTGTAAGAAGCTGAATTGAGAACGAGGTATTTAAAACTACACCCAAGCCTAAGCTGCATGAAGACAGGTAATTGCAGATTAATATTCCACTGTAATACTTATGCACAAGAGTGCCGTGTTAAAGTTGCCATGGGAAACAAGCCTGAATTTCTTCACTTTTCAGCAATTCACGATCATCCTTAATAAAGGTTTTGGCAGGTGATTTCTAATGCACTGAGCTTTACAGCCACACAAAAACCATGCAAGAAGAAAGCTGCTACGCAGGGACGTCTAGATAGAACAGGCAAGCACATCTCCATTATCCACCTCTGGGTAGGACTGTGACAATCTCCGTTACTGTGTGAGCCACCTTCTGCATTCCCATCGTGGCCTTCAGCTAGGATTGCCTTGATACAGGCTCCACAGAACACCGTTTGAAAAGCACACAGAAGATGCCTCGCAGCGGACCAGCAGTCCCTCCATAACCTCCTCCTGCAGCAGGTTTGTGATATCAGGGACATATTCCTCCTAGAAACTCCTCTGAGCCTAGGCTACAGCTCCCAAGGTGGCTTGCCTATGCCCTATCTACTCACCCCAAGCAGGGAGCTTGGCAGGGACTGCACATCTGTTGCTACGGCCTAAATTTGGTGGAAATCAACATCCATTCCCATTACAAGGTCAGTCTATAAATCACAGCATCTCGGGAGCAGAGACACATCATTCAGTTGTCCGTGCCATGGGAACGAGACCATGGGCAGAGCAGTTCGGGCGGCGCAGAGGCAGAAATCATTGCAGCCACTCCAGCTGCACCGGCCCGCGACTGCGAGCCAGAACCACAAGACGGATGTTCAGGGGAAAACATCTTTAATGCTTTTTTACACTAGCACTCAAGGAAACACAGCCTCAACCCAATTTAACCTTGTCATGCATTTGTACATAATATTATCTTACAGAAAGACTGGCTCCCATGTGTTAATATGCTTTTGCCCATCAGGAAATATATTATGATCATCCAGATCTGTTTGTACACTTAAAAATAAATTAGTAACTGAGCTAATATAGTTATAAGCTATATGAATATCTTATTCATAGTCTCAGTGTTTACGGTTTTATGTTAAAATGGTGAGTGATGTTCTGTATTTATTAGCATGTCCAGTTTCATTTGACAGTAATTATAATTAAAAATTCCCCCCAAATAACTATCAAAATGCAGGCTAAACAAACTTGAAATATGTAGGATACACTAAAGAAAAATATCAAGATATTTTTGTATTTAAAATGTGCTGTTTAAGAGAACAAGGAAAGTATTGTCTGTAATCGATTTATTCTTCCATCTCTGGTCACAACCTTTTTTGGCAATGAGAAGATCTGAACGTTTCATACCTTCCTCTTACATAGAGTTTGGAAGAGGTAAATTTCTAATTCCCAACTGATTATCAAATTTGAGTGAATCTCAGACACTGAAGTCAAGTACCTGAAAAAAATGACATGAAAAAAAGCAACTTCATCACTACCAAAAGCTCATTTAGCAGCTTAGCAACTCCTACGTCCAGTTCTTTCGTCAGGTCAGGGGTCTGATACTCTTTTACACTTCCAGGCAGCAGACATACAAAGGTTGAATTTTATTTGTTTTTCGTTTAAGTGGCTTTAATAGATTACAGTAGAGATTAACATCCTATGTAGAAGCCTAATTTCAAATTCAGCTTTGAACAGATCTGATTTCTACCTTCAGACTTGTTACATTTAAACAAAAATCATTGCTTTTCATCCACTCTGCTGAAGTTGAAGGCAAGATACTTGGCTTGCTGACCAAAAGAGGCACACCCACTCACTGCATTAATAAAATAAGGTTACAGCCAGCCACAGATCTGAGCCTGGGGAGCTCCTTAACACAGTCACTGAAAGCACTGACCACCATAAACACTGGTGTATGCAAGGACAAAAGGACAAAAGAGCGAGACTCCCACTTATTAATGCATCTTCTCTTGTGTAGCTAAAGCACCATATGTACCCAGCTCTACAGGCTGACAGCGTATAAAAGCAGCAGGTACTTACAAACTCTTAGCAGAGAGTAAAGGAAAAAAAAGTCAGGGTTAGAGCTGAAAAATGAAGCACACTACCACCACCGTGGTCCGAGGTCCACTGACCTCTGCAGAACAGCAGCTCCCACCCGACCCCACTGGGCTTTGGATCAAATTCCAAATGCACAAGGTGAGCTTTAAAGAGATGCAAGGGGCCAGCCATAAACATCCCTTACTGCCAACTCCTACTGACCTTTGGCTGGCTAAAACACTACATGACACAGACTGTGCCTCTATTCTTTCAGGTTTTCCCATCTGTCCATCCAGGGCAGTGCAGTTAAACCCCCCACCTTCTTTTCTCTCTGGGATGGCCTCATTATTTATAAATATATCAAAAAAACCCATAAAACTAAGCTGCTGCTTTGTGCATATAAACATATGCTTTGATTTAGGGGCATATCTGTTGAAAGCCATCAGAAGTCAGGACTGCAAGGATGCTACCATTCCTCTGTGGGTGTACAGGGAACATGAAGGACCCTCCATGCCCAACCCAGAAGTGGTAAAGCAAAGGGCAGCAGCCAGAAGGAACTCAGTCAGCGGTCCCAGCCACTGCAGCCATGATGCAGACAGCTTCCCAGGGGAATACCACTGTCCTTGACCCTCCTTGATCCCCATTATGGAGGCCATACCACGAGACCTCGGAGAGCGATTGGGCAGCATGAAAGGGAATGGAAATGAAGGAGTCTTCAGGGCTCCCAAATGAGCCTGAAGGACTTCCCCAGGGATAAAGCCAGCGAGGCTGCTGGTTGCAGAAGAGGACAAGTAAATACAGTGGGAGGGGGAGCAGATGTGGCAGTCACACACCTTAGTGTAGATAAAAAGATAGCTCTTTCAGTAGTTTCTGGTAAGAAGCCAGAATATTTTGAAGAGCAGTTAGTGAGAAATGTTAAGTATGCCGCACGGTGGCAAATGTGCTCTGCAAGACTTTTAGGCTGAGCTGGCTGAATTTACAGCTATGCCTACCCACTTAAAGTAACCTGGATCACAGCTTAGCTCTGTGCGTGCAGCCTCCTCACCAAATCCCAATGCATTTGAATTTCATTGTATCTAGGCTTCTATTTTGCAGGTATTAAAACAAAAGCAGAAAAAGGATCAAGATCACAGCGAAGATCAGCACCTGACCATTCTTAGCTCCCAGGCCTGTCCTCAGTCCAAAACTCCAAAACCCGTCTGCCACTGCTCCAGTAGAAGATCCTGCCACTAAAACCTTGCACAAAACATCGCTGAAATACATGGCACAGTTTGCTCACCATGACACACCACCAAGCAGTGAAGAGGATAAAAGCCATGCTGGTCAGCAAAAAGGTAAGATGTAGGTAGGGGCATCAACTAAAGTCTAATTTTATAAAGTTGCCTGACTCTGGCAGGCACCTTCAGCCTTTCCAGCTACAGCGAGTGATTCCCATGTAGCAAAAGCCATTTCTTTATTTGTCAAACTAATTTGTTGGTGAGGATATGAGGGACTGACAGCCCTTTCCACACACAGTATGATGTAGACAGGCACTGAACACAGTAGACTGGAAAAACAACACTGAAGAACATCTCCACCTTAAAGGTGCTATCTCACCAACAAAATATATAGCAGATCTGCATTGGCCCAGACCATTACTTTCCCCGGCAAGGACTTGGGGACAAAGCTCCTTAAAACAGTAGTAATCATATTCCACTCATGCTCCTTTTTACTGCTAGCTGTAAACTAGCTCCACATGCATCATGGTTTTGCATCAAAATGTGCACAGACCAAACCCATACCCAAAGGGACAAGGTAGATCCAATTTACAGCTTTGACAGGTCTGTGCACCCGAGGCAGAGCGTGCAGGAAATAGCCTGACATCTCACTTGGAGAGCGGTTAAGACCCTGCTAGCAGAACTGGATGCAGAGCCACAACAGCCTCCCACAAAGACCCAGCAAAAGAGCAGGGAATTTGCTGTCCATTTTTCAAGAAACATGAGAAGCAGGCGGCACTCACCAAGGCACTATTGGGGAAGAGAGAAGTCAAGTTTGATCCTGACTTGCAGCATCCCTTTGACAGGACAAGCCCAAAGGAAACCACAGCTGCACTGGGAAACGAACACACTGTATGGAGTCACTTCAGTAATGAGATACCACACTGAAAACCGCTTAGCCTTTACTATATTCGAAACAAAGCAAACAGAAGTTATTCCGACCCAATGCTATATTACCAGCAATACCTGTAAGAGGCCAATTGCTTGGCAGAGGAGGCTGAGAAGTCCGAGTTCAATTTAGAGACTCAGAAATTCTGTTTGTTTGTTACCAACCCAATATCAGTGTGTTTTTTTGATTTTTAGCATGGTTTTCTAATTTAAATGGAAAACTTAGGCCCATCATGCTGACAACTGAAAATATATTTACTAACATGCTCTACACTACTATGGAAGAACTGTCTGCAGAAAAACCTCTGTACTTCATCTGGATCTCTGTATGTCTCAAGTGGTAGGGCACTGGAAGACCTCTCTGAAGCTGAACTCTTCCTGTCTCATTACACTCCAGAGTTAACACCCAGGCAAGATAACTTCATCAAGATCAGATAGCTCCAAACTACTGTCCTTCTATACTTGGAAACACCACTATGTTGCACATATTCATGTGCTAACATGCCTTTTTCCTTGCAGAACCAACAAGGCTGCCATGAGTACTCTACTAATGCAGGTGCTCAGCCAAAAAATTTTAGACCCTCACCAGTTCAGGCAGATGACAAGCATACATGACAAAGATGCTTTCAATAACACATGAATTGTCACTTCCTTGATGGAAATCAGGCTCCTTCATTTCATTCCCACCGAATGGTCCTGACATTGCTCCTGAGAGAGCAGGTGACTGGCGAGAGCCCTGGAGGACCAGCAACAGAAAGGAGGCGGGACAAACCAGAGAAAACGAGCGAGCCAGCACTGTGCTTTTTCCTTCTGCCTCTCAGAACAGCCGCAGCAACTTGCAAGGGGATAATTTCAACAGGATTGACTATTTACCTGAGGATGAATCTGTGGTTTATCACACGTAGCCTCAAAATCCAGCACTAAGAAGTAGTGATATCTCTGTGGAGGGAAGGATGACATTGCTGCCATGGAAGCTCCAAAGCCGTGGGACGCCAGTTTCCTGCTTACGATGGAGCTGTACCCTCTGAGAACACCAGCCCGGAGGAGGGAGCGCACAGCTTGTCTTGCCCTTGGAAGTAAGTTTTGGGGAAACTTTGCTGCTCCAGTATGGAGGAGTGCTATCATTGAACATCCAGAGGCATCTGAAACTGAAGACAGACTCACGTTACTCATGCACACGTACATCTCATCTCTGCTAGTATCTCTTCACGGTCATCCTCTGACAGGGATTTCCTCTGTGCTTCCCAGTGGAGGTTCCAGCATCACAAACCTGAAATAACACAGTAACCTGCTCTAAGCACAACAGATGACATTTGGACTGAGCTCAAGGTGTCCAGAATCACAGACAACTGGAAATTAACCTCTGCAAGTGGCTCTAAATTAAGAACTGAGATACACAACAGTCATGGCTCCAGGCACCAGATCACACCCCCCTGCTGAACCTTATCATAGCAGAACACAAAACAGACCATTTAAAACATAGAAAATCTGATCTAAACCCCATTGACATTTCTGAGGAGGCCTTTGGTCTTTTCATATGCAATGCAACTTCTGATACATGGTAGGAATTGAATACAGCAATACACATATCAACACTACAACCCATCCAAACAGCTTGGCCCTGAAACACCTGTTAGTTGCACCAAAACCTCCCATTTCCATTACAAATCCATGTCTGGCGGCTGGAAGGCTCCTCCCCAGGGAAGTTCTCATTTGCTCTGTGTACTGCAGGAACTGTAAAATGCAAGGAGGACTCTCTAGGTTACAGTCTCCCTCCCAAACAAATCCCTCACCCAGCCATCACCTTCTGATGCTTCTATTTAACAAATGCTATTTAATAAATTTCATTATCCACATGAGACTACCTGGATTTCCCCTCCCTACGCTTTTTCTTTTAAAACATTGCAGGAAAAACTTGACAGGACTGTCACTGCCCAAGGTGAGTCAGCCTCAGGGCTGTTAATAGATTTATTGGGATGAGAGTTCAAGCCCAACTCATGGAGGTGTTACATAGCTGGGTAGAGTGACCGATAGCAAAAGAGGTGAATTGAAGCAACCCAGTCCTCTCAAACAAGGATATGAGTACCCCCTCTAACTGTGTGTGTGTATATATATATATACACACACACCCCTCGCTACATAGATATTTAAATCCATCCCCACAGTTGGTCCCACTCCTCATGGCTCCGGGCAAGAGTTCCATCGCACCACGTGCCCCCCACCCGCCTGGTTTCCACACCCAGCCTCCCCACGCCTGCGCTTACTTTTTGCTCTGCGGTGAAGGGCTGGATGCGCCCACTGCCACACATGGAGCCGAAACGGGCAAGGCGAAACGGAGGACTCGCCGCCCATGAACAAAGTTGCTGTTTGCACAAAAGACAGCGTTTGCTCTCTCCCATCCGTTAGTCCGTCAGGTAAATAATGCACGTGCCAAAACACACACTTAATGAGGTAAATAATATGCCTCGAATAATGGCTAAATCTGTATTTACCTGCGAGACCAGAGAAACTCAGAAGGACCAGATTAGGAGATAATTGCAGTTGAGCAGGTTGTGTGCTTCGAGTAAACATGCATTTGGTAACCTTCCCTTTTCAAGGTTTTGAGTGAAAGGCAAAAATCAAAGGAGCTGAGATGTTTAACGCTGAGCCCCTGCCCACGCTGCCAACTCCATGGTGTAAATGCATCTCCACCTTGTGGCTTTCACATTTTGGGGGGCTGCTTGCTTTATTCAAGCAGTGTGCCAGGGAGCAGGTACCCAGAAAACTGAAAACTCAAGTTACAAAACCATAACGGAGAGCCCAACATTGCATTTATTCTAAAGGGGCTCAGTTCTACCTATTGCTTTTCCATCCACAACTTTTACTGTCATTAATAAATGCGTTACAGCCAAATAGAATTTAGCTATATTCACTTCTAACCTGCACCAGATAAGAGATATTTAAGGTATACGTGCTTTAAATCTTCAAGCTACTGGCTATGAATCTAAAGGCCCATCACAGCAAATATAGTATCTCAGAATAAAGCAGCTTGTAAGTTAGTTGTGGTAAAACCTGGTCTTTAGCCTGCTGCATAAAGTAAAATATACAGTTGGAGTGGGGGAGGCAGGCAGGCTCCAACCCCTAAATCAAACACATGCAATAAAACATACATTATCCACCCACACAGAGCAAGATCAGTACTTCTCTAATGTATCTTAACTGGCAAGATTAGGGCATCAGACGTAAACCCCATGAATCTTCAGGCTGGCCCACACCATGCACAGCAGTGCAGAGGTTCCTGAGCCACTGAGTCCACACGGCAAAGGTAAACCAGCCGTCTTGGCAGGATTCAGGTATGTCACCACGCAGACACAGCAGCACCACTCCAGATCCCAGCAGGTCTGTGTCACACACATACCATGGCACATCAGCAGAGGGAAATAACAGCCAACATCTATCTAGTGCCTGTTTACGCTAACAACTTCTGCAGGTGGTCCATGTCAAACGACAGGACCAGGCTCCTCATCCTAAAAGCAGCCTTCCTCCCCACTCTCCCGGGTAGCAGAAGGAGCAACAAAGCTCTAAACAAAGGTGTGCAAGTGGGGTATTGTATGCTGATTCCCCTACACAGACAGCATACAAATAAGAGCAACCCCACTGCAAACTCTGCACCTTCAGCCCAATGAAGTTTTAACTGTGTGTTTACCCAGCCACTGCTCGAGGTGCCCTGGGAAGACCTCACATCATCTTCTTTGGCAAGGTCAGAGTGCCTCAGAGCACAAGATAGCTGGTGAGCAAACACACTTATTAGAAGTCATGTAAAGCATTCAAAACGGCTGTGACAATGCAAGGCACTAGTAATTATCCTGTATTTTTTTCCAACGGTCAACAATGCAAGCAACACAGCTTCAAAAATTAGAAACCCGTCTCTATCCATATAAATCCACATGTTCAGTGATTCCATTTCCAAACCTACGTAAAACACCACATATATATTTCTTATGCACACAGGTTCAGATTATAATCTCAGACAGCGCAAGCTGTCACATCTGGCATTCAACCTTACTGGGTTAATATTTCATATCACACAGCTCCAATTCCTTATACAGATACGTATGAAACATAATGGGACCACGAACTGAGGCTGGACCTCAGGAATTATTTTGACAGATTGTACACAGACCTAGGAAAATGTGACAGCACTTTACATTTGCAACACCCAATAACACGGGAAATGGCCACGTGTGGTGGGCTTCGGCTGGAAGATAAAGTTCACGTTATGTGCTGTGTAACAGCGGGTGCCACACGTGACATCAACGGCTATAATCAGCAACTGTCTTTTAAAAATAATTAAAAAAAAATTAAATCTCTGGACATCAGCCGCAGGTAACAGGACAAGCTCAGGCTGACTACAGCTCTCGCTTGTTAGTGGTCCAAGCACATGATACTAAAGCACGACAGTTTGATCACCAGCAAGTAAGGAAAGCCAGGAGAAAGCCAAGCGCCAGCTGTAGCTGCCGGCTTGCCAGGGGCCCCACCGAGCGCAAAACAGAGAATCTGCACTGGTGGCTGTCACGCTCCAGGCTTCCCACCGGGGAAGCCGCTTAGGGGCAACCACAAGCGGCAAGGAACAAGATGAGGAACTCCCACCACGTGAAGAACACTGGTGACAAAAGCCAGCAGGGCATTACAAGTGCTCTCCCCCACCTGCGGAACAGCCCCAAAGCCACATACAGAGATGTGCACCACGCAAGTTGCAGAGGATTCAAATTCATCAACGGTGAGACAAATTAGCCTAGGAACTTGAGCTTAATGGGCTCTTTGCACATAACATTAATATTTACTTTTTACAACCACATCTAATTAAAATCACCTGGCAGCAAGAGAAGGCATAACTTTAACAGCTTGCCTTTAACCCCAAAATATTTCACTTCACTGTCCAGTTTGATAAGCTGATGTAGGGAGGGGGCAAGAAGACAAAAAACTAAGTTCAGGTTAGAGGGGTCACCCAAGAAATTATATGTTTTACGAGAGCCTGTGTTTACACGTTAGATTACTTTGTTACAGCAAACAAAAAAGTAAAGTTTGTCATAAACAAACAAAAAACCCCTGACACTAATCTAAAGGACAAGACAAACTAAAATTAAAAAATAAAAGCAAGCAAGCTTTGGGAGTCATACGCTTCAGTTCATTGCCTGTGCAAAGCCTGGGTAGGGGCAGCTGTGACTCCTGGCCTCCTACAGACAACTGAACTCAAGGCTAGAGCAACCAAAACCAATCCAAAATGTAAGTCAGGTTTGTCTTATTTTATTAAATTATAAATATAAAGAGTAAAAAGATAGGGTAATAAAGATGCTTTTTGTAGAACAAATTGCATACATTTAGCAACACCTGGAACACAGTATAACAAAAAAAATGCAGGACTTCCATTTTGGTAGCCATTCAAATGCATACTCAGAGGTCAAATGTGAGCCCATATTTCAGTTGTGTGAAGATATAACTGAAGAACAATAGAGATAACTATTTTTTTTTAAATCAACCTTAACCTAAACCCAAATATTTCATTAGATGAACTACAGTCTAAAAATGACAGCACCTGGCTAGCCTGCAAAGCAGGAAATGAGAGACTATGAACAAAACCAGCTTATCCACTGTCACCATCCAAACTTGCAAAAAAAAAATACATAAAGTAAAACAAACAACAAAACACAAAGCTTTTGGAACCGTTTTAATAATGTAACATAATTTTAGACAGGTAAATTTGCTTCTTTAATTTGTTAACCTCACAGTATCATGCCTTGAACATGAATCCAGTACAATTCCACAGTTGCACTCCCTTCACTTTTGGTTGGGGCTTGTCTCTGGCACTGCTAGACAACCAAGCCCGCGTTTTGGAAAATTTGTAATGTAACTTTCCCAAAGCACTGCCATGGGATGCCTATATGCTGTCCCATCATTACTCAGCTCAGATACAACTTGGCATCAATCATTTTGTTTTTACAGCACTCCACAATCGCACCCAGCCTCTTCCCACTAGAGATGAAGAGGACCCTGTTCTCAAGAACTTACAGTCTAAAATTAGATGCAATACAACAAGTGAGGGTAACAGCAGAGAAGAATGAGGGTTACAGGAGCAAAGTCAGGCAACCGCTCATCCGAGAGATACGTGCATCTTGGTAGTTCAATTAAAAAAAATAATTCACTCTATATAGGCACCAGCTTCCCTCTATATGGCCATTATGGAAGAGATAAGTGAACACAGAAAGGGTTGACTAAAGGATGGAGGGCGCTCTCGGGTTAAGGAAGGTCTCTCCCGTTTCTTGAGCTCATTCTTCCCGCTGCATTCCTTGGCTGATATGTCAAAGGCACCACCAGATATGTCAGCTATGTCAGAGCACCAGAATCTCTTCCATTGTGACATCACAGACGCGATGGCTTGTGAGATCACAATGAGCAAGGCCGAAGGCGCTGATTACTTAGGGAAGCACTTGCTGGGGCTATCGCACCCTATGAGGCTGGGAAACAAACACATCTCAGTTCACTTGACAACACAGTGAAACACGCACAAGACTCCACACCGCCAGGACTCAAACTCGTCTGAACAGACCACCCAGAAGCCGTCCCAAAGATGCACAGTACAATTCCACTCCAATTTTATCAGGCCACCTCTGCTAGGCAACCCACTTTTGTCAGCTCCTTGACTGGTCTCCTAAGACAGGCTTTGCTGTGTATTTTTAAACCTCCTCCAAGAGTAACTGCAGACAGGCAAACAGGTCTAAGCTGGAGTCTGAAGAAGTTCCACACAGTAAAGGACTGGTCATTTAGAGGAAATGTAGAGGAAGGAAACAACAAAAATTAAAACAAAGCAGCAACAACAGAGATGCATACAGCAAAAGACTGGAAAGTCACAGTGGAAGAGCAGATTTGGTATTAAGGAAAAGAATGGTTGCAGAGGATCAGACCAAGAATCCTCTAGCCCAGTCACTCGCCTCTGCGTGGGAGTCATAAAGAAAATGCGCCAGGGTGGAGCTACACAAAATGGGGGTAACCAAGCCAATAGGTCTGGGAGGCCAAAAGGAGGCAGGCCTGTCCTCCCCTCTCAGTCTTACTCTCCTGCTGATTTCCCTACACCAGTTCCTGAGCTTGTATGGCCCCTCTGTGAGCCAATTCAACCACAGGAACCTATAAAAGGACTAATGCAGCCAGAATAAAACACAATTAAAACAAGATAGTTTCCTGCTGGTTTAGTGAGACGAATCAGCTCGGGGTCAGGCTGGATGAGTGCCAAAGCTCAAAGGAGAGGATGGGCCCACAGAAGCAGGAGGAAGATGAGCCACTGGGAGCTGTTGGTCAGCTCAGCCGCTCACCCAGCCACGTACTCAGACCAGGATACGTACACCTGGGATGGCGTGGCACTTTGCAGGAAATGGAGAAGGTATCTTGGCTCTAGCAGCACAAACACATAAAACTTGAAGTCGGAAAGCCCATCGGACCATCCTGTCTGAACCTCATGTAATGCTGGCCATAAAGTTTCCACTTCATTACTCCTGAATTGAGCCCAAAGGCTTGAACACCTTTCAGAAAAGTTTCTGGCCTTGAATTGCAGCATCAAGTATGGAGGCTCCCCACTACCTTCAGACAGCTCGTTCCAATGGTCAATCTATTCGCTGTCAAAAAAATAACACATCTTAGTTTTCATTCATACTTTCCCAGCCCTGGTCTTTGGAGCAAGTTCTGAAATTTATGGCATTTCAGTGCCCTCAATCCACAGCAGAGCTCCTAGTGCCAGGAGTAAGAGATTTGTAGCTACTACGCTTCTAGTCAGTAAAAGCTACTATCACATATTGGCCTAATTTAGTGGAAAGGAGATGTAGCAGGCCACCCTTTGTTTAATGGAATCTAGCACGCATAATTACTTGATTTTCATACACATGAATGCCACAGTTGTTCACACCACTTATACAGCTGCACACCTTCGTTATCTGAAAAATGAACTTGAAGGTTAACACCCGAGAGTGCCAAATAAATCTCAGCCTGGATTCAGGGAGACAACACTTGCATTGCTCAATACACTGGTTGCTTTTGATCTTCACAAATGAACTCCAAAAGTGTTAAAAAAGTCTGTATTCTGTTAAAGCTCTGTCCTGGTAGACAGGCAAATGCTCCAAGCAAGGCAGCAGCTACAGTGGGGCATGGTTTCCATACAACCCAGTCTCAGTGAGCCTGGAAAACCAGCCAGTGAAGACATTGACCCTAACACTCAACCACAAAAAAAACCAACCAAACAAACAAAAAAACCACAACTGTAACAAATACAGCTGAAATTAAAAAAAAAAAAGAATTTTTTTTTTTTTGGTTGGGAGTGAAGTATCTTTACCTGCATAACATACCTGGAGAGAATGCAACTTCTCAGGTGGCATTTGGCCAACACAGGTAACTTCTCTTAGGGGAGAGAAAAGTTGCCAAATGGTATCTAGCAGCAACAGCCAGCACCTCTGCTCTAGGTTACGCTTTGAGAGCCACAACTTGTTCTCTTCTCCCCTCATCTGCCTGCTTGCCATTGCACCATACTGATATATTAGCTCAGCCCTGCTAGAGTAAAACACCAGGAGTCTCCGCGATGACCACTTCCAGCAATAACACGTGCTTCGGATCCAAGGACAGACTTGTGACAAATGCATAGTTGCTTAATAGCCTTCAGTGTTCTCCTATAAGTACAGTCAGAGTGGCTGGTCCTACACCGTTTACCTGAACTTCACCAGACCTGCACTCTGCAGTCTTGAGGCCCTTTACTGGAGGTGGCTACTGGATTGATACCCAGGGAGAGTCAAGTGCAAAAACTTAACACATTTAAGTCTCTTCCAGAGCTCCATTTCCAAAATTTAAGGGGGAGGCAGGGGGTGAGGGAGAATAAATAAAATCAAGGCCTACCAAAGTTAGCAGAGCCAAAACAAGACAAGCACCAGAACAGCTGTAATCGGGCCTCCTAAAGGAATCAAGTTAAGTATCTCTCAACTGCAGACCAGAAACTTTAGGTCATATTAGTGTATACTTAATCCAAGGACTTCTTTATTTAGCATCAAGCACATGAGCATTTTCTTTTTAATGCTTTAATGGGTTTCTTCTTTTGGATTTTGGTAACAGTCAAATCTGTCTGGCTCTTTTTTAAAAAAAACGAACAAAAAAACCCACCCCAACACACCATTCATGTGGAGCAACCCAAAGTCTGAGATGAACAAAAACCATAAAAGGGCCACTCTTTGAAACAAGACAGGCATTCAGTCCACACTATAAACTAACATGAAAATTCAGCTGCAAAGGCCAGAATTCAGTACTTGAAAAGGGAAACAAAAATATCTGAAATCAAATTTCCCAAGCCCACAGACTGAAAAGTAACCAACTGGACTTCTAACACATTACTTATTTTAAGGACAATTCATTCTTGGAAGTAAAAGTTCAAATGCCAACTTTAACATCAAGTGATATGAGATGCTACAATGTTGCAAAGAGCAAATAAAAGATAAAATAAAGTCAAGTTACCATTAAAAAAAATAATCCTCAAACAACTATCTAACAGTATCTGATGGGACAAGTGCCTTTGCGATGTACCTGCCCAGGGCCCTGCGCACCTCATCCTTCCTGCGGCACAGTGCAAGCATTAACCTATTAGAAAACTTGCTGGTCCCTCGCATCACTGTTGAAAGAATATTAAGAGTTCAGACTAAGCAGCAGCTGTCAATCCACCCATTTCTGAAACCAGAAGCTCAATAAGGAAAGAGATAAGTAAAAAAGTAGTAAAACAAACGTCAGACTTATTAGCAAACAGGCCAGCAATGACCACGTAAATCCACCAGACACAGGACTTGTAAAAGAGAGAACATAAGGAGTAAACGACAACACCTCTTCATGTATCTCAGTTTAGAAGAAACACCTGTAACGGCACAGCAGCAAGAAAAGAACAGGAGAAGAGATTCCTACTGCCAGTCAGGAAAGAAGTAAACAGATCCTGCACTTCTAAGCCTTCTCAAGTTTACTTCAGTCTCAAGATCTGAGACAGGTGACCAGTTCAATCTCACAGGATAAAAGAAAAACAGGAAAAAAAAATTTAAAAAAAAATAAAAATCAAACCTCCTACTCCCCATCACCGCCGTCTGTGAACCTCCACATCCCAAAAGGAACGCGAAAAACCCTCCTCGCTGCCGCCTCTCGCTCACCCCGCGCACGCCCCCCGCTCCCCGGGGAGACACGTTCTTCCCCCTCCTCGAGCCCGAACAGCGACTGACCCCGCTCCGGCCGGGACCCGGGGGGGCCGCCGCCGCCGCCACCCTCCAGACCTCCACCCAAGGCAGAGCCCGGGGAGCGGAGGGCCCGGCGGCCCCGAGCTCCACCAGAGAGGAGCCCGGGGCTCGGCGTCGAGCGGACGAGGCGCCGCCACGCCTGCCCGCC
>NW_010973284.1:9329135-9348755 GCF_000737465.1 Haliaeetus leucocephalus | reverse complement strand
CGCCGACGCCGCGCCGGGTCCCCGGGCGCCGGCCCGCGGTGGCCGCCCCTTCCCCTCCCCACCGGCTCACCTCCTCCTGTCTCCCGGGGCCGCCCCTTGCTCGCCCCCCGTGGGGCCCCCAGCGCCACCTCCCCCCGGCCCCGGAGGCCTCCCCTCTCTGTGCGCCGCCCGGGCCCCAGCGAGCCCAGCGTTGGGCTGTAAATGTCATATCACGCAAGCGGAGATTTCGCGTGGGCTGCAGCGGGGAGAGGGCACGTCCCCTGTGCCGCGGCGGCTCCGGCTGCGGGTGCGGGTCTCGCCGGGGACCCCTCTGCAGGGGTCTCTCCTGGCCCCCGCTGCTGCCGCCGGCCTCACGGCACCGCTTGGCTTCCTTCCGGATCAGGGCGGCGATGCCGGCGCTGGTAGCTCTCTGTCGGTCTTCACGGTGGCCGGGTAGGGCTGCACCAGTAACCGCAGCTGATGCTGGCCAGCGTTTCCTCCCTCCGTTTCATTTGGATGAAGTCAAAGTCAGGTCCCTCGGCAAGCCTGGGGCTGTCTTTCCTCCCCCTCGCTTGGACGTCGGTCACCGGCTGCCAGTTCTGCTGTGTTCGTGCAGCTCTCTGATCCTAAACCTGTGTCTGGACCTTGCCCGGTCTCCGCCAGACACCCCTAAGCTGTGGCACCTCCTCCCCACGCACGTGGCTGGCACCCTCAGCCAGGACACGCGCATCTTACCTGCGATGATGCCTAATCTTCAGCCTACTGCCGCATCTGTGACCCTTGGAAAGCGCAGCTGCGATGACAAGCCTGCTAGCCGGGGCCATTCCCTGCTTTGCTTCCTTCCTTGCCCCCCCACATTAACTCACGCCTCCACATTTCAAGCCAGCAGCTCCTTTGCACCGTCCCTCATACTCCACATGCGTGCAAAGAGCAAACTCCTTTTTATGTCACAAACCGGTCATCGGTTGAGTCACCGACTCGCACAAACAGGACTGCGAGGGATCCTAGAGGTCACCTCACCCGCCCTCTGCCCGCAGGCAGGAGCAGTCCTACCTCTCTGTCATCTTGCTGTCCTCTTCAAACCATCCCTTAAGCCTTTCTCTGGCTCCATGCCTTAAAATATTGGACAAAGGTAAGCACCAGAGTGCAGAGATCACTGACTGCCGCTCCACGCAAGGTGGGCTGTGCACACTGTCCCGGCTACCTGGCCAGGTATGCCTGGTGCCCCTGCCTTTAATTGCATTGCCAGCTCTTCAGGCTGGATTTATCTTTTTGCTCTCTTTGTATGCAGCCTTGAACTTGGGAGGCCTGAATCATGAAAGTAGCATGTCAGAACCATAAAAATACCAACAGCAAACCATTTAATAATAGAAAGAATTCCTTTAAGCCCTCTTAGATTTGGCATCTCTCAGCCTCCCACCCACATAAGCAAGGATAATGTGAAGTTTTACTTCTAAGCTTAGCTGTATCGCTGTGATTTGTCAAGCCTTTGGTGACTGATGTATGGTTTGCCAGGAGTCCAGGAGAGCGAATTGAAGGCCTTTGTGCTGTGGCATTCCTTGAACGATCTGTCCCTGCCCCTCCTTATCAGGGATGGAAACTGGCTGAGACGTGCTTGAAATTACGCTGCAGCCCCAAAGCTTGAAATTTAGGGCT
Source organism: Haliaeetus leucocephalus (assembly GCF_000737465.1). Classification (NCBI taxonomy): domain Eukaryota; kingdom Metazoa; phylum Chordata; class Aves; order Accipitriformes; family Accipitridae; genus Haliaeetus; species Haliaeetus leucocephalus. The sequence goes on along the minus strand of NW_010973284.1, from coordinate 9,347,120 downwards.
CGCAGCCTGCCTGTGTTTCTAGAAGGATGAGAGAGAGGAGGCCTTTTCACTGCTGACCTCTGCATCTAGCAGTAAAAAAAATTTTTTTTCTCAGTCTAGACAAACAATGAATGGCTCATAGATGTGTTCCTGTCCTTTTTTCATCAGCCAAGCCCCGTGCTGTTTCCCAGGTTTGTCAGGCAGCACAGCAGGCAGGAGATTTCCTCCTGCCCATTTTTTGGGGGGGAGGAACCCCTTTTCCCAGCTGAGCATCTTCAATAACCTGGGGCCACAACCTGGCTTCTGCCAGCCTCAGTGACCCTTGTGAGATCTGTACAAGTTGTCCTCCAAAGACTGCAAAGACAGCAACGCGATTCCCTTCAGCAAGTGCACTTTCAAAGAGGTCGTTTTTTCTGGCACAGCTATCAGCTGCCAAAGAAGGCACCCAAACCAGTTTGAGGAGAGGCATGTTTTATTAAATATTGTCACTGTTTCTGTAGTGTTCATATCTGAGCCTGTCTTATGTGAGTGTGCATGTCTTACATGAACACTGCAGGCCACTGAAAATGTCACCTACAGATTAATCTGGCTCACTCCAGGCTTCTGGAAAAATGAACGAGGGTGATCTACTGAGGGCCCATCAATGCACAGGGCCCCTGTAGCATCCTCGCTGGGAACGGCTCCCTTCCCCAGGGGACTCAGTCAGTGGCAGAGGTAGGAACTGCAAAGGTGGACAACTGCCATGGGGCCCTGGGCAAGCAATGCTGAGAAACTGCTTCATGCAGATTGGGCAAAGTGGGCAAAAGGGCTCGTAGCTGCTGATCAGGGTCACGTTATTTATTCCTGGTAGCACAGCCCATGCCAGTCCCGCTACCCCGTTGCCTCAGGACCAGCAGAATCAGCCCTCCGTCAGTCCGAGAGCAAGCGAGTGTGTTTCAGGAGCTGCTCTGGTGTCTTAATTGCTTGTCCTACTTTAGAGATTTTGGGATGGCTAGAAGCAGCCCAGAAGGAATAAGGTGCACGCTGGGGCAGTGTCTGGGCTGTCCTGGTTTACACTAAGAACTATCTTCGAACCCTGGGTGGAAAGGGCAGCTCGAAGCTTCCAGCTGTGCCCCCCCTCCTATGGCTGGATCCCCTGTGCTGCCACCAGCAGATGCAGCAGCCTGGTCTACAGTTACCTGTAAGTTTTATTTGTTACAAACCCCAACACTTTCCTAACAAAGCATCATTTCATTCAGCACAGATGTGCAGCCACCTCTGGGCTGACGGATGGACAGGGCTTTACGAGAAGGCAGCAAACTGGTGGGGCAGGGTAAGGCAGAAAATACAGAATAACACACACATTCCCCCCACCCCCCCACCCCCCTGTGGCAGCTCCAGGGGATCCTTCATGTGAATAAAGGGCTGAGCCCATCGTAGCCCGAGATGGACTACCAGGTCGCTGCCTACGGCTGAGTCAGCACAGAGGAGGAGAGAGGGTCCCACCGACTGCCTCCCCAGCCTTGCTCCCGGTACCTCCTTCCCAAGGGCCCACAGCTCCTTTAAAAGCAATGGGATGTTACATGATTACAGCACAAAGAAACATCACCTCATTTTAAAGGCGACTCTGTTAGTTCTGTTCAGCTGCTTATGCTGAATGCAACTTTTAAATGTCTTATAATACACATGACAAGTAGTCTTGTATCACTGTTTTCTACTTAACAAGTTAATAACGTGCCAACCCAAATCCTTCAGTTACTAATGCCACCGGTGGGACTCATTAACCAACGTGAACACATATTTAAGGGAATACTAATATTCACAACGTACATTTTTATATTCATGTTGTCATTCTTGAAACCACAGCTCAGTTCATGTATTCTGTTGAAACATTTGTTTGCAGAGGATTTCTCTCTCCCTTTTCCTCTAAACACATACACTACCACTGGGGTATCATTCTGGTGAATGATATTAATGACAGCTTGTCATCATGGAAAGCTATTCCTAGCTGTCAATTAAAGGGTGTTTTGAAAGAAAGCGGCTCATTCAACCCCGGTGGGAGCAAGTGTGTCTCATTGTTTGACAGTGACCCCCTTGATGAATTTGGGAGCAGCGGCAACAGCAGGTCTGTGGGGCCGGGAGGTTTGCAGATGCAGCACAGGGCTCTTGGGTGATAAGGACAGGAGATTTTAAAGGTGCTGATGTCCTCCACAAAGGAAAGGCAAAAGAGGATTTCAGATCACAAAAGCAATCCACATGTAGGTGTATAGGCTGGGAAAGGAACCCCAGGGTTACCGAGCCATTCTCTTCCATCTTGTAATATAATTTCCCATCCAACATCCCAGTAATTTATCAACCTCCATCTTCACATACGTGTGTTTACTTGCCCATGCTAACCCAAGCAGAAGGCTTCTTCAGGTCTTCTCTGCCTGACAGATGGGAAACTTCCTCTAATTCCCAGATAAAATGTGTTCATATCTAGTTTACACTAATTTACTCTGGCAAAATGATCCTTTGCTTTAACTTGCGGGGGTTTTTCCTCCCCGGTGTATTTATAGGCAGCTCTCAGATCCCAGTCATCTTTGTCATCTTTGTTTTGCTGGGCTAAACAAACCGTTTTATTCTTGTGCCTCCTCACCACCTTAGCTTTCCATTTCCCACACCATCTTAGTAGACCTCCTCTGCACCTGCTCCAGTTTCAATTAAATTTTCTTGAGCATGACTGGCCAGACTGGTACGTGGTATTCCTGAGCTGGGCTCCAAGGCCTCGTACAATATTTGTCACTTGACCCTATAAATATCACTCATATAAACATGCTTGATTTCTATATTTCCCCCCTCAACAGGGTGGTCCACTCTCAGGGCTTTCTTGTTCCTTTTATTTTCCTAAGCACTCCTTGCACAGTAATAAAAATGTACAGACTCAGTGGGGATCTGTTTTAACTTCAAATGTGCTGATTCAGTTCAAAAACCATTAATTCAGCGGGAATCAGGGCCATGGGGTGGAAATCCTTTTCCAGTTAAAACAGAGGTGAGAGGGACAGCCTTTGGCAGGCTAGGAAATAAAGTGCGTTAGAAAAACATAGCAGGACATCAGAAAGTGGCTATTGACTGGGCCATATTAACAGAGGTCCAGGGAGTCTTGGACATTTCAGATCAGGACAGGACGTCTCTGTGGAAGGTCTGCTGGAGCTTGGACTTGGGCAAAGCTCTGGGGTTTGATGCATGGGAGCATTACATTTCTCTAGCCTGTGCTTTGCTGGGTTGGTCCCTGCTGGACCTCACATTGATGGAACATGCAAGGCACTGTATGAAGCTGGACAGACAGGCTGCTCCTGTCTCTAAAATATCCCCCATTATTCAAGAGAGCAGGAGGATGCAATGAAATGCAGAGCAAATGCAAACAACTGCGTAGCTTGGGCTGCACACAACCACGGTTCTCCTCTGCAGGGGTGCGGTGTGACCGCCCCGGGCTCACGGGGCTTGGTGCTGGACGTGAAACTACCACCAATGCGTGTGCTTCAGAAAGCAGGAGCACCCCTGGGTAGGTGGCTTGGGTAAGGAGGGAGGGTGGAAAGTGCCCAGTGAATCCAGCTTTTGCCCCTTACCCTCACTTTGTATGTGGGATGAGGAGAAAAACTACCTATGGGTGTCAGGAAGGTGTCAGCACCAAAGCACAAAATAAAACGACCACTCACCAGAGCATTTCCACAAGATGTTTGACCGAAGGAAAACATAGGCTGAACATCAGGAGAAATTTCCTGAGGCTACGATGCATTAAATTGTGGGATCACCTCCCGAGAGGAGCGGTGGGAACCATGAAACCAGCCACTTACAGCACCGTAAAACATCCCATCGGTGCCAACCCCATTCCGGTTCAAGGGAGCTGCACTGAATCATCTACCATGCCTTTTCCAACTCTCCCTCCTAAAAATCAGACCCAAGAAGTACAAAGAAAGAAGGACAAACAGTGATGTCAATTTGCTAAAGAAATACAACCTTTTTTACATTACTGTATGCCATAAAACCCTTGTGCTTGCACTGTATACTTAATCTTGATATTCCAATGCCATCCACAAAAAAATTCAGGCTTAACCCTCACAGTTTATATTGTCACTATAAATGCTGGTAAAAAAATATTGTACAGTTGGGTGCAGTTTATTCTTTATATTTTAATGGCTATAGCAAAACTCCATTGCTAACTAGTAAAAAAAAATTAAAAAAAAAAAAAAGTTGAATGTGTTTTACAGCTATGTCGTCATGGGAAAGCTGTATTTCAAAGTGAGGGCATCAACAGCAGTGAAATGGGACATTTTTAAACATTTTAAACATTTTTAATGGGACATTAAAAAAACCCACTTCACCAAAATCTCTTTGCCAGTATTTTAGCTAATAGGGTTGCAGTGTATAAAGGAAGGGTTCTGACGCCTGCACAGGCCACCCAATACTGAGCCGCTGCTCAAGTGTCTTGAACTCTAAGTGTAAATGGAAAAAACATCTAAAATTAAGCGTTTCTCCTGGAGGAACAAATTGCTGATAAAGCAAATCTTCCCATAGGACAAGCACACCTGCTGGAAGGTAGAGAGACATTTTTATGTGTGGGATTTTAACTCGAGATAAAATACTTTTCACGGGCAGTCATATGGAAGACAGCTGGCCAAAAATAATAATAAAGGAATTTGTGTCCCTTGGGAAATTCTGAGGTTTCAAAAAATATGATTTTTGACCTAAGCAGGGACAAAAAGTTTAGCACTCTGATTTTTTTCATTTAATGACATATTCCCAAATAAAAATAGTATTTTTCTTTTCACTTTACCACTTTGACGTTTCTTTTCTTTTATTATTACATAATTCTAGAAGTCTAAACCATCCATTACGCCACACTGTTACGTTTCGTTATACCGTACATTACATCGACAAGCATAATCTCCACCCTTTTTTAAGATCCCTATTAAATCAGCTAAGTTTCTTCCCGAAACCGAATATCAGGAATGACGAGGATCCCTTCCCCAAGCCGGGGCGATGATGGGTTTTGACTGCTATTTTTCAAAAGCGCTTTTAAAAGATGGACATAAGAGACTAGAGCAGCCAGGCAGAAGAGAAGCGCCCAGCACAATCCGAACAAGCACAGGGAACTTGATTGTTGACAAGACCTGAAGTAGCTCTCGGGCTGATGGCTGGAAGGAAAATGGCCTGGCACAAGCCCGTTGTCACTGGTGGTTTGATTCTTGCTGCGGGCAGGGAAGCGAAACTTCGCAAAGGAAAAATATCGTACCCAGAGAGCACCTGGCTCCCCCTCAGCTCAGGAGACCCTGTGTTTTTGGCCAAGAGCTTGGACCGAAAGGGGTATAAATGTATAACACAGGAGTAAAACAATACTGTCAGAAGGAGATGAGAAGAAAATCATATGAACATTTTGGATAATTTCTCAGCAAAACCTTGGATAATGTTGATACATCCTAGGAAATGCTTCCAGTTACTCCCATCAGCATTTTCTGGTAGAAAACTGGTCTGCTGGAAAAAAATTGACCTGCTCTACCATGAAATCTTTTATGTTCATTATTTGTTTGGACTCAGCCGTGATTTTCAGTGCTATGCAAAACTCCTTGGATCCAAAAATCCTCTAAACTGCCCCGTAGAAACTAAATAATTACCTGGCTAGCACTAGCCACTGCTGCTCCAAGTGTCCAGAGGCCAGGTCTTTAGAGTATTTCCTAAATTCCTGGCCAAAGCGGCTCCTTTCACCAAACATAAGGTCTCGCCTCTCTCTCCAGAAACACGCGCCTCCAAAGGACAGCTGCGTTCGCTGGGAGGGAGGTGTGTAAGGGGTTACTCCCTGGTGTAAGGGGCTGAGAGTCAGACCCTTGCTCTCACACACCTTCTGTCTACACTGCTTTAATTTCCCCATCGTCTCCCCTTCTGTTTATTCTATTTTCTGCCTCTTTGTCTTTCCTCTCTAGTGTTTGGAGACCCTCTTTCCTCTTCCAGCCTCTCTCTTCCTCCCATCGTTTCCCCCAGCTCACTCCTTCCTTCCTTTCTTTCTTCTTTCCTTCCTTCTTAGCTCTCTCCCTGGAGTTTCTATTCTCTTTTCCCTCCTGCCTGTTGTCCACCAGGACTTCCCCTTCTGCCACCGGAGGCACCTAGTCTGCCAGGGGAAGGGAGGAGAAGGACGTGCCATGTCCAGACAAGCCTGAGACACAGACATCCCCCTTGCCTGGGGACCAGTCACAGCTCCTGCAGCGCCTGCTGTGTGGATTGCCACGTAGGGGTGGGAACCCCTAAGGGGACCTGGGAGACAGCACAGGGGGGTCTAAAGGCTGGAGACCTTGGCCTCTGTGCTTGCAAGTGTCCTCTGAAACCCAAGAGAAGGAGCCTGCGAGAGTGAGCAGCGCATCCTCGCCTGGACCTCCTCCCTTGTTACAGCCCTGAAGTAGCCGAGCTTTGAAATATCAAAATTGCTTTTCCTCCGAAATATTCTCACTTATGTTGGCTGCCATCAAAAAGCACAGCTGAGACTGCTGAAATTCATCACACCTGTGACCCACGGTGGAGGTAGAGACAGCTCCTCCAGCTGAAGAGGCCAGTGTAGTGATGTGCTACCTTATCTCTAGTGCCACTGACTTCGGTCTATTTAATTTTCCCTTTGATTTTAATATAGATTTATTGAAAACAACAGTTATCAAAACAAACTGCGCTGGCAAATTGGTGTTCGTCTGTAGCTGTACAAGCACCTATAAAGCTGCCAGCGTATGAAATAAATGGTGCTATATGGGAGGTCAGTTATTGCAATAGAAGTTCCCCAAGGATTTGCACTGGGCAGTTTAATATTTTTCTTATTACCCTCTTTTCTTTTCTACTATTTATGCCTTTCTGTTTAAATTTAAAACATACAGCCATCTGCCAAGACAAGCCTCTCTGATAAAATCATCTCTGGTAAACCTTTTCATGAGTAGGCTTCCCTCAGAGTACCAGCAAATACTGACGTGTCCTGTTCAAAAGGCAGGCAAACGGGGACGGGGGGGGGCAAGTTTTCTTCCCAAAAAGCTTCACCACCTAGGCTAGCTCTTTTTTTCCCCATCCTTTTGAAAGGGTTTGTCCTTACCTCATGCTCCTTGAAAAAAAACCCACTGTTTAAAACCCTGCTTCTTGCCACATTATTTAACCTCCATTCAAATTCTGTGGCAGTATCCCACCTTACACAAATTGTACCTGGTATCTGTGGGCTCCTCCCTACACATGGTTCTAAAAAAATCAAATCCAATCATAGTCTAAACCCGTTCATCAGAAGAGATAAAAGGGTTTCTCTACCGATCTCCACATCAGGAGAACACAAATCAAATAACATAACTGTCAAATGAGGAGATGAGGTGTTTAAATGCCTATAGAAATAGGAACTCTAATTACGGAAACATCTATAATGTAACTAATATTATTTACATTAGAGCGATGCTAATCCAGACGAGGGTTAATGTCCCTGCTCCTAAAACATTACAGTTTAAATAGACAAGAGACAGTGAGAGGATGGAGGGGAGCATCAGCATGCTCATTCCTGCTCAAAGATGAGGGATGGAGGCAAACTCCTCACGACAGAAGAGGATGAAAGGGAGCCAAAATGTGCAATAATGAAGATGAGTTTAGATGCAGCCAGAGAGAGCAAGTGACTTGCTCAGCCTCACACAAGCTGCCGGGGGGTGGTGGTGGAAAATGAATAGAAACCGTGGATGGCTTATATGAGTCTCTCACAAAAACATTACTCGTTAGTGGGCAGTGCTTGGATCTCACTGAGTCATGGGCAGTCTTGCACTGTGCTCTGCAAACATCCAGTTCACTGGGAATCAGCTCCTACTGCAACTTTTAAAGCCAGGCTGGCAGGTTTTCAGACCAGGCTGCTCCAGGTGGAACTTCGTCTCCCTGTGAGAGGCACCAGCCATCATCTGGGGGCTCCAGGGAACAAGGCATCTTGCTTCGGTTGACAGAGAAAGGGTCAAGCTGATGGAGAGCAAGCAAAGCTCTCCGTCCTCTGGACCTCTGGACTGATTCACTGCTCAGCCTGTCAACATGCAGGCAACTCACCCCGTGCTCAGAATTGAACCTCCTGGCCTTAAAGTCTGCTCTCTGGAGGACCTCAGCCAGCTTGCCCAGGCCAAAAGCCTCCTACTCAGAATTCTAAGTCCGTACAAATTGGGGGCAAAACATTAATGCAAGTGCTTTGTCCTTTATCCACTGTGGCCTCCAGCTCTGGCAGCTGTTTCCCAACTTCACAGAGCACTGATGAGAGAACATATTCTCCTTCTCCTCTATCCTCCCCCTTCCCGCTGTCTTCTCAGTGCAAAAGCTCAACACTTGCAGCTACCAGTCCTTTAGAGACCACTTGAGGTCCTGCCTGCCTGGCCAAGCTACCCCAATACATCGTGGGGTTGGATGTGACCTGTTTAGACCATATTCCATTTGATGTGAGTTGCTGAAGTGAAGACAGGAAGAGCAAATATGACCTTCTATAGATAAAGCTATTGCAATATCAGATATAGCTCTGATCTCTTCTTAAGGGACCTCAAACATTTCTCATCCCCTTCAGAAAACAGCTGTAAAGAATACCAGTCCCACACACCTAAAATGAGATTAAAATCTTCTGCATTTGGAGGGAAAGGATCCACACAATTTGGCACTGGACCCAGCAGATTTTCCAAGGCTCTAGTAACAGTTCAGCACAAAAGGGGAAGCCAGCAGACGAGAAGCAGAGCATTAACAAGTCTGAATGACACGTGCAGCCAGATTGTCTGCTTCGCTGACAATTGATGCCATCCCTATTACTGGGAAAATATTGTAAGCATGCTTCCATAGCGCTCTGCAGCTTATTGCTACAGATAGCCAGTGTTTCTTGTTATGGCTTATGGCTTTTGTGAGCTGGTGTAAAATGGCTTGCTGTTCCCATGCCTGAGTTTACTGGTGGAGGCAGTCGATGCACAGCCAGAGCATGCCTCTCCAAGCATCTTGTATGCTTTGGAATTCTGCAAAATAGCAACTGTATTATAAATACTCCTCTGGCACAGCTAAAGAGACAGTCTTCACTAGAGAAGCTCACTGTTAATTCTCACTGTTGAGGATCAAATACGTGACAAGGGCGAGGGAGTCCCACAAACAAGATCTTCTGAACTTGTACAAGGAGCGCACAAGGACCTCCGCAGATGCTCCTCTAAATGGGATCATTGGGAAGCCCAAGGCTCAGGTATTTAAGCTAGACAATTTATTCTCACCATCTCAGCAGCACTGGAAGAAGAGCAAGAGGGAAAGCCGGGGGGGCAGCAGCCCCTGGGCAGCAGGAAGGTGCAGGTGAGCACCCCACAGCAGCCTTGGGGCAGGCAGCAGAGGGCTGAAGGAGTGGATCCAGGCAGACAGGGACCATGGGTGATTGTCTCGAGTAAGGCTCTGCTACAAAAACCAGTTGAGAAACAGAGTCCTAGAGCAGTCCCCTTGTTTCTGTTGATATTCCCTCTTCACTCTCACTCTCCGTTTCTTTTTCTTTCACTCCTGAAGTATCTCGTAGGGAAAGACAAGCAGTTTGCCTCTTCTGGCAGTGGAGATGTGACACAAGCATGTGGTTTCACATCTTCACGTCCCTCTTACATCCTCCACCTGCAGTCAAAAGTACCCTGTAAGGAAAACAGCTGTGGTGGGTAGGCAGAGCAGGGGTTGGGGGGAAAGGAAGGAACAAGAAGAATCGGAGGCTGAGGCAGAGCATCACTGTGAATCATAGCAATTTCCTCTGATCCTGTTTTATCATTGGGGGTGGGAATGTAAAAGATGCAGAACCTGTGTGAACAAGGTCAAATTAAATCACATTTCCAGGCTGGGGAAATTACTTTTGCCTGCAGCAAGAGAGGTGCACAACACGAATGAAGGAGGGGAGGTTCATGCCACCAGGCATGCTGTATCCAGCTAATGCAAGACAGAGGGAATTTATAATTAGCCCACTGAAATATATCCCTGCAGGATTTCAGTGGAGGGGGGTCACACCAATTGAACATGTAAGAGAAAAACCAACTGAGATCTGATTTCAAATCTATTGCTCCTTATGGAAGACAGCTCATCCTTATCTCAATGGACATGTGTTTCTGTCTAATGACATGACATTACTCAATAGGGTCAACTACCCACACATTCTGAAGACGTAAGAGAGAGACCCTGAACATCTCCAGGACAATTCAAACCTGACCCAACTTCAAGAACATCAATAGGAAAAAGACTGAGATGCTACTGAAGCTCAAGATTTCCTACAAGAGCGCACAAATTGTCAGGTCTATTTAACATCTCTTGGTCAAACCCTATGACTGTTTCTCACTGGCACAGCCTTAAGGAAGGGAGAACAATGCTATGCATAGGTGACTTGATGGACCGATGGAAGGATGAATGGAAAGGAGCTGAGGAAAGCTGCAGATGCAATGAGAAGTTCCTCCAACAATCGAGGCAGACATCTGAAGGATTGTGAGATGTGGGGCACTGGGACTGGATGGCAGAAAAAGCTAGCTAAAGATAAAGCTGGGCCAAGATGAAGAAATTTTGAGTGTATCAGTTTCTGAACAGGCTCGTGTGTGACAGAAAGCTAGCTTGTTGCACGTATTTGCCTGCTTTAAATAATTTACTGCTAGAGTAATGTGAGCTGGATTAAAGGACAAGAGAGGGGCAAGAAAAAGGAATGGGAAATGCAGGTGAGAAGTGACTTGTGAAAAAGACCGGTAGAAAGAAGACATGTTTATCAGTGGAAGATGGGTAATTTCCCAGGAGGGAAATAGTGAGAACCAGGCACAAAATCCTGGAAATCAGCAGCAGGAGTCTATCTCAGTATGAAACCAAAAATTTTCCAAAGTCATAAGAAGAGATTGTGAAAATAGTGTCTGAAGCCAGGTTTGGTGACTGAGCTAAGGAAGAGCTGGAGCTCTGGAGCACATCACCCCCTCAGAAAGGGAAGGGAGGATCCCGAGGAGGAGCGAGGCTCGGTTGGGTCTGCAGCAGCACCCTCCCTCCCGCAAGCACCCTGACGGGTACGTCAGAGTCTGAAATCTCTGCTGGGGCACCAGGTGTGCTGGGGCAGAGCAGAAGGCAGGCTGCTGGGCACTCACATGCAGCGTGGCAACAATAGGGACAGGGTCTCCTTGTGCCGTGACTCTGCTGGGGCCACGCTGCTGTGGGACCAGGATAGAGGGCTTCAGTGTGGAAGTCCCTGGCCTGACCCAAATCCCCAGGGAAGGACCGATTAGGCAGAAATGCCCGCTCCCCTGCCCTGCTGCAGGAGGGGTTTGTTTTGCCGGAGAGGAGGTTTTGCACAGACTCTTCTGCAAAGGGCAGAGGAGACAGAGATGGTGAAAGACATTTCACTCTGCTCTTGCCTGAACAGAGGCTGGTTTGTTATTTCAACCTGGATTTTCGCCTCTTCAGATTTAACCTCCAACTCCTATTAAACAGGCAGATCAGTCTAGGGAAAGAAAGTATTTATTTATTTGGTTATTATTATTTTTTCTAGGGAGGAATACCATCTGGTTGGCATGACAACGGTGCTGTGGGCCACCATAAACACTGGATCATTAGCACCAATGCATTGGGCTATTATGTAGGCTTGGCCATCAGCGCGGCTAAGGTGTGTGGGTTTATGGTGCAATCCCATTCGTATCGCAGCATGGGAATTATCACAGCAGTCACAGTAGTGAGCACTACAGCTGATGCTGAGGTCCAGCCTTACGCTGGACTAACTGCATTGGCATAAAGTGTTTTCCTTTGAAAGAAGGCAGACACAAAGCACAGGCTTGTCTTAAGTCATCTATGGCATGTGAGCTGGCTAATATCTAACGCAGTTCCTGGGCTGAACCACAAACATCACAATACTCAGCACTTTGAACTCCTAAACAACATCCCTCTGTTTTACGTAGTATCATGAGAAAATGCACGTGCATGTCAGGCACCAGTGTATTTTCTCCTAAGAATGGGCAGTTCCTATTACTACAGATGCACAGGGTGCTCAGCACGGCTCTGAATTAGATCCGCAACCTGTGTGTTCTTGGGAAAGAGCAACTTGTCTTTCTTTTTACTGTAAAGCCCCATTTCAGCTTATGTATCTGTAGTAGATATTAATAACAATCACGCTGCACTTGGCTGCTGCAAACTCTGACTGATGAGAGCAACCCTAACTCACACAAGTTTCCAATTGATTTTATCTCATGTTAGGCTCTAACTAATCACACCAGAGAGCTGCCTTAAAAGCTCACTAGATCTGTCCTGCTCAGGTTTGCTTGCCTGACTAAAAGGGAAGGTGGGGGTTGTTTCCAGTCCCCCAATGATCTGGGGTTCCCCGCTGAACTGGGGATCCCCACGTCTCAGGTAGGTGCAGCCCCGTGTCCCTCCAGGCTGCAGTGGTGGTGCTGCCCCTGCACCAGGCTGTGCAGCCTGTTTGGGCCCTGAAAGCAAACCCAACGTGTTCCCTCCCAGAGGTGCAGTCACATCAAAGACCAAGAAATAAGTAAGAAGAGCAAAGTTGTTTTGCTTTGCGTCTTGAGTTGCTCACCCTGTGCACTATGCATGGGCCAAAGCAGGAGCCACCGCTCTGAGCTGCTCTCGGACATGGCTCCAGCTTCCCCCGGCTTCCGAGGCACAGTTCAACAGCTTTGCCTTAGTTTTACTTGATCCCATTAATGACAAAAATGACAAACACATATGCTTTGCCTTTATAGCTATTTCATGCTTTGACATGATCCCGGGCAAGTTACCTATGCTGTCAGCGTGATGGATGGTGCATGGAAGGGGGGTTGGACAGGTGTAGCTCTTGTCACAGGGAAATATTTTTCCACACCATTAGCCTGTGGAACTCCTAGCAACAGGATATTGCTCAGAGAGGGATTCAAAAAAGCCCTGAAAAAAAGAGTGGATGCTTGTACAGAAAACAAGTGTCCAGTGCTGTAACAGCAAATGTTAGAAATAATTGATAGGAAAGGATGTTGCATGCTGCACATGCATAAATTGCACAACTTCGGCTACCGGAGTTTTGGAGAGAACTTTCCTCGGGAGCAGAGTGTCCCAGAAGTGCCTCATTTAGGGCTCTGGACATCTTATCCTAAGCATCTGGGTCGGCCCTCAGCTTTGGAAATGATAATATGGTTGACGTTCACTTGTGAGCAGCGCTCCTGAAATGGTTGGTATAGTTACTTGTCAGGCATCCACCATACAGTCTGCCACCTCCTTTTTGGAGAATGAATTTTCCAAGGGGAGGGTCATATAAGAAATAGTACCGCAGGACCACGGTTTATAAGGAACACTTAGTACTCATTTGCAAAATCCTGGGCATGGTCTCCACTCTGCTGTGGAGATTCGGTGATGAGCAAGATTGGAAAGTATAGGGGCATCTTGCAGCATGTCCTGAGAAGCAGAACCAGGAGGTTCTCCTTGCTCTCCTGTGTTATTCAGCAGACTTTAGAAAAGATGTAGGTGATGGTGATGATGACAGTTGAAAAGAGACACGCTTATCTGTCAGCCATGGAAAATTTTTCTAGGCTGAAGAAATTTCTCACTACTAGTCCTATGAGTCAACAAGTCATTTAAAGGACTGTTTTCTCATTCTGGGAGGACTAGTCACTGAGAGTACGCCAGCTCTAAATTTCAAACTTCTGGCAGATAGTATGATTTCAACCCTGCCTCTGCCAAATTCCTCCTCTGCAAGAGAGAGGGGATTGGCAGAGGGCGGTCACAGATGGCTCAGAAGAGGAAGAGTTCCCATATTAGAGCTCTCCTGAGCTACGGGACAACCCTTACACCAACCGCTAGAGTAAAGGCCAGACCAGCTGCTAAGACCAGAATAATGCTCCCAAACTCCTAGGTCAATCAATCTTCATCTCAGATGAAGTATCTTCATCTCAGATGTCCTTCCTAACAGCACCAGAGAGTGAGACGTGGCGAACTGCAGAGGCTTCAGACTCCTGTCCTCCTGGAGCGTAGCCACCAGCTTATCGACTCTTAAACCAGGGCCACGGCTCTGACAAAACCAGGAGACAAAAACATTTGGAGAGCAGGGACTACCGCCGCTGGCAGCACTTCCCAGCATCTTCTCCCAGGAGGGGAGAAGTGGTCCTTCTCCCAGCTGGGAGGGCAGGGCGGTGGTGGCACGCTGCTGGGACACGCTGGCTGTAGCCAGCAGAGGGCATGGAGATTACACATGCCACCCACACCGTGCTGGAAGCCATAGCTGCCTTGAAACCTCATTGCGATAAAAAAAGGGGGGGGGCTACAATTAATTAATGAATTAATTTGCCATTTTCCCCTCCTCCACCCATACTGCAGATGAAAGGACACAAGGGATGGCCTGGGTCTGGCGGAGGTGATGGTGACGGTGACTTCAGGACGCGGTCCCATACCTGCAGAATTTCGGCACTTTCTCGGGGTGTCGCTTTTCAGGGGACGCACAGCATCGCGACAGGGCAGTTCCCAACAAATGCAACGCGCTCCCATGGCATCCCAATGTGCCGCTGGTAGGCGTGCGATACAGTTTTGCTCCATGTTTTCTCTAGTTGCTGCTACAATTTATCGTATTTCTCAATCTTATTTTATAAAATAGCAGCTAGAGGACATAACAATGAGTGAGGGAGTCTCTTGTTTTAAGAATTTGTATGTTGGTATTGTCAGAATGCAGCATGCTTCCAGTCAAGGCACTGTTCGCGGTGGAATTTACATGTACACTTGACTTTATGTATTATTGGTAATCCTACTGAAATCTGTATGCAAAAAGTTAAGTGCATCTAATCAACTCTGTAGGTTCAGGATTGTATATATTAATTTAATTTAGACTTCAGTATTTAGAACAGCATTTGCAATGAGAAGGTACAGCACTGTGATAGCCCATAACAATCTCAAATTTTGTTTTACTGTTAAATGCAAAAAAAAAAAAAAAGGAAATTGAGGTGTCCCCTATTACTCCTAAACATGAGCAATACATGCAAAGTTAAATCAGATGTTCAAAGTTATTTTAGGGTCCAAATTATCAGTGTAGAATATATTTCAGTGGAAATTTTTCCTATGGGCCTCTGTGCATATCACAGCTCCATAGTGGTGCAGGAGTCCATGTTTATGGATCCATTTTCAGGATCAAAACCCTCATTAGTAATACAGATTAATGGTAATTACAAATATAAATAACTTGAGTGTATCTTCTCATTTTCCTCTGAAGACATTGCTCACAGAAGCTAGCTAAATGCCAGACTTGCTCCCTGAATCCAAACTGTATTAAGTTCTTGTGTAACGGTGCAGTAACATAAAGTTAAATAAAGCTGCATAATTTTTTTAGAGCCTCAAAACATGGAGCTTGATTCTCAGCTAGCATAAATTGGACACCAGCGCAGGATTCAGATCCTTTTTTCCACACTAAGAAACTGAAAAAGTAAAAAAAAAAATAATTGCTTTTTGGCTAAGAACAAAAGAAAGAAGTTTAAATCTGAGGGATCATTTTTCACGATGTTGTAAGTACTGAAAATACAGCCTTATAATAAGAGCGCTTTTTAAGCCAGAATTGTGTGATTGCGACTGTGAAGCTGGAGCAGAATTGGGCTGTGCCTGTTCACAGGCTGAGTGTTTTCCCCAAGATCCCTGGGAGATAAGGGTTGGTTTTTAATGTGGCTTCCTGAAGTGTGTCAAAACTCTGATGTTATTTAAAACCTGGCTCATCTATACAAACCTACAGAATATTTACCGAAGTCCTCAGCTGGTTGGTCCTGTCTGTGTGGAGCACGCTGCAGGATGAGTGCCTTGGAAATGTCTGCGGTGCCAATTAATTCAGCGTCCCCCCACAAATCAGCAGGACTCGGGTGTTGGGGTGTGTCTGTACACGCAGCCTGTGGGGCAGCTATTTCCAAGGAGGTGTTAGAAACAACTAACCCCCAAAATCACAACTTTGGTTAATCAAGGAGTAACTGCAAGATGTTATTCATGAGCAGAATATATGCAGAGTAATGTTTGCTCACAACGGTGAGAGATTTTTACCTGGAATATCTAAATGCCAGTTTTCACATGAAGCAGAAAAGGAGCTCAGGAATCTGAGACCAACTTACCATCATGCCACGGCTGATCCAAGGAAGAAGGCAGCGCTTGCTGCCTGCCCTGCCAGCCTCCTCGCTCCTGCACACGGCGTGCAGGAAAGCAGCAGCGGAGCCGATGCCTCGAAGGGGAAGCATGCTCTTTTTGTTGAGTATCATCAGCCGCTGTATGGCAGAGCTGCAGGTCAGAGCAGGGAGCAGAGCTACTGATGGGTATGTAAAGAAAGTACACGGAGCTCCTTCACCCAGGTGCTTTCTCTGAGTTGAGGAGCTTGAAATGCCATGTCGTTTTATTTTGAAATTTAAGTGTGAAAATAAGAAAGCTCTTTTTTTTTTCTTTACTACCATTTCCAAAGATTTTTCCATTCACGAGGCATGCAAGCACTCTGCCTAAGACCTGTCTCTGAAGTGATGTAGAAAGGATGGGTGAGCTTCAGCCCGCGGAGAAGCAAACCGTTATGGTCTGCACAGCGCACCCAGTGAAGGAAAGCCTGGGGCCATGTTTCTTACCGTGCCTGTGGACACTTTTATAGGGGTTGGCGCATTCAGGGATCCCGTGGAATAACAGGGAAAACCAGCCCGTATACTTTAGTGATGAGTCACTGCTTACACAAAAGTTGTTGGATGACATAAGCACATAATCCCTTTTACTCTCACACACACACATAGGATGTAGCCCAAGTGGTTGATGACGCTGATGGAGAGGACTTCTTTTTTCAGCGTACGTTGTATAACACGGTCATATTTTGAGAACGCCAGTGCAGAGTTAGATAAGAGCCAAAAAATGCTGCCCTTACTCTATTTTTAAGAACAACCTGAAATTATTTAGAAGCTGAAGAAAAAACCCAAACGGTTCCCTCCCGGCTGCAATAAATAAGTCTCTCAGATGAGTCCCTGGTGTCCTTCACAAGAAACAATGAGACAAGCGTTTCATCTGAGCCCCCATCAAAAACTGGCTCTTCCATTTCCTACGGCCGTCAGTTTTTGCTCGGACGATCCGAGGGCTGGCAGGGGAGTCGCCGGCGGCCGAGGTGGAGCGCGTGTGCGGGAGGGTTCGTGCGGAGCTGCGACGTGCATCCAGGAAACATTAAAATAGCAATGTGCGTGCCGTGCGTGCGTGCTGCAGTTGGAGAAACAGTGGGAGCGTGAAGTCCCTAATTTGCTCGCTGGCTTTGCCGTGGCCGTCCAAGGCGAATTTGGGGATGCTGTTCGAACTGCCCACCCCCGCGCACCCCTGAGCGCCAGGAGACGCAGCGGGGTGCGTGGGGGAAGGCTGCGTGCCCGTGAGCGTCCCGAGGGGTGCCGGCTGCCCCAGGGCTGGGGGGGAACGGGGCTGCCCCGGGGGGGGCGGCTGCCGCCCGGGGACCGCTGCAGCGTCCCGCTGCCATTTGGGAGGGAGCCGTACGGTGGGAAATACGACCGGTGCCAGGAACTAAGGGCGGGTGGGTGACGCCGGTGTGGAGGGGCTGGGGGAGAAGCGGAAACCCTGGGAGGGGAGCAGCCCCCCCCCGAGGCCCCGTTTGGGCAACTCCGGGGGGGCTGCGCCTGACGGCCGGGCGCCCGGTGCTGGACTGCATTTCCCATACTGCCCGAGTGCCCTAATGTATGCAGTGCTCAGCCTGGCTCCGTGTGCGAGTGTGTGTGTGTGAGTGCGTGTGTGTGTGCGGGCGTGTGTGTGTGTGTGTGCATGTGTGTGTGCAGGCAGGAGTCCCTCGGAGAGTGGAGGCTCATTCACTGATGAGAGCCGGCACTGAGAGGCAGCACTGCTCCTTCCCTCGCACCCCCGGCGCCTCCCGCTCTGCTACATGCGAGCCGCGGGCGCGCAGCGGGGCCAGCACGCCCGGGACTCCCCTGCTCCCCGCACGCCGCCAGCTCTGCGCAGCGCCCGCCGGCAGCCGCACCGTGAGTACCGGCCACCGGGGCCGCCCGGCCACACGCAAACTTTGCAGGGCAAGTTTCTCTC
>NW_010973284.1:9326991-9328917 GCF_000737465.1 Haliaeetus leucocephalus | reverse complement strand
TTTCTTCTTTCCCTCTTTTTTTTTTTTTTCCTCTTGCCGAAGCCCCGGCGCTTCCTCTCTCCTGCAGCCCGCCGCCGCGGGGAGCACCCTCTCCGCCCGGGGGCTTTTATTTTTTCCGCCTTTTTTTCTGAAGAAAATAATAAATTTTTTTTTTTTTTTGGAAGAAGTTTGCAGCAAAACAAAAGCGGGCGCTCAGTGCGGGGCCAAGGGGCAGAGGCCGGGCTGCCCTGCCCGGCGGAGCCGACCGGGCACCGGGACCGGGGCTGCTCGCTCCGGCCGTCCCCGCCGGCGGCTCCTCGGCTCCCCGCTCTCCTATTTTTTTTTTTTTTTTTTTTTTTTTTCCCCTCCCCTTATTTTTTTGGTGGGGCAAGCCGGGGAGTTATTTCCTCGCTTCCCTCCGCTGCGCCCAGGACCTCGCTCTCTCCGCGGTCGCTCTGGGCAGCGACAATTTCATTTCCCAGCGGCTGCGAAACAAAAACTTTTTTTCAAAGGAAATAAGCAGATCCACGCACCCACCCACCCAGGGTTGGTTTTGGTTTGTTTTTTTTCTTTCTTTTTTTTTTTTTCTCCCAAATACACAAACTAAGGCTTTTATTTTGCAATAAAAGTATCTGCAAAAAAACCCCGCCAGGGTTTCCGTGCGCTCAAGAAACACTGAAAAGGCAGTAATTTAATTTCCTCCGAAGCTTTCATTTTTGCAGTCGTGCAGTCCCCGTGTGAACTTTAGTTTTAAGCCGTACCAAAAATGCGCGATCCCTGCTCGAAGACCGAATTCTTTTTTTTTAAACGCACGTTGTTAAGTCGCCACTTAGCTTAATTTTGGCCGAGGCTGAAGTTTGTCCAACATCCTCGCCCCTCCTCGGGTCCTTCATCCCTAAAAGATTGCCGCCCCTGCCCCCGACTGCTTTCAGGTAGGAACCAAACGCCTGGATCTCACATGCGGTGTTGTTCTGGTTTTATTAGTGCAGATAAAACAAAGGTAGAGAGGCGGTTTAAATTGTCAGCGTTATTCAACGAATGAGCTAAAATTACTCCATATGTGCATTGCGTAGCTTGGAAAGCCAGAAGAGGTGAAAGGAATTATCCCTGTTTTCGCTTTAGGTCCTTTAGAAAACTTTCTGGATCATCCAGCGATGCGATCGAGAAATCGCAGGATTTTCTTTCTTTTACCCAACAACCCCAGCTCTAGACCAGGGAAGTCTGTAAATAGGTTGGAAGCGTGGAAAATAATTCTTCACCTTCAGATCTAAATACATAAAAACCATCTGGTTGACCACAATGAAATCATTAGGAACTGTCTACTTAAAGAGTTGTATTGAATGCTTATCCTTCCACACAGGAAATGTGTATGGTAAGTGATTGTTGCAATAAATCCAAACAACTCTGGTCATCTTCGCGCTTGATGATCTTTGTGACTTGGGGGTTTGAGGAGGAGGAAGAAGTGCGGGGGGGCGGGGGGGTGGAAGCCGACCTAACGGGCTGTACGGACCGGACCGGCGGAGCCCCCTCCCGCCGCCCTCCCCGGGCGGGAACAATTCCCGAGAAGGCAGGAGAGGAGCAGCCCCGGCTGCGTCCCGCTCGCCGCTTCCCGGCGGGGCGTGCGGGACCGGGCGGGACCGGGGGCCGAGCCGAGCCGAGCCGGGCCGAGCCGTGCCCGCAGCCCCGGCCCCGCCAAACACCTGTTTAATTTGCCGGCGGGGAGAGCGGAGCGGCGGGGCTTTGGCGGCGTCGGTAGGCTCCAGCCCGGGGCTCGCCCCCTTCTTATTTCATTTTATTTGGGTTTATTGAACACCCCCTCTCCCCCCTCCGCTGCCCCGGGCGGGGGAGAAGAAAACCGGGAGCGGGAGGTAAAGGGGGCGGCCGGCGGGTGCCAGCCCGCTTGGTTCGCCGCGCCGAGGCGGGCGCTGCCGGAGGGGGCCGGGGCCG
>NW_010973284.1:9155157-9326542 GCF_000737465.1 Haliaeetus leucocephalus | reverse complement strand
GCTCCCCGCTCTCCTATTTTTTTTTTTTTTTTTTTTTTTTCCCCTTAAACAGGTTTTCACAGCAGCTGCCCGGGTGTGCGGCTGCAGTTGGCATATTTCACGCGTTGGAAAAAAAATTAACTGTTTTTCCTTTGTATCTTAATCCAGTGATGAGAGCTCTCCTTTGTTGGCTTTCGAGCTTGCATTTGTTTTATTTATTATAAGGAAATCCAGTTTGGTTCAAATATATAATCCATTTGAGCACTTAAATCCCCAAACAGCTGGCATTATTTTGTTTTATAATCTTTGGCTTTTCTGCGCAGAGCATATTTCTAAATTCCTACTTGACATTTATGGGGAAAAAACTTTTTAATGTAAATGGATATTGTGATTTTTTTCTGGGTCTTTCCTAATTTACATGCATCATCAATTTTCCTGGATTTCCTATTGTTTTAATCTTTTTTTTTCCTCTTAGCTTGTTAATTAATTTTTTTCCCCAAGAAAACTTTGTTTCTGGAGGGAGAAAAATGTTAATTTGCCCCATTATTTTAATCTCTGGCATTTGGAAATGGTTGAGAGACCACAAAAATGCAACCTGTTGTAGAAACCAGAGTGGTGTGCTTTATTTATTTTAATCGATAGCAGAGAGGTGATTTAGTAATAGGAACTCTGAGTAACATTTTACTAAAAGACTTGCAGATCTGGTGGCTGCATATGGGGTGTGCATGTGCTTGCATATGTGTGTGTTTCTTTGCAGGCTGATTAGCAAGTGGGTTTTACGCTTATAACCAGTGGTCACTGCTGTTTTCTCCACTTGCTGGGTGTTTGTGTGATGCCTGCTAAATCCAGCTCTGTCATGGCTTCTCCTACTTTTATCAGACTTTCCTCTTAACTAATTCAGCACAGTGCTACAACCTTCGTAAGGAGAGGAACCAAAACTGAGCCAGAGATAACTGATTACAACTTGTTCCTTGGTGAGAGATTTTTTTTTTTATGGTTCAGAGCTAAAGGCTGTTGATTCAATTTGTCTTGGTTGTGGTGTTTTTAGCCTTGTTATTAGAAACATACACGTTTACACAGGTAATTTGTGTACACCTTAAACAGGGTAGCTCTCAAAACCAGTAACTGTGCATATAGGTAGCCATGAAAAAAAAAATAATAAAAAAATAGAGTTTGTTTTCAGTCTGTCCGTCTAACCTTCATACTTGGTAGACAGTTTATGTAGCTTCCTAGATTGATCTCCACCCCCCCTTCCCTCTACTCCTTGTTTAGTTAATTCAACAAAGACTTTTTGCAATCTGTTTGGAGTTTGTCTGATGCCGTGGAAAAGTAGCTGCTGATTTATTTGGTTGCTTTTCGATTTCTGTCTCTAGCCCGTCTTTTCTCCTCCTTTCAGCGGGGATGTCAGCTGTTATTACTTCCTATTGATCCCTTTGCAAAGTGAGAAGTGAACTAAAATTAATGTCAATTCCACTGCTCGGATCAATAGCTGGAGTTATTTTAATCTGGATTTGCGCGAGGTGCTAAATTAAAAAAAATCAGCATAGAGGCAGAAAAGTAGCAGTTCCTCACTCCACCTGTGCCCACTGCCTTCCCGGCACCCAAATGTTCCCTCCAGCTGATTACCCTGCAATCCATATTTTTTTAATTAAGAAGGTCAGTTAGTTTTCTTATTTTGGGGTTCTCTATTTAAACCTATGACATTTTGACATTGGGAGTGTATTAACGATAGATTTTCATAATGACTGGTCCGCCGCAGTCTAATCTGTCCGTCTTGCTGGGGGTGGGGAGGTGCTGGGCGAGAAGGGAGCAAGAGAGAACGAAAAAGGAAGTGGGAGCTGAAAAAAAATTAAATTTGGCTGGCTGAGATATTGTAATGTGTTGATTTATTCCCGGTGTAATGAAGTTTGCAAACGAATAAACGGCCGTAGTGATTCACGGTATCCTACAGGAGTGTCAAGTGTTGCGGCCAGATTACTAATTTATGAAATACATTTAACGTAATGGGGTGATAGCACAAGTAAAAATAGAAGAGGAGGCAGGGGTGGATGCTTTTTTTTCCCCTGGAAATCCATGTTTTCCCGTGACTGCTCAGTTTCACTTCCATGTTAGTGATTGTTTATTTCGGAGAACGGTGGCTCATTTGCATGCATCTCTTCAGCTATATAATCATGCGTGTGTATATATATATTTACACGGTTGCATAAGCCCCCAGCAACTCCAAATTTGCCAGTGGCTGCAGTTTCCTGACCTCCAGTTTTCGATCAGCCTTGCGTCAAGCGGTGGAGCGAGTGTACCCAGGACTGCAGCGCTGACCAGGATGCCCTTGGCATCCCTCGCTCTCCCTCTCCCCCTCGCTCTCCATGGCGAGAACTCGACGGGAAAGTTATTTAAAATTTGGAAGAGAGCAAATCCGTTAATGCGAGATACATAATCTGGTAATTTAGCAATGATGTCTGTAAGGATGGGTGCCAAATGAGGAAGCAGAGAGATGATGTCCACTCATCTTCACAATTAATACCAGTCGGTGGAGCGGCTGGGTACAGGATGGGAGAGAGGAAATGTTATCACTGAACTGCATTAAAGCCACAGACTGGATTTCATACACTTTGTTAACCTAGGCTCCCTCATTCATGGAGTACAAAAGGCACTCCATTAGGGAGACACTCTTTCACTAAGTTTTATTTGAGATGTTTGACCCTCTGGATTTAAGAGGCACAATTTGTAACAGCTTTTTATTATTATATGATTTTTCTGGCCCTTTGAGCTCCAGCGGCTAGTATATTGTTTCAAAGTTATAGTCCTTGTATTTTAAGCTGGGTTGTGGGGCCTGAATGGCAGGCGGCGGAAGCTTAAAAGAAAAGACACGAGATTGATTGGGGGAGAAAATAACAACACAAAAAGCCGGAGTGAACTGAGGGAGATACAGAAAGCAGCATTTTCCCTTCTTTCACCC
Organism: Haliaeetus leucocephalus; assembly: GCF_000737465.1. Lineage (NCBI taxonomy): Eukaryota > Metazoa > Chordata > Aves > Accipitriformes > Accipitridae > Haliaeetus > Haliaeetus leucocephalus. Next base: position 9,323,607 of record NW_010973284.1, on the reverse strand, counting down.
CGGGAGGGGGTTGTGGCTGGCTGGGTGGCTGCAGCCAACCTAGGAGGCTCCGCAAGATGCGAGGCAGAAATTTTGTTAACATTTTCCTCTAAATGTTAATGGCACATCCAGGGCAGTTTACAAATCTACTTAAGAGTGAGTGCATTAGGAACTAAAATTACTGATCCATTCTGTCTTGTCCCCGACCCGAAAGGCAGACGCTTGCAGAGATCAGATGGCAGAAGCACCCATTATGATTTTAAATATCGTCAGAGACGCCAGGCATTTTACTGGGGAAGTCTCTTCCCCTTTGGCTAACAGGGACCGTGTGTGTACGCACGGGTGTTCGTGTATTACACACAAGCACCCATACGCAGTCACATTCCTACATTCCAACAGTGTGTATATATACACGATGCTATCAAGTGCTGTGTGTGCAAGTTCTTACCTACCCATATATACTGTGAGAGTGAGAGAAAATACATGTCTGTTGTGTGTGTCTTAGGTGTGGTGTACAGTGTAACTGTGTACGCCGGCTTATTTGGGTAACTATGTACAACAGATATTTTTATGTTGGTTCCACATGTGCACACCCCCAAGCAAATAGTGGTGTGTGTATGTGTGGGCTTTCTTAAGTTTACTGCAATTACATGTACGTGCCTCTTTTGCCATATAAAATTCCAACCATAATTTGGAGTTACTATCTTAATTTTAGACCGAACCTTGTTTATTAGTCGGTTATTAAATCTGCATGTTATTATGTTTGGTCTGCCTTTCATTCATCTGCACTGGCTGATATCCTTTAACATGGAGGGCCAGAGCTGATTCCACTAGTGTGTGAAGTTGTCTATTGATTTTCTTGAATGAGAACAGTGGTGCGTCTCCGGCCAGTGGGTTGTAATGCATGTGGCCACCCTGCTGCTGGAGCGTCCCAGAGAGAGGAGCACAGAAACCTAACTGGTTGTGTTTTTCTTTTCTTTTCTGTTTCCTTCCAGCGTTTGGAGGGTGATGATGCTCCAGTAATTTTCCCCGCTCCATTCCCAGGCATCGCTTTGCTTTCCTTCCGGGGAAGATCGTTCCGCTTGTGATCCTGCTGAGGAAAGAGACTCCGATGGACTTACACCGGGCAGCGTTCAAGATGGAGAACTCACCCTATCTCCCCAACCCGCTGGCGTCCCCAGCACTGATGGTTCTCGCCTCCACCGCCGAAGCCAGCCGTGATGCTTCCATTCCCTGCCAGCAGCCGAGGCCTTTTGGGGTCCCCGTGTCAGCAGATAAGGACGTGCATATTCCCTTTACCAATGGCTCATACACTTTTGCCTCCATGTATCACCGGCAAGGCGGGGTGCCGGGAGCGTTTGCAAACCGTGACTTTCCTCCATCCTTGCTTCACCTCCACCCCCAGTTCGCACCCCCCAACCTGGACTGCACCCCGATCAGTATGTTGAACCACAGCGGCGTTGGGGCTTTCCGCCCCTTTGCATCTACTGAAGACCGGGAGAGCTACCAGTCGGCCTTTACGCCGGCCAAGCGCCTGAAAAACTGCCATGACACTGACTCGCCCCATCTGCGCTTCTCGGACGCTGATGGGAAGGAGTACGAGTTTGGCACGCAGCTCCCCTCCAGCTCCCCCGGCTCCATCAAAGTTGATGATACGGGGAAGAAGATCTTTGCCGTTTCTGGCCTCATTTCTGACCGGGAGACCTCATCCAGTCCCGAAGACCGAAGTGACAGATGTAAGTACCTCCGTTGACTTGTTGGTTCTTCTTTAGTTGCGCCTCGTTGAGATAGTCAACAGGTGATTGTCCCGCAGTGCTGTGGTTCTTGCTGAAGGCAGAGGAAAACCAGCCTTTCCTGCCTGCCAAGCTCAGCCACGCAGTATTGCCTTGTCTCTTCTAAGTGGACGTTTTAAGGTGAGGTGCTCTTGAAGGAAACTCGTCTTCCAGCACACAGCTGGAGAGGCAGTGTTGACCATGCAGAAAGCTGTCCGTGCCCCAGTGCGAGGCTAGAGATGCTGGTACATATATGCGTGTAAACAGGGATGCAACTGGAGCGTGTAGCCAGAAACTTTCCTAGAGCTTGCAGCAAACACGTACCCCCTGCTTCTTCGGGTATTTCTTTCTGACCTTTTCTTCATGCACACCGTTCTTATAGCAAATGCATCACCTTCAGGATTTGTGCCTCAGGTTAGGACAAAAGTGCCTTTTCTTCTGGTTAACTTAAGAATATTTCTGGCCACCAAGCTCCCTCTTCGAGACATAAACCCGAATCCGTTCTTACAATTCAATCAGCTGTTGCACCATGTGCTTTCTCTGAGCGTTTCCCCCCTCTGGTGCCGGCTGAAAGGTGATGTGCCCTTTAGCAGATCGCTGGTTGGACTGAAGGCAACCAGTCCACATGTTCGTGACTGTAACTCCCTCTGCCCCGTCACCTTGTCCCTTGTGGTGTTGCCCCCTCAGAGGGGCAGAGCTTTCCTCTGGGAAGGGCAGGCTTCCAGCTTTGCTGAGCTAGGAGGTGACCCACGATGAGGAGTGGTCTGGGGACAGCAGAGCGTGGTACCCTGAAGAAGAGCGCTAACTTATGGTTAGAGTTTTCCTGTAAACCCAGATGTGTAGACCGAGGAGTGAGTGGTTTGCTTTTCACACGGCCTCCTTTGTTCTGTTGAACTTTCTTCCTAGAAAACAATTTTATTGTTGTTGTTGTTATTATTATTACTATATTTTTTTTCAACCAAAACCTGCTGCGCCGCTCCTTCCTCTCCCTTTCAGACGTGATTTTTCTTCTCCCCTTTATGATGCCGAGGAGAGTAATAGAGACATTGTGGCTCTCTCTCCCCTGTCGGCGCTGCTTCCTCAGGCTGTCTGCTTGAATTAGGCACTGTGCTAACTTACCGGCGCTAAAAGGCATCTGCCTAAACCCAGCGTACCTTTTCAATAAAAGTCATCATAAAATCAACCTGCCTTGTAAATCCATCGCTCTTTGGTTTTGAAATATGCTGCAAGTGTGTCTTTTATGTCGGCGTTTGCGAGGGTAGGACGATACCCACTGAAGGCAGAAGCCGGGTATTGCTTGCACTAGGAATGTGATCTCTTATCTGTCTCCCCCCCTCTCCTTCTGATCCACCCCCGACCCTGCTACTTCTTGTGCTGTAAGCTCCTTTCATTGTTCAGCATCTCCTCTCTCTTCTTTTGGGTCCGTAGGGGAAGCGGCTGTAGGTGGGAGCGTGTATGGATGTGTATGTGTGTGAGCCGGTAATATAATTATCCCGAGGGGGAGGCAGGTGAGATGGCAAGGCTTAGAGACATCTTTGTCGATGCTCTTTCCCTTATCGATATAACCTGGCTGTGGAAATGAAGCTTGCTCAAAAGAATGCTCCGGGAGATAGCGGCAGAGGAGCGGGTCCGCTAGCTAAGCGAATTTAGAGTGCATCAGCTGCTATGCATCTTGCTAGCAAAATCCTGTCAGATACCCCATTTAAAGACGTAAATCTGTTAAATGAATTAGACCACATGGAGCGCAGCTGCGGACAGACAGACGCATCCATATCCACATCCACTGCCGCGCGTTGCCTTTGCCAACAGCGTGTGTGGAACGTGGGTCCTCTCCTTCCTGGGAGCAGAACGGGGCTTTGCACAGGCGCGTGCGAGAGGCAGGCACGGTGACACCCGGCTCCCCGCGCCGCCAGCGCTGCGGCAGGGGACTTGCTGGGGAAAGGAAGCAGAGTAAAAACTTTGCAGGCAGCTTGGAAAACTTGGGCAGAAGTAGAAGGTGTTTTGTCGTGTTGTTTTTCTTAACCCGTATTGTTAAATTTCTTTAAGAAGCTTTGCTGCACGGTAGAGCCAAGCAAATGCAACATCCCTGATATTTGATCAGCATTAAAATTCTTCTGTAACTACCAGGACAGTGTACACTAAATATGTCTGTTGGCTCTGTATCATATTCCCATCACATATAGATACTGCACCATGGAAACTTTGCTCCATTAACACAGCTAGTTTATTTGGTGTGTGCATACGCACGTATGGGTGTGTTTGCTGGAGGCCGAGAGAGCGAGCGGCGGAGCTTTTTAGAGGATCCTAATGATCTTTGATGTTGACCATTAGGAAAGAAAAACTTCCGCAATGAGGAATCCGAGAGATCCCAGTTTGCAGATATAATCGTGATCCTGGTTTGCATTGACATTTGCATAGGTGTATTTGGAGTTTCTATATACATGCATACTTTGGGGGGGTTGTTGTCTCTTATTATTGGTCCCTGAGAAGTTTTGTGGATTCCTTGTGTAATTGTTATGTATAACCCCTTGTAAAAACTGCCTATTTGTGCTCCTGATGGAGAATCTGTTGCAGGTAGGTGGCTGTAGATTCTAGGCAAAAAATGTAATAAGGCTTTTCTACAACAGCAAGCAAAAATTGTAAAATTTTCTTAGATCAGCAACACCTTTACGTGTCTAATGGGTGCTTTTCAGATTTGCAGAGCTCAATCCTTTAGTTGTATTTTTCAGATTCCTGAAAGGGTTTGTGTTACACGGAAGGTGAATTACTGTGGTTGCACCGCATATTCTTCTGTACCACTGCACAAGAACCTTTTTTGAATAGCTCATTAAAATGTTTGTTTTGCCCCATAGCTTAAATCATGATTTTCTAAGAAATGTGCCTTTTTTTTTCCTTAAAAAAAAAAAAAGTCCAATGCACTGAGTTTTAATTTTCCTGAAAAATAGGTTTACGCTTGAGATACTTTGCAGCAAAATGAGAATCCAAAGTCAGGCATTTTCATCTCCAGGAGTGTTTGGAAGTTGCTCTATTTAGTCCTATGCATCATGGGAGCAAAGTCTCATCCTCATTTTCACCAGTGGAGGAAATTCGCGGAATTCATTAAAATTATTTGGGTTATGTGCTGATGTAACCCAGATTAGCACCTGGCCACGTAAGATATGTATCTGTGCAGTAGAGATTGCTGAGTCTTTTGGGTGAACCTTTCCTTACTTTTAAAGCAGGGTGTTGCTTGCCAGCGGTACCTGTACCTGTGCATCCCACAAAGGGAGAGCATCTCCTCTGGGCTGCATCTGGGTGGGATTGTGCTCCTTGTTATTCGGCAAATTGGGCTGAGATGTCTACATTTGGCCAAATTGTCTCTTGCTGTAAAATGCAGGTACTCAGGACATCCGGAGCGATGGAGCGTACAGGGAGTGCGTAGAACAGCGGAACCTTTCCAGGGAGAAGCAGACGTAATGTGTATTGGATGGGCCCGTTCGCCTAGGTGCTTACTGAGAAAAATAATGCCATTTGTTAGAGTTTAGGGGCTTCTTGTAAAGCATGTGTTAAAGACACTGGGAGACATATTTTATGGGTTTCCTTTAAAAAGCATACAATAGTTGAGATTCCTAGAAGGAGTGGAAATAAATGGCATGTTCCTTTCTGCAAAAGAGATCTATAGCCCTGTTTTAAAATCAGAAAAAAAAAAAAAATCCCCGGCTTTATTCTTTGCTTCTAATAAAATCTGTCCCAGTGGCCTTCTGTACCGAGTCACCATGGCATCGCTTTCCCACCAAGTGACAGGCAGAGGTCCATGCCGAAGCCGGGATCTCTTGGCAAAGAGCCGGACCTTGTCAGAGTGGACACCTCTGCCGGCCCTGCAAGGCTGCCCATACCCCCAGCCTCTCTGGGACCACGGAAGATGGTTCCTGTTGCTGCTTGGTCTTCATCACGTGGAGCACAGCCTGATGTGTCAAGGTGACCTTCTGCATCCTGGCCACTGGCTCTCCTAGCCTCAGTATCCCTGCTACTGCTGGTGGCTCTCGCCCAGCTCCTGGTGCGCCCTGGGGATTAGGGATGGAGTTGGTGAACACGCTTGCAATCCTCGCTCATCTCTTGGGACTGGTGGGTCAAGTGGGGATGGTTTTATTAACGTTATTTTGATTATTATTTTTCATAATCACATTTAACCTTGGTTATCTGGACACAGCCGGTTTGTCCTGCAACCAGTTTCTCCCCTGCAAGAGAGGTTGTGTGCCATGTTAGTGAGCTTTTTGTTCCACTTTAGGGTTTTAAAGAACATCTCTAGCATGGAGTTAGTTTTCCTTTTGAAACAACCCGTTTGTTATTGATCAAATGTAAATTGCGCTGCAGGTGATGAACATTAGGGCTATGATGACCACAACTTGAATTCCTGAATAACGTAGTGCTTTAGAGACAGTCCTCGGTCTAATTTCCACAGTCACCCACCCGGTCAGACGTGTGTGTGTTGGGCTTTGTGTTTACGGGCTGGGACCTATGTAGAGAGCTCTGTGTGTACATATGTACATGTGCTGGGGGGAAGAAGGTTTATCTTCTTATATTCTGTGGCAGAACAATGGGTTGGAGGAGGAACACACACATGCACACATCCATCGCTCACAACTCTTCCTGCTGGGGTGCACCGCTTCCAACGCCAGTAAAATTTGGGGTCTAACGTGAAGTGATGCTTTGTTGCTAATAATAATCAGCCATGACCACGGGAAATTGCAAGCTTAACATTGCTTATGAAATAATGAAATAAATCAGGTGGAACGTTTGCTTTCCGTTGTGCAGTGCCCTGCGTGATGTAGGAGGAGTGAAGGAGCAACAGTGGATTTTCTGAAGGGGTGGGCAGACAGAGGGACAGTAGCAGCGATGAAGGCCACGCGTCCATCCCTGTCACGCCACCGAAAACGCGCCGTCCTCGTGGAGCTAGGTGTGCTGCATGGGGGGAGGTCTCGGAGTATGCAGCAATCGCCTCCTTTTTCTGCTTTTCTGGCAACAACCTTCCCGCTCCCTCTGCAAACTGTTGCCGAGACTCTTTTCCACGCCGTTCGGCTTAATTGTCTTGTCGGGATAAAGAAATGTTTGAACAGTTAAAGTGGGGAAGGGTTGGATGGGAGCAGCCCCTGCCGGCTGCGGGGCCATCTGGCCTGCCTTGGATCTGCCGGTCTCCAGTTTATATTTCTCTTTCTGTTATTTGGGACTATCTGGCGCACTCGGAATACCTAATCACCATGGTGAGAGGAGGGACGGGGCTGCCTCCCCCGCCGCCCCCTCCGGCCTCCCCTTCCCATCAATTGTCATGCAGAGCCCGGCCGGGCGGCTGTTCTGCTCGCAGCCCTCATTTGCTGTCCTCGCCGGGCTCTCGGCAGAAGGATGGCTTTTAATTGATCGTTTGAGGGGGAGGGCTGGGGCTGTTTTCTCCTCCAAAATGTTTCCCCACGCAGCCGCTGCCATCCGGCCAGCTTCCATGTCGTCTCAGCCATGCCAGCGATGCCTCGTCCCCTTTCTCTTCCTTTTTGGACTCCCCGGGAGTTGGTGGCAGGGCTCATAACTGCCGTCCTCGGAGCGCCGAGCAACACCTCAATGTCGTATTTATCCGTCTCCTGCTGGAGAGATGGGCATGGACACAGTAAATATTTATTGTTCCTCTCTTGCCCCGTGCACCTGAATGCTGACGTGAGGGTATTTACTGTACAATTGCAGGGCAAACTCCCCATCTTGCTCGGTATTTCCCACCAAAACCACGGCCCCCAGACCACTGGCCAAACCTTGCTTTTCGAGAAGGATTTAATCACGTTAAATCTTCAGCCCCATCGATCAGACTCGACTGCTATCACAAAATTGTGGCAGGAGAAGCGAAGGCAGACTTGGCGGCTGCTGTGCCGGGTTGGGGATGGGGAATGCCTACCTTGGGCATGGCTCGGAGTCGCGGTTTCCCGATCCCTAACGGGGATATAGCGATACCTCCCTCACGGCGGCGTGTGCTGCTTTGATATCTTCTGACAGAAGACACTAGGCCAGGGCAAAGTATTAGTATTATTAATATAGTACAGTTAGTAGAATATTATGAACTATTATAAATCATTACTGCTAAACTACAGTTATTAAAGGAAATGACCAAAGTGCACTTTGCGAGCCAGGATCTCTGACAGTTAAAACACTGTTTTATTATTTTACTTGCTAACTTGCAAAATTCAGGAGTTAGTAACAGTTTCCTGGTTGATCAGTGGCGATTGCATAAGGAATTGGGAGAAGCAGGGGGGTGTGCATTTCAGGAGGGAGAGAATAAGCATTAGTGCTTCCCCCCCCCCCCTTCTATTTCTGTGATAATTTGAAGGTCTTGAAGGAAAGAGACATACTCAGGCATGGGCCTCATCCTGCTCTGTAGGAGTGGAAGTGTTCAAGGCAACAAAGTCTAAGAGTTTCTGGAATTCCCCCTTGGAAAAAATAAAAGTGAAGGTGTTTGTGAATTGTTGCTGGTTGTTATTTGTTTGATATCATTTAGACAAGTCCCATTAAATGCTAGCAGCAGATTCATCTTTCCCTCTTTGTTTGCCTTCCAAGGAGCAGAAAACAGACATAATTATATTTTACGTGAGACTGTAAGATTTCCTCTCATCTCTTTTTTTTTTTTCTGGCTAATATCTGCAGCTATAAAATAAATTCCATTTGTGCATACATGGTGTTAGACTGAGGTAAATAACTGTCATCTAAAATCTGTCTAACCTTAATCTGCATCAGGAGCACTATAGAGAACCGTACCCATTTGTATAATATTAAGCTTTATTTTTATTATGGATTTCTAATGCAAATTCATAGTGGGGGCAAAGTTGTTTTCTTTTAATCCCATATTCCAAGAAAAGCAGCCATTGAAAGCAAATTGTGACGATTTTTATCCCGCGGTTCGTGTCACTGGTGGTCTTTGATCATGTCAGTTTGCTTGATAGCCTATGAATTTTTCACCTCACTTCTTCAGGATGGAATAGCAGATTTGGGGACTTCTGAGGACATTTTTCAGCTATGCAAAGCAATTGAATTTCTTCGGGAATAATGGATTTCTATTTGGAAATTTAATGTGGGATCGGATTCCTATACAGCATCCTCTGAAAAAGGGCATGTGTATTTTTTTTGTAGATCTACACATGTAATCTGTATGTGTGTCTTTCTCCCCTTTTATGCAACCTCGCTGTTTGCTTGCATGGCCCTGCTGGCCTGAGCGATCCCTGTGTATATAAACTTGCAGGTTACAGACATTCGGGGCAAATTCATCACCCTGAATTCAGTTTTCCTTACGTCTTAGCGCTGAAGTATTTTCCTGTTGCTGCTAGGGTACTGGATATTTGTTGGCCAGTCCTTCTCTGGGACCCAGTCCTCAAGTCGTTGAAAGCTCTGGCTGAAAAAGTACTGTGGGATTTGGTACTATCTGTGTCTGTCCTCTCCTTCTTTGTCTTGTCTTTTGAAAACATGGATGGTGATTGTGATAAGCTGGGTGTTCTTCTTTAGCCACCACTTTCTCCTCTCCTTCAACCATTTGCTGGCATCTTGAATTGCAGCAGTACCCTGAGCAACAGAAGAGAGGGAAAAGCAATGTTGGGAAGGAGCGAGGCAGAGAGAGATTTATTGTCTTAAACGCAGATAACATGGGGAGGGAGTCCTGGTGACAGTGAAACTGCTCATTGAGTTCAGGTGTGGGACACTTCCATCCTATTTTTCCTCACTTGGGACATTGTTTCTAATCAGTACTGTTTTAAAACCTTCCTTTTTTGGTAGCTCGAGGCTGAGATCTGCTTTCTCACTGAATTGCAGAGCAAGAATGTGTTTTGTAGTTTTTCTTGTGAATACCGGGCTGTTCTGCAGTGGGAAAAGGAAAGCACTAAGTGTCTCTCGATACCCCTAAAAGGAAGAGCTGGAAACCGTGTCCTTGCTTTCCCCCAGCAGCACCGATTCTTAGTAACTGGCTCTCGCTAGAGTAACAATGTCAAGTTTTTAATCTGGAAAGACCCAAGAGCTTTCACGCATGAGCCTTTCGCTGGTGCAATCCTACAGCCTTGCCCGTGCTTTGCAAATTTGCGATGCTGCAGCCCCGAGGAGGGTGAGGGCGGCAAGACGCGTCCAGCTGCAGATGCTGGGCTCGCTGGCATGGCTGGTTTCCCGAGCGCGGGCTTGTTCCTTGGAAGGAAGGTGGAGCGCTTTGTGGCTCTTGGATGAAAACTAAAACAGAAAACGCTGGGGCGTCAGTCAGCAGGCGAGCAGCGTGCTGCCAGGGTAAAGGCTCCCTGTGACAGCCTCACCAAATGCAATAGGTTTTGTAAACAGAGCAAGAAGTAAAACTCAGGGGAGTGCCCTGACGGACCCATTTCTTTCTATTGGGATTTTTGGTACTTTGATTCAAATTAAGATCTTTTTAATTAAAAAGGACTCAACCTTTTCATCTGATTTTGGTATTGTTTCCCTGCGCTTTAGGAAACAACTTGCAAAGCCATTTAGTATGTGAAATTGTCTGTCCTGTAACATCCCTCACTATAAGGAGGCATAGGATAATAATCCCTCATCGCGGAGAGCCTGCTTTGGCAGGTGTGCCGGGATGGGAAAAGACCCGGTACCAGATTACAGCTCTGCCTTCTCCTCCAACCTTGCTTCCAATATTGAAGGTTACTTTTGGAGTTTTCTGTCCCAGTCCTGCTTGGGGGGAGACTCCACAAAATTCCTTGCCGGGCCCCCTGCCCAAGCCCCCGCGCTGTGCCGGAGGCGATGCGAGGGAGTTTGTGAGCGAGCAGGGAGGAGGGCTCGGGGGGGGCGAACGGCATCCTGGGTGCTGCACCTCGGGCTGGGTGAGGGAAAGCCTTATCAGGGTGGCCTGGCCGTGCCGCAGCAGAGCCACCCCGCACCCAGGCCAACCTTTGGCCCATGCAGGCTGGAGGGAACCTTGTCTCCTCGTTGCTGTTTGCAGCGCGGAGGTTCCTGACGGCTGCGGATGGGCGGAAAGTGCCGTCTCGGGTGCTGAGTATCGGCCCAGGTTGGAGGGATCCAGGCCAAACGCTGCAGCACCATCGAGGGGGCTGCAGGCTCTTGTTTATTCTCCTCGCAAACCAGTCTCACTTCCCATTACCAGTGCTATAGGTTGGAGGTGAGCCTCCGGCAGAGTCCTTAGCCAGGGTGACAGCATTTCCCTCCTGAGCACTTGTCTTCAGCCTCCTCAAAGAGGCAGTTTGACCACTGGCCTATTTTTTTTACTGGGGAGATGAAGGAGCAGTCAGTGACCTGGGTAACCCGGCGCGGAGCAGAAGCAGAGGAACTTAATGGTCACAATCAAAAAGTTGCCAGCCTGAGTGGATTACATACATCAGGAGGTGCTCCTTAGACAGGAGAAGGGGAGAATGAGCAGCTAAATTCTTACAACCCTGCTTCTTCGCCCTCGGATTTGCACTTTGCTCGGTGCACAGCGCTGTACAGGACTGCTGGCGTTGCTCCTGCGCTCTCTGCTCCTGGGGGCTGGTTGCCACCGTCTGTGCTGCTCCTCCTTTCTGCATATTGGGGTTCACGCACAGAAGTGTTGCTCTCAAAGAGTTGTTCTGGTTACAGAAGAGGTGTGGTGATCGGCAGCCTGCCTTCGCTCAAGTTTTGGGGCTAGCATGTTCAGGGAAGCCGTGTTGAAGGCACCTAGAGATCCAGTAGTGGGGGAAGCAGGGAGGCTGCAGACCAGAAATTTAATGTCAGCAAGAGGTCTGAGAGAGTGTGAAGTAGAAAAGTGCTACAAGTTATTTCTGCCTTAATTTGGCCAATGCATTGTGTCCAGTCCCATGTTGGGTCCAGGACTGAAATAAGTATGATGGTATTTGGATCAGGACTGGGATATGCTGGAAAAACTAAGCCGTGAAAGTTTGCAGATCTCTGTCTCCATTAGCCAGAAGTAATGTTCCCACCATCTCATTATTTTCCCCTCTTAAAATGAAAACAACACGTTAACTGTGGAAACAGGGGAGGTTTGTGTTAGAGCAAGACAGAGCTGGGCAGAGAGAAATTGAGCTGGCCTTGCTTGCATGTAACTGAGAAGTTGTGGGCGTTGTAGCCCAGGAAAGCTGCGTATGGTGTGGTCCGGACCAGTCCCCAGGTTTACAGCACACCTCAAGGAAGAAGGGGCCTTAAATTCAAAAAAATGCTTCACCGTTGGTCATCTCTTCAGGAACACTGTAAGGACCCAGGTCTGCCCTTGAGCGTGTGCATCTCCCACCCGGGCGCCCACCCTGGGGAGTGGGCATGCCCTGGCGAAGGCTGGGGAAGGTTACGGTGTCAATGAGAAACATCTGGGTCTGCGTTCTCCCAGATGTTGCCAGTTGTGTCTGGGTTGTTAGCTGCACCTGGGCAAAGAAGAAAAGGAAATCCCCGGGTGGTGTGATGGATTTTGCAGACCCTGGGAGGAGAAGGCAGTTAGGCACCACTTGCTGATAGTCTCTCTGCTATGTACTCAGGTGGCTCACCGACGTTCGGGTGATCCAGGACCCGCATTTTTTTTGCAGCTAAGGAAATGTGTCATCGACTTGTCACATACCGATTATTTTACTTCTGTTGCACAATTCTAGCTTGACTGGTGTGGGGGTATTGAAGATGAAGGGCATGTTTATTGGCAGAGCTGAGTGTGCCTTCTCCTTGCAGCCATGCAGAGCAGGAAGAGGGAAGGGCTGCCTGGGCAAAGCCCTCAGCGTAGGTTGTGCTTGTGCTGTGGACTCTATTGACCTTGGACAAGCAGAGTCATTTCTCATCGCCCGTCTTTAAAGCAGGGGTTACGATATTCTCGTAGCACAGCCGTATGCTGAGGGTGGTTGTGTTCATGTTTTGGAAGTGCTCAGGTCCTACGGCAGTGGTTATAACCCTGGTACCCGGATGGTTACACCAGGATTGAAAAGGCTCTGTGGGGGGAGGGATGGAGGCTTGTTTAATAAACATTATCATTGGGATTTTATTCTGAAGAAACAGTTGCCAGATATTTTTTTTGATGAAACTTGGATGAGCAGCTGAAAGCAGTGGCTAGAGAGAGAACAGTAGAGAAAGAACGGGGGAGAAAAATTTGGAGTAAGGTAGATAAAAGTGAGAGATAAAAGAAATAATGCAGGGAAGGATGAGTAATCGACATTCTTGGAGTCAAAGCGCAGGCTCTGGCTTCCTTCCTGAGCAGTAAAATAAAATAAAAAAAAAAAAAGTCTTTAGAACAACAAAACTCTGGACGCGCTGGTTTCCTTCCTGACAGGCCCAGCCTCGTGGTGTTTCGATGAGTCCTCATTGGCAACCAGGGCTGATCTAAAGGCCAAAGGCAGAAAGATTGGGGGGAAGGGAGAGGGATTTAACTCTTTGAGCTCTGCTGGAAAACCAGGGATCTTCTGCTTTGTGTGGGTTCCTTTTGCCATCGCTGAAGCATGAACAGTGTTCGTCGTGACTCAGAGGTCTGAGAGGTGGTCGGTCCATCTGTCCAGGTGCTTGGTCATAGTCAGATGTTATAAACCAGAAGTGAGTATTTTTAATCCTTGTGGATAAAATTCCGTGGACTGTGCATGGTATGGCATGAAACAACAGCACCAATGAGCAACATGGGAGCGGACTGGTGACTCTTAGTAGGAAGCCCTGACACACCACTGTTGCTGTCTCAGGGATGCTCATTTTACTCGTAGCATCCAGTTTATAGTAAAGTACTGCTCCAGTGTCTTTCGTTAGCACACTGCCCAGCTGGGAAAGAGCTGCTGGGTGCATGAGAGCCTGTCGTGCCCCAGAAGGCTCTGGGCAGCTCGCAAGGAGCCAGGAGCGCGGGAGAGGAGGCTGTGTGTGTGCTAGACAGGTTGAATGGCTCGGGCAAAGCTTGTTTTGCAACTAACTCTCTGAGGCTCGCCGCTCTCCGCAGGGTTCCCCTCTCTGAAAGGTCGAAGCTACTTCTTAATTCTCAGCAGCTGACAAAATATTTATTTTCAGGTACTTAAAATATTATAATTTGAAGTGGAGTCCAGGGCCCTGGCTGGAGCTGAGCTTTTGTACTAACAGCTTCAGTGAAATGCCTTTTTCCTCCTACAACTTGCCAACAAATGCTTGGAAAATAATTGTGGGACAGTCATCCCTTTAGTGAGCAGATCAAGAAGATTTGAGACTTGCCAGAGACTTTCAAAGGACAGGCCAAAGGTTCAAGTTGTTGCCAGTTCTATTTGTCTTAGCCTTTATACTTACTTTTGTGTCATTAATTTCATCAAATGTCTGTGGGTAAAAGGCACCCAGCGGGCTGCTGCTTTTGCTGAGCTCTCTGGGTGTACTTGGACACCTCTCGGGAAATAAGCCCACCTTCTTGTCTAGGGAGAGAGATTAATCCCACCGCAGCTGTAGCAGAAAGAAGCTTTACCTACCTGCGTGCTTGTGACAACCTGCCATGGAGACGGCCGTCCTGAGGGAGCGGTACCCACCAGCTACTGGTGTCCTTTCTGCAGCCCTTTTTAAGTGGGTTTTGCAGGGAGACGCGCATATGAATGATGCTCTCTCGGTGGTACTGTACCTATAGGGCCTATAGAGACCTGCAGAAATAAGGTGCAATACTTGGATTGTGTGGAAATTACTGAAATGAGGGCTCAGCAAGAAGGAGAGCAGAGCAGAGGCCGGGCAGAGGGGAGCCCAGAGCCCCAGGCCCTGTTCCCAGCCCTGCTGTTGCATCCTCAGGATAATCCTGTATTTTTGGGGATGCCGGCAGGTCGTTCTGTTGATTTTGGTAGGCAGGGCATGTCAGTTGAGCTCTTTGTAAGGGCTGCCCTTGCTAGAGTAACAACTCCGTTGGCACTGTCCTCTCCTGGGGGCCGTGCAGCAAAAACAGCGGGCAGGAGGCTGTTTTCTCAGCAGGATCCCCGCAGGCAGAGCTTCCCTGCCCTTCTCTTGTGCTCTTGTGTCGCAAACCTCTTTTCTTGGTGCTCCCGTCGCTGCCTGCATCCTGACAGCTGCTTTCCTACCCTTTCTGCCCCAGTGCAGCCAGCCAAGCACGTTAATTTTTCGGCAGAAGTGTTGTAATAATTAGGCAGCTCGTCGGAGGGTTTAGCAGTACTTAACCAGATGTGAAAAGACTCGTCCCATGGTCCCCGCTCTCTCGCTGGGCTCCAGCCAGCTGCCTTTTCCCGCCTGCTCAGGTTGCCTAGAAAGGGCTGGAGGAGATCTCCCTGCTGCCCTGGCTCCTCTTGCCTCTCTTCTTATGCTAAACACTCATTTGTAAAGGAGAAGGAGGGAGGGTGGAAATCCTTGGGCTGTTTGGGAGAAGAGCAGCAAAGAATTAAAAGCAGACACCTGCAGCGCTCAGACTGGAGACCTCCACCATTAACTCTTCCCAGGGCAGCATCCCCTGGGCTTGCGGCCCGTTTTTTGGGGCCTGGCAGGGCTGCATGGCGGGATGCAAGGGCTGGAGCGGGTGGTGGAGCCTATCCAGGGCTCTCGATGGGTCCTCGTTATATATATAATCTTCATCAAGTTTATATATGTATATAAAAAACTGACTATATGTATATATCTCTCCATCTTCCCTGCCTCAGTTTCCCTCCCTGTGGGGCCAGTGCTGTTTCCCTGCCCACTGTGCACTATAAGCATTTATACACAAGGCAATATTATTATCACTAACGTGGTTATAAAATGAGGTTGTAGTAAACCGTATTGTCTGCCTAATCCATATTAATGGAAAAAACTGTGGGAGACAGGATATGGGCCTGGATGGCCCTTGGACTGAGTCATTCTGACAATTCTTACATTTCTATAGTAAAGTTTTATAAATACACACTGGCACCGTATATTATGTTTAAAAAAAATCTATATACAACCTATAGGTTTATGGTTATAGAGAGAAAAGACGTATTAAATCAGCAAGACCAAGGGAGCAGACAAGATATAAAAATGATACTGTATTATGCTAGAACTTATTGAAAATCCCAACGCATCTTTTTTGTGTAAATGGTAAATTCTTTTCTATGTTCTGAATTTGTTTTTTAATGTGTGTCACGTACCAGAATAGTAGCATGGACACAGTTGCAAATACGGTATGTGTTTTATTGTGAGTATTATACTGCATAGCAGAGTAAGGGTGTTGAATATTGCAGTCAGTTATATACAGCTGTAAATGGGAGCTACCTGCTGTTCTGTATACAGCGAGCTGCATATTTATTAGTAAATACTAGTCTAGGTAAAATAAAAATAAAACAAGAAGTTGTATTAAAGACTTCAAGGTTTAAAACTAGTTTGCACAGAGCTCCTGGGATCGACTGCAGGGAATGGTCCTGCATTTTCCAGCATTAAGCCCTTTCCATCTGATTTTTCTAGTTCTGTGAATTTGAAAGCCTCTGCTGAACTCCCCCGCTCATCAGTTTGTGGAATAATTCATAAGTATTTCAAAGCAGGGTAAAGATTGGGTTTGGGGCTGGAGAAATTGCGGGTCGGCTCCCTCCCTGGTGTAGCTCCAGCTGAACATAGCAGAGTAGCTCTGACGGGTGAAAAACCGAGGACCTGCGCTTATGTTTATGTGCGCACGCGAGGGCACGTGTGTCACACGCGTGTGCACGTAACACACAGAGCCGCGGAAAGGCGATGCCTGCAGCAGGAAGACTGGGTGGTGAGCAGAAAGCAAACCCCGTGTTTTCTGGGGTACCCACAGTCTCCCCGACTGACAAACACTTCTCTGGAGAGAAAGGCATCAGGGCAGAGCATGGGCTCCAAAATGAGCAATGGCTTCTGAAATACCCGAGTGTTTAACCTAGAGGGAGCTCTCTTACATGAAGAATGAGACTATTGGCACAGCCTGCCTGAACAGCTTTTAGCGTGTGTATCTTCAGCAAACTTCTGCCTCCTGCATCCTCAGCTTGCGCTTCTGGGTACCACATTTCCCTGGGCTGATGTACGGAGGGTTGGAGAAGTCCTGTGGGTAACTTCTGCACTCCCAGCGGTGCAGGGGCCAGAGCAGGAGCCTCCAGAGGTTGCTTCTTGGGGAAGTTGATGGAGATTTCTTCTGGCGATAGCATTTCTTCTAGTTTTCCTGCTCCTAGTAGCACCATCACACCTCGCAGACGAGTCACGGCTGTTGGGGTGCCGGGCACCTGCTCCCTGTTCTGCCGGGAGGAGGAAGGGGTCTGCGGTGAGGAGCGACCTTTTGTTGGCTGCTGAGGGTGCTGTTAGCAGGCTGATTAACTAAGGAGATATTTATGTGCTGGTCTGGGGTGGCTCAGTTGCTCCCTTTGGGTCTCTCCTTTTAAAGGGCTTCATAACCGTTTGTCCTCCGTGGGGTAGGTCCAGCTGCCTGAATACAAAGCCGTGATGTTTTGGGGTTAGATGAACTGGTATTTCCTTTCCTGGAAGCTGGGTGAGGCTGTAGGTGACAAGGATGGATGATGCGAGGGTACTTCCCCAGTGTGTAGACAATCCAGCTCCGACCTGGCGTAAGTCCTTTAAATCCCATGGGTCCTGTTCCCCACGGGTTCAGGAGCTCACAGCTGTGGCTGGAGGAGAGCCCCAGCTCCTGGGACTGCAGGGCAGCCTGTCTCTGGATACCGCAACACATCAGTGAGAGGCATGAATGAGCTGACGGGGAGCTCATAGTCTTGTGTACCTACTGCAGCAGGGCAGAGGGAATGTGGCTCTCCAGAGGCAGCGATCATAGCTCTGCACCTCCAGGCCACCCACTGATTTAACAGAGTGAAAGAGAAACTCGCTGAAGTACTGGGGCAGAGGTCTTAGAGAACCGACAGTGCCTGAGATGTCATTTAAAAGGAGGACTGAATAAAAGCGGATGGTGCAATTCTTTCCTGGGTCCAGAAAGCTCCTGTCTGAGACTGGTGGGCCCAAAGGGACAGCCCCATGGTGCAAGGGTCAAGCTGGAGGCATCGAGAGCAGTGATGCTGCCCTGTTCCCCCATCCCATCCTGACCCATCCCCTGGCAGTCTGGGTCCCTGTGTGGCTGCATTTGCCCTGGGAAGTGGCAGGAGGGTGTCACTCACTGCTGAGGGCTGGCAGTGTCTCTGCTGGGGAGCTTCTCTCCCCAGGGCAGCCTCCCTGCTGTTGGCACCGTGCTGGTCCCAGGTGAAAAAAGAACCACCCCATCAAGAAGAAAGGGGAGGTTTGTCCAGGCTGGGTGTACCTGTGGGGAGTGCAGCTGGGAGAAGCCAGGAGCTGAAATCTAGCCTGCCAGCCAGAGCAGGCTTTCCCAGTCACAGCCCAATCTCTTCTTGGGGCCTTCCTAAGCTGCTTGGCACTGTCTGTCTGTCTGCCTTTCCATTCTAACTTCTAAGAGGCTTAACAGTGTGGGGGACGGAGGGGGCTCCTCTCTCTTTCGCGGCCCCTGCCTTAAGGAGTTTGTGTTATTAAGCTGGGCAGGGGGCTGGGGTGGAGGAGGAGGGCAGGGGTCCTTTCCCCTCTGGCACGCTGCTTGCCGAGAGCCGTGGCCGTTGTCAGTGGCTCGGCTCCTCACACGGGCATCCCTGGGAGCGCGGGGCGAGACGCGGTGCAGTGGTGTCGCTGGCACCAGCGGCCTTCCAGCCGCTGCTCCTCGGACGCTTCCCTGCTCTCTAGGCAAGGGCTGGATGTTGCTTAATTAGCTTTTTTGTCTCACTCGTGTCCCCTCTGACCTACCCTGCCCCTCCCCAGCTCTGTGGACCTACTGACCAACAGCTTGAAAGGAGGACGAAGAAGCCTAGGTGCAGAAAACAGATAAGCCAGAGTTTTTGCAGGAGAAAGCAGAGAGATGCTGGTGGAGCCGCCCCGGAGAGGTTTTATAGCAGAGTTCATGGAGAGCTGAATTCAGCCTTTCAAATACCTTGACCCTGGCATGCAGGGTTGGGGTGACCCTTCTGCAGCCCCACTGTCTGGCAGTTGGGCTGCTTTAAAAGAGGGCTGCAGAGAGGCAAAGCTGGGAGAGAAATTAAGGACAAATGGAGTAGGACAGCGCATATTTCCCTGTGGGTGCTTTTCTTTTTGTTTGGGGTTTTTTTTTTCGTTGAATGAAGGAGTTTAGGGAAGGAAAGGGCACATGTGAGGGTAAGGAGCTGAATGGGGAAGGTGGTTGGAAGGAAGAAATGGAGAACTAAAGCACCTTTTTCATCTAATTTTTAAAGAAAGGCTTTGCGCTAACTTTTTTGTGTCTTCAGTTTGTAGTGTGGTCTGTGTTTTTTCCAGAGAGGGCAAGGAGAAGTGTGAGCAGCAGAGGCAGGAGAAGTTACTTTGATTCAAGCTCCCAATTTGGCTTGAAAAATGCCAGAGGAAAGTAGGTGGGATTGGAATAAGCATTTTTCCTGGGGACTTCTCTCTGTGTCTCAGATGATGGCCATTCCTTCCCCCACCTTGCTGTCCTTGCTCTGCTAGCTAGCAAATTGTACCTGAGCCTCCATCCTTCCCTTTTCCGAGTTGGCATGAGGAGATTCTGGGAAGCAGCTAACTGCAAGGGTATCTCCCCTGGACTTCTAATGGGGTTAGGGGATGCTGTGGGAGAAAGAGCAGGATGAGCAGGCACACCCGGCCTTGGGGTCTCGGCAAATGTCTCTGCACGTTAATAGTGCCCAAGCCTCACCCCATCCCCTTTCTGTCTTTGACGGGAGGAAGCCACATAGTTGAGTACAACTCTCATGCAATTCAACTCTGTGAGAGCCGTGTCGAAGTATGATTAGAAAAAGCAACCCGTTACTCTAACGGTTAGCTTTAAAGAAGTCTGTTAACTCTAGGAAGCAATGAGAGAGCAAAATGTGCTGTCCTTCAGGGCTGCTTCCCAAATATTAGAGTGGCAGACCAGTCCTTGTGAGTCCTGAAGTAGCAGCTATTAGATGTAAACTCTTGCAGAGAGAGGTCTAAACTGTGCATTTAAAAATGATGCCAGTGTTGGTTTGATGCTTGTCCCGTGGCTGTGGGTGCAGACGGGGTTGTGGTTGTTGACTGAAGTGCATTCCCTCGGGCTCAGTCAGCCTGCACGCTGGATGAAGATGCATTGCATGGGAGCGGTTGATGCAAGGAGAGTCCTGCTTCCCAAGCTGCGCTGCAGCTGAGGGTGTGCTCGGCGAGGAGGGTCCCAGCCTGCCCTCCTCACGTGGCTTGGGCAGCCTGGGCCCTTGGCAGCGAGCGCTGCAACCGCAATCCAGATTGTCGCTGCTGATCATGAAGGATTGTAGTGTTGTGGCGTTGCTCACACAGGCACCTTGGTGAAATGCCTGAGGTACCAACTATGAACATCCCCATGCAGCAGAAACGCTCCATCTCCTCTTCCTTTCTCCCTTGTGGTCCCAAGTCCACGGCCCAGCAGATACCTGCTGTTTGAGGACCTGGCTACAGCAGCCTTTTTATTCTACGTCCAAGTTTATTGAGAGTGAGTTCCCTGTGGGTCTCTGCTCAACACAAGCAGCCCTCCTTATGTGTTTGACCTTGTACAGAAGTTAGTTTTATTTTTACGAGCCCCCAAGGGAGGCGGGTGGCTCCCCCGGGGGCAGAGCAGGTCCTGTGTCCTGTGCAGGGTGGTGTGGAGGCAGCTTTAGGGGGTGCTGGTTTCTCATCAGTAATTCCCACTGTTGTCAGCTGTTTGGAGTGAAACGCTTTGGCTCCTGAGGAATTCCTGGGAATCTCAAAGGGTTAAAAAAACCTGGCACTTCTGAGTTGTACCTCGCGTGATCTTCCCCTTTTTTTTACCCTCTTCCCCTTATTCACCAGTCAGGAGAGAACATTAGCCCAAGATGCTGCAGGTGTACAAAACCAGGCTGATTTATGTTAAATGAATTCGCAATGCTCCATGTTGTCACCAGTGACTGTCTCACTGTTCATGACATGGGGATGAGAAACAAACTGCTCTTCTGTCCCACGAGACACTGCCTTTATACCTAAAGATATTAACAGTGCAGAGAAAACCAGGAGCAGCAGCCTGCGGGGAAAATGGAAAGGACTTAATACCCATAGCTTGCAAAACGAGAGCAGCTCAGGACATCAGGGTCGGGTGCTGGAGCCTCGGAGGTGGTGGGAATGTCTGTAGGAAAGGGGAGCAGGGACGAAAGGGCTACGATGGGGGGGGGGGATCGCTGTCTCAGCCTGAGTCTGTTTTCAGAAACAACCCTGGACCTTTGGTGGCTCAAAGGAAGTATTGAGAGTCCTACACCTATCTGTTGTGTGCCCCCCTAATAAAAGCATACCCCCAAAATGAGGAGGCAGGTAGGGGATGGTGAGCGTGTCCTAGATGTGCTGAGAAAGGCGAGAAGAAAGGCTGTCTTCTCCCTCCATGGCTAGTCTGACTTAGAGCAGCCCTCCGAGGTAGCGTCGGCTCTTTTCTCCAGGGCAGAGGGGTGACGATCAGCGGCGGGGCCATGCTCTGCCCCAGGCGGGAGGGCCTGGCCTGGCGCTGGTGACGGGTGGAAGTTTGCAGTTCTCTGCCTCAACGTGGGTGTCACCGGCTGCGTCGCCGTCTTCCCGTGCTCTGCCCGGGGGTCCGGCCGGCTGCGAGCAGAGGAGCGAGGATGCTGCTGGCTGCTGCCTGCTACCTGGTGGCCCCTTTGGGCCCTTTTGTGACCCCCCAGTAGGTCACGACCCGCAATCGGAGAAGGACTGTTTTAGATCAAGGATAGCCGGCGAGCACACGGACGGCGAAACCCAGCCCAGCAGTGTCCAGCTGGGAGAGGAGGACCAGGGCTCAGGCATCCCCAGCAAATGGACTTCGAAAAGGCCTGCCTTGCTCTGTATAGGTGTGTTTTCAGCTCTTACCTAGAGTTTAAACTTAAAAGGTCCTTGCTTGGTAAGTCAGGAGAGACGTAACTTTGGCTTGCAAACTTCGGGCTTGATTTAAGCAAGGGCAGCACCTTAAAAATAAATCCCTCTTCTCCCGCTTCCCTAAGATGCATCCAGGTAGCGTGTGCTCAACGCTGGCTTAATGCTCCGGTTTAAAGAGATAATTTTGTCCAAAGCCACCCTTCTGTAGGAGCCTATAATTAGCAATTAAAGCATAAAAAATATTTCCATCAAGTGACTCCTAAATAAATGCTTGTCACTGCTGATCAGAGTTGGTTTATTTCCATGTGTGTTTTCCTTCTTTCTTTTTTTGTATAACTTACAGCCTTGTAAATGCTCAGCAGCTGTTAATATGATTCTGTCGATACGTTTACCATGGTGATTTGGCTATATTTGGCGAGCGTGTGAAGAAATCACTCACTGGTTAGAAGGAGGAAAGACAAGCTGTCGATATCAAGGGAGAAATGCTAATAACCCCAGTGACAAATCATTCCTGGGAATCTCAAAGGGTTAAAAAAAAGGCAGCAGCACTTCCCGGAGAGAGGGGCCTTGGCGAGTGAAGGTGACTCATCCGGAGCTGCAGACACCAGCTGTCATCTCCAGCTCCTCCTGTGCTTAATCACTTCACTTTTCTAAAGAAATATTTTGTTCTAATTCAAACAGACCTGGGCTTGTTTGTTTTTTATGAATTATTTACTGGTGAGGAGAACCTCTTGAGGTATCCATCTTCACTCAGAAATAAGTGGACTCTGAGAGCCTGCTGCAGCACTTTAAAGCACGCAGTGCCCTCCATGATGAACCTTTTTTTTTTTTTTTTTTTAGAACCCACTTAAATCCAGAATAAATGCCAGAAAGTCAGCTCTGGCACTTGGATCTGTACTGGAGGGAATGCACGCAGACTTTGGCCTCATCTAGCTGCTCTTTGAAAGACATCCCTGCTCGGAGGTGTGGGGTGGTGATGCTCCAGGTGACATCTGTGCCCTGTGACTGCCACCGGTTTTCCAGTGTGGAGGTGGAGATGTGCCCCCATACCTGACTTGCTCCTAGGTGCATTCCCGTAGCAAGCATGCACTCACTGTGCACAAAGTAAATGCACGAAGGGGCTTGTGTGTGCCACTGATCCCCCAGTGACCACCCTCCAGCCCTGGGTGGTGTTTTTGTTACTTAATAAACTCGCGACCAAATTCCACCTGGCTGTTCCCGACTTCTGCTCTTTGCACATTTATAGCTCTTCCAGTGGCAAGAGGAGCTCATATGATATTCTGCAGTCCCCAAAGGTCTGATCCAGCAGCCGTGGAAGTAAATAAATGGAAAAATTTGCACTGACTGGACTGGGCATCAGATTAGTCCCTAAATGTTAGTTGATCTGCTTTGGGGTTATGACAGACAAATATTGCCCCAAGGTTACTGCTACAGGAATAATCGATCTACCTGTCTTGGATATGTCTAGGCTGCCTATCATCACTGTAATATCTAAGTGAGTGTTACCTCCCAGGAAGATTGTGCCTGACCAAATAAGTTGCCTTTTCTTTGTGTGGTCTGAGACCAGAGAGTGCAGTTCTCAGCGTATTTAAGATCATTTCTATTTGGCACTTATCTGCTCCACAGGATATTGCTGCTTGACTGCAATGTCCTTATTACTTACTACTTATATTTCATTTATAATTCTTTTTTTTAATTTTTTTTTTTTTACTAAATAAATAACATGATCTGTAAATAAATGCCTTGGTCCTCAAAACAATTTAGACAGACAAAGTGCCTTGAGTGTGATTTAGCTTGAGTGGTGTAAGTCGCACGCTTATACAAGCTTCAAAATGACAGGAAAGATAATCCCATCAGGCAGTCTGTAAAACAGAGCAAGCCTGGAGAAGGGTTTTCTTGTATACAATTACACTTAGAGACACAGGATGAGAAGGAAGGGGATTCAGGACATGGGGAGGCTGAAAGAGGCAGCTGGTTGTGTCCTAGACACTTCTTTGCACTAAGGCCCCTTCGTGCAAGTCACCACAGCCTATGGAAGCTGGAAAGGAGACGGGCACAACCTCATGGAAAGTAGCTCTGGTGCCCCACCAGCACGGGTTTGGTGAAAGGGCTTTGCACCGATGCCGGCTGAAGCCGCCGGTGTATCGCAGACCTGCTGCGAACGCGATAGGAGCGTGCCGTGTCGTGCAGCCTTTTCTGCATGGGTTATGTGCAACGGGACATATTTTAGCCTCATTTCAGGGCTGCTCTTGTGTGAACTGGAAGCCTGCAGCCTCCCAGCTGCCCCTGAGCACAAGAGACAAAAGTGCCCCAAAGTCTCCTTTGTGCCCCATTTCTGTTTGGAGAATGGGAACACCCCCTGGAAAATAGGATGCATGAAGGCGATGCCTTTACTGAAGTCAATAATATATTTGCTTTTGATTCCTCACCTTTTTTCTTTTTCCTTGCAGTAAGACCCTTTAAGCAAGACTTTTTTTATGGGGCACTTTTGACCCCCAAGCCTCTTCTTCCCCCCTTCCTCCCTCCAGCCCACAAAATCTGCTGGGTTCCCTCTCTGCTCCCCTCCTGGTGCAAAGATAAGACATTTGGGGTCCCATATTCATTACTGATGTCTAAGTTAGCAGAATTGAGGACTTCTTTGGGATTTTTGCCCATTGCTATGAACTCTGGGATCCCGGTCTTTACATAGCAGTGGCTGGTGGAAGGCACAAGATACAACAACCAAGGTTCACTTCTGAGCCAGTTTCTTGCTTTTTTTTTTCTTGTGTGAAAAGTTCCTGACTCTGTGTTGATTTTCTTGAGATCGTGTTTATTTAAATCAGGATAATAATCTTCCAAATATACCCTAAAATTATATAGCCATATAAATCCTGTCATAATATATTCAGTAAAACTGTCAGGTGATCATTCTTAATGTAAAATGAGACCTTTTCATTTTCATCCAGTCAGTTAGCACTAAATTAACTCCTTGGAACAGGCTCAGAGTCATTCATTTGAGTAAATACCCAAGTTATTTATTGAATATACAGCACTGCTGTCTGTCTCGGGGCTGGGTGCGAGGGGCTCCTGTCCTTATCCCAGCTCCAACACCGGTCACTCAGGATGCTTGAAAACTTCAGTAACACCCACACAAACGTTCATTCTGCTCTTAATCCCGGCGCAGCCATGAGCTGATTCCCAATGGTGGGTTCAAGCCGTGGGCTAGGCTATAAGCAGGACTCCCGATGCGCTGCCCCGGCAGCAGCCCGGGAGCAGGAATTGTCCCACGCTGGCTCAAGCACTCAGGGACGTGGGCAAGAACCACATCTTGGCATGCAGCTGAGGATGCTCTGCTGGTGAGCTCCTTGGAGGAGGGCTCTGACCAGTTGGACTCACTCTGTCCTCCTCGGTCACCTCACCTCAGAGCACCTTTTCTAAATGGTTATTTTCCCCAATGTTTTTGATTTCTAACCAGGACAGGTATTCTAAACCTCCAGCCAGGAGCTGGTCTGGGCACATCAGGACCTCTGTCTCCTCCTCTTGGGATGGAAAGGTGCCAGCAAGTGAGGGAGAGGTTTGCTGGGGGGTTCCCCATGCATGGCTGTTTGGAAGAAGCATTCAGACTAGTGCTGGAGTCCCAGAAGGGCTGTCACTGAGATAAAGACCCTCAAGGAGCTTCAGCTCATCCTTCAGGAGCGCGATTTTGTGAAGAGCCTGGACTGTTACAGCCTCCTCTGTCCCCAGAGAGGCTAGGACCCCTCCTTTACTCTTCTTCATCCCTCCTCTGGCTGCCAGGCCAGCGGGGAGCGTGAGTGGTCAGCAGACGCCTGTCCCAGAGCCTGCCACAAAACAAGGTGGAAATTGAAGCGCTGCCTGCAGGGGATTCCCTGGAGGACTCAGATATCTTAGCACACACTGTTTAGATGTCCAGTCCCGTGATGGAGCAAGAGGGAGAGGTGAGCTTCTTTCCCTGCATCCTCGAGAAGACAGGGGAAGTGCCTCCAGAGATGCCCCTGGCATCCAGCCCACAGCCTGGGAAGCACGGACTCAGACAGGTTGGACCTACAGAAAGAGCCTTGCTGCTTGCAGCCCCATATTCAGCTTGCCAAACACAAAAGCCAAATAAAAATAAATGAATCAATGAATCAAATCCTGACTGTCCGGAACCGGGCTGCAAGGAGACACACTCATCCTGCTCTTCTGGGAGATCAAATTCACTACACAGATCAAAGAAAGAAGAGGAAAGGCTCTTCAAAAGTCAGGAAACAAAATTGCCTTGGCCTTCCTTTAAAGAAGGAAAGTTACTGGACCGCAGCCTAAAAGAACCAGAGGAGAAAGCATCAAAGGGAAGCTCTTAGTCACATGTGGCTCTGTGAAAGGTGAGGTCTGCCAGGTACTAGATGTCCAGTTTGAACTGACAAACTTCAGCTCCCCAAGAGCAGTCTCTTATCCTGCCTAAAGGAGCTCTGCATCCCCCTCCCCCCTACAAAAAATGAGAAGATTAGAGTAAGGGGAAAAAAAAGAAATGAAAAGGCTCGCCAGGTTTATTCATAAATTCTTTATAGTCCTGCAGAAAATGGAGGGCTGTTCCCTTTCTTATTTCTTCTTGTTGACGCCCTTTTCAGCTATAGCCTACCTAAAACAAAGACAGTGAGAGTGGTCGGATGGGTCTCTCCTTAGGAGGGTGGAAAAGAAATCCACCCTCGTTTGAGGACGGCGTGTCGGGTGGGCATTGCAGGTTGAGGAGTAGGAAGATGAGCCAACTGCAGATAAGGCAAGAAGTTTGGAGCTTAAACTGAAGCCTTTCTGTCAGCTCTTATTTTCTAGCATGGGGGTGACAAAGCAATGCAGTAGGCTGTCTAGGGAGTGGGGAGTACTGATAGGTTTCAGGAGCAAATTAAGCAGAATTATTTCAGGAATGTGTTAAATTTAGGTGTTTCCGCTTTTGGACAGAAAGAGGCAGATAACCTCTCATTCACCCTTCTACTTCTGCATGATTTTGTGATTCTCTAAGTATCAGGTTCCCACTGTGTCACAGACACAGGGTGTGGAGCATTGGGTGCTCTCCTAGAAATGCACTCCAGTTTCTGTGGGAGCTCAATACCAAGGTAACCTGTTAGGTGGGGAGACGCTTTAATAAACATGAGGCACAGCAGATTAAAGTGCAGGATCGGCAGCTGGCAGCAAAAATGGTTCCATGTAAATTTACCAGCACATGGTCAACTGGAAGAAGGGAGAAAGCAGTTCCCCCCTAGAAGAAAAGGAAAGAAGGTGCAAAGGGGAAAGGTGTGAACAAATTGTGCAGGGATTGGAAGCGGGGAGTGCAGCTGGAGAGATGGCCCTTATATCTTCCAAGTCTAGGAGCTGCAGGAGTGCAGTGACCCCAGCCACAGTGGGGTCACCTGTCCAGAGGACTCAAAATTAAAGCTGCAGTGTGTGTCTGCCCAAGGAGGACCACCCGTTTGTAGGTACCCAGGTCTCAGCAGAGAGGATGGCAGGGCTTGGTACGGCAGGATGCTGAAGCCTTTTATCCCTGTTTTCTTAGTCTGGCTGACCGAGGGTGATTTCGATGCCTAACTGGGATTTCGTGTAGTTTGTTTTAGTTTAGTATGACATTGTTTAGTGTTTAAAGGTTACCTGGGTTACAAATTTTACTGTTGTATTGATTGACTGCTCTTTTCTGCCTTGTTGCTGAAGATGAGAAGGAATTGAGAAAAATGTTCCTGATTCCCCCACCAAACTGGAGTCTTCCCTACAGATGGCTGGCAGTTTCCTTCCAGCATTTTCCTCTGCTACCATCTTGCTGTGTGCAAACATGCGTGCAAGGCACGGGCTTCTTCCAGTATTGCACGATATGCTTGAAACTCACATTTGCACACTGCTTTATATTTCTGCCAGTGCAACTTCTCCTTCTGGGTACGTGCAGCAAGGTTTTAAAAAAGCCAACAATAACTAGTGTGATTCTTTTGAGCAAGGTGTTTGTGCAGGGAAAGCAGATCAGAGACCACGGGAGGATGCTCTGCTTTACTGTAGCCTAAGTATGGCCCTGCCAGCACTACTTCTGCTGCGGAGAGCAGAGTTTGGAGCAAATGTGTTGGTAGACAGACCGTGTACATTCATCCACTGGAAGGTGGTGTACTTTGGGGGACTGCTGTGCACTGAACCTGTGACAGCAGCAGTTGCAGATTTGGCCCTTTTCTACTCTTTGAATGAGTGAAGGGTTCCTCGCTGCCCCAGGTACTTTCCACTAGCAGTGGGCGTGTGTGATCCTGCCAAGGAGGATGCGTTGGCCCCACAAAGTGTGGCTGGGATGCTGCTGTCATATCTCCACTGTCCCCTTTGCTGTGTTTATTGACATCTGCATGCCTTCATTTTAATGTTTTGGCAATCTTGGTGATAAACAGCATCGTAACAGTGCCCTGTGGGCATCTCTATTCCCGTGCTGTAAGGTACTGCTTAAGTACCTGGGCTGCAGAGCATCTCCAGATGGGAGCTGGTTTGGGGGCTGCAGTTGCCCCCCGGCACGCAGTACCTCCGGAGGTCGTGGTCCAAGGAGGCGGGTGGGCAGCAGGCACGAAGTTCTGCCTCTCGTCTTTCACTCTATCCACAGAGCGCTGGAAAGCACAAATTCTGTTGAGATTAAGTTATAATTTAAGGCAGTGAACATGTGCTCTGCTGGCAGCTATAAAGATTCAAATCATAAAGTTTTACAGTGGAACAGTTTCTGTAAAAGCATCGTTAGAAAGGGGGAATCGTGCCTTTAATTCTTACGACTTATGGGGCTGCCTGGTTTGTTTTGGTTTTAGTGGTGCTTGGTGTGACATGGGGTGGGGTCCCAAACCCATCTTTCCGTTTAAAGTCAGGCCTTTCTTCCCCAGGGCCCTGCTGTTCCAGTGCCTTGAGAAGGACTGGAGATGGTGCAGAGTTTTCTGTGTTCACCCCATCCACAGGCGAGTTTTGGGACCCCTAACGTGTGCAGAGCTTTTGGCCTGTTGGACTGGCAGGGAGAAAGATGATCTGGTGTGTGCTGCATAGTCATGGTATGGAGCCTGGGGAAATCCAGGCTGAGATACAAGTATCTTGAGTGTGTTGTAAATGCCTAGCCAAATGGGTAGTGTAGGTTTAAGGTTGGGTTAGTCAACCTGAGGCCTGTGAGGCTCTTGAATATCCTTCCAAAGGGTGGATTAGCTTCCTCCTTCTTTCAGACTTTGAGACCAAGTTAGGCTTCATCATGCCCCATAACACTGGTTAGCGTCCAAAAGGAAGCACCACCACACGTTGCTTCAAGTTTTTGCACTCTGCGGGGTGGTGTTCTCCATCTAGAATGTCTTTGCTCTGGTCGCATTGGAGTGGAGTCCTAATTGCTTTCAGCAAGTGAGGGCTCCCAGGTCTGGGCTTCGGAAGTTGTCTGACACAGATGGTGAAAATATGCAGCTGCTGCGTGAAAGGCAAATGAATTAAAACATAATATGAATAATACAGTCAATACAGCAGCCATGAGTTGTTTATTTTTATGTTAAATTCAATGCATTTTTGTTGCCCTCATATTTTGAGTGATCAATAGGCCAAAGATTTTCATATTAACGATACTCAGCTGCATTGTAGAAGCAGGGGGAAGCGGGAGGTTTTGGCAGCTGGATAGACACGTAAGGTTTTTGTCACCTCTCTGGGACACGTGGAGAGCAGTTTGAGATTATGAATAAGCATCATAGATACATATATTTGCTGAAAGATCAGCAGTGAAATTGTTAACAGTATTCCCATTTCAACGGTTATCTCCAGCTCCCAGAATTAGCACCCCACTGGGGTGAGTCGACTACGGCAGACCTCGCCGTGCGTTATAGCAGGATCTTTGGGGGGGGGAACACACCGCTGGTGGGATTACACTTGGTTCGTCTTTCAGTTTTATTTATAAATTAAAGCACAGGAACTTATTCTTAATGAAAATTAAGACCGGTGGTGCAGGTGGTGCGTGTGTAATTTTTAGGGCTTTGACCCTAGGTGGTGAGCTGTGTTCTGCTGAGCTTTGCAGCTGGACCGCCGTTGCAGGGCTTGTCTGGGTGAAACCGAGAGGGGAATTTAGCTCAGCTCTAAGTTGGCTGGGTTTGAAATGGGGGAGTTTTACAGTCCTGAATCTTGTGATTTTATGTGATTCTGGCAAAGAGCTCGAATAGGGCATAGGGAGATAGGCACTTCCCAGCCCTCATCTGCAAAATGGAGGAGCAGACGGTTAGCTGAGGTGCTGTTGGTATCTTATGGATAGAAAGAAGGCATTTAATCTGTTCCACTGTGCGGTGGAAGTGACTTCCCAGCCTCGGCTGGCAGCTGGCAGCTGGCAATATTGCCTTTAAAGCTGAGTGTCATGGGATTAGACTGAGTCCTGTGGCATTATGGCCAAGTCTTGTTCTGCTTTTGAATCCTCCCTTTGCCGAGCCCATAGATCAGCTCGGCTCAGGCTGTGCGGTGGCAGTAACCCGGCATTATTGAACCTGTCTTCCTCGCTCTCCCAGGCAGTCACACGTGCGTCTGGCCAGATTTGCAGGACTCAGCAATGGACAGCCTGGGCCCCACTTACTCAGAGGAGCAGATCGATAACAGAGGCGGGTGATAGATGAGGAGAGTTAGGGATGGATAATCTGCTGAATTTACATGACCCAGGGTGGTCCAGGGAAGGCTGCGGCTTTGCTGGGAGACTTTCAATAGGAGACAGAAGTTGCCTTAGTTTCCAGCTGCTGACTGCATTTTAAAAAACATTGCAGGGTCTGTTTGGGTGGGTGGAGGAAACTGCCAATTGTGAGCAGAAAATAAAAAGCGGCATGTCCGCTGCCTGCCTTCAGGGCTGCATCCCCCCTGCCCCGCTCGGCAGCAGCCAAGCCGGCACTGCGTGAAAGGGAGTGTGCGGTGCCATCCAGCCATCTGCCCGTGCCGGCAGGCTCCATCCCACGATGGAGTTTCAGGGAAGAAGGAAATACTGGCAGGATGGGCAGGACATGCTTTGAGATATTATACAGATATATATTCAGTATATACGTTAAATTGGCCGTGCTGGCTCACTTGGTAAGAAGCAGAGGGTTTCAGTCCAAAAGATCTATATTTCCAGGACCTGGTTAGCAAAAACACATCATAAAAACAAGCACCAGCAGGTAGAAGAGAGAAGCAAAAAGCTGTGCTTTTAAATAACAGTAATAATGATAATAAAAAGATTCTAGCCTTCCAGTCCCATTGATAGCAGAGAGCGGAGTTTTAGGGCTTAATCCTATAAGATGTTGCTAAATGCCTTTTGCCATGAGAACAGAGCATATGCCAGCGGACGGCTTTTGGGGAGGAAACTTCCCTTGAATTGAGGCTGCCCTGTAACTGTTTACAGTGGGGTCTTCCTTTTGTCTTCTTTCGTTTGATCTTTCACAGAAGCATCTGGTCTGGCCTTTGCTGGAGACACCACACTGGGCTGGAAGGACCACAGGTCACTTCTTCTGCCCACAAGTGACAGCTCTGGTGCCCATAAAACTGTAACCTTCCTGCTGGCTGGAGTGCGCTGCTGGCAGACCGGCACACTTTGATTTAAGTGGTTTAGCTTTTTCTATAATGTGCCTATGTCATTTGGTCTCAGATTCGGTTTTTGGTAAGAATCAATGTTTACAAAACCTCAAAAGAAAAAAAAAACACCCAAACAAACAGTAATTTGAAATAAATATGTACACCGATCCTTTAAAAGCCAGCCCTCCTCCTTCCCTTTCATCTGTTCATCTTGGAGCTCAGGCCTTGCAGTATTCAGCTTTTGCACAAAACTCTGAAAGATAAGGCACTGCAGAGCGACTGGAAGCAAAAGTGAGGACAGGAAAGCTGTTTTCAATATGCAGACTGATAAAAAGTACCCAAAATCCTGATAGTAGAAAGCAAAATAGATTTTCATGTTTCTTCCCAGTGCAACAGTCACAGAAGTTTCTAAAAAATAAATAGATTATTTTTAAAAAAAATACATATGATTTTAATCAAAGTGTGTTTCTTTATTATTTTACTGAATTAGACCCTGATCCTACAGTTAGATCTATTTTGGATGCAGCTGATTGATTAAGAATCATCTTACTCCCTCTGATTCCAGGAGGCCTTTGCTATCTGTAGAGTCTTTTCCTCTGTACATCTAGCTGCAGAGTTGATGTCTTGGGATGAAATGGTCCTCTTCTGCTTGAAGATGCCTGTCCACAGGTAGAGTGAGCATTGCGGGGTCTGGGACCTTCTGGGGAGGCTGGTGCTGGAAAAAAAGCAGGACACTGTGAGCCGCCTTGTGCAGG
This sequence comes from Haliaeetus leucocephalus, assembly GCF_000737465.1. Lineage (NCBI taxonomy): Eukaryota > Metazoa > Chordata > Aves > Accipitriformes > Accipitridae > Haliaeetus > Haliaeetus leucocephalus. The sequence continues at coordinate 9,291,860 of NW_010973284.1, read as the reverse complement.
AGTGCATGGAGCTGACATGGGCATAAAGTTGTTCATCAGCTTTGTTTGTGTTTGCTATTTTCCTGGATATTGTAAGTAATTAGCGATAGACCATGTCTAAGGAGGGGTGGTTTTCATGCCAAAGATCATACGCTGCCAGGAAGGGCTGCTGACAGCGAGGGCATCGGAGAGTCTTCACACCAAGCAAAAATTGCTGTTCTAATGCAGAAAGACCTTAAAGGGACTGATTTTAAAGGCTTTTCCCCTTCCTTCCTTCCTTCCTCACCCCACTATATATTAGTAAATACGAGTAAACGGCTTGGGGTTGGCCCCACGGCAGGCTGCCCTACTGCGGGAAGGGACGCACTGGAGCGGGGTGGCCTCGCGCGGGACGCAGGCTGCTGCGCGCTGCCGTGTTGTGCCTGTGCTGAGGGGCTGCGAGGACGGCTGCGGGGATGGGAAGCTCTCGGCCGGAGGTGCCCTGCAGCTCTGCAAATCATCTGTTTGGGTAGCTGTGCTGGGCGCCGCAGCATCCCCAGTGAGGCCACGGCTCAGTGGTTGAAAGGAGCATCCTGGAGGGGGAAATGAGCTGTGCACGTGTAAGGGAGTTCACGGGAGAGCAGCGGTACCCAGGGGTACTCATATAATGGTCTTGGTAAAACACGTGCCCTCCAAACAAAGAAGTTGTATTGCTACCAGAGCTTTCTGTAGGCAAGGTCTGTATCTGGATTTTCTTCAGCACCTTTGGTTGCCTCTGCCATCTTCCAAGGGAGAAGAAGGAGCAGTGCTGGGAGGCCGGCGTGGATGTGTGAGCCCGTACCAGTGAGTGTGGGTGCAGGGAGCAAGGGGAGCCCTGCAGTGGCAGACGTGCTTGTGCCGCAGCAAACCTGTGCTGCATTGGTGCTGGGGCAGCTTCAAGGAGGAGTGGGCTGTTCTACTGGGCAAGTTGTATTCAAAGCAGAGAAGTTTTGAAAAGGCAACACTTTATGTTTCAAACCATTCTGTGTAGCAGTGAAGAAGAGACATTCTCGCCCATCGACCTGTTCTCTATGCATGTAATGTACGTACACATTGGCATATCCATATACAAGCACCGCATGCGCGTCTTCCATAAAATTGTAGGCATGCACGTATCTGGACACACATACACGCACCCAGATTGGGGCCTTTGTACATTTGTGTTTATTGAATGGGCTTAAAACAGGGCAAAGTTCCCTTTGCTTTCCACTCCCTGACATTTCAGGGAGAAAAATGTCCTGCCGTAGCCTCAGTAAAATAACTGAGCGAATAACTTAAAGGGAAAAAAAAAATATCCAGGATTGCTCCAGTTAAGGAATTAGCCTGCCTTGCCTCCGCAATAAAGCTCCTCTCCCTCTCTCCCTGTCAGTCCTGTGGCACCCTCCCTGCTCTGCGTTTAATTCTAGTCTCTAATCTCAGCCGCTCCTGTGATAAATTAATTGTAATGATAGAGGCCCCAGTTACGAGGTCTGCACCGTTTGCTTGTAATCTGAGCGACAGGTTTAGGGCCTGCTTTATTTAAGATGCGAGGGTAATTACATGGGAGTTAGCATATGCAGGCAGGGAGATATGATTCATTCTCCCAGCGACGGCCATGACACAGCTGTTTGTCGGATAAAATAGAGGAACCGTGTTGTTACAAAATGTTCCCCTTATTATACCTCATTAAAAACAAGGCTGCGATAAGTCAGACCTGGCAATGAATAAAATGTATTGCCCCCTGTAAAAGCTGATAGGAGAGAAAGAGGGTCTTCCAAGCAGCCTCAGGTCATTTATTTATTTTTTGTTCTCTTTCACGCTCCCTCTTCTTTCTTTCCCTCTGGTTTTCTGCCTTGCACTGGCTGCTGGAGAAAAGAAAAGGAATGTTTTCTCTTGCTTTCTCTTCTTTCTTCTTTCTTCCTTTCTTCCTTTCTTTGAACCTGCCTATGCCCTCCCCTTCTGGGAGCAATCGCAGATAAGGCAGAGTCGGGCCAACGGCAATTAGCAAAGCCTTTTGCAGGGAACAAAAGAGGAGATTTGTTCCCATCGGCCTAACACGAGTTGTGCCTCTTCACCTTGCCTGAATGCAACAGGCTGAGTGAGAGAGATGGGAAGCTCCCTCTCCAGCCCAGGGGGCCGGGGCCTTCCCAGGCAGGTTATTTTAAAAAAAAAAAAAAAAAAAAAAATCAAATTAATACAAAAACGTTCCTTTCAGGAGAGAAAAAATATTTTTCTTTTCCTTTCCCTTTCTTTTTAAATAACCTGAGAAATGTAAGGTGCTTCTCTCCCCTTTTTCATCTGCAGGAAAACAGGGAAAGTTTAAACAATAAAAGCCAAAAGTGGGGGAGAAGGCCACAGATGACTTCTGAGAGCCCCATCAGGACGAGATGTATAGAAAGGGTCTCTCTGAACTGGCGTGCCGGAGCAGATGCATAAATCCGTCGGCTCTGAGAGTGCTCGGGCGCGGGAGTTCAAAGGATGGCTTTCACTCTTTCACCAGCGGTTTTTTCTTTACGCACACTTTAAGCTGTCAGACTTTGTGGGTTGCAAGCATTCCTGCTTATTTATTTATTATTTTGGTGCCCTAAGGAGACAATGTTGACTTTTGTTTTAATTTTTTTTTCTTCCTTTTTTTCATTCCGGGGGAAGATAGAGTAGTTTTAAAGCAGTAGGAGCAGTAAGAGGTCTTGCCTGCTCTGGAGGGCTGTCATTTGGGTGAGAGGCACCAACCACCTTGAGCAAAGCTCAAGGCGGGCAGCTGTGGCCTTTTGGAGCTGTTTGTATGGGCTGCATTAAACCAAATGACGTGTGTCTTGGTTTTTCTAACAAATTTTTTTTTTTTTTAACTGTGATCAATACGTTCAGCTGCCTCTTCTCAGACCATTTGCTTCTCTCTTGCGTATGTTGCTCTTTTCTTCCCACAATAGCTGAGGTGAATGAATAAGGCTGATTGATAGATTGGCTAGTTTATTTTTAACTTAAGCTATTGAGGGAGATTTATAAAAGCATCATAATTTCTCTCTGGATGGGTATTTAATTTATAAACACTGTAATATTTGACTAACAAGATATTGAGCTGCATTTGATTTAAAAATTAGATGCAATATCTTAGAAATAACTTTTTGAAGTACCAGACACAGCGAATTAGTCACTTTTCAGGTTTGTTCCCTTGGGAATAGGTCCTGTTTGTAAAAATGCGTATCTGGTTTGCATCCAAAACATCCGATTTTTGGAAGGGTAGGTCATTGCTCGCCTGGGTTATTGGTCTCCATGCTGTACCCAGGTCCTGTGCTGCCACGTGGCTGGTGGTAGGTGTTAGCAGTGGGCTCTGGAGTGGCAGTGACAGCAGAAGGCCTTGCAGCACCATGGGGTATCACCATGCTCTTAAACCAATTAGGGACTTAGGACGATAGAGCCGGTGTCCTGGGCAAAGAAGATCAGATGCCAGGGTTGTGGGATCACAACCTGTGTTGACGTCCCATTGCTGCTGATGGCTTCTCCCATGCCAGCCAGAAAAGGGACAAGTACTGCCAGGTCTGGCCTCTGTCTGGTGGTAGTATTTTAGTGGAAAAAGTGGGTTTGGGGTTAGGGGCAGTGTCAGCTCATGGCAGTAATGGTAGTAGTGGTGTCGTGGATCCGCTGGGCTTTACAAGGCCATTTTAGCTGTGGAGAGATCAGTGCTGTGCACTTGTGAAGAGCCTATCCTGTTCACATCTCCTTGCTCCAAGGACATGGAGTGTAAGGATGAGGAGACCTCTCAAGACAAAATGTCCCAGGCAGATGTGCCGTCATGCAAGAGTCTACAGCTTTGCCATGAATGGCAATGGTGCTGTAAGTTTCAGGATGAGACTGGTACATTTTGAAGGCTGATGTTGGAAGGTTGGGCAGAAGTCGACTGCAGCATAGGCAGCCCTTTGACAGTTTTTACCAAGTCTCTGGGTTAATCACACTTTCCCAGACTGGCTTGCTTGTCCCCTCGCCTCCTCTTCCCACTTCTGTATTGATCCTCTGCACCAGTTCTCCTTTCTGAGTAGATCTTGTTTACAGAGATGTAATGAAGTGTCTTATTTCCAAATAAAATCCAAAACAAGCAGGAGTAATGGTTCACAGATTCAACCACTCCCACACTGGTAATTTACTAAAATTAAAACTTAATTAAGCCAGGCTCACTCAAAGGTTTTGCATAATTTAGTAGTCTGTCTTGGATAGCCAAGGAGCTGTACAGGCAGGCAGCTGAGTCAGGAGCCAGGTCTGTCATCCAGCTCTGGAGTCGGAGCTATTACTTGGCACTTTGTACACCTACTTCCTTTCACTTGTAAGATCCCAGAGCAGTTCAAAGGAGTGCGCTGGAATCACTGCCTCCCTTTTACTGATGGGGAAAGTGAGGTCCAGAGAAAAGCATCAACTGTCCAGGTTGGTGCTGTGAGTAGTAGCACAGGAGAACCTGATGTCTGCACTCCCTCATCCCTGTTTATGCATCACATCAACCATTCTCAAGATTTATTAAAATGGATTATCACGCAGTAGCAGCATCTGAACTAGGACATGTCTCTGCTGAGGGATGCAACTTGCATTTTAAGGTCACATCTTGAGCAAGTACGTCGCCTTTGAGCACAGGACAACTTTGTGTCACTTAGGGATGACAGCTGGGCAGTGTGTGAAGCCGGGTCATGGTGATGGTACCCATACGACTTGCAGCTAGTTATTAGGGCTCCTTTGCAGGAGAGCATGGAGGAGAGCTGCTTCCAAAGATCTTACAGTCTAGGGAGGGAAGGCAGGCAGCAGGAGCAGTATCGAAGGGAAAATAGAAAGGCTTGAGATGTCTTAATGGAGCAGCAGCAGAGGTGCTGGGGAGCATGTAGGAGCAAAGACGGAATTGATGGACTGCTGTCAGTGTGTGTTAGGCTGTACCGTCTCCCCTCCCTGAGAGATGCCCTGTGAAAGCCTGCAGTTGAACTGGGAAGAAACCTTTGTACCCACAGTTACTTGGTCTCTTTTCTTTACTCCATAAAGGGAAGGGACAAGTTTTATCACTGGATCCTCTGCTGCCTCTGAGAAAGCTTTGGAGACGTGGCAGTAGAAATCCCAAGCCCTCTTTCTGCTCCTGTGAAATGGCATTGGTAGAAGCACTGTTGTGGGAGGTTATCCCAGAAAAGCTGGTGGCTAATGTCTGAAACCCACAGCTTCGTGCAGTTTTGCTCTTCTACTGAGTGCAGGTACCCAACTGCGTCAGACACACCCGAGCACTCCTGTGGATCAGTTTGGGCATTAAAGCCTATCTATCTCAGTTGTCCCGCTGGCCACATGGGGACAGCTGGTGGGGACTGCCCAGATGGGTCAGCACCGTAAGGCTTTGAAGCCCAACAGGGCTGTAGGAGTGGTGTTGCCTTTCTGAAGCCTTTGAGAGATGTGCCTTGGCTGCAAGGCTTGGATGGGCTAGCAGAGTTGGCTTCCTACGCAACCAGGCATGAGCGGGGCTTACGGAGAAGACGTCTCTTCTCTGCGAGGGGAATGCAGAACTAGGGAGGGAGCTTGGGAGGGAAACGGAGAGCAACCATTGAGCTGAAGCTGTGTAGAGGGGAGCTCACCTCAAAGGGAGGACCCTGAAACGCCTCCCTCAAAGGGAAGGGAGCTGCAGGACTTGGTGTCCGGACCATCAGCACTGAATGGGACACCCAGCACTGCTACGGAGGGGAGGGACATCAGCAAGTTGCGAGGTTAAGGATCACCCAGAAGATGCCGGCTCAAGAGAAGGGGGGACAGCAACAAAAGCCGGGGGGGCGGTGTAAAACCAAAGGGCAGCCCTCCCCTCCCCCTCGGCCCATAGAAATCCACGGGGGGCTGGAGAGGCAGGTGAGTAAATCACGCCGCCCGGGCTCCATCACCGCCGGGCTCTTCTTTGTGCGTCGCACAAAGGCCGGGAGTGTTTTATTTTTGGTGCGTGCGGGTGTGTTTTGGCGCGCGGGGCCCCCCCGGCCGAGGGCGAGCAGCGGCCGGGAGCGGGGAGCAGGGCCCCCACAGGGCTGGGTGCCCCTTGTCGCTGGCCCGAACCCGCCCCGGCCAGACAATGCGGAGGGTGGGCTGGGGGAGGCTTTTGTCTCCCTGTTTTATACACTCTCTTTTCAAGGTGGGGAGGAGGGAGAGGGGCTGAAAAAGTTTTTGAATTTCAATCAGGTTTGGCTTTGAAAGCCTTTGGCTTTTGTTGCGGGGAGAGGAGGGGAGGTTTACATTTCAGCTGAGCCTGGTGGATGGGCGCTGGGGAGGCGAGGGGGAGGGGGGGGGCAGTCACTCTAATGACATCAGTTTGGCTTTGGGGCTAGGCATCCAAAAAAAAGTGTCATCCCAGAGCCTGCTTATTTGGCAGGCACATGGAGAGGGTGTCGCGGGGGGACGATGGGACAGCGCTGCGGCTGCTTTCTCAGTAGCTCCGAGACGGGCACGTCCATCTGAAGGGCCGGGTGTGAAACACAAGCCTGCCTGAATGGCTTGTCCCCGCGAAGCACCGGCCACCCCCCGCCTAGCTTGTCCCCCCCACCTCGGTGGCAGCTTTGACTTGCGTAAGCTGGTGAAGAATGGACCCACCCATGCCTAGAAATCCGCCTCCTCCCTCCCTTCCCACCCCTTCTCCCCTTTTCTGAGAGGTGTAATGGAGCAGATCTTACAGGGAGCAGCTGCCTCTGCCCCCGTGCCTGCCTGCCCTGCGCTCCGCTTTATGGCCTCGGGGTGGAAGGGGGGCACGGGGTGCCTGGTGCCCCCAGGATGGAGGGCTCAGGCCTGCTCTTCCCCTGCAGAGCCCTGGCTGCCACCACGGCGCAGGTTTTGGGAAGGCTTGTTTGGCCAGACGCTGCGGCACCCCTCGGTTGGGTGCCGTGCAATTTCCAGTCTCGCAGCACCGTGACTGGGTGAGGGCAGCACACCGCAACCTCTGTGAGCTGGTTCATCTCCCTCTGTATCCCACTCACCCCCTTCTTGGGGCAGAGGCAACAGGGGATTACCCTCTCGGCATGGCCAGCCTTGGCAGGGGAGGGGTCTGGGGGAGAGGACCATCGCTCATTCCAGCTTGTCATCTTCTCCAGTAATGTGTCCTTCTTGCACGTTGCGATGCTGCGTGGCTCTTGCCCCCCATCTGCCCGGTGGTAGGGAGGACCTGTACCAGCTTCCATGGTTGTATCAGATGGTGCAGGTGCAGATGGCCCTTCCTCTTTTGTGTGTGGCCGCGTTTGGCTCTCCCATTCAGCTGCAGAAGAGCTTATTTTCCTTTGTTTTGAGTAGACTTAAGAAAAACACAAACCCGCACTTCCAACAGCAGATCTGAGCTCTCCTAACACAGGCCGTTCAGATGCACACTTCCGATATTAAAAATCAAACACCACCTTCTTCTTCTGGTTGCTGCAGTTCTTTGTGGGACAAACTTGGAGTAAAAAACTGTGGAAGACCTCATGGAAAGAGAAGGAATATGGTTTCACCTGATTATTTTATATTTTTGAGGCAAAGCCTGAATTCTAGATCGTAGGTCCCAATTCTCACGTCATAGAAAGAGTGGGACATTCCTGGTTTAAAGAAAATAAAACAAACAACATTTGGGTTTTGATCAGAAACATTTTATGTCCCAGAGATGTGTGTGTTGCCAGACTAGTGTGCCCTTGGCAGTGAATTAAGTTCTTCCTCTTGTGCATCCTTCAGAAGCAGCAGAGCAAGGGGATGAGAGGGTGTCAGGAGCAGGTCTTAGCTCTTCTAAATGGAGATGTCTCCTATTCTACAAATGCAAAGAACCCATCTCCGTTCCTCAAAAGTCAGAAGCTCAGAACATCGGTCCTGTCCCAGGGGCAACACCTTTTCCCAAGCCTTATTTCAGAATTATTTGGGAGGAATTTCCACAACACAAAGAATTGTTTGAAATGAGTCTCATTTTATCCTGAATTTTTCTTTGAAAGTTGAGTCTATTAACAAATATGGGCACCCAGATGAAACCCCAGCAGAGGAGAGCCCAGGAATGCTCACCAGCAGCATGCCAGCGGCTGTGCGAGGGTACAGTCTGCGCAGGGCGAGGTGTGCTTCTATCTTTCCATATTGTGTTTGTACATTTCTAAGAATACTTTAGCTTTGCCCCTGAACAGTACTTACTAGGTAAAAATGCACAATATAAATCATATTTCTTAGAGTAGTCTTGTCATATGCCCTTTCTACCTGGTGTGGAGTTTTCTTTGTCTTTAAAACAGTATCAAAATTCATATTGACTGCCTTGAGAGATATAAAGTGGTTTCTCAGAGTCACTGTGATGCTTGATGCAGAAGGACATGATCAAATTTTTCCAGCTTTCAGTCTCTGATGTAAGCCCAGCACCTTCAGCTGGTGTCTGGTATGGACGTGTCCATGTTCACCATGTCCATGCTGAGCTGTAAGGGTCTGTTTTAGAAATCAGCCAGAAGAAGGCATTGGTGCACCATCCCTTTTAGGAACTTCACTGTCAGCCAAGGACATGCCTGCAAAGAAAGCAGTCTACTCCTGTGTTGGGCAGGCATTGCCGGCAGCTGCAGGTACTTTGTGTCCCTCATTGTGAGGATCTTTGGAAATGACCCGAGGTTCTGGGGGACGTAGCGTACAGTGTCCTGCTTTCCATCTGTGTGTCCATCACCACCTGTAGAACCACAAGGTGGAGGGTAGGAGCTGCTGTACCACTGCAGAGCAAGTCCCCAGGGCTGTTGACACAAGGCTGGCATGAGTCTGAGGGTGAAGGAGGTGCCTGTACCAGCCCAGGCTGCTGAGTGTGGTCAGGGTGGCATGGCCAAACCCACTCGCACCCAGAGCGTGACCCAGCATTGCTCAGAAAAGGGAGATTGTCAAGAGACGGAGGGGTTCAAAAGAGCAACAGCTTTGGGGGAAAGCAGCTAGACCTTGAAAACAGAGATGTTGAGATGTTCATGTATGAAACTAGTCAGCAGACCTTTGAGGGCAGATGTTGGCTCCTGGTGGGGCTATGGGGACGCAGTGGTGAGAGGTGGAGGTCAAGGAGGATACATTCCCTTTGTTTGTACATTAACCTGAACCGCTGCTGTGGGAACTCCTGCTGTGACCCATATTTACGTTCGTATTTTATCTATTTAACTCTCAATTGAAGAGAGATGGGAGTGGATGTCTCCTCGTAGGGGACTCACTTCTGGCCTCAGTTACGTCCTAAGAGCTTGCAGGAGCTCCTGGCTCCAGCAGCATTATGCCGGGATTTACGCCAGCACGGTGGAGGTCAGAATCTGGCCCTACTGCCCCTGCTGCCCCTCCTTCTTCCTGTAGGAACCTTTTTGGTTTGTGGCTTGCCCATGAGTCCCATGCAACTCTGTTTTGCTTTTCTCTTCTTTGAAAAAAACCCCACAATCTAATTTTTACTCTCTGACAGATTCCAGGACCTGAGGTGCCACTCCAAAATAAAAAAGCATCCTCCCTTCCCCAGGTCCAGCGAAGTTGTTTTCCTCTGCCTCTTGCAGCGCAGGTTAAGCCAGTGCCAGCTCTGGTCTCGGGAGATTCCCTGCAACCCCCACTTGCCTCGCTCCGTCGCCGGCAGCTTTTTCATTATTTATTTAATGTCTTGTACCGTAAATAATGGTGACTTTATGGTTATTAGGAACGGGTTAAGGTACATGCGGGCAGCACCAGGCTGCCTTCAAAAGGAACAGGCCCGGCATAAAATGTTGCGATAATTGCTTTACTGCTGAGTGCTTGGTCTTTATTTTGTGTCCGATTTGTCTCTTAAGCCAGCGTAACATTCTCCCCGCTGCAGGAGAATGCAGAGAGCAAATTGAAGGTCTGAGCGTGAACAATGCAACATGGTGCACTGCTGGGTTTTTCTTTTCTTTCCTCTTTCTTCGTTCCTCTCTCGACCTCCCTCCAGTCATCTCTGCTCCCCCTCCCCCTCCAGCCTCCTCTCCCTCTTGGCCGCTCCAGCTCTTCCACCTCTCGGCACCCTGTTTATGGCAGGTGAGATGGGAGGCGGGAAGCTGGCAGGTCCTCTTCAAAAGCAAAGAAAAAAAATATAACAGTGGAAACTACCTTCTTATATGAAGCCAGGCGCATCCTTCAGCCTGAAATCCCAAGCACGTGTCCCAACCCAAGAATAATCATGGCTTTTCCGTAGCGCTAATGATACCCACGCCCGCAGCAGCTGAGGGTGCTGCTGGGTGCCCGCGCCTGCCAGCAGCGGCACGGCAGCTGCCCGCACGCTGCACGTGCCGAGGAGGAAGCAACAGGGAGCAGGTCGTGGAGGCAGGTGTGCTTTTAAAACAAACACAGCTCCCAAGGTGCCAGGACCTGGAGAGTGTTTGTGTCGTCCTGCCGTACACGGTAATTACCTTGTTAGGAGTAATTAAACGTGGATTTGTGATCCTTCTAAGGTGGAGCTTGCCTTTCCCTCCTCTTAATCATGAAAGGCAGCTGCAGTTGCACTGTGGACAATGGGAACATCCCGGAGCAGGGCAGCCGTGGTGGGTGCATCAGTCATCCCAGGGCCCTGGTAGTTGACCCGGCTCTTTTCCCACCCGTACGCTCCTCCCTGGCGTGAAACCCTCTGAATTGCTTTCTTCTGAGATTTATTTTCAGCGGAGGCGGGGGGGAAGCTGAGTGCCAACTGGCTCCTGCATGGCACTGCAAGTCTGTGCTGCCCTGCTCCTGTGACCTTGACAAAGCTGCTTGGTTTTCCTGGACCTCAGTGATCCAGGCTGTGAAATGGCACCATTGCCCCCAGTCTGCCTGATTACGAGTCTCCGTTTAATAACTATCTGGGAAGTGCTATACCAGAAGGACAGAGATCTGCTACAGAGCCTCCTGTCTCTCCTCTGTCCAGAGGCAGTGGAAGCAAAGGTTGCAGTTTCTCATCTAATCTCTGGCTGTAGAAAAATCGTTGCTAATTGTCATGGCCTTGTGGACCCCTCTGGAGTGCCTGGGTCTCCTTCATGTTGGAGAAACGTCCTCTGGTTGGAAAGTCAGAAGTTTCCTGGTTGCGCAGTGTGTGCTGGCATGATGGGATGGGGCGATGGGGAGCTGGCCTGATGCAGAGCAGGTGAACAGCCCTTTCCCCATGCCTTGCTAGCAGTGTTGGGGCCAAGGCAATATTTGTTTTACTAGGAGGAAACAGAGAAAGGGGGGGTGATTGTAAAGGAGTCCACAGCCTTCTCCTGGATGTCTGGCCAGGAGTCTTGTGAGATGTTCAGAATCTCTCCTGTTTGAGATCAGACCTTTCTGGTTTGGCCTTTCTATATCTTATCTACCTGGTATGGAAAATGCAACCAAAAATATCCACTCAGGAGTTAAGATTTGGCCATTACCCCAAGTCCAACAGCTACCCGGCTGAGAAGTTGGTATGTGCAAAAATTCAAGGCCAGGTTAGATGGGGTTTGAGCAACCTGGTCTAGTGGAAGGTGCCCCTACCCATGGCAGGGGAATAGGAACTAGGTAATCTTTAAGGTCTCTTCCAACCCAAACCTTTCTATGTTTCTATGATAAAAATTCAACTTTTTGCTTTGCCTCCTATTCCCACCTTAGCTACAGACATGATGTTTACTGGGAATTAAAAATGAGAGAGTTTTACTTTCCCTGGGCCTCTGGAAAATAGCTTGATTAGCAGAGCAAATTATTACACAAAAGAAGGGGTTTTTTTTCTTTGCAAGGATCCAGGAGTTATTTCAATCAGAAAGTGCTAATCATCAATTTAAGCTTAAGAATCAATGGGTTGTAGCCGTGGCAAAAGCCAAATCAATGCTGAAAATCTGACCCATGGATAGGTTTGGTCCCCTTTCTCACACTCCCCACCTGCCTCCCTTCCCCCTCCCCTTGTCCCCTAGAGCAGTGACCAAGTAATTAATAAGGCATAAGGGGAAATATGAATGAATTGGGCTGAGCGAGAGAAGGACGAGCAGGAGGAAGGATTTGCTCTGTGTATCTGAACAGCTTTAATTAGCTGTTTCTTAGTCTCTTTGGTTTGGTTGCTTGTTAGGGTAATCCAGTTAAAGAGGCTGCCTTTCATCTCTGTTAGACTTTTCTCTGCAGAGAGGGATGGGTGAGCTGCGCTGGAGCACGGGGTGGTGCAGGCGGGTGAGAGCCGAGGCCACCCCAAACCCCAAATGCGATTGTTCCTACAGGGCTGCTGCCTTTAAAAACACTAAAACAACCCAGCTCCGGTGCAGCCCTCTAGCTAGCCACGAAAGTCAGCGGTAAAATGGCCAATGTGCTTCTCTGGGCTTAATGTGTCCTGTTTTCTGACCCCGAAACGTTTTCTTTATGAAAGGATCAAGTTGGGAGCATTGTCCCAGCGCCTTGAAAAGAGCTGCACAGAATGCTCTTTTGTGTTAAGTTGCCTTTTTTTTTTCTTTTTTTTTTTTCTGAGCCACTGCCTGCTGTGTTTTTTTCCTCCCCCTCCCTTCTGCACGATGGGGGGAGAGGCTGGGACGGACAGTGATACAGACAGAGACTGTCTTGATGAACCATCTGTGCCACAGTGTAATCCAGTGGAGCTGAAAAATTAAACAGCATTTTCAATTAACTTTCTCTCTCTGGCTCTTTTTTCTTCTTCTTCTTCTTCTTGGGGAGAAGTTTTATTTTAACCCCTTGGAAGCCATTGGGATGGGGAGGATCCCAGATGCAGGGGCAGCGAGGGCAGGGCACATGTAAAAAACACACACCTGGGATCAGGACAGTGTCGGCGAAGCCCAGCATCCTGTCTGGAGCAGAACATGGTGGCTGACTTAGAGGACGGTTCAGAAAGGCATGTAATTTTGGAATAAATGGGCCACAGGGGAACTTTTTCTTACTCAGTTGAAAGAGTATGTACTCCTTTAAAAAATTACAATGGCAGTTTTTGTTTACTCTTGTTGATATAACCTGGAATGTTTTCATTATCCTGTTTAAGTAGTTTTCTTTCAGTGATATCATGTGGCAAGGAGTTGCAGAGGTTAATTCTGCGTTGTCTATAACTATCACCTTTTTATCAATTGCAAGGGGTTTTTGCCATTCATCTTCACTTCTTCACTGAATTTCCTTCTTCAAGGCGTAGTAGGTGTTACTTCATTAAAACTACTCCTATTCCACCCCCTGTTTTGTATATGACCTTTGTGACCATTTTTATTTGTCCTCTACAAAAAAGGTATTTTCATTCTCTTTGGGAAAAAGGTTGCTCCTGACCACGGATGGTGGCTGCGGTTCACGTGAACGCTCCTGTTTGCAGCAAAGGTGTGGGGGCTGGCACGGGACGCAGCGTCCCTGCTGCTGGCTGCTGATGCATGTGCGTGTCTCCCAGGTTGTGGTTACTGTGGCTTTTGGGGCGAGAATCCTGCCTTTTTCCCATTGATGACTCTAGCTGTCCTAGGTCCTCACTTGGGAGCTCCCCTGTCAAAGGCATTTAGAAAGCCCAAAAAACTTGCCAGCCGGTCATTGAGCTGAGGTACTCGGACAATTCCCACAGAGAAGAGAATATTTGCCTTTGCAGGAGGCTCCCTGCATGCAGTGCGTTAAATCATGGCCATCTGAATACAGTCTTTAGTTCTAGAACTGTTTCCAGTGGTTTGCGTGATACTGAAGCAGGGCTTTGCTCATCTGTAATCCTCATGGCCATCCTACAGCCCCTTTAAGAAACATTACTAATGTTTTGCCCTCCAGTCCTCTGGCTTAGTGGTTGCAATAATCCTCATACTATTTTGCTCTTACAAGGTACTTTTACAGCTGTAGGACTCCCAGTACTTCACAAAGGAGATGAACCTTGTTAGTACTTTATTTTGAAGAAAAATCAAGCATGAGGAGGCAAAGGCACTCGCCAAAGGTATCACCAGGTGACCAGCATCATGGCTGAGTCTGGTCCATGAGCTGCAAATCCAGGCTGCTCCCTGTTTCCAGTGGAGTCAAGCTGCTGGTGTTGAGGAGAATATCCAGCCCTGTCATTCCCACATCTCCTCGCTTGTGTCTCCCCTGGGCCTGGGAACTTGATTTCTCTTAACCTGTGTGCTGTGCACACACACAGACAGAGGCCGCCAGGCTCGTGCTCCTGCAGCTCATCTCTTGCCTCCCCACTCAAGCAATGCAGCAACCTTCCCGAGCCCTCCCAGCTCCACACCCTCCTCCTTCTCAGCCTTCCTCCTCAGTAAGTTCTCTTCTTCCACCCTTGCAGCACAGCAGTAGCAACTTTACCCCAGCAGTGACCCCAGGGAAAGACCCATGAGGATGCCCCCATGCCTGTTTCCCCTCCCAGTGCTCATACAGGGAGTATGGAGCTGGCAGAGTGGTGGGTGCAGAGCCTGGTCCCAGTCTTTGTCCTTGGCTGTTGAACACTCCAGGTCTCCATCCACAGTGGTGTGGGTTGGAGGCGGGAAGGGAGGACCTTTGCTTCCCATCAAAGCAAATCCAGGCTGTCCCTGGACCCAGGCTGCTCTGTCCCACTCTGCAGAAGCTGGGACAAGGGGGCAGTGGGCGACAGCAAAGCCATAGCTTCACTGCAGCCTTTGCATCTCCACTTCAGACCTGTTTCACGCAGCTGGATAAGGCCAGGCAAAGCAAAAATAATGTCCTCCCCGAGCCAGTGTCCCCAGTCCACTGACTTCTGCAGCCAGGAGGGGAGGTCACTGGAGCGTGAGGGTCCCTCCAAGCCCTCCCCTGCAGCTCAAGCTTGTCACTTCTCAGGCTAGCAGACAAGCGGGGAGAGTTGCCGCTTGCAGCAGCGTCCCGGTGCCCGCTTGCCCTGCGTTCCCCGTGCCCCCTCGCAGGGCTCCCTCCTCAGCCCGCAGGTCTCCCCCTCCACACGGGCAGCCTCCCAGTTACCAGGGGCTGCTGCTGGCATGACGGGGGGAAGAATACTCAGCAAATTGCTTTGCTGCACATCTTAAAGCAGCCCTTGATTTGATTTAAACAAAAACAAAAGGGGGCTTGGTGGAAAGCAGGGCGATTGGCGGGCGCAGGCCCTCTTCTGTGTCTTGCACATACAGGCTCGCATAAGTGACAGCTCAGTGGGCCGCTGTTGAGCACTTTCATTGCGCTGGCTCAGCCTTTCGCTCGGGAAAGCCAAAGTGTCTGTCACTGTGTGTCCCCCCCGGCCACCCCATGCCTTTTCTTTTGCTGTTCCCTTTCTTTCCCTCCCTCTCTCTGCAGAGGAATGGGCGAGACCTTTGCATTCAAAGGGAGGATGGCTCTGTGAGGTCTCACTGAGGGTGGAAATAGCTTTAGCAGAGATGATGTTTCTTTGTTTAGGGGCAAATTGTGCCCCTTCTCTGCAGCTCCAGGGTTGCCAGATGCTGTCATCTGCAGGGGGTCCCCCGAGAGGGGTGCGGGAGCCACGAGGGGAGAGGAAGGCCTCTGGGAGGGGAGCTGCTGGTTTTAGCACTTTTCAATAGGAGGCAGAGATACAAGGGGGGAACAGAGAAAGGTTTGGAAGATTTGTAGTTGGTGTCTGGGGAGCATGTGAGCAAGGGCACAGGGAAGAAGTGCAGCTGGGTGGAAAGGACATGTGCTCCTTCCTCACATCTTGGGGCCATGAGCTCCATGCGGTCGCTGAGCAGTGGCTCTCCCTGGATGCTTTGGTCTGAGTTTCTGCTGTTATTTGATACTGCATCAGATTCCCATGCTGCTTCCACCTCCAGTCTTGACCAAAATGGAGCCCTAGGACTGACTTAACTGGCACTGAGGGAGATGGCCTGCATATTGCATTTCAATGTCTCTAGTTGTTCATTTTATTGGAGCTGTTCTGACCATATCCAGCTCTCATAGCAAGCTGGGGTAGATCCGTCCCTTGGCTTTCACATGAACCTAGCACAAAATGCAGGATAGTGGGATCAAGAAAAAGCAGTGAACAGCATCGAGGAAGACACAGGGTGCTTGGACCCCGGGTGATGGGCACAATGGGGCAGAACCTCTTGCTGCTCCCCCTGCAATCGGCACCTACTGCACTTTGTGCCAGAGCGCTGCAGACAACTGCAGACACTGCACTCCCTCTCCCAGCATCCCAGGGAGAAGCAGGACTTGAGAACACCAGCAGAGCTTTTGAGGAGGTGCCTAGCAGCCCTCCTCTGATGTCCAAGCACATGGTCTTGGCCAGCTGCAGCCAAGAGTGAATGTGTTTGGGATGATACATCCTCTTGAGCCCCTGGACCAGGGCTGCTTTTACTTTGACAAGTGAGCAGCCCTCTCAAGCGCCTGTCCCTCATCATCCTTCATGAGCTGTCTGACACCCTTGCTGAGGTCCGCTCCCAGATGTATTCATTTGTGGGTCTTGTCAGCTCTTGTTCCTGAGGACTCGGAGCATGGTCGTCTCAGCCCTCCACAGCTAGTCATCCTTCCTGGGCGTGATCCTGCAGTCTCTGCCTTGACAGCAGCAGATGTCAGGTCCGTGTGTGTCCAAGGACGCTCTCAGATTGCTTCCAGGCTCGATGCCAGCACTTTGGGTGAAGAGGCTGGTTGGTATTTGGAAGCAGACAGGGTGGTTGCTTTAGCAGCAGATCGCTATAACCCCTGGCATGAGGAGTGTGATGTGGAACATGAATTTCGGCATTTGTGCTGCTCCCAACAGTCATTCTCTGTTTCTCCATTCCCAGTGGCAGGGTCAGGCTTACCACGGGTCTGCTTTGGCAGAGGGGAAGGGAAGCAAGTATCTCCCCAGTGAGGGATAAGGACAGCGACTCGTTTGCATGATCCTGCAAAGTCCTCCTGCCAGCCCCAGTTTCATACGCCTCAGCTGTGCTGAACACTTTCTCTCGATCCTTTTGGCAACCTCAGAGTTAAAAACTTTACCAGTTTCTTTCTCTCTCTTTTTCCCTTCCTTCCTTTTCAGAGTTGACAGGGGCAAAATAAAGGCTTTATTTTTTTTAAACAATTTTGTTCCTTCTGGGAGTGATGGAGCGAGAGTGAGTGAAGATTATAGCTCTGTGTGCCGAAGACCTTCATAATGGGGGGAGAAGCAGTGACATAATGGGAACCTAATGGCAGTAATTGGCCCTGGTTTTGACAGGGCCTATATCACGGCTCAGGAAAAAAAGAGATGTTTAAAGTAAAAATTTACACAAAATTATACGGTTTGGGGGGTGAAAACGGCTGTTTGGTTTTTATCTCTCTTTTTTTCCCATTCCTCTGGGGACATTGCCTCGCACTGTGTTTGTGTCTGTGTGTGTTTTCATGTCCATCACTTAATCAAAGTCAGAATGCGGGTCCCTGAACAAGAGAGCCCTCTGCGCGGCGCCCAGGTTTTTAAAGCTCTGGGTCAGATGCTGAAAGCCGGCGCTGCTGAAGTCTCCTTCAGGAGAGGTGGGACGTGGGGACCCTACTGAGATTTTTTCGAGGCTCAACTGTGTCAAGGCTGGTGGCATAAGAAAGTGAGGAGTACAGCAGGGTGCAGAAGCCAGAGCAGCACAGAGAGCCTGTGGGCAGGGGTATCTATTTCTCCTTGCTGTCCACACCACCGAGTGAGATCCCTTCTACCTTTCTCAATTTCTCCTTGTAGGAGCTATAAGAGCCTGTGCATGGAGAGGACAGTGAAAGGGACATGTGTCCAGCAAGCCAGGGAAAGGGCAGCACTGTGTCTGCAGGCTGCACTGCCGTCCCCTTAGCCCTCAGCACACTGCCTTTCCTTTAACATTTGCTCTGGTATTCAGAGAGCAGAGGTCCACAATATCTTACCCATCGTCGGATCCTGTGAACTTCCTTGCTTGAATGTAGCCACAGCTCCCCCAGCCTTAGTCAGCTCCTTGATCATTTCCCAGGATCTCTTGCTGCTGCGCTCCAAATTGCCTCTGCCTCTCGCCAACACTGTAGTCCCAGGGGACAACGTCCTTTCTTCAACATGGCCACGTCAGCACCGGCCAGAGTAAAATGCTGGTCCGAGCTCTGATTCCTTTGCAGGCCTGGACCACACTGCATGTTTTGTGTTGCCATATCACAGTGCAAGCTGAGGTCCAGCTTGATATTCCCTACCATCACCCAGGTCTCCCCTGCATGTTTTCTTGCTCAATACATATCAGTCAGCTTGTTTTCCCTTGGAATAGCAGTGTGTGCTAATGAAAGCCTGTATAACTGTAGGATTGCACTCTGAAGGCCTTTAGCCAGAAAGCGGCCATAGGCTTGGAGGTGTGTCTGCGAACAGAAGCTTGGAAGTGCAGCATCGCAAGCCATTTGTGTGTGTCTGTGCAATTCTATTTACGCTGCTTGGGACGAGGACTCAAACTTGTACAAGATCCTGCAGGAGCCCTCAAAAAGTGCGTGCATATTGTGGTGTAAGCATGCTTATCACACACATGGTTGTGACAGCTCAGTGACAAATTGCATCACTGCAATTTGGAGCACAAAGCTATTCTAGAAGATATTTAGATGTTTCTAGAGTGCATTGAGTTACAAAGTCCTCTGTCTTCAAGCTGGATTTAGCACAAAGGGCTGCTGGCCTTATGGACAAAAAGGTGTTCAATTGGGATGCATGTCTGTGTGTTGGTTTGTTGGTTGAAAAGATCCTGATTCTTTCACTCTCCTGAGTCTAGGACCCTTAAGTGTGTCTAGTAAATAAGCTCAAGGCTCGCCATGCCTATCACCCAGCAGAAGTTGGGCAATACTCTTCAGGGACTGATCCCAAGGGGGCAGCTTGGATGTACAGCATGTACATTTATCCCATGGGAATGGCTGAAAGGGGCTTGTACACGTGTTTCGCCCACATTCTGACCAAAACAAAACCAGTAGATTTGCAGTTGTACAGTTTGAAAGAGACAAGAAGCTTAAAGCAGGGTCTCTCAGTGAAAATGCCTGAGGGCTGTTGTTACACCTCTGTGTTAAGGGATCAATAGTCATTTGGACCAGACTGAGCAGAGAAATGACTAATCTCAGAAAACACCACTCCCTGTATAGCTGGGTTGGAAGTGATGTGTGTGTTACCCTCCCAGTGGTGTCTGGGAGGGTAACCTGGGCTCACTGGGTGCTTGGTGAGCTTGCAGACCCTGGGTTGCCCACTCTGGTGTGATGTTTTAGGAATAAATAAGGGCATCTCTCCTCTAAGTTATGAGCAGTTGTCAGTTCTTCAACCTAGGCAGTTGGTAGTCGCAACACAGAAGCTCTGTGCTTGTCCACCAAGCGCACATGGATCACCTACTGCTGTAGTGTGCCTGGAGAGGACCTATCCTTGGCCCCTGCTTCTGCAGCCATCTCACTCCCTCACATCTCCCAGAGGGCACAGAGAATACGCTTAACTCTAGTTTAGAGATGGGAACGCAAAGTCCCAACGCCTGTGCCGCTGGCTGGCTGTGGGGAAGGGAAGTCCTTTTAACACTAAAGGCTGAGCATAGCCATAACTCTTCCCTGCGCTCGCTTTGCTTTACTCTGGGGTGCCTCTCTGCCCACCTCACTGTCGAGCTTGTGTGTGTGTGTGTGTGTGTGTGTGAATGTGCGTGCTTGTGCGCATGCACCTGACTGACCTTAAACAAGTGTGCAAAACTCGTTTGCCTTCCCGGCTCAAAGGCAGCAGAGCTGCTGGGGACCTTGGGGGCAGGGGGAAGGCAACATCTGTTCAAAACCAAACAGTGCCTCCTGCTAAATGGCCTAGAAAACTCCTGTGAGCGGGGTCCTGGGTGGAGACTCCAACGCTGGGAATGTTTTGTCTGGAGGAGCTGGGATCGGAGGTGGGTGTCCGTGGGGGCTCCCACATCCTGAGAATGAGCCACATCTGGGGAAGTCGTTTGGCTGGTGCTGATGATTCCCCAAGCGCTCTTGGCTTTAATGACTCGTGATGCCGCAAGAAGTGGCCCTGTAATAGCCATTCCATGCTTGGCCAAGGGGCGCGTGCTCTGCCCCCACACCGGTGTGTTTTCTCATTCCCACAGGGGACCCGCACCTTCCGCTCTCCAACTGCCCCAGGCAGGGCCACCTGGAGACCCCGGTGCCTTCAGGAAGGGTCTGGGGGATTTGCAGGTTGCAGTAAGGTGTGCTTTTGGTGGCCATCCAGGTGTTTGTTCTGCTTCTGCTGTACCCATCACTGGGCCAGCGTGAATTCTCCCTGCATGAGGTGGGTTCAGAGGTGCTGGCTAAGCTGGGCTGTGGATGCTGACCCAGGAGCGTAAATCTGAGCACGGACCTGCTGCTTGTAATGGGAGGGAGAAGGGGAGCATCCTGACCCTGGAGCAACAGTCCTGGCTGTTTCACCGCCTGGGAGCTGGGTTTTCAGTGAGGATGTTATGCTGCACTGCCTATAGGAGGGGTGGCCAAGCCTCAGGACACCAGCACCAGGCTTGCCTGCTGGAACTCGTGTGGGGCCCAGCACCCCCAAGCATGGCCCTGCGCTCACAACCCTTCTTACTGTGCAGCTGAGAGGCAATGATGGCATTCGTCCCCCTTGTCCCTGCCAGACTGCCACAGATCTCCATTCAGAAAGGTCCCTGCTTTGGACCTTGCACTCTTTACACAGCTTGTAGAGACCCGGGCCATCCTGTCAGCCCGGCATCTGGCCAGGCCTGCCCCTTTGGCCGTTTTCAGCTCTGTTCAGAAAGGTGAATTGCCATGGGACTTGTCCTGCTGGGAAGCAAACTAGCAATCTGTTTAATCCAGCACCTTCCCTGCAACGGTGAGTGGAGGTCAGCACTCCAGCAAGAGTTTAAGTACTCTGCAGTTGGCAGTTTGGGGTTAATTCCCCTCCAGCCCTTGTCCCACTCACTAATAGACTTCAGTTTAAATCCCCTGGCTGCATGGCAAATCTAAGACAAAGTTTCCTTGACTGAAAGTTGCCTCCTGCTGACTTGGTGGTATCCAGTAGGCATGGTGCTTGTGTGGCTTTTCTATTGTCCAAGTACCATCGTTAATCCTCCATGGGAGGTTTTTGGTGGGCCTCAACCTAGTTTCTGGTGGCACGTGCACATAGTGGCAGGGACTCTGCTCTCTCTCCCGCTGTCAGGCTTGGCACAGAAGCTGAAGCCCAAGAGGGGCCAAGGAGAATGCAGCTGGCACCATGCAAAGCATGCATCCCGGCTCTTCTGCAGACTCTGAGACTGCTGCTGACCCCACCAGGAATGTGGGGCTGGCAGTGGGCTGTCCCTGCCACCCTGCTTCGGTCTCTCTTAACCCCAGATAGCAGAGAGTATGACGGCCGAGCACCCACAAGTCATTTTGTGTGCAGGCACAATGTTCTCCAGACTCCAGCTGTGGTGAAGAGGGATGGAGAGACAGGGTCGTTGCCTGGTGGCTCCTCCAGTGCCACCACGGACCTTCTCCTTGGTTGCACTGGTTTGAGGGTCTGCTGCTGTCTGCTCCCACCCTTGCTGTCTTGTCAGTGTCCAGATCTGACTGTTTCTGGAAGACAGACATGACACTGTTGACTGTTCCCCTCTTCCTCCCGTCCTGCCCCTGGTGTGGGTTGCCTTCCCTTGGTGGGTTCTCTTCGTGCTCTCCTGCTTCCCATCCAGACCCTGGTGGAAGATTTGTTTTCACGCCAAACCAAATGCAAAGCGCGTGACAGCAACAGCAATGAGATCCACATACGGATTCGGGCCGCTCGCAGGGCCCGGTTCCTGCTCAGCTCCGGGTCGCAGCATCCGGTACCCCATCCTGGCAGGAGCCTGTCCGCCCTGCCGGTGGGGAGCAGGGAATTCCCTCCCCCTGCCTGCCTTGCGCAGCGAGCGCTCATAAAGCCGCAGGTGTGGGATGTTTGTTATTTAGTCTACAGCCTGGTATGTGACAGTTTCTTTTCTACTCGGAGTGGTTTCAGATAATTAGTACATTATGATTCCCCCACCTTGAGTGGGGGAGAGAGGAGGGGGCAGCCCACCCTCAGACTACTTGTAATTTCACATCCTGTGTTTTATGGACCCGAACTGTTCGGGGCGGGGAGTTGGATGGGGGGGATCAGAGAGCAAACAGCGAGTCCTTCCCCCACCTTCACCATCAACCAAACCCTGGGGTTGTTAGGGTGGCCAAATGTTATTTTGCAGAGTTGCAACCAACTTAATTCAGAGATGTTTGTTTTCTTATTTTTTCTTTTCTTTTTTTTTTCTTTTTTCTTTTTCCTTTTAAGGTTTGAATGCCTTAAAAAGGGAAGAATGAAAAACAAGATGCTCTTTCTCCCGGCCTGTCCATGCTCCCCTCTCTCCCTTTTTATTACACGCTTATCGCTTCTTTCCCTCCTGCTTTTGAAATTGATTTCCTTTCCTTTCTCCCCTATTCAGGGCCTAAACGCTGAATGTTCGATATTTCATTTGAGGCCGCTAATCGCATTACCACCCTTGACGTTTTACAGATATCATATTATGGGCGCAAATTTGGCAAATTATTAGCGTTGTAATGTATAGCTTGTCAAAGGTATTTAAGACACTAAGAGCCCTGGGCTTATCGGGGTTAGCAGAGAGCTCTCGTTGAGCTTTTGAAATGCAGAGAGCCGGTTATAAAACACACTGTGACTCTCTTTTCAGCTTGTAAAAAAAGAGTGCGAGAGAGAGAAAGGAGGGGGAAAAATATCATCCGTCTATCAGGGGCTTCCAGGGCTGATAACAAGCAAAATTCTTCTCTGTGGGTTTCACTGGAAATGTGAGAAGCTTTTAAAACATTTCACAAGCTGTCTGGGAAAGAGGAAAAAATCTTTATTGAAAGGATGTAGCAATCTTTTTACTGAGGTCTATTTATCTCCTGGGAACAAGCTGTAAGTAGGAGTTCCCCTCCCGGTCACCGGAGGGGTTTGGGGAGGGAGAGCGGGGTCCTCCAGTGCAGTGATGAGTCCTGGCCCAGCCTGGGATGCTGGTAGCTGGAAATGGGTCCCAGCAGCCTTCCTTCACCCTGCTCGGCCGGGATGCTCCTTGTCACGTCCCATTAGGCAGCGAAGGCGGGAGGCAGATGCTGCCGGACCAGCTGCAAGAGAGAGGGTCCAGGGAAGCCCCTTCTCCAGTGCCCCAGTGCAGCTCCGGGGCAGGCAGAGCGGGACAGAGCCAGTGCTGGCATTTGCTCAGCGACCCCCTCCCAAAGGGAGGTGTTTCCTCTCTGATCAGTTTATTAAAATGGTTTTAAGTCCTTTTAAAGCCCTGTGGGGGATTTGTGCCTTGCCTCGCCTCGGTGTCGAGATGTGAGCGTGTGTGTTTTCCCCCTCTCTTTTCAGACCGAGGGAGGAGGGGGCATGGCAGCACAGGGTCACATTTTGCTCCCAATATTGTGATGCTAACAAGCTGCGGAGTTCGTCAAGGCGAAGCGGGGCTCCGGCAGGACCAGGGAGGGGGTGACAGGGTTGGCGTGATTCACTCCCCGCTGGCAGCAGAATGGATATCATGCGTCTTATTACTGAGTTAGACAGACAGAGCCCCACCACTGAGAGCTGTCAGTCCTGCCTCCGCTTGACAAAAACAAGCCATAAATAAGCAAATGCTTCACAGCAAGGGGGCCTGTGTGTGTGTGTGTGTGTGTGTGTGTGAAAGAGGGAGAATGGCTGTGTGTGAAATACCCGGGGGGGGCTGCATTTGTAACCCCTGTTTGTAAGAGGGAAAATGGGTGGGATTTGTGCTGCTGGGTCTCCACGAAGAGAATGTGTCTTCGTATTGCCTTGCTTAAGTGTTTGGAAACATAACCTTGTATACAGCAGGCAGTGCACATCTGGGTGAAAGTGTGCCAGCATGGGGGATGTGTAAGCACGTTCACAGCAGTTTGTGTTTGCGAGGCTGTGTTGGCAGGAGAGATAGCTGGGGGGTTCCTCTTGAGGAGTTATTTCGCTGGGAGGACACAGTGGGTTGCTGAGGTTGGCAGAAGTATTAAGAGTACCTGTTGCATATGCCTGTAGGCCTGGCTACGACGTATGTGTGCTGGGAAGATGCAAAGCGGTAGGTTCAGGGAGGTGTCATGCTTTTCTGAGCACAGAGCATCTCTGAAAAGAGCTGAGTGTGGATACTGGTTGCGTGCAGGCATGGGTGAAGTGCCCATTGTATTCAGCAAGCTCTGCCAGCACCTGTGAAGGCAGGAGGGCATGTAGTCCTCAAGGGCAGGGAGCCTGTCTTGTTTGGGGCAGGAAGGGTCCATGGTCTTGTCATAGCTTTTCTAAGAGAACCTCAGTGAAGGATCCTGAGCCCATGCTCCTGCATGGGCCCTGGGAAGGCTGCAGCATCGATCTGTCACCCATCCCTCCCAGGCTGAAGCAGGGCTTGGCACATGGTGCCCTGTCTCTACTGATGGGTGCAACAGGTTTTCCTGGCAGCCTGGCAGCCCCTTCCAGCCCCCTTCCGCTGTGGGTGCTCTGCCATCCACATCCTCCCAGCAGCTTTCAGCCTCTTCTCATTTTGTGGTGCCCCGGGGGGTTTCCAGCAGAGATGTAGAGCCCACATGCAGAGCACTATTTGATCATCAGTTTGCTTTTCTTGTTCAGCATTCCTGGGTAGCTGAGAAGTAATCCATGGACCCTCAGGGGCCACAGGCCACGGGCTGCAAATCACTGCACTCTGCTTACGTCTGTCAAGGAGTTTTGTAACTGTCCCCCGTGCCTGTCAGAGGGCAGGGGATGGTGTCCTCTGACCAGCCAGTTAAAGCAGTGAACCACCTGATTTTCATGATTTTCACCACAGTACAGAGCTGCTCAGCACCTCTGTGCCGTGCAGCAAGTTTTGGGGCAGTGCTAAGGGCTGGAAGGGCCGAAACGTCAGCCACAGGGCAGCCAGCAGTGCACAGACCTGAGAGGTGCTGGGCACTGCGGTTTGTCAATTCTTGCAGGCTCCCACAGCAGTGGTGGGAAGGAGAAGAAGCAGCAGGATTTGGGGAAGGGTTCTGGGTTGGATTTGGCTCCTCTGAGGAATTTGCCTCATTGCAGGCAAATGTGCCAGGCAAGCCCTTTCCACGTCAAATGGAGCTAATTTTCTATCTTGTATGACTGGCCATGGTCCTTCTACCTTAGAAGAAGGCAGTAGGAAAAAGACACTGCCCTGTCCTCAGTTGGCTTCTGCTGGGTTGAAGTCCATCCTTAGGGCTTTGGTCCCATTTCCCTAATGGACAGAAGTTTGTTTGATTTGAGCATGGAGCCCTGGGCTCCCTTCCCCTCTCAGCCTCCTAAGGATGCAACATTCACCCTCTCTCTCATATGAAATGGCGCATCGGTAAGTGCTACTTAAGAAAACACATGTTCTCCCCCTTGAAAGCAGCCCCCCCCACTCCCCCCTCACACCAACACCTTTCTTTATTCGACCCAAACCTCACCAAGGGGAATTTGCAACAACTGCGGTGATAAATCCGCCCGCAGATAATTGGCAAGAAAACAACACTTGTGCAGTATATAACGTTTTATGGTTGTTTCATGTACTTTATTATAATACTAATGAGCAGTTATATATCAGGAGCTAACTGCACGCCGGATTAGCTTGTTAGCATGATATGAAACGGCAGAGCAAATAGTCCAGTCCCCCTCACCCGCACGCCCTCCCCCTACCTCTCGTTCCCATTTGCACTGAGTAATTAGTATGCAAATTAGACCCCGGGACCACACAAGTTCTAGTATATTACAAGGGCTTTATTATGCTCTTGTGAGTAGATGATGGAAGCGGCCCATGACAGTGTTTATCTCACTACCTCTCTCTCTTTTTCTCTCTCACATACATTGGCAGAGAGTAAACACACACTGAGCTGGGCCCCGTACCATTATGACTCCCTGAAGATGCCACCAGCTTGCCTTTATCCCAATGACCGGAGTTAAGAGCCTCCTCTGGAAACACCATAACAATGATGTTAATAATAATAATAACCCTGATGATGATGGTGATGCTAAGAGCAGCCTTGGCTCTGGCAGTCATGGTGATGATTGCAGGAGCAAGGAGAAGGATCAGAGTGAGCCAGAATGAGCTCTTTGTCACCTGGGTCATGCTGCGGAGGAGCAAGGGTTGGCCTCAGTTTCCAGCCCTGCAGGGATATTCTGCTTTCTTGTAGCACAGGCTTATGGTGTGTTAACTCCTTTGGGGGTGTGATGCTCAAAGCGAAGCATCTTCACAATCTTTGGTGGTTTTGAAGCTATTGAGAGATATATCTTAGCTGAAGTTGGCTTCGGGGTTCCTTTCCTCTTCTGTTTTCTGTATACCATACTTTGTGTCCCACTTTCTCTTTTTCCCTTTATTTCTCACTGAGGTGGTCTCTGTCTTCCAACCATGTATCTGATGATGGACAGACCTCCCTGA
The DNA here is from genome assembly GCF_000737465.1 of Haliaeetus leucocephalus. NCBI lineage: Eukaryota > Metazoa > Chordata > Aves > Accipitriformes > Accipitridae > Haliaeetus > Haliaeetus leucocephalus. The sequence goes on along the minus strand of NW_010973284.1, from coordinate 9,265,779 downwards.
ATATAGGCCCCTTCCTTTTAAACTAGACTGTAAGACACTGGTAGCATCCTCTGTCTCTCCTGCCAGCATGACTTATATGTGCACCAAGGCACAGACTGAAGTCGGTGTCCATGGTCCACTGATGCTCTGCTGGGATGTTGAACATGGTGCCACAGGGCTGTACTCCTGCCCATAGCAGCTGAACCCACCAGCGTGGGTGCCCAGCACTCTGTTGAGCTATTATTCATAATTTCTCGTTGTCATAACCAGGGCTGATGCCAATCTGGTCAGCTGGGTGCGAATGCATACAGTGTCATTCCCACCCCTGACCCAGCCTGCTCTCTTCTCTCCAGGTCTGAGATCTGGTGTCTCATTTAGTTGGGGTTGCTCTTTGGGTTGAAGCAGTGAGTACTAAGGAGCCAGTAGGGGTGAAGGAATGGAAGGAATCTCAAGGAAACCTCATCGCCACACTTGGGCCCTTGTGGCATGCAGTCACCTCCACAAGTGTGTTGAGCTCCATCTCAGAAACAAACAGGTTTTTGCCCAGAGGCTTTCCATTATAAAGTCCTGGCTGTGAAGCTCTTGAGCTTTGACCAAAAGAAGATGTTGTATGGGGGGACATCATGCACTCTGTAGAAATGCAACCTCCTGCGGTGACTGTAGTGCTTCTGGGGGTGTCTGGGACTTCATGAAGGTGCAGGGGAGTCAGCTGATGGGCCTGGGGTGGGGGCAGAGAGACCTTGATCAGCACCAGGCTCTGTGCTGGGATTGCCCGTGGGGCAGGGCAAGTGTGGCAGGCATCAGGTGTTAAACCACCTCTGGGGAGCTGCCTTTTGCCAGTCTTCCGTCGGGGATTTGCTGCCAGCGTTCGCTTTGGTTTGTTCCCATTTGCATCCGGGTTTTGTGCACCCTGAGAGCTGACTGTCCTGGACGTTCGCTGTTCTGGAAGACAAAGAGAAAGGGAAAACCAGAGGGATGGGTTGTTCTGGGAGGTGTCTTCTCAGGGCTAAACGCTGAGGAACTTTGTGCAAAAGGAGAGAGATCCTGAAATCCCAGAGAAAAAAAAAATTGGCCACATTCGTCCTAAGCATAAGCGAGGGGTGGGGGGAAATCTGTAGAGGCGGCAGTTTTTGTAAAGTGCTGAAGTGCCCCACACATCATGCCCTGACAGGCCCTGATGTTAGCTCCCGGAATGGATCACAGGAGACTCATTAGAAAAAACAAATATTATCACACGCTGAAATGATTTATGGAGAAAAATGAAAAATTTTGTGTTGTTGCGTCCTCGCTCTCCCGCTCTCCTCTGCTTTCGCTCAGGGAAGTTATTTATGGCAGCGGGCCCTTAACAAGAGAAAGGCAAAGCGCTGAGCCGCTCGCTCCTGCAAACTGCCTGCATTTGATTTTTATTAGCGAGTTAAAACTTCCTTCTTTTCACCTCCCCCCTTCCCCTCGTGCGCCTTTATTATCCCGGACTAACTGAAATGCATTTTAATGCCTACTACTTGTGCTTTTAATAGTGATCCTATCGCCACCCCAGCAGCAAATAAAGTGACATTGACAGGGGGAGGAAGGCCTGACAGACAGCCGGGCAGACAGGAAGGAGTTACAGGCCCGCGTGTGCTCCCTCCTCGTCTGCTCGGCGCCGCTACCTTCCCAGTAACCCGAGAGGCGTTTTATTGTCAGAGCAGCAAATGCACACCAAACCCAGCCGACCATGGATTTGCAGCCCCGGCAGCTCGCCGCCTGCGAGGCCGGGGAGCGCGCGGTGCCCCGGGCGCGTGGCCTTGCGTCCCTGCGGAGGTGGCGGGCCCTCTGCCTCCCACCCGTGACGGGGTGGGGGGGTCAACGGGAGACGTGGAGCTTCCCCCCAGGCTTCACAAGTGTCCCTGGGCAGGGGGGGACTCCGTACCCCCAGCTCCGCTGCCCTGGGGGGGGAACAGCTCTACAGCTTCCCAAGGAGGGCCCTCAGCTCCAGGCCTTGTCCCTGGCCGCGGCCTGGGTGGAAGGGTGACGCAGGGGCTGGTGCCTTTCACCTCCAGGACACAGCCTGGCCTCTGGAGCAATTTTCCTGGCCCCAACCCGGCCAAATCACCACCCTCGGCCATGCCCAGCGGGATAACCCCGGCGGGGGGCAAAGCCACCGAGCACCCCCCAGCCTGGGTGCTGGCAGGGTTCAGCCGGGCCGGCAGGCGCCAGCGTCCAAGCTGCCATCCCCTCCACTCGGTTGCTAAGTGTCCCCAGGACCACAGTGGCTATGCCAGGCCTGGGCCCCCCCCAGAAACTCTCCGGGTGGCTGGACGGCCCCATTCTCCCCCTGGCCGAGCATCCCCGAAGCGGCACAATAAGCCTTCCGGAGCGTTGATTATCGCCTGGCCTTCCCCCCTGCTCCCTCTTTGTGCGGGGTTTTCCACGTGAGCCCAGCCCGGGGGACTGGGCTCTCCAGCCAGCGGCGGCCAGGTCTTTCCAGGGAGCCGGGATCCCCGCACGGGTTAATGCCCGCTGACACCTGCAGCTCCTTGGCTGGTGCTGCTGGCTGGGGGGGAGGCACGCGGAGGAGGGGGAGATCGTTGGTGGCGTTATTATGAAGAGCTCAGCAGGCCTGGGGCCTTCCATTGTCAAAGTGGCAAATAAATAAATAGAAGAAAGCAAGTCTTCCCTATGGCTCGGCAACGGGAGGTTAACAGCTGGACATGACATGACAAATTGGGCATTTTTTTTTCCTGCGGGGGCCGATCCCAGCAGCTCGGTGTGAGGGGGAGGGATGGGGGACAGCGGCTGAACGAGGGGAGGGAGGGAGAAATCTGCTGGGCGAGGGTCCCATCAGCTTGTGGAGGGGCTTTGTCCCGGGCCGGCTGCCTCCCTCCCCACCAAGCCAGGTCCCCAGGACGAGCCTGTCTCTAGAAAACATGTTGCGGGGGGATTATCCTCCAGGAGGGAATCCCCAACACTGAAACATTCGCCTTAACCCTGCGCACCTGATTCCCATGCCGGCAGGTCCTTGCAGCCAGCCCCCATGTTGTGTCCCCCCCCCGGCACGGCTCCGCTCCAAAATCAGGCGGCGCGGTGCCTTTTAACGGCCAATAAAACCCAGAATTCTCCAGCAGGAAAAGCAGGGAAATTAATCAAATCGTGGATCTGCTGTGAATTACGCGCTCACCTCCCATCTGCCCGTTCAGCCGGCTCACCTTCCCCTCCCTGCCTGCAGCCCCTTCGGCTTGCTGCGGGAGGGAGCCTTTATGGCTACGCCTGGAGCCCTCGCCATTTGTCGTGGGCTTAATAGAAAATGTGTTAAACATACAGGAAATGGCCCAAATGTTACCAACAGGTTTAGTTTGCTTGATTTGTTTCTCCTTTTCAGGGGTGGCAGGGGGTGATTGGTTTCATTTGGAAATTGTGGAATGTAATGGCAGCCGGCCTCGTCCCCAAGATGGTCCTTCTTGCAAGCCTCTGCTCGGACGGTGGCCCTGGCTGAGCATGCTGCTGGTGGCCCTGATGCCAGTCACACTGAATGTCAGCCCTGGCACTTTTGTGAGCTGGGGTTTTTTGAGGCTTCTCCCCAGGCCTTTCCACCAAACTCTGCCTCTCTCCACTCCAAATGGCTGCCCCACTGCATGTCCCATGGTGGGGTCTGTGGGGCCCCATCCATCCCTGTGCTTCACGGTCTGCTCCCTGTCCCTGCGCATGGGCACCTTGAGCCTGGCCTGCCTCTACGGCTTTTATTCCCACTCTTGTGCCTCCCAGGACCTGCCAGGGCCTTGGTGCACCCAGGAGGGACTGCTGCAGCTCTTTGGAGGGCCTCCATGTGCAAGCACTGTGCTGTCCAGAATTGCTCCGGCGGCCTTTGTATACAGTCACTCTTTGCAGTACGTTGACTTGCTGACGGCTTTGGGAGGGCTGGAGTCTGCTCTGTGCAGCCTGTGAAAGCCCGGTGCAGTTAAGGCACCCAATCTCACTGAGATTCAGGTTGCACTGAGTTCCTGTCACCGCATGGATGTGGCCAGGGAGGAGCTGCTTGCTCTCTCCCATCTCAGCTGATGTGCCTGGAACCAAAGGAAGGTCCTCTAAAGCAGCAAGCATGACCCAGGCTACCCAGCAGCTGTAGGCAGGCTGTTTTTTCCTCTATGGTGGACACCAGTGGAGCCATCACCATGACTGCGGTGTGGACAGGCCCAAGGGAGCTGGAGCCATGGTGGGTGGTCAGGAGGGAGACTCTACAAACCCCATCAATCTCCTCCTCTGGCTCCCATACATCTGCTTGCAAAGGGAGGGGGAGGCAATAACCTGGCTATCCGCTCACCATTGGCGCTTTGGGAGGTGGAAGGGGGAGGAAGGGGGGAAATGCCAGCCCCGATCCCTTGGCAACTGCACGCTGAAATATTAACTGGAAGAATGTGCCCAAGACTTGGCCCCCACGCTGGCCTGCTCCAGCACTGCCTCCTGGGGGGGCACAGGGAGGGGGCAGCCTGTTTGCACAGCCCAAGTGTCAACTAATTAATAGGAGTTTATAGGAACATTTCCAGGGCAGCTGGCTCAGGAGTGGTGGGGGTAGCACCCCATGTTTCCTGAATCCCAGCCGTGACCCAGTGCTCTTCTCCGCATCTTGGAGGGACAGTAGCTGCTTTGATTTGCTCTGGGGTCTGTGCGGCTGAAGCAGCCTCAGCTGGTCACTGCATCTCTCCTGTCTGCGCTGCCACCATGCAAAGGGGTACCCATGGCTTATTCAGGAGACCTCTTCATTGCATGAACACACTTCTCTTCCCAGGGCTTCCAAGTGCCTGTTGAACAACCCAGGTGGGTGAACTTGACGATGTGTGTCCTACAGCGGTTCCCTGAGTACCCATGCTCAGTTGAGGAGGAGCGAGTTTCACATCCTGCTCTCTGTCCTCCAAGGTGCAGGTGTGGATGAGTCCAGTCCATTCCATAATTTCTCATGTTTTCTCAAATAACAGGAAAGATGCTTCCTGGGAAGCGAATACACTCCCAACAGTGTGTCTGCTGGACAGTCCCCTTGGAGCGCATGCGCTGCTTTGTCTTGTGTTGGCATCAGACTCTGTAGACATCAGTGGGGTCTTGCTTGTACATCTCTCCCGATGCGTAGCGCATTCCTAGGGTTCAGCGCCCCTCCTGTGGTTCACCTGGTCATGGTGGAGGGATCTTACAGAGGCAGCCAGGATGGAGCTGTCCTGGGGTAGGGAAGGGTGTGAGCTGGCGGAGTACCCTGGGGTGCAGGGCAGCCCCATGGGCCCTACCGCAGAGAGCACGGCTGGAGACCCCTGCTCCAAGCATCCCTGAATTTAGGGCCTACCTGGCTGTGATCTTTGAACAAACCAATAAATGAAGTTTAATAACCAAAACGGTGATTGTTTTCCTCGCGGTAGCTGTGGAAATCTCTCCCGGGGGAGCACAGAGCTGCCAGCCTCAGGTTTTAGATCACAATCCCACTAACCTTCCTGTCCCCTGGGCAATAGTTTACCGCTGCTGCCCTCGGAGCTAGGCTCTATTTATTATATATACTGGCCTCTGTGTGTGGCGGTGTGTTTGTAAAGCCTGATTGAGCTGTAAGGAAAAGTGCACTCGAGGGGAAGGAGGAGACAAATGCCTGATTTGGCCTGCCCTAAATATGGGCTTATAACCTCTGTGGGTGCTGCCAGAGGGTTCGAGGCGGTCATCCAGACACAGCCCCAGCCACACAAAGCTGTTCCTTGATAGCTGTCCTCTGCAGGGGGTCATCCTGCCCTTGTCACCACCCCTGAGGGGCCCAAAGGACTGCAGGAGCATGGCAGAACCTGAACGGCTGACTCTGAGCTGGTAGCTTGCCCTTCGCATGGATCTGCAAAGTCCGGCTCAGAGAAATCGAGATGTCTGGCCATGCAGGTGCAGCTTGGAGCGGCCAGCAGATAGGACCTCAGTGCGGTTGGGGATGCTGAGTCCAGAGCCTGCGAGGTGTTGCAGCCATCGCATGCTAACAAAGCATCTTGAGTTGGTTTGAAATGATGGAGGTTACATGTAGCCTGCCCCAAAATCACCTGCAGGTGTCTTCCTTCAGATGAGGGATGGACAGTCAGGTCACAGTGGGGAGGACAGTGCTCTGATCTCCTGCCAGTGCAAGTCTTTGGCACTGGGCTTGGAAAAACCTAGTCAGGGTAGCAGAGATGAGCAGGCATGCCCCATGCTGTCCAGCATCACTTTCATGAGCTGGAGACCTTTACAGTTACCATGCTGCAGGGAGAGGATCTGCACCTCTCTGCAGGGGAGTTAGCTGGTTGTCCAGACAAAACCTTGGCCAAAGGAGGAAGGGGGTCTGGGGTGCTGTACTGCCTTGTGTGCATGAGTATCTGTGCACAAGTGTACACAAACCTGCCCATCATACTCAGCTGTGGGTCACAAGTCCTGTATTGCTCAACTCTGGGAGCAAATCTTCTGTACGAGTGTCAGTGGCCACCTGGTATGGACGGCTGTGGGCCATGGCACTGCTGCTGCTCAATGCAGTAAGTGGCCATGGGGCCCAGCAGAGCCTTGACTGGACATTCCCATTTCACTTTGCCCAGTTTTGCTGGTTTGATACAAGTGTGAACTGAGGCTGTGATAGAACAGGACAAGAGACAAGACAGATGAGGCCCCGTCACCTGCTGGGTGATGGCATGGCCCAGGAAAGCCCCAAAGGACAAGCAAAACACCATTCTCCACTCCTAAATGCCACTGTGAGTTGGGCATTGGTTGTAAATACCTACAGGCTCTGGAAGCATTTACTCCTGGATCAGGGCTTGATGTTTCACACCCATCTTCAGATCCACATCCCGAAAATCACCCTCCTGGTAGGGCTGGCGGCAGGGATGCGTTCCAGCACACGATGTAGCCAGCAGTTGCTTGGGTCATCAGCATTGCTCTGCTTGTCTTGCCGTGGTTTTTACAGCGATGCCTGTGCTAGGTGAGAGCCCAGTACAGACTGATGTGGGAGCTGGCAGGCTGGGAATGGCAAGGCTGCCCCAGCCACTCAAGAAGGGGCACAGACACAGTTATTCTTCACTGGGGTAACAGAGAGCTATGAGATCTTTCATTTTCCAGGAATCTGCCCCCTCCCCCTACTTTTAGCTTTCCTATATAATATTCCATGCTGTAGCCTATAAATGCTGCTCTGAGCCCACAGCCTGATTGAATTTGGAAGCCTTTGTTTACAGATGTCTGGCTGTACAGGGGTATTTATTGAATTTTCCATGAAATGTTGCTCCTCTAATGCTGTAAAGCACAAGCTGCCCACATCAGAGGAGCTGCGTGTTAACGGATCGGGTTACGCAAAGATGCATTGCTCTCCCTCGCCATCCTTTCCCCTGCCAGGGGAGGAAGGTAGGTGCTGGAGTCCATGCACAGCAGGGCGTTTCAGGGGACTCTCACCCTTGAGAAGAGGAGGACCGGCTGTCCTGCACCCTGAGGCTGGAAGTTTGGTCCTGCAAGGCAGCAACTCCAGCCACATGCGATGCAGCCCAGCCAGTGCTGAGGGCAGAGCCACTTGCTGCAGGTCACAGCAGCAGCCAGGTCTGCTGGTGGGACTGGAGGTGGGTGTGACTTTGGGCTGTTGTAATTACTGTGCTGGCTATCGGTGGCTCTGGAGAGACCTTGATGGCAAGCAGATGTCCTCAGGACTTTTTTGTGCCTTCCTTTGAGGCTTGCAATGTTGGGGTACACTCAAAATGGTTGATAATTTATTAAGATGCCCCTTGAGTCGCTGTGTAACCAGGGTCCATCTTTCCTTGCTCATTTGATCTGCTGGTGCCCCACAAGCAGAAGACTGTTAACAGCAAAACAAACAGGTTTTTCTTCCTGGGAGACCTTTATGGAGCTCCTTGGAGCATCCTCTGACCTCAGTGTGTCATTTTTAACCTCTGCCTTGAGAGGGAAATGGGGGAGAGCCTGGTTTGTGAAGGACACATCCGGGACCTGCCATACTTGCAGTGGTAGCTGGAGGAATGTGTCTTCCTTCCTCATGGGGGAAAGTACAAAACCATCTTGCAAAACTCTGGGTCAGGAGCCCCAGGATCTCTGATGTAAAATAAATGATTCTCGGGAGAGAGCATGTGTTCACCATGTTAGAAAAACAAGCCCCCTGCAAACAGCACATACCAAACTCTGCCCGGAGGAAGGGACTTCAAGGGTGGACGGAGGGAGCAGTCCGAGCATCAGAGCACAGCCTGCCCCCCTCTCCCAGGCTGGATCTTCACCCTGGTCCGAGGAGGAGGCAGGAGGGATGGGGGCTTGTTTTCTCAGATTTGATTGGTTTATTTATCCTTGGTCCAGGCTCCCATCTGGTCCAACTTCAAACAGGGGCTGCCGTGAAGTGTGGAAGCCACCAAGAGAGATTCTGCAAACAACAGTTGTGCAAAGTATATAAATATTTCTGGACATAAAAATGACTGTGTCTGAGGAGGGATCAATTTGGGCTGGGATGGAGGGTTCCCTGTCCTGCTTGAGATAAGTCCTGGAGGGTGGCTGGAGCAGGGAGAAATATGTACTTATCTACAGTTTACATGTGCATGTGCAAGGGCAGAACCAGGCCTGCTGAGTGCCGCTACTGCCAGAGGCTGCAAGGCAAGGAGAGGACAATGGAAAAGTCTGTCTCTCTGCTCCTGATTTAATAGTGTGCAAAAATGTCCACTGATTTGGGGGGGGCAGAATTGGATTTGAGGTTTGTAACTCATTGGAAAATCCAGCATGGTCTGTCTCAACCTCCAAAACACAGCAGCTACATTTGAAAAGTTTGGTGCAGCTGCTGGACATGAACTTTTAATTGAAGATGCAGGGTAAATGCAGTTCTGTTAGCAATAGCCTTTTGTGCTGTTTGAACAGCAGTGAGTGCCTGGGCCAGGATCCTTGTGCATCCTGGAGTGATGCAGCCAATGACTTCAGAACTGGGTGATGGATTGTAAAACAGATCAGCTCACAGATTACAGTTTGGATGGCATCCCTTCAGGGAAAAAGGCAGTGGCTGACGTTATGCCTGGCCTAAGCCAATGTCTGTGTTGGTGATGCTGAAGAGGACGTGCAGGCCATGTGGAGGAATTCATAGCTGATGCTACAATGGAGGGAACTGCAAACACCACTGAGGGCAAAGAAATAGTGTCAGGGTAGAGAGGACAGTGCATACTAGGCGGGGGATGCTCAGGTGTAGGAATGGTATGTGGCATTCCCAGATGTGCTTCTCAGTATTCATGTAACAGTCCTTCCTTGTGCAAGGCAATGTGTATTTCTGGCTGGGATGAGGAGAGGGACATGGAGGACACAGCCACCTCTATGGGCTCATTGCTGCCTTTGGAAACATTTGGGAGTGCTGGGTCTTGTGGAGTTCACCAGGGGTGTGCCAGCCCCAGACAAAGTGTGCTCCACAGTCCAGCTCCCCCGGGGCTCCGCTGCCCATTGACCTCTGGCCACAGGGGCTGGAGCCAAACCACATGGGAGAAATCCCACCAGGTTAGTTGTTCTCAGATCAGACAAAGAAGAACCCAAAAGCAAGTGTTTCTTGAGTTGGATCCCGGTCACGGGGGGACAAGGCAGTTCCAGATCAGTGGATTTAAATCTGAGTGGTTTACATTCCCAGGATTCAGAGGTTTTAACCTCCAACTTTGAGGTATCTCTTAGCATCAGCACACCCAGATGTGCCATAGACAGCAGCATGCGTTTGTCCCTTCTTCAGAGAGAGACAGGTACTCTCGGCAGTGTGTGGTGGGACCCGACTGCTAACTGTGGACAGAAATGACCTCGTGCCTGAGTGGCAGGATGGTTGAGCGCTGTCCCTTCCTCTGCTGCGGAGCTGCCTGGTTTGCGTCCCCAGCCTTGCTTTAAGAGGAACATGGCAGCCAGAGCCTGGTGGCATGGACTCAGCCAAGGGAGGAAAAGCAGCTGTACCCAGGCTTGGTTTTTATCACAAACTGCATCAGGCAACACAGTCGGCAGCAAGGCAAAGCCAGAAGAGCCCTTAGGACCAAAGGCAGGATGCTGAGATTCCCCCTTTGCCTCCTTTCCTCTTAGCAGGGATCAGGATCAGCCCCACGTGAGCTCCAAAACAGGGGCTGCCTCTCCGGGAGCCACGGCTCTCCTGCCCCACAAGCACTGCTGGCTTCCCACGCTGGGGCTTCCCAAAACTGGGTGTTGACCTGGAGGGCAGGGGCAAAGCCCTGGGGAAATTCGCTGGAAGATCTCAGGGTTGAACTCAGCTGTCTAGGATGGAGAGTATCTAAAAAATGTCTTGCCCACGCGAAGCCCAGCCTGAGCCCTGGCCTGGCCTCCAGCAGCCGCTCTCTGCAGCGGCCCTCAGTTAAACCTGATCCCTTGCTTTAAGGGCCTGCCTGGCACTTAGTGGAGACCGTAAATAGCTATTTATAAACGATCTTCACGCCGATTCCTCTGCCGCTCAGACATCAAAGTCTATAATTCACGCCCTCCCGCGTCCTGAGCCTTGCAAAACCGGAGCCTTTGATGTGAGCCTCCCCCTTCGCTACCTGAGCGCGGGGGCCGAGCCCGGCTGGGCTGCGGACATGTGCGCTGCTTGCAGCAAGGCGCCAGGCCCGCTCTGCGAGGCATTTTATAAGGTGTCTGCTGTCATTCAGCCTGTTCCTGAGCCTGTTATCCCCTTTGGCAGGGCCGCGTGGGACGGCTGCGAAACAATGGGAATGGACCGGGGGGAGATTGCTGGGGGCAGCGTCCAGAAAGCACCTGGCCTTTCCTTTCCCCCCTTCCCCCCAGCACCTGCAAATTAATGGAAACTTCTCCTTCCAATAGTGCTGCCTGTGCTGTTTAACAAGTCCAACTGTGTGCTCTGAGGGCTAGAAACCAGCCTCGCTTCTCGGGGTGGAGACAGCTCCCAGGATCCTTGCGCCAGCCCTACTGCTCTTAGGGCAGGGGCGAACGCTGGTGCAAGAGCTGTGTCGTGTAAACGAGCCATGATTATATCTAAGGTGAGGGTAAGAAGGAGTTTCCTGGCTCTGCAAGCAGGGACCTTCTGAAACAGCCTCCCAGGAGGCAATAAGGAGAACGAAAACGTCTGGCTGGTTGTAAGATGAAGATGGATCCATTGTAGGAGGTGGTGCTGGTGACAGCCCCTCAGGGCTCCTCTGCGTGCCTAAACTCACCATGAGCTGCTCCTGGTTTGCAGCCATCCTCAAGGTTGACTTGACAGCCCCACTGACCTCTCTAGACATTGTGGAGCAGAGTTCAGCTTTGTCCTTTTTATGAGCTGGCTTAGGATGCCTTCCCCATTTTCCCTGACCTCTGTCTCACCTCTCCTGAGCCAGCATTGCCCTGTGCGAGTGCAGGAGCCCTTCTCCAGTGCTGCAGTCAACCTTCCAGTGCCCCTTCCAGCTCCTCCATTGTCTTCTGAAACCTTGAGCTGGATGTCTCACCTCTTTTCTGTAAGACGGGCAGTTTTCTCTTCCTCGTACATGTGAAACTGCGAAATGAAGGCTCCATGCTGTGATCAAGCTGAGGTCTGGGCGAGCTCTGTGGGACAGGTGTCCCTGGGCACAGCTCACCAGCTGGGCAATCTCTTCCTCTTTCTTCTGCCTCTTTCTGCCTCTGTTTTTTAGCCCCTGGGGCTATGGAGAGTACTTTCAGGACGTGAAACCGGTGCAGGCTCTGGGGAAGGCACACACCCCTGGTCACATCCAAATGATCGTTCAAGCACAATGTGCTTGAGCGTGGTACCAAAGCACCGTGAGAAGGGTGAAAGAGAGGGGTTAGGTCCGTATCCCTGCTCACCTTCATCTCTGCCAGTTCAACCCCTCGTTCCCCACACGAGGGCCTGCAGGGTCAGGCACCAGAGCTGGATATAAGTCACATTTAAAGCACAAATTAAATTGTGTCCATAAAAAAAGCTGCCTGGTGTGGTGCGAAATACTATGTCTTACAAGCCAGACACTGCAAAGTTGATTGGCGCGTTTGGCATGTTGAGAGGATTTCAATGTATTTTGCAGCTGGGATGGTTGTGGATTTATTTATTTTATTTTATTTTAAGTGAATGTCTGTAGAAATGTATTGAGAGAGTCTTGCCTGTGCTACCGGCTGGCAAGTGGTGAAGAAAGGGCATGAATCATGTCACTCGGCTCTGTATTTAATCATATCAAACTGGTTTGGTTCTCCAACAAGTCAACATATATTATCTGTGTAAAAAAGGCATTTTACAGGACTGGGAGTCTAAATATCATTTATAAATATTTAATTCTACAAGTGATCTTTGCAAAAGAAGAATAGCTCTTCATTATCATACCTGTGTCTATTGAAATATCACCATTATTTATCATCCACTGTTGGTGCAGTGTCCCGCCTGGGACTGGAAGAGTTATTTTGTACTGGAGGCCACCATGGGGCTGGTCCTGTCCTTCTCCCCACATGAGGCACTGCATGAAATGGGACACACAGCCATGGCATGGGTCCTCTCTGCCCTGGCCCCTGACCGCACCAGCCCGGTGGCCGGAGGGTCACACTGCGGAGGTGCTTAGCGACCCAGTGTCTAAGCCTGAGGGATCATCATGCCACCACAGTCCTTCTTAGCCTAAGCAACCAGAGCTACCGAAACTCTCTCCGTCTGTCAGAGAGCTTTTTGGAGCACTCGTCACCCATCCTGCTGTGAAAGTGGCCTGCTCTGCCACAATCCAGCTTCTCTTACAGTTGCCAAAGTGAACCATAAAAAGCAGTGGCCAGCCACCCCGCTCATCTTGTCCCCATCCCTGTGGCTTTCTGCCTGTTTAATCTCTCTGACATTCAGCCCAGCTTTGCCCTGCTCTGTTTTGACTCCTGACAAGCCTTTCAATTTGCTCTCCTCTCTGAAGAGCTGAGAAGCCATTGATAGCTCTCCCCCTGAATTATTGAACCTCCGCGTCGGGTTTCAGGCCCCAGGGAGCAGCCCCACACGCCATTGATCTGCAGGGCTCCGGTTCAGCCTGCTGCTGGCACACGCTTGTCCCCAGGTCCCCAGGCAGCCGTGGCTCCCTGCGTGCACGCCTTCTTGCTCTGCCATGGGAGGAGACCCCCAGCTTTTAGGACCGGGGCTCTAAAAGATGCCACCTCTGGGGTGTGCATCCCACACCGTCATCCTCCCCATATTTGACAGCGATGGGAGGAGATGGACTTGTTCCTGGCCAGCTTCCCGTTCGTGACCGGTCTGCCAGCTCAGGAGCCTTGAGCCCTGCGTATCTCTGTGTCCCCTCCCGTGAAACAGAGGTGTGCCGTTGAGGTAGCGGAGATGTGCGAAGCACCAAGATCTTCTGCTGGAGCAGAGGGTCAGGAAGGGACAAAGGATTAGTCTGGCTAGAGTATGGGAACCTCTGACATTGCTCTTCTTGGAGAACCAAACCTCCCTGGAGAAGACACAGTGGCAGGGAGTATCTCATTTAAAGCCTGCTGGCATCTTTCCCCAACTACCTAGGACTTTCCTCTTGTCATTGCTACATGAGCTGATCGGAAAACAGATGCCCATTTGCGCAACAAGTACACTTGGTGTTTTTATATGCTATTGTGAATTGTTTTCCAAACACCACGGGAATGTGTGTTGACAGGCTACAGAAAACCAATAGCATTTTTCACCATATTTTCAAGAGGAACATTTTTCATCCTCTTTTTTCACTGCCACCCTTACAGCCACTGCACCATGAAAGGGAGCAGGGAGCAGGTATCCCTCACATACCAGCCCATGTCACCGTGTGTGTCCACTGGCACCGCTGGGCAGTTCTGATTACCCAGGAGAGGACAGATACCTTCTCCATCCCTCCTTTACCCACTCAGGGCATTTTTAGCACCTGGTGGCTCCATGGTCCTTCTCCCAGAGGCTGGCAGGATGCAGGGGCATGGCAGGACCTGGCCTGGGAGCCAGAGTGCAAATGCATTTCAGCAGGGGAGGGGAGAGGAAGGGCAAGTGCGGATTTTATTAAGTGATAACACATCTTCAAATCAGATTATGGGAAATTTTCGGGGGCACCACGGCATTGATTGGCTGGGCCAGAGTTGGTGAGGCTGTGTGGGAGCACGTCAGAGCATGTGCAATTGGATCCCTTCCATTAGCCTGATCAATAGTCACCGCATGGGGGGAGTGGACGGGAGTGTGGACAAAACTGCATAAATATATACGTGAGAGCCAAGAAATCACATTACAGTCAAAGAATCCAAGCACGACATGGGTAACCCTTTCACCCCAGCACCCAGGGCAGGGGGAGCATTAACCCTTTCAGGGCAGCCCCCTGACTCTGGCGTTGGATCGAGGGATGACCAGGTTGTGGCTTGGTGTAGCAGTAGGAGGAAGTGAGGCACCACTTCCCATGCCCAGCTTGCTGGAGGCCAGGTGTGTTTTCTCTGGCCACGCGGGATCCGATGGCGCACGCTCTCATGTGCATGAGATGTGGCCGGGCACTGGAAGCGTGAGCAGTGTATTTGCAGTGGGGTGCTTGTGGCACGCCGTGCGAGCGGGTTAGCGTCGGAGGCTGCACCCATTCGATGCACAAGGAGAAGGAACTGGCAAAGGGCTGGGAGAGCCACTGCAGAGCTGAGCCAAGCCCAGCCTGTAGGCCAGGTCTTCATCACTTCTCCACCAGTAACTTGCTGTGCAGCCTCAGGAGACTAGGAGCTACGGGCCTTTCTTCTGCATTGTCGCATGCAGCGTTCCCAGGTGCTTGCAGGCAGGCGGAGTTGGGTGCACCCAGTTCAAGGCAGCCTGATGGCAGTGTGGGAGATGCAGGGAGGGAGAACAAGCATTTCCCGTGGGACAGAGAGCAAAATGGGGTGGGGTGGAATGTCTGAGAGGGAGAAAGACAGAGAGCTAACATCAAAGAGAGAAATAACACATTTATTAACTCTTCTCTGCCTCTTATAATCCTAAGAATTTGCAGGAATACAGGACAGACCTTGTTGTCCTCTGAGCCAATCTCCTTTACATCTCACATTAGGGATTTCTGGACAAAATAATGTCAGAGAAGCTCAAATGCCACTGCAGGGGCCTTCCCGCTCTCACCTGCAGTGCAGTCCAGAGCCCCAGGATTTCATGTCTGTCCCCACCAAGCCCCGCTTATCACATTTCCAGGCCCTCCCCAGCCGTGCCTGCCTTTCCAGTCCTGTTTTGACACTTCTAATTAGCAGACATTTAACACCTTGTTTTGCTTGGACTCTGCCTTCAGCCAGACAACACATCGATGGCCTTTGACTTCTCCCCTGACCCTGGCTAACCTGGCAGCGCAGTGCTCTTGGCATCACTCTGAACACATCCTGTCCAATTTCCTCCCGCTGCCCTCTGCCCCTCGGTCCCCACGGCCCTCCCCAGCCGCGCCGGGGCGAAGGCACGGCGAGATGTGGCGTGCAGCCTTTCCCTTCGTAAGCGCTTTCCTCAACATGATTTAAGGCACTGAAGCAAGAAGAGGGGAAAAAAAAAAAAGACCTGTAATAAAGTCAGCACTCTGCTTATTAAGGGGAAAAGGCTGTGCTTTACTTATACTAACATTAATTAGATAGATATATAGGGAGCAAAGAGGCCTCTAGGAGATTTATACAGAGACCCTGAAGATGGATGTGAGGACTGACAGACAGACAGCAGCTCCCGTAGAGTGCCAGGAACAGGGTACCTGGGAAGCGGTGATGGGGAGCCGAAGCGGCGGATGTCTCGGAGATGCTTCAGTCCAGCAAGTATGAGGGCAGATGGGGATGTTAGGACCTGCCAAAAACACCTGGGGGTGCCAGAAAGCTGGAAGGAGGAGCAAATGGGGAGTACCCGAGTTTTCTGAGACCATCCTCATAGAGGAGCATGTCTCCCTCTCCTGTTCCCCTCTGCAGTACAATCAGGCAGGTGTAGTGGCAGCCAAGGTCTTTCAAGCGATAGTTTGTCTTTCATGCTCCAGAAACCTGTAGTCACCTGGATGCCATTATCAAATCGAGGAGACACTCAAAGCTGTTTATTTTCACTATGAGACTTTTCTCCCTCTGTTCCCTTCCTCGCTGCATCAGTCAAATATTTCTTACCACTCCAAGCGCTGGACAGACAGCAGAGCAGAAAACTCATCCTGCTTTTTCATTATCCCACTGCAGAAGGATGCTTTGTTAGCATCTGATCAGAGCAGGTCCCCTCCTGCTTGGTGCATCATGCTGAGGCAGGAGAGCAGTCCCTGCCCCAGCCGCCCCAGCCCACAGCCGTACGCAGTGGGGCTTAACCTTGTGTATGGCACTAACACAACAGGAGGGGTGACCATCTTCTTGGTCCTTCTGGGCCTGCCCTCGTGGCCATCTGGACCATCATTTTCTTGCATTTCTGTTTGGGGAGGTGACCACAACCTGTGGGTCTGGCAGGGATAGCTGAGCCCATGCCATGCACATGCTCCATGTTTCTCGCCATCATCCCTCCTTCCTCATCTGTCACCCTGGGGAGAGCAGAACTCCTCACCGGTCTTTTCCCACTGATGCTTCAGCAAGGACAAGTCTGGAAGTCCCCTCTGATACCTTTGCAACTGCTGAACTTGCCGCTTTGCCAAGACGGTTGGCGTCCTTGGACTTTCTTCTCTCTCCTCTAAGCACTTCTTTTACCTGCAAGGACAAGGTCTGACTTCAGCAGGAAAGGAAGCTTAACTGTGTGTCCTTGCAGCCTCAGTGGAGGGGCCTCGCCTATCCTAGAACTGCCAGGTGCTCGCACACCAGTGAGAGACTTGCCCAGCCTGGAGAGCTGGCTGTCTCATTACATCTCCGTTCTCATCCGCTTTGCACAGGAGGAGCTTCCACAGAGGGAAGAGGCCAGGGCTGCTTGGGGAGGCTGTGACGGAGGTGGGAGTTCAGCTGAGGTCTCTTTGATCTGTAGCCTCGTGCTCCACCACAAGCCTGCCCTGCTTTTGGGTTAGGGCTTGTAAAAGGGTTGTGGCTGCTGCTGACAAGCGGAGGGTGAAGGCTCTGGGGTTTTTATTTGCAATTGCTCCAGCAGGCCCCTGCCTGTGTCCGTGAGCTGCGTCAGGGCCGCTCATCACCCTGTCCTCTCTTCGCTTTCTGATCTGGATTTCTCCATCCCGCCCAGGCAGTGCCCCCTCCCCTCTTTCCCCCAGCCTGGGTTAAATACAGCAGCTAACTTTGGTGGTGATTAGTAATAAAATTTTAACAAGCATCCATATGAACGTCTTTCTGTCACTTTTATGAGGCCATTTACAACAGGGAGATATAAGAGCACCTTAAATCTCCCCCTAACAGGAGGGGTCATGTCAGAAGGGTGAGAAGCAGAAGGCCCAGTGTCCCATGTCACCTGCCTGGTGGTGCTGTAGGTGATCCCTGTCCCCATGATGGTATGGGTGGCTCCCATTTGTGCAGATGCTACTGGCTTGGCCAGTTGCTTTCTGGACCAGCGGGTGGAAGAGCAGAGGGGATGCTGTGGGCTGCCGGTGACCGCAGGCGCTGCCCATCTGCAGAGGAGCACAGCACAAGGATGGTGCTGGAGCAGGGCAGGCACGGCGGTGTGAGGTTAGCTCGGGTCCTGCAGCAGGGCAGCTGCCTCAGTGCGAAGGCGCTGCACTTAGACAAATAAACTCCGTTAGGAAAAAGTGTTCACGTCAACCATTTTCCATTCGCCTCCCAAGTGTGCTAACTGCAAAATGGGGAATGGTTCCTGTTGCTTTGCCCAAGCCTAAATTTGGGGCCTGACTCTGCCTTGACACTGTCTACCTTTTTTAAGAAAGGCTCGTAAAAGCCATACACCCTTCCTTGTTTCCGACCCATTTGGCTGCACACCAAGGGCAGGGGCTGCTCCTGCTTCCAGCGGTGCAGATCTCCCCTGCCCTCAGCTGCGTCACGCCCGGCGTAAGTGGGAACAGGATTGAGTCCCTGGTCGGCAATATATGTGTGAGCAGCTGAAGGGATCCTTTCCAGGAGTAGGGTAGAAGGAATAAGCCTTTGTGTTTCCTGTGTGGTTACACGTCCCAGCTCTGCTCCTGTCTGTAGGCTTAATTTGTGAGCAGGGATATTTGAAAACTTTCTGCCTCTGGTTTTGCTCAGCATGGCAGTTGCATCAGGCCAGGACAGGTCCCAGGTCAGGCCAGGCTCTGGGCTGACCACCAGGGACAAGCACAGTTTCTGGACCATTGATCCAGCCAGCAAATTCAGTATGTGAGACTGCACAGGATTTTGCTGGGCGGCGTTTCATGGTGTGAAGGCGAGAGGTCCTTCTGCCCCAGGCAAGAGGCAGCAGCAAATTCCCGTACCTACTGATGCCCCCATACACCCAGAGGAGGGCAAAGGGGATCAGGGACAGGGAGAGGTGCTGCGCCTTCCCCAGGGTCACAGGACCCTTTGGGTTGACGGCAAAGCCCAAAATAGAGCCCCTCTGTCCCGACAGCCGCCAAACCACATGGCTTCACAACTGCTCTGTGACAGCCCTTTCGTGTGGGCACTCTGCTTCCTGTGCCAGGAGTGTGGATCAAACACAGCTTAACCAAGTCTTTTAATATTAAGAAAAACGCCAAGACTTGCGGTCGGAGTTTTGGGCGGAAGTTTAGGTTTGTTCCTTTTTCTAGTTTTGTTTCTTCAAAAAAAGGAAACACACCTTTGAATAGTGAAATCAGAAAATAAGGAAGCAAAATGTGTGTGAAATGAGGGCTTGTTTGTTGTGAGCAATGCCTGGTCCCTAGATGAGCAATGTGCAGCCTCTTCAGAGGCAGCACAAGCGTTGCAGGAAGAGCTACTAATATACATTAGTTATGTAAACATACATAACTAGTTTTCCAACCTCATATATGCTACCCAAGTGCTAACTGTGCAAGGCATGCAAAGGCAAGGGAGCAGATGCCTTGTTCTACATCTAGAGCTGGAATTGTAGTTCACTGTTGCAAACCTGATCCTTTCTGAGGAGGTGAGATGGAGCTGCCAGCATCCAGCAACCTGGCAGAGCAGGCAGCAGGGGTGCTCAGACTCCTCTCAGTAAAAATATCTAGTATGGCCAACGATAAAAGTGAGAGGAGAAGATCAGTATAGATTATTTTGATTTTCCAGTGAGGAGCGCAGAAGTGAATAGATTGGCTAAGTCAGAGTGTCAGTTTTTGCTCAGAAAAGATGACTTTTCCATGTTTGAAAATTTCATTCTGGAGTCTTGTAGGATACACCGGCCCTCTGGTTCTGACCAAGCGGGAAAGTGATTCGGCAGTGTTGCTGTTTCCTATGAAAAGCAAGGCTGTGTGAGTCAGCAGCCCCGACAGACAGCATCTCAAGGACTGCTCCCCGTATCACGCTCGGGCTGCGGGATGAAGCAGGGGAGGAGGGCAGGACAGCTGCTGACAGCTTGTGAGTGAGAAGAGGTAGCGGCTGCTGCCAGGCCAAGATGATGTTGGCACTGCCTGCTCTTGGCAGCAGCAGAGGGATGACCCTGCTTCTTGCTCCCACGCTGCTCTGTTGAGTTTCCCTTGGAGCCCAGGCTCCCCCTGGGCTGGTATTTGGGTGTTTTTCCTGATTGCTTCTCTGGGTCAGATGAGACATCTGTATCCCTGGGAGCAGGCGGGACCCGATGCTCCCTCTGTGCATCACTTCATGTTGCTACTGAGAGCGCCTTGGTACCCCAGGTGAGGTTAGTGAGCCGGGATGTCCTGCACATCCTTGCTGCAGTAAGTAACATTCTTCAGCCTCCGCACACGCACATGCTCCCGTCCTGTGGCCGCATGTTCACTGTGCGTGTCAGTGTGGTCATTGATAACGATTGGGATCCCGGGATCACCAAAGTGACCTGTTTGCAGAGGCAAGTTGCCCAGGCTTGGCAGCAGAATGCACCTTGAGGCCCCTGGAAGGATGGGATGCAGGTGACCACGCTGAGGTGTAGCATTCGCCGCATATCAAGGTGCCACGATTAGATCACTGATCAACCCCAGACGAGGGAAAGAGACAGATAACACACACAGTGTGAGCGCCAACTTCCGCCTTTTATTGCGCAGTCAATTCCTTTTATACTAACAAGGGTAGGCGGGATTACAGATACATCATAAGGCTGCGACTAACCCTCTAACTTTCCGTGACATCGCGAGATCTTCCGAACGCCGAACCCTACGTGAGGGAAGGCAAGCAGGGAGCAGAGGGCAGCGGCTGGCAGCCCCCGTGGGCAGTGGGATGCAAGGGTAGCCCTGCTCCATGGGGTTAGAGCCTGCTCCGGCAGGAGGTCAAAAAGGCAAAGTTTCTTGGGAGGTGAATTATCAGTGGGAGCAATATCGGCAGGTCAAGCACATCGGTGCTGGGGTAATACAGTTAAGGTGCAGAGCCTTGGAGGGAGCCCGGCCGAGGAGTGCAGCATTAAAGCAATGAGCCCAGCTTAATCTGCCCCAAGTGAGGGCAGTGGGGTCTTTAATATTGTGTCAGGCTCGCAGGCCCTTGTTGGCGGGTTATTCTTCACGGCAGCTAATGCCACTGGGCTAACTGAATTAGCCCCTCCTTCTGCGGGGTGAGCGTGGGGTTGCCGGGAGGGCGATCATGCCTCGCAGCTGCAGGGAGAGGGAGTGATGGCCTGGAAATTCAATCAGGTGAGGAGCTGCCGCCATCCCCAAAGGACAGGGAGCAGCCGAATTGGGGAGGAGAGCCCGGGACGGGGATGCCAGTGACTGGCTCCATGCTGTCCCTAGGCAGGGTGCCCTCCAGGGACTGCTCCCTGCTCTGGATGGCATGAAGCACTGCCCTGCAGCCTGCTGCTCTGCATCCATCAGCCATCTGAGAGCACCTCGGTGGAGAGCCCATCCGCACATCCATGCTCGTTTCCAGCTTGCTCACCGCTGGGTGCAGTATTCCCTTGCGCATCCGTAGGGAGCCGCGGTGCGGGGACATGCGGAGACATGCGGTCCCCAGGGCCCAGCCTCCAGCATACTTGTAGCATTTCTGTTTGATCAGAGATGAAGGTTAGCCAGCAAGAGACAGCCTGGCCCGAGGAATTCGCAAGTGGGTCTTTCTCCTGGCTTTGCTGTTGAGACGAGGTGCTCCCCTAACAAGCCAGGTGATTGCACGATCCTCTTTGTAAAGCCTTGTGGGATGCACAGGAGAGGAGGGCGGCTAAGGGGCTGGGTACAGCAATGGCCCATCATTCCCAGGAGTCATCTTCTGTCCTTCAAGTTAAGGAAAAATGAAAATCTGAACCTCGCTGCTTGTCCTCCAAACCTGCCACTGCTTTTTTTCTTTCCCAGCCTCAGCAATTGCTTTCTCCTTCACATCTAATTAAAAGCATACTCCCAGCGAATACTGCAGCACATCCTGAGTAGGTGATGGTGTCTGTGCCCACTGCTGCCTGGATGGTGCCAAATCCAGAAGGGCTCACCCGTGTGCCAGGGGCCCGGGCCAGCCTGCACCCAGGCGGTGGCACTTCATCAGCCCCAAGGGCAGGAGTGGCTGTGGGGGCCACGGAGGATGCTGTGGTCTCAGGGGCCCAGGACGGCAGACCCATGGAACAGGACTGCTCCCCTCCCATGGGGCACAGCCCCCCTCGCCCTGCCCCACCAGCCTTTTCCCTAGCTGAAGCCACCGTCCCTTCGCCCCTGCTGCTGGGACTGATGCAGTCCCCTTTCCTTTCCCAGATGCCCCTTTGATCTTCAAACCTGCCCCATCTCCTTCCACCCCCCTTTCCCTCACATTGTTATAAATGGAGGCTTTGGCTGCCTTTAAATAGTCATATCTATCAGACAAGCTCATGTCAGCCATAAATTCTACAGTAATGATGATTTTCTAAGTGGGTCGACCAGAGCTATTTCCGCTTCAGCCTCAAGTTACTGCACATGTCCCCCCCCAGGGGCCAACAGCCTCATTTGTTGTCCCCCTAATTGTCATTTCTCCCACACGCACTCGGGCAGAAGCTGGAAGGAAAACTGGCCCTGCTGCCAGCCCCAGGCTGGGGCTCCTCTCTGCCCCCATGGGTCCCTCCTGGTCTTTCCACCTGGGAGGGGGCTTCAGAGGAGGGGAGAGGGCTGGAGGGGTGAGACGGCATCAGCTGCCTCTAACACAGGCAGGGAGAATGGCCGCAGAAGCCCACCATATGGATGCCCTTACCTCTCACCGCTCTCCCCCCCCTTCCCCAGCCGGGTGAAATCGGCCCCAACGTGTGAAAGCTGTAATTGCAGGTAATCCCCCCGCACTGCGCATGGTTTGAATTTGGCAGAGCAGGAATGTGGAAGGGAGAAGGGGAATTACTGCCCAGACACGCTGCAGGGCCAACATCTGCACGAGTCATCAGTGCACATCTGGCTGCAGCAGCCTGTGCTTGTAGCCCAGCTGGTCACTTTTTAGCCCATTGAGTCTGTCTCTCAACTAAGGGCAGGGCATGGACATCCCAGGACTGGGAACCTTAGGCTGATAGAGAAATTACTCCCTTTACCTGATATTGCTGCTGATATTGGGGTAGTCACACAGACTCGGTGTGCCTTAGTTTTTCCATTTGTAAAATAGATTAAGGCTGTCAGGAGCATGCTCTAGGGTACCCATCACTAGGTCTTCCGGAGAAGAAAGTGACTGTGGCACCCTCTTCCAGGTTTGCCTAAGGTTGGCACTGCTTTGCAGCATCCCCCAGTGAGAAGCTGGAGCAAAGGAGCTAACTTCTGCCTCCACATGCAGTTGGGATCAGTGAGGTGGGTCCCTGCCTACTTTCTGTTTCACTCGAGCATGGTCCCAGAGCCAGCAAGCTTTCTGCAGAAATCCTGCTGTGAGGTTCAGTCCTGCAAGGCTGAGCACTTCTCAGTACAGACCCCCCAGTGCAAAGCAGAGGATTTCACATCTGCCTTGCAGGATCAGGCCTTTGCAGAGAGAAGTGAGGCAGGATGGGCAAAGTGGGACTCACGTGCTGTTCAGTACCAGAGGGTCTTTGTTGCCTCCAGGTACCATGAACCTCAGTCGATCTGCTTACACTGGATGGGGATGGAAAGCCTCCATCACACAGACAAGATGTACTCTCAGCAATTCCTTGCATTTCCCCACTGTGGCTGGCAAGCTAGTCCTGCACCCTGGGAAGGCTGCTGGGATCCAGGAGGAAGCAGAAAGGGCTGCGCAGATGGGAGGGCTCAGGGTACCAAGAGGGGCTGCGGTCTTGGTGAGGGGAGGCTGTTATGTCCAACGCCTGGTTTCTGTGGCTGGGCTCGATCTGATCTGTCAGTGAGAGGGTGGGACAAGAATCAGGGAGGTTAGAGACATAGGCAGGTAAGTGGCTGAAGATTCACCCGCCACTGTGCTCTGGGACGAGAGCTGGCCCTGGGGAGTGTGCTGGCAGTGCCTCATCCCTGAGGTAGCCGACCCTCCTCTGTCTCCTTGATGAAGAAGACCTGCTGGACTTTCTCATCCTGACCCTTTGGCTCTGAGATTTCTTTGGGAACGTGCACGGTCAGGGTGTAAAACGTTACTGCCAGTGAGCTGCCCTGTGCTGGGGACCTCCCAAATGTGGCAGAGCACACCTCTGTAAGGAGCCTGCTTGGGGCTGACCCAGGAGCAAAAGCATCTTCTGTTCAGTCGCCAGCTCTCCCAGCCCTGAAGAAAGCAGCCTGACCTCGCTCAGCAAGGAGGCAGACACAACCTCCTCCCCAGGCAGGCAGCTTCCCAGATAACCCCCCGGCTTTCCGAGGGCAGTGCGGGTGTCAGAGGCATTGTCTCTTTGGAAATTAATTTTCCTGTCGATTTCCTTATTTCTCTTAATTGATGAGGGGCAAGTCTTAGGCGTGTTGCCAGCGGCACCAGCCACAGCCTCCCGTAGGTATCGGCGGAGCCAAAAGCACTAGCGCCGAGGGCTGGGGAGTGTAATGAACTCTCAGAGGACTCGTTGCAGCTCAGCCCGTGCTCTAGATTAGCTGAGGAATCATCTGGCCCAGCTATTAACTGTCCCATTTAACATCATAAATTATTAACCTAATTTTGAGGAGGGTCGGTGACGGATCACGCTGATTTTGTCAGCTTTTCTGCAGCCTCTCGCACAGCCTGCCGGTGTGGGGTAAGCTGCGGGGCAGGGCCTGAGGGCCAGTGCCTCCAGAGAAGGAGAGAGACGGGGCAGCACAGCCTGGCTACTGGCAGAAGGACCAGCTCTACCTCCTCTTCCAGCCCAGCGGAGAGCTCAGGGAGAGCCCAAGCAGGGGAGAATCTGTGGTGGAAATGGGGGATGTAAGAGCTGCCCCTGGGGAAGAGCAAAGCCTCCCACTCCCCAACACACCTGCACCCATGTGGGGTACATCTGGACCTGTGGGCATGGGTGTCCAAGACCTCTGTCTCTTGCTGGGTGCCAGTGTGTGCTGCCCACCCTCGGTCCAGGCCATTCATTACCAGAGGTGCTTTTGAGCTTGTTTAAGCAGCTGTCAGGGTGCTTTTTAGCTTGTACAGCAAAGGCCTGGGGTCAGCAGGTTTTTCTTCCTACGCTTGCTGTAGACTAGAGCTGGTTCAAAAAGTTTCCTTCCTGGGAGAAGTTTTAAATAAAATAGGGGGAAAAGTGGATTCTTTGGTATAAAAGTTTTAAACCATTCAGAGGTTTTTTTCAGCTGATTGAAATGTAATGAAAATTTAAGGGATACCATCTTTTCTTTCCCCTTTATCTTTCTTTGAGAAGAGAGATGTGTGCAGGAAGAAGGGGCTGAGAATTGCACTCAAACCAGCATTTTTTTAATTGAGTGGAAAAATTTTGAAGTCATTTGGTCTGTCGAAAAAAAACATACAAACCTGAAGGAGAGCAAGCTCTGAAATCCTTGTAAAACGCCTCTTTCATTCCGGCATCACAAAAAGGACTTTTTGTTTCCCCGCGAGCAGCTGTGCTGCTCGGTGCTGCCTGTCCGTGGTGTGCGAGCGCGTGGCCCCGGGCTGACCGTGTCAGTGTCCCCATGCTGTGTCCTACAATGGGGTGGCATTTGGGAGCCAGCATAGCCCCCAGACCCACTCTGCTTCCAGGCTGTGTGAGATTCAGCGGCTGTAGGACCAAGCCTCGCTCTCTGCCGTGCATTTCCCTGGATGGAGGTGCTTGGGGTCAGGATCAGCAGGCTGCATTGCTGGTAAAACAAACCCCCCAAAACCCCAACACAAGCACAAAGAAGTGCTTCTGGTTGTGGTGGAGCCATGGAAAGGTGTCAGAGTCTGCATTAATTTGGCAAAAGCCTGTGCCACTAGCCTGCTCATCCTTGAGTACCCACCTACTAACCAAAAGTGCCTGTAGCTCTCAGTGTGGTTACTGCCCCTCTTTCCCTTAGATAGTGAAATTGAGAGTCCTGAATCTGCAGACCCACAGCATCGGTGCTCTCATGCTCCCCTTGCTTGATGCAAGGCTTTACACATGTGCAGAATAGAGAACGTGCAAGGAAATCGCCTTCACCAGAGGCCTGAATCTCGCAGTGCACACACAGTACAGACCTGTACAGGACTGATGCCCAGCACACGGATATAAAATACAGCGCCCTGCAATAAAACATGCACTGCTAGTCTATATATTTTGCAATCCCTTTAAAGATTTTTTTTTCTTTAAACCCCTCACCCCAGCTCCCTCCCCATTCTCCCCCCAAAAAATTATTATAAAGAATTATTGCCATTAGTACGTCTTTCCCAGTGAAAGGAGAAAATCGCCTCATTCATAATTTATACCCTCAATTACTATTAATAAAGAAATATTTCAGCAGAAAATCGCCTGGGAAAATTACACGTAACATTGCATTAACATTCTATTTGAACATTTTCATCACATTTGTTATAGAGTTAATAAGAGGGATATGCTCCCCTGACTTCTTCATGAAATTATGGGCTGCCTATGATAGTTTAATCTTTTAGACTTTATATAATATATTCACTTTACTAATTGAGCTATCCAAGGAGCAGTTAGGGATGTTCTTAAACGTGGAAGACAAAGTAATCAGGGCCGTGACTTCCTGATGAGAAGATCTTCTTCCGGAGATGAGGAGCTGCACGTGTGAGGAGCACACACGTACGTGTTTGTGCACAGATGTGTCACTCCATTAGCCCTTCCCTTAATGTCCTGCCTGTACTTGGAAGTGCATATGAATGAAGGGTGGAGGTGATTTTCAGACTGGTGAGTTATTCCCCAAAAGCTCCGTTTGTATTTCAGAGTGAAAGGGGGTCTGGTGAGCTTGAGCAAGCTGTTATTTTTGGAATAAGAAATGCCCAGCATGGGGGGTTTCTTGGGAGCAGTACTTTGTGTAGACAAGCCTTTACACTCAAATTCACCCCTGCCCACAGTCATGCACAAGCCATCTCCAAAACTCTGGACAAGGAACTGGGCTGGGTTGTACAACTCCTCTTCTACTCTCCTTAGAGCTTCTGCTTCACCAGGTAGTGCTAGCTGGGGCACATGGTGCAGAAAGGCTTCCCCGTGCCCAAGGTACAAACAAACCCAAAATTGGGCCAGAGGCAAGAAGTGAGGTAGGTGCGAGCAGTGAGGGATGAGGAGGCATTTGGAAGATGGACACTTCTCTGGTGCACCATAATAGTGCCACCATGGGCATCGCTCTGGACAATCTACTTTGATCTACAATCAAAAAACTTGAGCAACAGGAAAGTCTTGGTAGCTCTCTCTTCTGCTCCTGCACCTGCAGCCGGGGACCTCATGCAGCAGCTGGAGCCTTGGTCCCGACCCAGCTGCTCTTGGACCCTTCCTTGCAGAGGCAGTGTCGGGCACCGAGATTTGAGCCCCTCATCCACTTTGGGAGTTGAACGCAGGTCAGGATCTCTCTGCGAGATTCTCCTTTCCCCTTCATGTGTACAAAAGGTGTTCCTTATCATGGGATGTGACCCAGAGCTCTTGGTTTCAAGCAGGAGGCTTCCTGAGGTGACAGCAGGCAGTGGTTTGGACCAGGACGGTGTGGAAGAGGACTGCATCGTCAGCATGGCAGGAGATTGCTCCCTCATTAAGCCTAAGTACATGCAGCTGCAGGCAGGTGCAAAGAGGGATCCATCACTGCTGAGCGATGGCCCTGCCACTGGGGATGGAGGTGAATCTCTATTAGCTGCCCCTGACGAGGGAGACTGAGGGAGCACAGGACCAGCTGCTTCGTTTCATATGCACAGGGCACTGGTGCCCACTCTGCAGCCACTGAGACCGGGCACAGGCAGGGAAAGGGTGGCAGGGCACAAGGTAGCACGCAGGCTTATAGGTGAGGATTTGCAGTCACCCCCGAAACCACTCTTGTGATTCCCAGCCTCTGCAAACTGGTGGCCGATGCTGACAGCAAGCCAAAGGGTTAATGAAAAGCTTTCATGCATTGGGATTCATTAGCTGGGACTCATTAAACAGCAAATAAGAGCCCGGATGTTGCCAACTGAGCCCTGGTGGAGGCAGCTCTGTGGGTGAGGCAGCCTGGGACCACAGGAGACCCCCATGCTGGGGGGCAGCCGGGTGATCCCCCATCATTCCCCATCAGACGGTGGCCAGTGCATCCCACCAGAGATGGGAATCAGTGCGGGAAGAGTGCAAGGGGGGTGCTGGCAGTGAGCACCCCTCCACCACGTCCCCAGCGTTTTAATGTCTATTCACAATGCCATCAACCCGTCAGGCCCGGCCAGGCTGAACTGTTCAGACCCCTGGTGTGACATCCAGTTCTGTCACTGGGGAGAGGGGGCTGACCTCCTGCCAGCTCTGTGCTCCCAGCCCAGGTGAGCCCATCAGGGAGATAGGGATGGGTGCGTGACAGCCTGAACCTGTGGCCCTCCACTGCGGTGTGAGGTATGGGGAGGAGAGCACCCATGCATGGTTGCATGAGACCTGCAGCTCCATTAATGCTTTCATGGTGGAGCATGGTTGTCCCCGACTGGTTTCTCATGGGGTGTGCTGCACCCTCATTGTTGAGCTTGCAGTCAACATTTTCCTGGGTGATGGTGTGCCACCAGCTGGCACTGTTGGAGGCTGTGGCCACCTGGGCCACCACAAAGCCACGCTGGGCAAGCAGCAGCCCATGCAAGCCCACATCTCCCCGTCACCTCCCGGATGGGCAGGGGGCCACAAGCTGGTCTGTGTGCAAACACGTGGGCAGTGCAGGGTGTTGGGTATCTTTCCAGGGACCACATGGGCAGCCTGGGCATGGCAGAGGCCGAGAAAGGTGAGGCACAGACTGTTTGCCCTGGGGATGGCCACTGCCTGGTCCTGGGCAGGATGGACCACACTGTAAACAGGACAAGGCTTGTAAACAGGGCTCCAGCTGGGATAAATTTAGCCCATTGGGGTTGCAGCCCTGGCGCGGCAGGACACGGTGTCAGGGCATTGTCGAGAGGAGAGGGGGAGAAAGAAGCTGAATAAACAAACACAGCTTGTCCCCTTTTTTTTTTTTGTCCCAGCGTTGTTATTTCAGCCGGACAATTGCCCTGCAGATTGAGGGAACAGGCTGGAGTTCAAGTGAATTTGGCTTCCAACTCCTCCCTTTTCACATTGTGTTTTCACATGGAAATGTATCCTGGCATATATGGGAGGGTGTCCATACCCATGTGGATGGATAACTCCATGGATGCTCCATACACATCTCTGGGCTGGCCCACAGGGATACGGGCTGCTTTGAAGCCCAGGTGAGGCTGCGTAACTTGGCATTGGCTGTCATGTAGGACTTTGCTTTCTTCATGTGCACAGCCCTGACTAACACCCGTGGGTGCCCAGGAGCACACGTGCAAGGTGGTCTGTGCTCCACATGCATCTGTACATGCCTCCGTGGGCAGGCGCAGCTCTGGAGGTGTCCCTCCACGGCAGCGGGGACACTGTAGAGGTGAAAGTCTTTGCAGGACTTTAGAAATGGGGATCAGGACTCCTGAGCTTTTTTCCCTAGTTCTGTCATAGGGTTTGGACAAGTTGTATTCCCTTGACAAAATCGTGTGTGATCTCGGGAGCAAAGGGCATGGATCTTCTCTGTCAGTCCTGCTCTATGAGGACCTAAGTCTTTTCAAAAGGCCATGTTTAGAGGCAGCCTAATTTTCATGTCTTAATTTTATTTTTCTCACATCTCTCTCTGACACACGCATACACATACACTTCTATTGGAAAAACGATTTTAATACCCATGGCACATTGTCCTGGTGTGATATAAAATCCAATGACATGTGGCATTTGGAAAAGGTCACTTCTCCCATCAGGATTCATTATCCTACCTCAGACTGGGAAGCCATGGGGTTGCCCCCGCCTCCACGGACCCCTTGCTCCCTCCCTGGCTGTGGCGGGCAAGCAGGGAGAGGGGATGAGGTGGCCACACCGGGGACTTGGGCAGTGTCAGGGCAGTCCCTGCAGCGAGGGCTTGTTTCTCCTGTTGATGTCCCTGCCCTTCCCTGTGCCTTCATTTTCCCACCTGCCATAGGGCAAGAGGAGTTACAGGGACATGCTGCTGGGAAGGCTTGGGCTGCAAAGCCGGCTCTGCTGGGTGCACGGGGCTCGGGCCAGCTTTCGCCTGCCTCCTCCTGCTCGCTGCTCCCTCTCTGTTCCCTTTTGAGCAGGAGCTGGCTCTTGCGGTGCCCTCACTCTACACAGTTGCAAAAGGGAAACGCTCCCCTTCCCTGTTTCACTTGTTCAATTTTTTGGTTGGGTTGGTTGGGAAGTGCTCTTCCGTGTCGGTGCTCGCCACCACCTAGGCAGAACTGAGAAGAGAAAGCAGAGGGGACATGGAAAGCCCAGCTCCTCGCCAGCTTCCCCACCAAGCATGGAGTCCCTGGCTGCCCCACACTCGGTGCCCCCCAGCCCATGGGGCAGACCAGCAGCGCCCAGAAGGCTGGCTGCAGCAGCACTGGGAGGGCTCTGCCCTGTCTTTTGGAGATTGGCCACTCAGGGCAGCACCCTGGGCTAGAAAGGGGTCCCTGGTGCATATTGCAGGTGAGGGACAGCAAGTCAGGAGTGGGCGATGCTCACAGCAGGGCAGGATTGACAAGCTGTCCTGAGGTGCTTGCATATTTTTGCCTTTCCTTGGACTCATTTCTGCTCAGACTTCCCCAGGACCATCATTGTCCAAGTATATCCACCTCCCCAGGGTATTTCCAGCCCAACTTGGAGCTATTCCCTGGAAAGGCAGAAGAGTGCAGGAGGGCTAAACCTGCTGTGGAGGCTGCCTGGGAGTGCTCAGGGGATGCAGTCCCTTGCAGGGCAGAGCACGGGCTGTTGCCCAGCAAGTCATCCCATGGGCAGGGGGACTGGGAGCCAGGACTTCTCTGCTTGGTCACAAACTACCTTGAGGCGCCTTGAGCAAGTCATTCACCTCCATAACCCCATTTCCCACCCGCAGGGGACGGGAGACAAGGGTGGGTGCCCTGAGCATGCAGTGGGCTGAGGGCTGCGGGAAGGGCAGGAGGTGCGGAGGGGGAGCAGTTGTTCCTGGGGAGAAGAGAATTATTTTTGCAGCAGGGAGTGGGATTTGACGCCTGCTGAAGATGACTTCTCAGAGTGCTGAGGGTGATGGTGAGTGTAGCCCCTTCCTACCATATAAACACCAATGAGTTATGGGTACCCCAGCCTCTAATTATGCAGTCAGCCCCAAATAGGCTGTGTCTAACGAGGCTGACAGACTAATATCTCAAGAGCCCTTAATGCGTTATCATCTCTTGCTGTATGACCTCATATTTATAACTGCTCTGGTGGGAGGTTGAGAAATGTCCTTCTCTTCCCCCAGCCCCCTCCCCAACTTTCCCCCCCCCCGTAGCAGCAGCTCTTCAGCCTCATCTGTTAGGATCAGGAGGAGAGAGGCGACTTCTCTCCATCCATCATGAGCGGAGTTCACGCTATTAGATGATTAAAGACATTTTTTATAATATTTGGAAGAGGCTTTGAAACGTCTCTCAAACAGTGTGATTAATGCCTGCTTAACCCTCGCCTGGCCGGGATGGTGTGGTGGGGAGGCGGGTGCACCCCGGGGCAGGGCTCCCCGAGCATCTCGGCGGTTGCCCGGCCGTTGGGCACCCCAAGCCCTGACAAGGTGTGATTCATGAGCGCGGGGCACCTGCAGGAAGCTCCGGCCTCCAGGCAGTTCCTAATGCACCGGGGACTTGGTGGTTTCTGAGGCTGCAACGGCCGGGGCAGGAGGAAGCGGTGCCTGCCCCCTCCCCAGCGCTTACACAAGAGGCCCCAGGGCTGTGCTGGTCCGGGTCCGCAAGCCGGACCATCCCACGCCGATGCTGTGGGTTTCAAGGGCTGGCAGGGAGAAGGGCTGAGCAGCCTGTGCCCATTCCCAGCTGTCCTGAGCTGGTGGGGTGTTTGCTTTCCTCATTTCCCCTTCTTTTTCCTCTGCCTCTTTGGACGACTCGATCTCAGAGGCAAGTGTCTCCAAACAAATCACGGGCATTAGATGCTCTGGTAGGATACACCTTTAGGATGTTGCATCCTTGCTCAGAGTTTGCCATAAAGACCCGTGGGGCTGGTGGACATGTTCACACTAAAATTTGTGTCGGCATTGTCTGGTACCTGCCAAAGGCCAAATCACTGATGTTCACTGACGTTGGTTCCTGTGGGGGAGTGGAGATTTGGCCTCGGATGGGGGAAGGATGCCCACCTCCTTTGATCACAGGCGCAATGTTTCATAATCTCAATTTCTTGTCAATTGATTGCCAGATAGAAGCGACAACCAAAGAGGGCCCCAGGCGTCTGCAACTGCCACTCATCGTATGATTTTAACTCTCCCCCTCTGTAAGTTTGCATTATTTTTTTCTTGTTGTTGTTGTTATCTAAATAAACCTCCCCTCCCTCCCCCTCCAAAAAGCCTCCTAGAAATCCCAATGCCCTTGTCAATTTGGTATTCAATGTACAAATAGCCGAGAAGGGTTAATGCATGATTAATAGGTGTTTTATTAAAATGGTTAATCTGTCATTATAGAGTCCAAAAGATCAATAGATTTCTTATAATCATGGCTTAAAATCATCTTTAGCACCACTGCTTATGGGCTTAAGACCCTGGGCAAGATGCTTAGGGGACCTGGGAGTCTCCTTTTAACTCCTTCTAGCCCTTCTGCCATCTCCCACAGATGGAGAAAAGCCGACACAGGGCTGCACGTACTGTTATGGTTACCATCCACCTTATTATTTATGGTTATTAAAATTGTCACACCTGAGCGACAGAAAAGGGAAATGGAAAGAGGGAGAAACTGGGAATGCAGCTGGATAAATGCTCTTTGTTACGACCGTCAGCAGCGCCCGAGCAGAGCGAGGTGGGGGCATGGCTGGGCTGTCTCCGATCCATTAGTGCCGTTGCAAAGCAGCAAGCATTGGCCAAGCATCGCCCCATAGCAGCCGTGCTCCTTCACTAACGAGCGCTGCCTTGCACGCCGGGGTGAGGCGGGGAGGTTCCAGCCTTGCACGGAGGTGAAGCCATGTGCCTGGTGTGAGCCAGGGTGTCGGCGGGCAGGGAGGACCGGCCCATGCCACCAGAGTCTCATCCGTGTCCTCAACCCCGGAGGCTGCTTTCCTGGCAGCTGGATGATGTTGGGTCTGGTTGACCCAACCCTTTGGGGTGCCTGGTCCAAGCTGCTTTTTGATAACTCTGGCGATACCGTGACAAATCCCAGAGACGCTGAGCTGCCGACCCCCAGCGCGAGGTCTCTGCAGGAGGAGGTGCTGTTTAGACAGGCTGACGTGGGAGCGGCTGAGCCAGCGCAGGCAGGGGGAAGCGCAGACCCCCCTCTGCCCCCTCACCGCCCCACAGCATCCTCTCCTCTGTGGCGGAGGAGGGATCCTGAGGTCACGCAGGGGGTCTGTGGCGGAGCCTGGATGGCAACGCAGAGCGCCGCAGGAGCGCTGTGCTCTGAGCATGAGGCAGGGCAGCTGGCACCGGCGAGTGGCCCCGAGTGGTTGTGGGAGCCTTGGCCATGGATGTTGCTGCAGCACTCATGCAGTGGAGACCCAGACCTGCTGCCTAGTGAGAGGAGCAGATGCTGGTGTGCTGGGACCTGTCCTGGTGGCCTGAAACCCCTCCCTGTGCCTCCATTTCTCCCGCCGAGATGCACGTGTGCAGGATGGGCAGACTTTTGCGCAGCCCCTGGCACTAAAAGCCTGTCCAAGGTTGGAGACCCTCACTCAGAGGCTGCTGGGAGCTGGTGCTTTCCCATAATTTGGCCATGCAGAGTGCCTCCGCCGCAGCCCCCTCCCTCACCTCCTTGCCCTGCATGGGGGCTCAGCCCCGCTCCCCACCAGGCTCTGCTCCCTGCCCAGCCCTGCAGCCCATGCCGTCCAAACTGTAGTTCAGGTAAAATGAAGGCAAGTTCGTACTGTTACTTTCCCCTTCTCTTCCCTGCCTGTCCTGCACTCGTCCTCCTTCAGGCTGGCTTCAATAACTCCCACCAGGCAAGAAATCCCAAGTCTGCCCCATCCAGCTGGTGGGTGTGTGCCCGGTGCGGGGGTCCCAGCCTGCCTGGAGGGTATCACTGCCTCCACCTCCCACCCTCACCGGTGCTCGGCGTGGGGCTGGGCGGAGATTTTCCAGACCCCCCTGGGTCCAGCCCTCTCCATCCCTGCCTCATTGCTTATTTCTGGGCCATTATGTTCGACAGGGAGAATTTGTTTCTGTCCAGAGCAGATCCCCGGACAGTCTCAAACCTCTGAGGATTTATCATCCTGAGCTTTTGTTTGTGGGTCTCCAGGACCCTCTGCCCCACAGCCGAGCCCAGATGCTTCTCTGTCTCCTCCACAGAGCCTGCTGCCCCCCCAGGAGCACTGACCCTGAGCTCTCTTCCCCCATGGATGCCCAGGCAATCCAGGCTTCCCCACGCCCCGGTCACACACGTGCCTGCAAAGGCCACTGCTGGGGGCAGGATGCTGCAGTCACTGTGGCAGGGGACATGTCCTACCAACCGGGAAGGTGATAGCTGTGGCTCCTTCTGGTTTTGCTCCCCAGGGCTGCCAAGGGAGGTGGCCCAGGGCAGGGCACTCTGGGTTCCCAGCATGGAAATCCCCTGGGATTCTTAGGTCACATTCAGCCAGCCCCAGGACCGGTGGCAGGGGAGGCTGGGCTTGTCCCCCTGCAGCCTCGAAATTGCATCTCTGCTTGCAGCCCTGCTCCACGGCAGCTGAGCAGCTGGGAGGGCCAGACCTAAGCAAGGTGTCAGCCCCCCTCGCTCGTCTCGGGGGTCAGCACTGACATCCCCTCGTGTCTAATAGAGCTGAAACAGCGGCGGCCGCCTGTGCCGAGTGACAGCGGGGTGACAGCAGGGGCGGCGCAGGTGCCAGTGCCATTGGCTGCACTCTCCATCTAAGCAGATGTTCAGCTGCTCCACGGTCATGCTGGTGAGGATTTGGGGTCGCTCTCAGCAGGTTCAGGTCTATCAGGACAGAGCTATCGGCTGGCACAGGTAGCAACCGGGGTTGCGTTTCCAAATCACCACCGCTGCTGCGTTAGATGGGGACCCCACTTGCCACCAGCCCCCTGCTCACTCTCCTCCTGTCCCAGAGGCCACTGTGTCGGTGACAGAAAGCTGCTCGGGA
Source organism: Haliaeetus leucocephalus (assembly GCF_000737465.1). Taxonomy (NCBI): domain Eukaryota; kingdom Metazoa; phylum Chordata; class Aves; order Accipitriformes; family Accipitridae; genus Haliaeetus; species Haliaeetus leucocephalus. Next base: position 9,231,461 of record NW_010973284.1, on the reverse strand, counting down.
GGCCGGTGGAGTGTGACAGAGAAGGAAAGGGGTGCAGGGCTGGTCCACCAAAGCGCCGCCCCCGCAGCCCCCTCCCCTCCCTGGCCGCCCACATTCCTCTGCAGCAGTGCCAGAAAGCCGGGGACCAACCTTTGGCACATTTATTGACACTCCCTGAGTTCATACTGTGACTCTACAATCTTTCCCTGAGATTATTAAGAATTAATTGATCACTTTTATATTCCCCCCGATACCCAGTGCTGCTTCGCGACAGGCGGCAGGAGGAGGGAAGGGAGACAGGAGGAGGGCGGGGTGTGTGTAAAAAACACACTGATAAATGTTAATTACTCTTTTACAGCCCTTGTCAAATTCCAAAGCAAGTCGTAAATTCATTAAACTCTAACGGATTAAGCACATGCAGCTTATTTAGTCGCCATAAACAAGATCATTTGGATGTTGATTTTCCCCTTTTTATTGCTGCAGCAGAAAAGGGGAAAAAATCAGATGAGGGAAGCAGTTGGTGGTTACCAGGGAGTCAGAAAAGTTTGGATTTATTTCATATCTTGTTTTCTTGCTCCGTGGCAGCTCTCTGCAGCACATCAGTCCTCAGGTTGCGCCTGAGCAGCGTCTTGCCAGAGAGCATGGCCTTCCCAGGAGCCGTGTCCGTGTCCCAAGTGGCTGAGTCTGCATGGACAGCCCTGTGATGGACCACGCTGCACAAAAGGTCTCCATGTCCTCTCCATGCCCCAGGGCTGGCTGAGTCTCTTAAAGACCCAAGCAAGGTCTGGATGAGCAGCGACGGGGTGCTCAAAGACCTTTCAATGGTGGTTTTGGGCTGGGCTGGCTGCTCTGCACTCCATCGTGCTGGGAGGTCTCCAAGGGTAGGTTGTCTCCAGTGAGGCTCAACCTGGCCCCTGGGATGCAGGGATCTGCCCTCAGCCACTCTGCAAGGGATTGTGCAAGCAGAGTTAGCGTGAAAGCAGCTCTGCTCATTCTGGGATGTTTCAGCTCATTTAAGTGCTGTCCCCGAAGTGCTGACTGTGCCCAAGTGAGTGAGACGTGTCCCCAACCAAGCCCAGTGACAAGAGAGAGGAGGCAGGGGAGGGACAGGGCACCTTCAGCTGCTCTGAACACGGGGACATGGCCCAGGGTCTGCCAACCCACTCGGTGAGCTTGCCATCCTCTACTTGCATGTGTTAATAATCCAGGCTGACCTCCTGAGCTGTGGGAGCAGGGGAAGGAGAATGAGAGGAGGGTCATGGAGATTAATTAATACTCAGGGCTCTAATTACGAGTTTCTTCAACACTGGGCTTCTAATGAGGAACAGGCGCTGAGGCAGCCCCGAGTCCCACTGCCCCCCAGCTGGCCCTGCTGAGACATCTCCTGCCTCCTTGCAGGGGTGGTTTTACTGGGAGAGGGACAGGAGTTAGCCCCTGGCCACCAGCATCTCGTGCTGTGGCTCTGGGGCTCCGGGCTGTGTGGCGAAGAAGTTGCCATGCTGCTGTGTAACCCTGTCCATGCCTTGGGCTGAGTGCCAGAGACCTGCTGCCATCCCCAGCACGCCCAGCTCCCTGCCTTGGTCCTGTATCCAAGTGTGGGACGGGGGCAGGAGGTGGCCTGAGGGACCAAAGGACCTTGATGGGTGTCACAGCCTGGCCCTGCACAGTGGAGGGTGCTCCCCAGGTCTGGTGTTGGCAGGAGCCCTGGCCCTGCTGGCTCTGCTGATGCTGGTTAGCCATCTCCAGCTGAATGGCTCATGGCCAGCGATGCTGGCCCTGGGACACGGCTGTGCTTCTCCAGCATCTCCTAGCCTCTGGTGAGGCTGTGCTCGTCAGGAGCTGCAGGCAGCCATGCGCTGCAGGCAGCAGAGGGAACTCTAAACACCTCACTGGAGCTCACTGCCTGCCTGCTGCCAGAAAAGTTTAGGGTTTTGCTTCAGAGTCCTCAGCAGTACTTCATCTAAAGGAGGTGGCCTGGGCGCTGGAGGGGTGACTGCCCTCCACCAGCCCCATCTGAGCCCATCTCTGAAACGGGTACAGCGCAGGAGGGTCTGAGCAGTGGGTACGTACGTAACCACCCTGGCCCTGCTCCCCTCTGCGTTTGCCTCTTGGGGGGCAGAGGGAAGGAGAGGAGCCGTTGAAGGTCTCAAATAGGACAGCGAAGGGGTGCCAGCCTTCAGAGCCCCATTCCCAGCAGGCATTTCCCTCCTGCAGTCCTCGCAGTGGGTACAGCACGCACAGACAAGCGCCAGCAGAAGCATCCCTGCCCGCCAGATCCCTCCCTGCTTTCCCACTGCAGGGAGGTGCCCTCCGGAGATCTCCCCGGGCTTCTGAGCACGGACGGGGCATCCAGGGGTTAACGGAAGGAGCATGTCCCATGCTAAGCAGTAGCTAACAGCCACTAGCTAATAACTTTATGGCTTCAAAGCAGGGCATTTATCATGCTGAAGTTTGTTTATGCACTAGTTATATGGTGCATTATACCAGCGCTGTGTTTGGCTGATAAATTCTCCGTGACAAGTGAGGCTACCAATGGGGACTCACTGAGTCCAAAAGACCAGTAGCTTTTTCCTGCACTCTGCTTTCTGAGATAAGGGTGTTTCTTCCCTCTTTTGTTTTTTAAGGAGGAAAGAAGAAATTTGACAACCTGTAAACTTAAAAAAAAAAAACAGGGAGATTTTTGTTCTGGGCAAGTTCACCAATGCTGTGGTCCCCTGATGGGGGCAGAGGAAAAGGTCCTGGTCCTGGCGAGGACCAGGCGGGCTGTGTGTGAGGACTTCTGTGCTGGCAAGTGATGCACGTGGGCCCGTGCCGGGAGATTTGTGCACGTACTGAGTGGGCACTGACAGCTTATAGGGGCTCGGGATGTTTCTGGGAACAGCCTACCTCAGCCCTGTCTGCCTTCAGGGAGGGTATTTTTTGGGTAGAAGTGTTAGAGGGCACTCTGGCAAGCCCCTAGTTCTGCCCAGTGTTTCTAAAATGAGCCATAATTGTAGCAGTCATCACTATTTTGAAGTTGTACATGTGTGCGATTTGTTGCTGAGCGCGGTGCAGCTGCTACATTCACCTGTACCTCCTCACTCTGGGTTAAATTGCTTTAATCCTGCTAATAATAATGACCTTCACATTTCTGGCTTGCTCTATCACAGGAGCCAAACCCACTTTGCAAACATTAACGAGCTTGGCCTCCCAACTCCATGCAAACCTGATGGGTCAGGATTATTTTTCCTGCTGCAGCGGTGGGGAAACTGAGGCATAAAGCGAGGAGCTGGCTGGTCTGAGCCTACCCAGAAGGGCACCCTTTGCTTTAACCAGTAGACCTCACCCTGCTCCAATTTGGACCAGTGTAGGCTTTCATGGATCTCACCTGTGGAACAAGATCTGGGGCTACCTGGCCAGTGGGATGCAGCGGGACAGACCCTGATGCCCGGACCTGCCTCCGCAGTGCCACCAAGGTGCTTCGTGTGTCAGCAGGGGAGCGGGACCCATGCTGCAGGATGCTGCGGGGGGGGCTGGGGTGTCCGTGGGGCCATGCCCACGGCCACGGCGCTTGGCCCTCTGCCCTGCTGCGACAAGCGGAAAGCCCCCCACTGTGGTCCAGTGTTTGGGGGCAAATGCCCAGCCCGCGGGCATGTGGGTGCACACCTCCCTGCACGCAAACGTGCTTGTTATGTGCATCCTGGTGAGGGCATGTTAGCGCATTTACCTGTGCACGCCTCTGTGTGCATGTATGGGTGTGCATAAACATGGATTCATTAGTGCACTACGTGCATCTCCATCTCCGTGTGCTGCATTAGGATCCGTCCACAGGCGCCCACCTGCGTGGGCATCCCCGGGCCATGTAGCCGTCCCAGCCCGCGCATCTCCGGCTGCGTACTTGTTGCATCCCCGGCTGCGTACCTGTGCTGGCGTGCGCGGCCCTGGCTGCGGATCTGCATCGGTGGCTGCGTGCAGTGGCCCCTGCAGGCTGTAAATACTGCCAGTGTGGCGGGGAGGTTGAGCGGTTTATGGCTCAAGGTCAGGCCCATGAATCATAAAAAGGTGTCGGAAGGAGCATTAACTCCTAGCCTTCGCTCGGTCTCTGTGTGGTTTCAGGCGGGGCCCCGGAGGCAGTGATTAAAGGGTGCACCTTCCCCTTTCAGTTTTACGGTAAAAGGAAAGCAGTAAATTAGAAGCCCACAGGCTGGGGCAGGCCAGGTCCTGCCAGCGCAACAGCTAAGCGAGTACCTGCCATGCGCCCCGAGACCCCGCCGCCGGCTCTGCACCCCCCTGCCGGCATGGCCCCCGTGCAGCCCCTTCCCATGGCGACCCCTTCCCGAGGGGCAGGGTCCGGCCGTGTGCCGGGCAGGCGGCCGTGCTCATGGCGGGTACATCCCTCCAGCCTTGCCCAGCCAAAGGCTCGGGATGGCTGGGGGTGCTCAGCCCTGTTCGCCCCAGGGAGCAGCAGTGCCTCTTGCTCTGCACCTTTTTACGACTCCAGCTATAATTAACTCAAGTAATAAAATTTTTTGAATCCAAATAGATATAATTAACGTTTAATGCCCCTGTTTTCTTGCGAGTTGTCAGGACTGTTAAGAGCTGAGTATTGATTGAAGAGGTGAGGCAGATGTTTCTGCTGCTGAGGCGGGATTGCAGGGGCAGAGGCAGAAAGCCCTGATAACGGTCGGGTACCCTGACCCACATCTGGACCTCGGGACAGCGAGTTGGGGCTGGGGAGAGCTGGGGCAATGTCCAGCGCTGCGGGGCTGACCCTAGCCCAGGGAGGCAGGGAGGAAGGGATGATGGCTGCTCACAGGATCCTGCTTTTTCCTACCGCTCAGCTATAGGTAGTCTCCAGCGCTGCAGCCTCATGGCGAGCACTCGGTCGTGGAGCGTTGCTGGAGGTTTCACCCTGCCAGCGCATGCTTCAAACCCACCACCTCCTGGAGAAGGGCTTTCAGGGACGGAGGTGTGAACGCACCCTGCCCCATCCTCATCCCGGCAGGAGTGTCATCCTCCGGTGCCTGACCCAGCTGGCAGCTGCCCTGGCATCCCTGGCTCGTCCCCATCGCCACCAGCCAGGCTGGCGAGCAGGACATGGGACGTATGCAATAACGCCTTCCCCGAGCTGCTGCTGCCGCAGCCAGCCCCGATAAGGCACCGTGCAAAGGGCCGGGCGGGTTTGGCCATCGCCGGGCTGATTTCTCCCGGCTCCTGCCAGCTTGGCACGGCCGCTCACCCTCCGGACCTGCCTGCCGGACCTGCGGGCTGCGAGTCAGGCTGCCACCGCCTGCCTGGTACCTGCAATAGCAAGGGCCCGGGGGTAGGCTGGGAGCTGGAGCACATCTGCCCCAGGGGCACTGCACATCTGGCCGGGACACTGCAGGTACCGCAGCCCTTCTGGCCCCCAGCCGGCTGGGAGGCTGGGGCTGGGCTGAGTGAAAAGCCCAGGCACATGCTGTGCCCCTGTCCCTGGGCTGGGTTGAGCATTAGGTGTCTCTGAGGAGACGAGGAAGGGAGCATAGCAGCTTTCCGGGAGGGAAAATACTTCTCCTTTCCCTTAAAAAAAAAAAAGTGCTTTTTCCCCTGGGGAATGGCATCACGGAGCCCTGGAATTGACAGGGCTGCCAGAGCTGATGGATGGCACCGGCGGAGGGAGCAAAGCGGGTCAGCAGAGCAGAAACCAGCAGGCACAAAGAGAGAGCATCCCTGCTCACCAAGGCAGGCGGTGACACCCTGTGCCGGGGCTGGGCCCACAACAGCCCCCTCTCTGTTGCGCTGGAGAGTCGGCACAGCTGGGGTACCTGGGGTGCCATCCTGCGATGCCCCCGGGCTCACCCCAACTGCACCCGCCGACAAGAAGGGCCTTTCTTCGTCTCTGCACAAGCCCTGATTGTTCGGATGCTTCCCCTGCCACCGCCTTGTGCTTCTGCTCTTCCCAGAGACGGTTCTGGGAGGAAAGGGAGGACTTGCAACATCTGCATGGCCAGAGCTGCTGGGGCTTCAAGGCTTCTATAGGGGCCGAGGTTCCTCGGGCAGCTCCAGACCAGGACGTCTCAGTCCTCTCGGTAGCTCTGCCGTGCGAGCCCACAACCCACCTGTGCCTCAGTTTCCCCACCGGTGGCTGAGGTCCTGCTCTGCCTTTGCAGGTATGCTGCAAAGAGTGAGTGTGTGCATTTGAGCCAGGGCACCCCCAAGAACTGGGGAGCTGCAGTGCCAACTGCCCCGGGCAGCCTCGGTGCGGGCAGTTGTGCTGCCAGGTCCTCTGCTTTCCCTCTTGGGCACACAACATCCCGCTGGCCATCCCAGAGCTGAGAAGGGGGAAACTGAAAGGTGAAAGTCTGGACTGGCGTGGGTCTCTGAGGACTGCTCCAAGCAGCGACCTGGCCGTGTTGTGAGGCTGGTGAAAGGAACTGAGTTTTGTAAATGGTGGAGGCAGTGGCTGCAGGGAGAGATTGAGAAACTGGGCAGCTGTGCTAAATCAGCCCTAACCTCACTGAAACTTGTGTGCACTCTCTGCTTCCTCATGAAAGACACCCAGACAGCCTCCCAGCAGGATAGGGGACAGCAGCTTGCAGTGACACCAGGCGGGATGCTGGCTGTTGTGTTGTGACCGGGGCTCACAGACAGCAGGTCCAGCCTGGGAGCCCCTGGCTCTGCCAGTGGGAAGTGTCTCCTTCCCAAGCACTGTCCCCATCAGGCAACCATGGGAGGGCAGGATCTGTCCCCATCAAGCATGGGTGTGTGGGTAGGATCAGTGGGGAGGAAGGTCAGAGTGGAGGCAGGCCATGCTGAGCTGTAGAAAGTGAGAACTCTTTGGGGAGCTGGAGTAAAACAAGGGTGCAGTGAGCCCCAGGCTTGGGATCCAGGACTGCAGGCTGCTCCCTGTCTCTCTTGTGGGGTCAGTGGGACCTTCTCCTTTCTTCCCCTGAGCACAAGTAGGGAACAAGCTCCTGTCTCAGCTGGGAGGCCATAGCCCTTTGCCCAGGTCCCCCTGGATGGAAGCTCACAGTGCCCTCCAGGGATGCAGAGCTGCATTGTCCCTCCTGCAGCATGGGGACCCGGGGCAGGTCTCCCAGCTGATGGGTGGCAGGAAGAAGCCCAGGCGTCCTGGCTCCTGTCCCGTGCTCTGTCTGCGGCAGGAGGCTACGCCTGAAGCTGCTAGGCTGGAGGGACGTATCTCCTAAGGGATCTGAACCCTGAACTGTCATCTTTGCTCTCCAACATGCCCTGCTGCTGAGTTCCTCTGCAGCGCCGACCGCCGCTCCAGCAGCCGCAAGGAGGAGGAGGAGTTCGGGGAAGGGGCTCAGCTTCAAATCGATGCTGAGCACTGTGATAAGAATCTCTTATCACCCTTGTCATTGTAATGGCTGGGACTGAAATGCTGGGCTGAGTAAGGGCCAGATTTCTGCATGGCCGGAGAAGAGGAGGAAGCAGGGAGGCAGAGGTGGCTCTGGGATGAGGTCCCAGTGCTTTGAGCACCTGCTTGCTCTCTCCAGTGACGACCAGAACCAGCTCTCCCTTCCCTTCCCAGCCTTGGGGCTGCCCCATCTCCTTCCCCAGCTCCTTACAAGGAAGAGGAGCTCCCAGTGGCACGGGTGAAATGCAGTGAAGGAATGGGTCCTGCAGATCCAGACCACACGTGGGGGTGAGGGGCACACAGAGAAGAGCAGCCCCGAAGGCTGAATATTGCCAAGAGAGACTAGGAGTGAAAGGAAGAACTGGGAAGCATTCTGCTCCTGCCTTGGCAGCTACCTTCAGCTTCTTCCCACCTCCCCCAGGGCCAGGATCAGCCCCAGCCCTTCGGGGGGTGCAGCACAGGAACAAGACAGGCACACAGGAGCCAGTGGAGCAGACAGGGATCTGGGGGTGGGTAGTTCCAGGCCTTTGGGAATTCCTTCTGTTTCCATTACTGTCCAAAAGCAGATTTTCCAATGGGTAAGGAAAAGGGAGCTGGTAAGCTTACGCGCTCTGGGCAGTATTAGACTAGACAGTGGCAGCACTGAGTGCCCTCAGCATTGAGGCTCCCCCAGAGCCCTGCGTGTGCTCTGCCTTTAACCCCTTGTGCTTCTCCCCTATGTTTTATTAACAACTGTTGATTGGGATTCCAAGGTTGTCTGGCCATGCAGACACAGATAAAATCTAAGGCTGCTGCAGTCCCCTGCATCTCTGGACCCACCAATCTTTCTATCTACAATATCTCTCCTTCCACTAAGATTTCCTCCAGCGGACAAGCCGAAGAAGGTTAAACAGGGTCCTGCAGCAAGGCCACTGCTCTGTCCTCTGCCAATAACCATGCGGCTGGGGGATGTGTTAGCTTTCCGCCCTCTTGCCCCGTTCCCCTTTGCCGTGGCTGTGTGGGATGTCCTGCTGCTGGGTAGGGATGGCCGGGCAGGGACTGCAGTGCCGGAGGGCAGTGCTGCTCCAAAAGGCTTGCTCAGGGTCTGCGGCTGCCTGGGAGGCTTTGCTGCTGGCTCCACACTGTTGGTGGCAAAAAACCCGAAGCTTGAAAGACCGCGAGAGCCCCACGTGCATGGGTGTCCTGCTGTTGGGGGCTCCTAGCCAGGGCAAGGTACCCTGGTGCACTGCAGAGCGGGGGATTTATCAGGCCCAACAGTTGTTCTGCTGGAGAGGGCGACTCTGAAGCTACGGACTGGTCTTTCCTATCACAGACCAGACCCAGTTTTCATGGCTACTCCCAGCTTGGTGGCCAGGGAACTGATGGGCAGGGGTGCTGGCACAGTGCTGAGCAGCCCACCGCTCCGGAGAGGCACCTCAGGACTCACCCGTTTAATTCCAGGAGGAGCAATGTCAGGTTGAGTGAAATTGGCCCCGCTGGAGGATTTATTCATTTCTCCTTCCCTCTGCCTCCTGCCAGGGGCTGCGCTAAGATCCCGCGCTGCACAGTCATCCTGCTAAAGCCGAGGGGGGCTTAGTGCTTAAATGGTTTTCATGCCGCCGCAGAGTTTAGTGCTTGTCAACAAGTCTGAGATCTTGCCGAAGAGCCTTGACAAACAGAGCAGCGGGGAGATGGGGAGGGTGGGCACCAGTGCTGGGAAGGGGGGAGTACGTGAGTCGGGTCTCCAAACCATCCTGCATACGTGGGAACGTCCCATACCTAGCTCCGTGTATCCCCTCTGGCACAGAGACGAATTTGGCTGTCCCACACTCCAGCAAGAGGTATATTTGGCCCAGCTCTGAGTTTAAACCTCATGGAAACACCTTCATTAAGCCTCACTAATGTGAAAAAGCAGAGCTTGCCCATGGTTTTTAAGCCCTTGCTTTTGTAGGTTCTTGCAGAAATAGATGCATGCATACGAATATATTTTGTAGTCTGTATTCATCGGGCCGCTTTTACTGCTGGGGTAAGCCCGAAGCTGGCGGGGCTGAGTGCTGTTGCAGTAACGTGCTGGCTCTGCAGATGGGGATAGCAGAGCTCAGAAACCAAACCCGGCTCCAGATGCAACTTAAAAAGCTTGCCCTGCCTGGGGAGGGTGAGGAAGGCACCCTCACCTCCTCCTGCACCCCAGCATGCCCCACGGGGAGGAGAAGACCTTAAACTCCTTTCCTTTTGAGGAGCTGCATTTGCCAGAGATGAATTTGCTTAAGCATGGGATAGTTCAATTCAAGCTCTGGGACACAGATATGGCGCAGCGCGGAGCTGCGAGGAACATGGCACGGGTGAGCCGGCAGTGCCGAGGTCTGGAGGCCACTCGTCCTGTGGTCCCCCGGGAAGCCACCCCACACCTTGGTGACAGCATGGGGAGCGAGGAGGCAGGCATGGCGGGGCAGGCTGCTCCCACCCCGGACGTGCTGCAGCAATAGCAGCCCCCGAGACACCCGCTCCTGTGGGATCTGCTGCTGCCAGTGGGTCGCCCGAGTCAAGCGTTTGAGCAGGATTCGGAGGAGAGCTGGGTAGTTTTATGGGCAGTAATAGTATTTACAGCCCTGCTGGCTGAGGCACTGATCCAGGGGGAAGGGAGCCCCCTCCCCAATGAAAACCGGATTGCAACACTATCCCACCTCCAGCCTTCCCAAGGGCAGGACTGGCCCCATCCTTTTTTTGAAGCATCCTTGGTTGACTGATGCCCTGTGAATCCATGGGTCAGTCCCACCTGGCATGGCCAGCGTTCCTGTGCTGGTGAGGTCCTCACCTGGTGTAAACTCACACTTCTCCATGGATTAAGCCCTTCATTTTCATGGGAAGTGATAGAGATTTTCTTTCTACACCGCACTCCTTGGCTTTGTCCTGCCATCCGCAGTAACTGCCTTCCTTGGCAGCTCCCCTGCCCGACGGGCAGGGATGGCAGGCAGCCCCACGCACACCCCACATTGTTTTCCCATCACCTGCCACAGGCCCCGTATGTTTTCATTTAGTCGACATAGGGGAAAGCTGTAAAACATATGTCTGCTTCCCAAGGAGAGAGAAGAAAATGACTCCAACAGCTTGGTCCAGTTAACGGCTTGGGCTCTTGACTCCGCGGTTGGCTTTGCAGGGACTTTGTTTCATGCTCTGCATTAGCTGGCCCCCTTCTCTGGCTGGACCAAGGTGTGCGTCTGGGGGGAAGGATATTTGGGGGCAAGGATGCTTGGGGGGGGGATGCCCCCAGCAGCTTGGGGAGCGTGGTGGGGCTGTGCTGCCCCCCGAGAGCGAGCAGGCAGGAGCACTTTCCACCCCACCCTCTGCGGGCTCCTCCCAGCACAGCTCCCCATCCATCCCATACATTTACCTAACGCTAATGAGACGTATTGATTGGAATGATGGGATTTGTAAAGGTCGCAGGGTTAAAGTACATAAAACCAGCCTTTCTGGAGCTGCAATATCAGGGCCGATGGGTCTGGTGGGAGAGATTAAAGGCCTCGTGCTGCAAGAATGGAGAGAGCTGACAGCAATTACATTTCAGATGTGTGCATAGTTATAACCCCCCCCTCCACAAGACAGGCGACGACGTCCCTACCACTGCAGAGCAGGTCTCCAACCCCCCCATCTCCCTCTCAAAAGCAGGATTCCGACAGAGCAAATCAGGGAATGAAAGAATGAGAGAAATGGGGAAAGAAGAGAAAGAGAAAGGCTGGAGATCGTTTTGGAGAGGTGGTGCCCAGCCCCATCCCTGTGGCTAGGCTTGTGCCCCTCTTTTGGGATTCCCAGCTGAGCTGTTGTGGCATCACTGTGCTAAAATCACATGGTGGAATGTAAACTCTGAAAACACTGTGGTCCCTTTTGTTAGGGCAGGACTCCCACTACTGGTAATGAGCTGGCAGGTCATTAGAGCTCTGTCTGTCCCCTGGAAAGGTTTACGCTTGAGGACTGGAGGAGTCCAGACCCTCAGAACCACAAATGCAGTCGGCTAGAGGTTTGTCCCAGGTCAGGGCTAACGGGTCTTGCCATAGGAGGCATATGGATCTGGACATTGCTTTTTCTAGAGGTGTTTCTCAGCCACATCCAGGGATGCCTGTGAGCTCAGTCCCTCATTCTCTGCTCTGGACTGTGCCCACCAAAGGTTCCTCCTGGAGCCACAGCACCAGCCCAGCTCTGGTGGAGTCATCTCGCTCCACCATCCCTCCTTGCAGGCCCCTCTCTGCACTGCGTGTTTGTTTCTTGATCCAAAACAGAGAGGAAAGAGCACAGCCAGGACAGTTGTACCACCTGAAGCTTATGTGCTTCTAACATTGTGGGTTCCTGCACTGGTTCTGAGGTACAGGGGAATAAATGTGTGCCTTGGTGGCTTTCCTGGGTCTCCAGAGGGAACAAGTAGAGAGACATGAGCTAGCCTGAGGGATACGCTCATGTTAAGGAAGGACTAATGTCAACAATATCACTACACACAGGAACAGCTAAATTAGCTCCATGACCAAGCTTCATTAGCCCAGGCTTAGAGCTCAGCTCCAGGCAGGAGGAAGCCCAGCTCAAGGGCCTTTCAGTCCCAGCTCATCTTGACTTTACATCACCCACTGTACCTCTCACGGCAGGATTAACACCAGAGGCACCTGGGACTCAGGAAACCTGGCTCCATCTGGCATCACGCCAAGTCAAGAACATGAGCAGGGGCTGCACTTCCCCAGGGATGAATCCCAAGATGAAACCCAGCAGGGACAAGGAGCCATTTACTATGCAAGGAAAGAGGCACGTTGCTCTCCTGTAACTGTAGCTGTCTCAGGCTTAGTCTTTCCCTGGTGACAAGGCAGGGCTCAGCACATGGCACGAAGTACCAGCGATCTTAACAGCCCCTGCAGAGCAGTTGTGCACAGCAGCTTTCCCCTGCTGCCCATCCACACATGCTGGAGCTTTCAAATCCTCCCCCAGAGCCCTGCCGAAGGGGCTGACACCGGGAAGCAGGAGCATCCCCCGGCACTGCAGCTCGCCACCAGTCCCAGCCACCCGCCCATGTAGCTCGGTCTTTATTTATCCCTCCCGCGCACTCGCTTTCCCTCTCTCAGATGGTAATGAGTGGTTTGCACTGGGAACTAAATGAAGTTGATTGCCCACTGGTGTCTGCCATTAGTGGTAATTAGTTAAAACATCAGAGTATAAACAGTAAATTGGCTCTAATAATTAATACTAGCACTCAAGCATATGAGAGACACAGAGACTGGGAGAGAAGCAGCGGCAAGCTTGTAAAATCAGCTGGGGCTGCTTTAATTAAAAAAGAAGGAATGTAAGTAACACAGTATTGGAAAAAGGACAAAAGCCATCAGGATCTTGCTCGTTAGGAGCGTGGTCGTGTCTCCCCTGGAGTGCAGCAGGGCCGAGGGCTTGCCTCGAGCCTCGGGTACCCGCCACTGCAAGATGCAGAGCCCACAATGCAGAGGCTGCTGCATCCCTGAGGTGCTGGGAGACCACTCGTGTGATGAGTTTTAGCCTTGTTGCCAGTCTCTGGGGGCAAGAGGGAGGACCGTAACATGTGGATCTGCTCCTGCGGATGTGAGGCAAGCTGTGCGGAAGGGTGGGATAATCCCATGGGATTTTTCAGATGAGATCTGCTTGGATCAGAGGGGCTGGCTCATTTGGCTGCTCCCTGCTTAGTAAAGAAAGGCACCATCCTCTTCTCTTTCCTCCAGTGGCAGATTTCACCTGAGCTGTCCTTTGGGAAGAAGGAGCCAGCAAGGGCTGGGTGGGTCCTGCCAGGGAAGGTTGGGTTTACTTTTAGAATAACAATTTTTTTCCACAGGTTTTGCCAACCTGCATCCTTCCCCTTCTTCCAGCGACCTTCTTCCCCTTGCGCACCTTCCCCTTCTCCCAGCCAGCTTCTGCGGGGAGTTCCCATAGCTCTGCCTCAGCAGAAAGCCCTCTGCCCCCCAAGTGCCTTCAACACTTCATCTTAAAAGTAATAATAAAATACAGTGTAACGCAGTAATATTGTTGGTGCTGGGGTGGTGCTGAGCACCTGCAGCATGGGTCTCCCCACCAAGGCAGGCGCGTTGGCTGTGCCCCTTGCAGCCCCCGGCTTGGGCAGAGGTGGCAGAGACGAGGCGTTTGGGGAGGAGGAGGAGGCTGCATGTATATCACTATTAATCATCCCTGCGTACGTTAACCATGCTAATGTCGTAAGTGACAATAGCCCATCTCAGCTCGTGATTTAGGGTCTGTGAACGGAAGCTGGGCTCCTGGGAGTAAATGCGTGAATCCTCCGCTGGTACTAAACCTTCTAATAAATCTAACGCACACCAAAAAGCCCTGGGCACTAAATCCCAGAATCCGGTAATTGAAACCCTTACAGCTCTCAGAATAAAGGTAACTGGTGAGTGGAAGTGAGTGTATGTTTTTACAGAATATACATCCTATCTGCACCTGATTACCTTCAGCAGAGACAAAGGAAACCTGGTGCCTCTTCGTGAAGCACCTCGTTCCACAGACTTAAAATAATACCTTTGAAAATAAGAACCAAGCAGCCTCGTGCTGCAGGGGCTGATGCTGTGCTCTGTAGACCCGAGCGGGCAGGAGCAAGGAGCCGTGGCTCCTTGCTGCGTCCCACTGCTGCCCCAGCCATTGGCAAATGCCACCAGGACTGCTGCCGGTCCATCCGTCTGCTGCCCTGGGCCGTAGTGCCATGGTGCCATGGGGGTCGGTGGGCTGGCACGCTTGGGGACAGTCACCAACCTCACCTGGCTCATGCATGCCCTTGCAGCAGGCTGTTAGTACCAGCAGAGGAGTGTCCCTGAGCTGTCCCTGCGCTACAAGTCGCAGGGGCAAAGGAAGGGCAGGACGTTCCCGTGGGGCTCAGCATCCCGGCCAAGGTGGGCTGGTGCAGGGCAGGTTCCCGGGACAGCGCGGGTGAAGGTGTTCCCCTACCAAGCATGTCTTCAGTGCAGGGAGCAGCTGGACAAGCAGAAGCATGTGTGCGGGGCTGATCCCCACTGCTGAGAGTGGGGCGTTTGCAGGCACAAGTATGTTCGTGTTGTGGCAGCAATCAGTTCGGCATCCTTCTCACGGCTTGTGTGTTCCTGGTAGCCAATGCTGAGGCTGTTTATTGTTTTGTTTACTTGAAAAAAGATCACGGTGTTTTATTCTGCTTTTAATCTCTGTTACAGACCACTCTGTAATGCCTTGGCAGGGGACTTAATAAATATAGTCTTTTGGATAATGAATGGTTATGATACAGGCAAGCTTGGGGGAGGTTGCAGAGGAGAGATGCTGCACAGGGAACCCGGCTGTGTTTGGAGGCAGGAGGACCATGTCCTCCCCGGGATCAACCCTTCACAAGGTCCCGCAGCCCTGGCTGGTGGCCGGGATGCAGGAGTTGCCCAGCCCTTTCCCGGTTCAGTATCCTTCATCATGTGAAGAGGGCTGAGACAGGCAGGGATCAATGCATACGCCTGGTGTCCTGCCTGGCGGTAACCACAAGCCTGTCATCCACTGGGACTGGTGGGTGCCCTGTGCCCATGCACCTTGGGGACCTGGGAGCCATCCCGTGCACACCGCAGCACCGTTTCGTGCAGCACTTCTGTTATGATGGCTTTCTGTAGGAGATTTCTCCAAAACGAGAGAATTGGATTTTTTATTCCCCCTCTTCCTACCTTTCCCTTTACCACTGCCTGACTGTCCCTCTGTATTACCGTGGATCATCCTCGCAGCCCCTCTTGCCATCTCCCACCCGCTGGAACCCTGCATCCCTCCCGCCGTGCCATCTGCACGCCAGCACACCGGCACAGCCATTTTTGGGTGAGCCGGTGCCGGGCTGCAAGCAATCAATGACAGACGCCTGGCGTGGCCGCCCACCCACATCTCCCATCCCATCCTGGAGTGCTGGGACTGTCCCCTTGGGGACAACCACGGGATTTCCATCGTCTCTCCCCTTCCTTCCCCCCAAACCTGGGGGGAGCCTGAGCGCCCTCATTTCTCAGGTCACCGCTTGGCTAATGGTCTATTAATTTGTTCAATTGTCCCCTGTGAGGCAAACTCAATTTCTCCCTGAGATTCCTCCCTGGCTGTCGACACAGTGATGGATAGGACAAGCGGCTGTCACCGCCGGCCCCGGCGCCCGCTCGGCACGCCGGGCACCCGCGCTGGCCCTCTGCCTGCACGCTGCTGCGGCTCTGGCGGGGCCAATCCGCCGCCTCGGACCCAAGGATCTGTCTCCAGCAATGAAAAATGACAGAAATATTTAAGGACAAATAAGGTTTACAAACCCAATTTAAAATTATTACGGGAGGCCCCGGCTGCAGATGGGCCCAAGCTGATTCGCGGCGGCAATCAAATCGAATTTTCTTATCGTTGTATTATTTTAGGGCGTTATCTGGCCCCATAATGCAGTTATAAATTCAATTTCATCTGCGAGCGTTCATTGTTTACTGTCGCCTGTTTGCCGGGGAAAATGTAAACACTTCGCAGCCCTCGGCTGCAAAATTAATTTCTGGCAGAAAACGGGAAAGGGGAGAAAAAGTGGAAGGTGCCAAAAAAAAAAAAAAGAGAGAAAACAGGAAAGGTGGTGGCGGGAGCGCTGCCGGGCACGGCACGAGGGCTGGCCAGGGCACCGGTACTGTCTTTGCTGCTTGTGCCGATCAGCTGCTGCGGCTGGCTGCCACCGCGGTGCCGTGCGTGGGACGGCGGTGGATGAGGATGGGTAGGGATGGGTGGGGATGGATGGGGACAGGTACCCGGGCGGCATCGGTGGCTCTCGCCTCTCCTCCCCGCTGCCACGTTTCTTCCCCATGCAAAAGGAGAAAAAAAAAGACTCAGTGACCTGCTGGGGCTGCCAAGGGAAAGTTGAAGGTCTCCCATTAATTCCAGACTAAAAATGACAAATTCATCTTCTACGACAATTAAATGAAGTCAGTAATTGATGCTAATTGATCTTCAGCCGAGAGGGCTCTTACTGCTTTGCCGTGCTCTCTCAGAGGCTCTGGCGCTTCCCCCCTTCCCCACTCCTCCTCCCCGCGGCCCCCCGGCCGTGGGGACGTCCCCAGGGCCCCGACGGCTGCCCCCGAGCCTGCCCAGCCTGGCCAGCCCCGTGCATCTCTTTCGGCCACTCGCTTCTTGGTGTTTGTTTTTATTTTTTTTTTTCTTTCTTTTTTTTTTTTTTTGGAGGCAGGTACCAGGCCTGGCTGTGTTAGCGACAAAGGATTTATAGCCTACAGCTGTGTAGGTTTCCACTTAATTTTTATAAGCCCAGCATAAGAGCCAGCAGGGGGTAAAGCACACTTGGATTTTCTCTACTTAAAATATTACAATGTTAGCACTTTTGCTTGAGCCCTGAAAAGGGGGCGGTGGGGGGGCTGGATGCGTGTGTGTGTTTGGGGTTTTTTTTTGGTGTGTTTTGTTTTTTTTTTTTTTTCTTTTTTTATGAGAGCCCTTTAATCTCAAGCCAATATGTCAAAATCAAATTAAGCCTTGGAAGGGGAGCGGGCTCAGCGTGCCAAGCTCGCTCGCTGGGTTGTAAATGTACAATTGTTTCTGGGAGCTGTTATTAAAGCGAGGTGACTGCTGCCCATTAAGGGACCCTGACGTCACGTCCTCCAGCCGCGCTTGGGAAGCGGCACTGGGAGGAGGGGGACGGGGCTCAGCCATGCGGTGGCCGTGGGGAGGGAATGGACCCATGGCATCCCCTGGACCAGAGCGGAGGGAGGGTGGCACCGACCCTGGGATGGATGGGCAGCATGGTGGCACCAGCAAAAGAAGCCCTGGGGACCCCTGAGGACCTCTGGGGACATGGCATGTGCTTCCACGCAGAAGAGCGGACCCCCCGAGGAACCATCGGAGGGGCTGGGTTTGGGGCTTCCAGCAGGGGCTGGGTTTTGGAGGTAGGACTTGCTCAGCCAGGACTTCCCCGAGCCCTTCTGGAGAAGCAAAAAGGGGAAATAATGGGAGGGGGGTCCAGTTTTTTCTAATGAAAAAGTCCCTGTTTGCTTTGGTTGAGAAGCCCATTTCTTGCCCAAGCAAAACGCTGTCAGCAGGGTGGTGGTACTGGCTGAGGGGTGCCCTGCAGAGCCCCCTGCGAGGGATGGGATAGCATCGCTATTTTTGGTAGCCAGGGCTCTTTGCTGGGCAGTAGTTAGGGGGAGGAGGGGGCAAGCCTTGTCCCTAGTAGTTACTGAACCCCCCTGATGCGGAGGCAGGATTTGGGGTGCTCTGCTGTGGGGTACACATTCTGCATGGGGGTGGTGAGCCATTTGCAGGGGGTCATACCGTGGCAGGATGCTGCCGTCAGCACCGTCAGGAGTATTTTAAATCCACATTTCTGCTGAGCTTCACTGCAAGCAAAGTGACAGCAATGACAATACTGTAAAGTATCACCATTCTTCACTCAAGACAGTTTATAATTATCCATAACGCTGATATCTGACATGATATTTAGACTGTGCAGGTCTTTAGGGTGGTCACTTACCGCCTTTTAATTCATGCAGTGGAACTGAAATGGGCTGGAGAAGCGCGGGGTGCAGCGGGAAGGTGTGTTGGCACATGGAGATCTGCTCGCCGCCCTCTCCCATCTGACCCGACATCAGCTCCTACAGATGCCGAGGCAGGTGGTCCCTGCTCCGTATCCCCAGATCCCTGATTTCAATGCATCGAGTTTCACAGCTCACCAGGAGCCATCCAGGACTGGATGCTGCGGTCCCAGTGATGTTACCATCAGTGCTGGGGCGAGGACCCAGCACAAGGACAGCAAGGAGACCTCACGCCTCCTCTTGGCCATGCCACGCTGGGCAAGAGAGACGAACTAGCAGGCAGGATAATTAGTCCTGGTGAGAGGCAGTGCTAATGAGACGGAGCGTAGTGCTGCACTAACGGGGCTGTCTTGCTTCCAGGACACGAGACGGGAGCTCTGTGCAGCATTGGGCTGTCCTGGGTGGACGTATGAGCTCATTAGGAGCGAGCTGAGAGACATCTAACATGAAGCTGTGGGCAGGGTGTCAGCCCCTGGGGTGGGCAGCCCCTGGGACCCCAAGAGGTGTAGGTAGCACTTGTCTGTATCGGCTGGGCGATGTGACAGAGAAGCCTGCATGGCTGTTGCAGGCTGCTTTCACTGGTCTTGCTGGGTCACCGCTGGGAAGCAACGGCACAGGTAGTTCTGTCCTCTGGTCTTTATGGGTCCCACTAAATCCTGTGTAATATACTGTAAATAAAGTTTATAGCTGAAATCGGTGTTTTACAGGGGCAAACCATAGTCCAGCTGCAGAGCTGCAAACAAATGCGCTGTATGCAAAGGGGAGACAGCACCAGAGCCCCGACCTGTTTCTTGGGCATGTTTCACTGGGTCTTAGGGAGAGCATAGCTTGCACCAGCTGGCTCTGCCTTTGGACGTGCTCATCACCCGCACGTGGCTCGCGCCTCCCAGCACCTATTCCCCATAAGCAATTGAGACCAAAAGTCATTTGCAAAGTGAAAATAAATGACTTTCTGCAAGTCATGCAGGGAATCGGCAGTGAGGGCAGAGGTAGATGTCATGCATGGGGAAACTGAGGCAAGGAGTCGTGCTTCAGCATCATGTAACAAGGCTCTGGCAGAGCCGGGAGGGAGCCCTTGTGTCACCTTCCTTGTGTCTCTGCTGTTGATGCCTGACATGGCGTGCAGGGACTTGACCCTCTGCACGGGGCCATAGAAACCCCAATATGTCAGAGGCACCCAAAATACCCCCCTCACCTCTTTTCCCGTGGCTCCGCAGCTGGAGGGGCCAGTGGGCAGGGCTGTGGCTGCGAGAGCACTCCGGGTTGCTCAGCGATTCCCAGACGTGCTGCGCTTGCTGTTTTCCGGGAACCCAGCGGCCTGAGCAGAGATAAATAAGTGATACAGACATCTCTGCACTAAACACACATGACGCGCTCCCTCCTGCTCCCCCCCCCCACGCACACAGTTCTATTAATCCTGACAAATTATGACGTACAGACGTGTAATGCAAACTGATTCATCATACATTCAAATCTGCTGTGTGGGAGCAGCAGGAGGGCAGAGGCAGACAAGTGTATTACACGGATAATGTATTTGACGTATTAATAAAACCAGCCGCATTGCTCAATCTGGAGTGAGGGGGGGATGCCGATACATCATGACAGATCACATATTGATGGAATCCAGATGTTGGGAATCATAGTCTTGGGGCCTTTCTTCTATTGACTAAAGGTAAAAAATGCAGGCTGTCAGCACATTAAATCTCCACTCCGCTCGCAGAGGCTGGGGGAGTGATTATTTATTTCTGGAGGATGAGGAAGCTGCTCCCCATGTCCCCTGTCCCGTTAAACCAGCCATCTGTGAGGGAGGATCAGGAAAAGAATTTTGAACCCTCCTGCTATTTGGTTGCCTCTTGACTGCAATGACCAGCCAGAGCACACGTTAATAGGGTCCCATCAGCTTGAAATCCTTGGCTCGACCCCTCAGCTGATGTAAATCAGCATCAAAGTGATCCCCACTGAGCACCTGGCCTCGGATTTTTAGCCAGTGAAACAGTCAAAACTACCCCCCTTGGGTTTACCAGTGATGCTGCTGCTTCCCGTGTTTTGCTCCTCTTGGACAGTGATGCTGCTCAGCTCTGTCTCCCTTTTTATTCTTGTTCTGAGCACATCGTGAGTGGTTTGAGTGAATGTTACATACATACTTACATGCATACGCATATGTGTATCCATCAGATATTTTTAGTATTTTTCAGGGAAAAATATTCTGTTACTCACACTTTCATGGGTAAAGGTCATTGTGCCAATAACAACTCCAACTTCTATTTTACCTTACCAAGTCCTTTTAAAATGAAATCATCTTGTTTCAGATCTGTTTGGGTTGGATACTTTTTAAGGGCTGCTTGCATTCTTGAAGCCTGATTGACTTTGGCTTGTGTGTGACAAGGCGTTACACGCGCAGTAACATTATCTCTTGGGGTACCCAAATGAACGTACTGGCTTGGCTTTGTGTTTCTCTGCCTGAATAGCGCCTTTCCCTTGAGCATCTTCTTGTTGCAGTGGGTTAAACCTGCTGCGCAGTGCACGGCCAGCCTAGCGGGATGAAGTGACACTGAGAAGATGACAGAGCTTTATGCTAATGTTCTTTCCAGAGTTATTGCCATCCTGGAGAAGGTGCTGTGCTCTGTATTTCTGGGCCCTGCCCCTGCAAGCTTGCATTATCCCCAGAAGGGAGTGACCAGGAGGTGGCTGGGACACAAATGGTCATCACCTGGGAGGCCAGGGCAGCTCAAAGGAGTGGTGGGGGTCTCAAAAGTAATGAACTTGCAGCAGAGAGGGAGGGATGTTTGAGCAGCAGGAAGAGTTTCAACAATTGGGGCACAGTTTCCTTGGATTCAGACCACTGGGACATATATATAGGAGCCTATGGAACTACTATATAGGCTCAGGGAGAGAGAGAAACTCTATATAGGAACTATAGAACTATATACATATATAAAACTCCCTCTATATAATATAGAACTATTGTATTATATAGAACCAATATATAGGAGCCTATAGAACTATTTGCATGGCATTTTTTTCCCCTATCAGAATGGATCAAAAAGCAGGAATCAAGGAATTTAGGGAAATACAAAAGCAGACATGGACATCTTGGTGTTTTCCCCAGGGGAGGCCTGGTGGGTGTGTGCTGTGGGTCCGTGCCCAGGGGAGCGGGATGCCGGGAGGTCTCTGGTGCGCAGAGGTGCAGATGCCCAGGGCCATCCTGGCATCCTGGGTCCCCTGCAGAGCACTCCTGAAATCCTCTGCTCACAGGGAGGGTAGCCCAAACTGGAACTACGCTGAGTGATTAGCCTCACTGAGCCTTCCAAAATATGTCCCCAGCATCCCCGGCGGGCTGGCAGCGGGGCAGGGATTAGCACACAGCAGGTTTGCCGGGTGGGACCAAGCCTGCCCCGTGCTCTGGGGTCAGGGCTCCACCACCTTCTCTCTACAGGTCTGTGGTCTCGCGAGCGAGCTTGGCTGATTGAAGGGGGAACCGGTGCTGCCCATTGACAGCAGTGGCCCTTCTTGCCGTCCTGAGGGTGAGCGAGACCCAGCCAGCCCCGGCTTTGAGCGTGCACAGCGGTGCTGCTGCCCTCGGGCATGGCTGGGGCACGGGGCTGGCAGCCGGGGTGAGTCTCTGTCCCCACATCGGCCGCCGACTCCCTCTTGAGCTGTGGGTGACCCGCACCATGCAGGGCTTTCAAAAGCGAGGACACAAGTCCCTCGGAGTCCCAAAGTGCTTTTAAAACTCCTCCTTTAACTAACCTCTGGAAGCCGTTTCCTTGCATGTGAGATGGAGACAATAAACACCTGGGATGAAAGGGCAGCTTTTCTCTGCTAAGATAAAGGGGTTTGCTCTTTCCCCAGGACTCATTCGGTACAAGTGGACATGTCTGGAGGCTGAACTGCTGGCAGGGAGAGCACACCAGCCCCAGAAAGTAGCAAGGTCATTTTTCAAGTTGGAGAAAAGCAGCTTAGAGGAAATATAAATTGCACTGAGTGAGCAGGACTTGAAAGCAGGGAGGGCTCCTCAGATGGGGAGCCGGGGAAAATGATGGAGGGAACGTAAGAATGACAAAGCATGTCGTTCCAGTGGAGTGCAAGACGATTTGCTTTAGCTCATTAAATACTGCAATAAAATATTAATAGTTATTGTCCCTCTATTTTTTGTAATTATCCTTGCAAAGAAGGATCTGCTGCAAGTCACTAATGTATTCCCAGCAGCGGGTTGCTTTTTAATACAGCGGTGGCAGTCAGGGGTGAGGGGGGGGGGAAATGAAAGCGTTTATGTGTGGCCAGAAAATAGTTGTATGATCAGGGTCATTAAGGAACTGGCGCTGTCTACAGTGGGAGAGACACGAGGAGGGGAAGAGGAGGCTGTGGGGAGAGGAAGAGGGTTCAGGTCAACCCAGGAGCACTTGAGAAGGGACGAGATTTGAGGACAGTCTGGTGTCTGCATCCCACCTAACCCCAAGGAAGAAATTTGTGCTGTGGCTGCCCAGCCCAGTGCGCCTGGGTGTTTGCTGGTGAACGCGGTGAACCTGATAGCTCTGACGCAGCTATGAAGGACCCTGCAAGTGCCAAGCTCCTGCTGCAGGTGCTTGGGTGCTCTGGGGACAGCACGGGCACATGAGAGGTAGACATCAGGGCGCTGCGTGTTGTGCCAGGGAGGGTCCCCTCCATCACAGCCCTCCGCAAGGCAGTCCTGGTGCATATTAGCTGTGCTGCTGCCTTCCATTGCCCCCATTCCTGTGCCTGTCCCACCTGGCTTTCTTGGGGCTGTCCTCACTCCGGTCAGTGCCATAGCTCACGCTGTCACCTCCAGGCTCCTCTGCGCAGCCTTTGAGACTCTGAAGACTCTCCCTCCAGGCACTCTCTTTCTCCTCCTGCTGAGGTGCAGCTGGATCCAAAGAGGCTGTCACCCTTCCCTTAGCATCACAGCTGTGCCCCTCTGCCACAGCATCTGGGCTGCAAAGAGCAGGTGAGGGGCTGCTATCAGTACACGCTGCTGTGGTGCTGGGGCTCAGCAAGCCCCATTCTCTCCCCATGGTCAGGAGGGTTGGAGGTGTGATGGAGTGCCACCTCGCAGCCTTGTCCTGTCCATGCCACACTCCTGCCAGCTCTTCTTGGACCTCAGCATCTCTCAGTGGTCAAAGGATCCCTTCCCAGGAGTTTCACCTGAGCGAGCACACTGTGAGGTGGTCCCCAGGGTGGCTGGAGACCCAGATGATAACTGGTACGCCAGACACTATCTGCCTGGCCAAGAAGTATCTCAGAGACCACACTAGATCCAGAGATTTGTCCCAGGGGAAGCTGGGTGGCAGCATCAGCCTCTCCCCATCCCGCTGCCATCTCAGGCTACTCCCTCCTCCTAGCACATCCCTGACCCAGGAGCAGGGACGTGCCTGCCAGCACCTCTGCATCCCCACTGTGGTGCCAGCCAGGGGGTCACTAGCACATGGCTGAGATGTGGCACCACACCGGAGCAAGCAATGCTGATGCTGTGACCATGACAGGCTTTGGCAGAAAGCTTAAAAAAGTGAGGCGGGATGTCTCCTGCTAGCAGCAAAGAGCCCCTCTAAGGCTTGAAGCTTCTGCAGCAGCACCAACATCCCACCCCACTGTGCTCTGGCCAGGTGAGACCTCACTCCACTACCTCCAGCTCTGGTTTCCCACTGCTTGAGCAAAGCGGGTTGCTGGGAGGCATTTTGCTGAGCCTGGGCAAAGCTGTCGGCTTGAACATGGCATGGGGGGGAGCTGGGGCTTTTCCAGCGGTGGCCAGCCCGTGGTGCCTGGGGTGGGCGAGCGAAGGCTGAACCCCAGCAAAGCACTGCTGGTACATGAGACCAACCTCGCGATCACTTTGATGTGGCTCGCGAAGCATCAGCCGGAGGAGACAGAAAACACTCTGCCATCAGAGGAGGAGAGAGCAGGGATCCCACCGTGGCTCCTGCCCCCAGGCAGGGAAAGCCTGGGAACACAGGTGCCGGCGCGGCGGCGTGGGCAGCAGCAGCGGGGCCGTGCAGTCGAGCCTGCCCTGGAGAGCAAAGCCTGTCCTGGTGATCTGCCCGTCCATCCAGGCAAGCCGAGGGCAGGGCAGCCATGTCCGTGATGCTGCCTGCTGCAGCAGGGATGCTTCTGCTTCCCGCGCCAGAGGAGGGACGGGGGCTCCGGCCCCGCTCAGATCCCATCAGCCGGCCTTCGGAAGAGAAACGGTGCTGACAGGTATCTAAGCGAGGCAGATTTAAGGGAAATGATAATAAATGTAGATGGTCAGGCGGGGGAATGAAATGATCCATCTTTTGCATGTTAGTCAAGAGGTGCTCGCAGGCTCCCCCCTCCCCGCTCCTATTCAATCAGGGCCTGTCAGACCTCCAGCAGGCTGGCATTTTTGTGAAGAATCTCTCGGCTAAAAATTGTTGTCATTCCTATTTCCTTGTTATCAGTCGGCGGCACCTCGGCGGAGCCCGGAGATTAACGCAGAATCGCCGGGCGAGCATCCATTCCCGAGGAGCCCTATCCATTACGCCGAGCTCGGCGGGTCCCTCCCGCCTCACCTCCCACATTCATCATCTTTAACGCTGACAGCCCGGCGCAGGCCTTTCAAATTTATCTCGCCGCGTCCCGGGCAGGCTCTATCCGTCAAACTGCGCG
Organism: Haliaeetus leucocephalus; assembly: GCF_000737465.1. NCBI lineage: Eukaryota > Metazoa > Chordata > Aves > Accipitriformes > Accipitridae > Haliaeetus > Haliaeetus leucocephalus. The sequence goes on along the minus strand of NW_010973284.1, from coordinate 9,206,981 downwards.
AGAGGGAGCGAGCAGAGCGCCGTCTCCTCTCCCCTGTTCGTCGGGGAGGGAGAGGGGGGGAACAACCTGCCCGTGTGAGGGACTCGGTAAAAGATTGGTCCGAGATACACAATTAATCATGGCTCGCATCAATTTGCTTGATTTACTCCCCGGAGGGAGAAGGGGCGTAAACACGGCGTGTGCAGAGGCAGTGTGGAAACATAATGTGTCTGTCTATAGGAAAAACATTAACACATCATCCCCGTTGTGGGTGATTGATGGGGGAATGGGAGAGGGACAGCCCGGAGCTGGCAGGGTGACAGAGAGCCAGGAGCTTGCCAGAGAGACGGACCCAATGGAGATGAACCTCAGGGGCCACCGGTCAGGGCAGACGGTGCCCGGCACGTCCAACCCACCTCGTGTTTCCCTCCCGGTGCTCTCCCCAAGGCGGCAGCCTGGCCTGGGCATCTTCCCCCACACCGAGACCCTCTGGGTGGGGAAGGGAGGTGGGAAAGGAAGCTGCCGGCCGTGCTCCGTGTGCGAGGCAGGCACTTCAGGGTACGGATGTATGAAATGTCCCATCCTCAGGGCGATGCAGAATCCAAAGCACAACTGCTTTTGCACATAAAAATTTCCAAGGCGTATTTCGTGTTCACCACCATGCCCTAAATGGGTGGCAGTGCTTGCTCTGCCTTGCCTTCTCTGAATTCCTCCTGTAAATAACTTTTTCTGCCCGTCCCTGGAAGCGGGTGCGTTTCAGGATGAGATCCAAATGTGCGGAGCGTGCTTGTGAAGCCCTTTGGTAGCCTTTGGGGCAGGAGATGCCATAGCAATGAAAGATGCTGTTATTATTAGATCCCAAGCACTGGGTTGTGCCATCCCTTGATGGCTCCGGCGGAGAGAAGAGGCTGACTTTTATGGAGAAAGTTACTGCTGTATTTACAATCCAAACCTCCTCGTAACCAGCTGCAGGGTGGAGGAGGAAATGCGGAGTGAGTGTGTGATGATTTAATGTGTCCTTCTCGCGTGCCTTTCAGCTAAGGAGCCTCCTCCCTCCTTCACCAACTCGCATTTGGCCAGGCTCCGGCTCGGTGATCACACCCACACGGACAAGGGGAGTGGGAGGAGAGGTTTAACCAAGGTCAGAATGAGGGACCCGTGTCCCAGACCTGTATCTTCCTTGGTAAAGTCTTCACGGAAATAAATGGTACCCAGACCTCGCCTGGCCAGGCACAGGGTTTCTCACTAGGTTTTGGGGAGGTTACGGTGTTTGGAGGGGGAGATGGGGGCTCATGAGAGCTCATTGCCACCAACAAGTAAATCTGCACCTGATATTTGTAAGGAATAGCCTAGCTGATAGGAATAGCTAAGTGTGAGGGATGAGCCGATACAGTTTACCAGCTCTTACCACCCAAACAGACGTCTTTCCCTGGGCAGGTTGCAACCCCCGGGCCGTTCCTAAATTTGGCACGATTCCTGCTGGAATCTGCGAGCGCCTGCCTGAGCCGCATGGCCGGGTTTGCTCCCCGGTTAGCTAGCGGTGGTGTTGAACGGGCTCGCTCCTGCCCAGCCTCGCGTGGTCCTCGGCTGGGACCTTCCTGCAAGCGCTCCAGTCATTTGGGCTTTGAGCAAGCAGTAATTTCCCCATATATGTTCCTCAACACGCCCAAGGCTGGGTTTAAAGTCTGGTCTTCCAGCTCTTCCACTGCCTCCCTGCGTGGGGTTTCCTTTAGCTGCACCCCAGTGTTTCCACCTGGGAGGAAGGGATAGTAACGCAGGGAGATCTGTCATCCATAGAGCACTGGTTGGTGCTTTGTAAGTCAGAAATGCACAAGACAGATGTAGTCTGCCTTAAATGAAACCTGGAGTGGTGCGGGCATGATTTGAGTATCCAAACATACTGGTCATTAGCTGCCCTCCTGTTTGCAGCTCCTTGGGAGAAAAGCCTACCGTGCCACATCTTGTTGTCTGTCCAGCTATCAGTACAGTGCTTCAGACCGTTCCTATTTATAATTCGTAGAATATGAATTAAACTCTGAGAATTAGCACACCAGCCGGTGGCTGCTCCCATCCGCAGGAAAATTCCCATCCCCTCTCCGTGATGTGCATCAGCCCACGCCCGCACACACGCCGCACCCAGCCCTTTGCCCTCCTCGGGGTAGATCCTGTCCCTAAAGCACCCAGGCTGAGCTCAGGCAGGATCAGGTCCATGACCCACAATTCTGGGGTTGCTTGTGATTTAAATTTATCAGTTTAATTTAGTTTTGTTCTCCCTTGATTTAGTTGCGTCTGAAGAGGTTTTTTGTTTCGTCTTATCTTGTGGAAATTGCTCATAATTTTGTAGTGGCTGTTTAATATATATATGTATGTATATGCTGGGTTTTACAGCCCATTTTTATCACCTTTTTATTATCTCGGGTCAAAAGCTTTACTGGGTTGCATTCAGGGAATTATGCAAACTAAGAGAAAATACCATAGCAAAACTATAGATTTTCTCATTAAACTCTGCTTGGACATGTAGTTATTGTAGTAAAACTCTAGTAACTATTACAGGCCCTAATATAAAATTATAGTTTGACACCTCAGCGTGATTGGCCTTGCACTGCGGTTGAATTAACCCTTTCTGTCCCTTGCCTGCTCAGACTAAAGGCTTTTGCTGGAAGTGGGCAAGCCAGGCTTAGTGGGCAAGCCAGGCTTAACAGGCAAGCCGGGGTGGCTGCGCGGGGGCTTAGCCTGGGACTCCGCTGCAGCACCCATGAACTCTCTGTGGTGTGCAGCTTCAGAGCAGCTTTGTCTGAGCTATCAAAAAACTTTAATCCAGCAAGCATTTAGAGAGACAGTGATGCTCGAACAAGGGAGGATCCTGCAACTCCAGGTGGATAAAGTCCAGCAAGGAGGTAGAGTTTGCTGAAGTTTGCAGATTCCCCCATCATCCCAGAAATTGCTTCGTTCCCACCACCCAAAGACTGTGCAGTTCTCCCTGCTCCGTGCACAGTGGATTTAAGGAGCGATAAGCATATTCAGCGACTTAATTATCTCAGACCAGATTTTCTTCTCAATTACACTCAAGTAAATCTGAAGTGATTCCATTCAAGTGGATTGTGTTAGTCCACCCTTGTAAAAAATAAAATCAGATAATATATCGTCCATGCATTTTAGCAAATCTCCACACCTCTGCCGGTAACACTGCAGCGATTGTGGGAGGGTTTGGGGACCGTCTGATGCAGTGATGGGGAGCAGTGTTTAAAACAACTTGGATGGTCCAGCGGGGATGGGGACTATTTCCTTCTGATTGTCTGATTAACATTTTAAAGCCATGTTGATAATAACCTGGGGTAGCGTGACAGTTCAGCAACTTCATTCGAGGGAAACACTTAATCATATTTATTATGTAAACACAGCTTGCCATGCCCCCATTAAATTATTAATAGTACCATTAACATATTTACATATAAATCTTATAGCAATTGATGGAAATGGCTTCAAGAACCTTGCGTTAGCTCCCTTTTTATAATGGATTCTCTCTTGCAAATACCCATTTATTAAAGAGACAAAATATTAATTTTTTGTTAAATGTTCATGTCAAAAATGTCACCTTTGCAGTTTTGCAAATTGCCATTTATGCAAAACCTACTGACTTGGTATTTTCCTGTCTTAAAAAATGGTCTGTTTAAAAATATTGCTTCAATAGGAGCAATTAAGGAGAATAAGAGTAAAGATATTTCAGTGATCTGTTTTTTCACATTTTCATTAATAATCAAGCTGGTAATCTGAACAACGCAAATACTGGAGGGGTTGTTCCATCACTTCACCCCTGGAAGTACCCTAAAATGGCCCCAGTCCTGCTGCCTGGGGGTTAACCTCTGATCAAAATATACACAGTTGCTATGTATTTGCAAAAGCCATTAGTGGGACCTGAGTTAATTTACTCTGGGCTGGAGTCATGCCCAGATGTCCCAGTTGGAGCTGATCACTCTAATGGGATGCCATCCCCCACTTACGCATGGAGGATGCTGGACCAGACTCCCGGGGAGATGCTGCTGTTCCGGGGAGTTCCCGGGATGAAGGGCAGAGGATAAGGCAGAAGGGATGCGGTTTGCACGCACAGTGGTTGGAGGTGCTGGGCACCAAGGGCCCAGCAACTCACCTCTTTTTCTGTATTTTCTATGAAAAGAGGTGAGATGTCCTTTCAAAACAGGAGTGGGAAACTGAGGGAAATAGGTGGCATAGTGGGAGTATGGGGGGAAGAGAAGGAGGAGGGTAGGGAGTATGAAGGCAGGATTTACTGGACAGGATAAAGAGAAGAGGATGGAGGGTAGGTTAGTCCTTCTTCTCCTGTTTCTCCTCCAAATCCTGCATCTTTCCTAACCAGCCCAGCCCTGAATAATAATCCTAATTAGGCTGTATACTGTAATTCCTTAATACCTTCCAGGTAGCGGTATCCCAGGGTGATTCATTCTCAGGATTGCCAATTTTCACAAGTATATCATAAGACTCTCAGGATTTTTTTTTTGTTCCTTAAAGTTTCAGCCCCTGCAATCAAGTGGTGATATAAGAATCTCAGTTTTCCTTTACATAAATAGAAAAGGCATGCTTCGAGCCCTGTGGTCAGGGCAGAAAGCTTGAATATGTGCTGTGAGCCTGGTCCATAAAGCATAGAGACCAGAAGACAGAGAAGAAGATGATCACAGGGTAGTGGAGTTGTAAGATAATTTAGGTTGAAAGGGACCTTGGGAGGTCATCGTACACTTAATTTCTGGTGCATCTCATACTTAAATGGCATTTTTCATTAACATTTCTAGTAATAAAATTAATAAAACATAGCTCACAGTTTTGTTTGAACTATGTATACTATACATCTCCATATGGTGAAGTATAAATCTTTGCCGAGAGCCTGGCTGCCCCTTGCCCCTCTGGTACACCCAGCTGCAATGGCAGATGTCCCACGCCGGCAGCTCTCAGATGAGCAGAGGGGAGGAAAACCAGTTTGCTGGGAAGGAGCCATAACTGCCTGAACTGGGACCTGCTGGGGACCAGCTCCTGTCCCAGCTCCACTCAGGATGTGCAACCTCGGCAAGTCATGTCCCTTCCACACCTCCCTTCTCCCCACCTGAATATGGGAGTGAATACGGCATTTTCCTTTCTGGAGAAGTATTTAAGAATTAGACCTTATTACGTTAATGCAGAAGCCGGGGAAAGAAAGGAGGCATTACAAAAGATTTTTTTCCCTTTCTCAATTAAATGAATGTTCTCCTAACCCATTGTGCCCAGCCCTCGTGTGTGCTGTTACAATTGTCTCTAAAAACTCTGTCTGATTTTTCAAGCAATTTCTCACAAAACAGGCACTTTCAGAAAAATCATAAGAAAGCAATCGTTTCAAATTGGTCATTTGGGACTCAAATTACTAATCTAATACATTTTTTATTGAGGGTTCCTGAAAGGTTCCATAAAACACAGTCTGTGAAGCTGCCCAAACTTGCCAGCCTCCCAGTTTGACAAATCGAACCCAACAATCCACTTTGCAGCTCAGGTTTAGGGCTTGCAAAGCCGCCACCAAAATAGCAGCATTTATATTTCTCCATCAATAGTGCCTATCTGGTCAGATTTTTAAATTCCCTGGGGTGTTTTGTTGATTTTTTTTTTTGCCTGTGTTGGATTTTTGTGTCCGTGTCCAAGATACAACACTGATATTGGGGATATTTGGGGGGTTGACCTGGAATCTGCTGCTGAGCATCGGCTTTGGCACTGCAGGAAGGAGCAAGCGGGAGGACGAAGGTTGGGTCAGGCAAGGAGAGGACTGGGAGCCAGAGACTGACTTTTTCATTATTTATATTTTTTAATTATTTATATTATTTTTATTATTTATATTTTTAGTCTTTTGTTTTATTATTTATTGTATTATTTATGTTTTTCTTGAGGCTGCACTTAGACGGGGCCACCTATAGGAGCAGAGCACTGCGCGCAGTCCCTGTCCTGTTGAGCTTGAGGGCTGAACAGAGAAGGAAGCCAAAATACTGGAAAGACAATTTCTTTCTAGAAATGAGGGCTCAAAGCATGGGAAAATGAGTGAGATCAAACAGGCAGTCTCTGGTCCTGAGTTACTGTGTCACGTCATGGCCATGAGACCATACTCGCCTCTTCGCAGCAGTTTTTTGGGAAATAGGGATAGTGCTGACCCGCTTCCCGGCGGCCACTCATGGTTACGAAGCATCAGCCTCCCCCCCATGCAAGGCACTAATCAAATACATGTTAATTATTATTTTGGCAGATGCTGAGGGCCGGCTGAGTGTCGCCTTGAGGTAGGACCAAAAAACCAGCGCCTCTCTGATCAGGTTTAATAAAATCCAAATAAAACTCCGTGGTTGACAGCCAGTTCCTTCCTCATGCCAGAGAGGCAGCACCCAGTGAGGAAAATCAAGCGGCGCGAGGCCAACGCCAGCTCAGCTTGCCAAGAGCCCAACCAAAATTGCTTTTCCCCTTTAACATCTGATGGCAATTTTTCTGTTGCAAGATCTGCTCGTCAGGAGCAAGGCAGAAATGCGGTTTGGGGGGTTCTAGCAGTGACTGCTTCTTGGTACAGCCAGCACAAGAGGGTGGAGGGGAGAGGGAAGGAGCAGGGCAGCCCGAGAGAGACATGGAAAGCTGCTGGCCATCAGGCAGAGATGGAGATGGACAGCTTGGGAAGAGAGGTGGTACCTCTGCCGGCGGCTCAGCGCCCTCGCCGTGGCTCGCAGAGCAGGGACGGGGCTGGCGTGGCGCCGACGCTCTTGGCTCAGTCCCGGAGTCTCAGTTTGAATTTCACCCTCCAAGAGGAGCCACACGAGCCAGTCCGACATGCGACAGGCGCCGTGCGGGCAGGGAGAGGGGGCTTCCCTGCAAACCCCGCTGCGCCCAGTCTGCTCCTTGCCTTGCAGCCCCCGGTGTCCTCTGGCTGCACGGCTCCCTTGGTGCTGAGACGGCCGGCTGTGTGCTGACACGCTCCCCTCTAATGCCTCCGAGGGGGCCTGTTACTATTTATTGGGTTAGCATATAGTTTTCTGCTGCCGTTATGGTTTTACTATGGGGATAATGCACAACATGTAGTCAAAAAGTAGAGCTGGAGTTGCTTTCAAGCCAAACACGGCCATTTTGGATGTCAGCTGGGACCGCATTGCAGGGGGGAGATGTTCTGAGCCACTTCTGCCTGCGGTGGTCACCCGTGGGTGATGGGGATGGGCTGGCAGCCCCTCCAGCCCATCCTCTGGTCCACAGCTCCCCGAGGAGTTTAACGCCAGGGTCCTGCCCTCACACAAGCAGCGAGGGTTGCACAGCTTCCTACACATCCACGGCCCTACAAACAGAGCGGAGTTTATTACTGTGCTGTTTCTTTACAAAAAAAATAATCCATCTATTAAAATTAATAAGCGATGTGACATTTCAGAGAAAAACTCTCTTCCCATTTCAAAGAAAACTTCCAAGCCAAACTCCAGGCTGAAGCAGATTCAAAGAGGACAATTTATAAATCAAGCAAAAAGGAAGGTGAAGCAAGAGCCAGCCTTTAACCTTGGCTGCGGCCGCACTGTCAGCAGCTCCTGCCTGTGTGCCCAGGCTGGGGGTGGTGGTGCCAGTCCATCCCAGCTCTGCCAGCACCATGTCCGGCACAGCTGCTCCCCTTACAGGGGATACAGGTATTTTTATTCCAGATGGGAAAAACCTACGTGCAGGCACGTGCTCCCAGCTGTGCGTTTCCTTCTGCCCTGCTCAACCTTTTTTTGGGCACGCGTGAGCAGCAAGATGACCACGTGTTTCCATCAGAGGGGCTGCATGACCCGTGGGGATGCATTTCCCGAGCTCAACCCTGCCTTTTCCCACGTTAGGATGCGCAGAGCAGGTCCACCCCGCTGAAAGCCGCACGCACCAGCCTGCTCTGCCCCCGTCCCCACCAGGTAGGAAAGCCCCTAGCACCGGTCCCTCACAGAGGGACGGCGAGGTGCCAGGCCATCCTCTCAGCGCGAGGTCCCCGCACAGAGACACGCGGGGCCCACGGCAGGTCAGGGGCATGGCTCCTCGCTCCGCGGAGCCGCGGGTGTAGCTCTGCTAACCCCTGATCCTCCCCGCCGCCCTTCCCTCAACTCCCTCCAGCCTCCCGATGGCTTCGCAGGGTGCGTGCGCTCCGTCTCCTCTGTCCTCTCACAATTCACACCTCTCCCCCTCCGGGGCCGTTCCCCCCTCTGCTGTGTGCCATGGCCGCCTGCCATGGCGCAGCCTCCCCGGGACAGTGTCTGATGAGCTGTTTGCTTTAGCCGGAGGGAAGAGCCAGCCACGGGGCGGGAGCAGCGGGCGGCCATGACGGCACGTCTCCCGGCCCGCCGCTCGGCAGACTTGGATGCCGAGAGGCACGGAGGTGCCAAGTGCTGATCTGGCTTTCGCGCTGTTGAAGTCCGTGAAGTCGCTTTGGATTTACACCCGTGGAAGCGGGATGGGAACTTGGCCTGAGGTCTCGGTGCTGTCGTAAAGCTGAAGGAGCCTTCGGACCCACCGCCAGGCCTTTAATTGGGGTGGGGGATGCGGTGGAGGAGAGGAGGGGTGAGGCTCGGGGCAAGGGGAAGGCAGCCCTGGTCTTCTTGGCCTCCTGGGGAAAAAGTGATGGCTACTACAGCGACTGCGGCCGTCGTGGGAGGGAACAGCGAGGGTCTGGGCAGGTCAGGACCCAGAAGGAGGGAGAAACCAGGACTTTCAATCCCTTCCCCACGCTCCTCCACATCCCCTCCATCTGGTGAAGGTGCATTTCCTTGTGCATCAGCCGAGGCACACCAGGGCACGGGGACGAGGGCGTCCCGGGCCCCAGAAGCTGTGCCCGTGCAGGTCAGGACTGTGCGTGAAACGCCAGATCCTGGCAGCAGATTAGGAGGCTGAAGCATCAGGATGTGTCCCCGCCTCGTGCTGAGCATCCCTCTCTGGGGAGGGGAGGCTCTCAGGGCAGATTTCACCTTGTGCGAAGGGGTCAGCGAAAGACTCGTGCGCCACTTAAATCCCACTTAAGCACTCTGCACTGGGGTGAAATTAACTCTCTCTGTAGAATAAGCCATCAAGAAAAACTGATCTAAAAATCTACGCTGGGCCACAGCCGAGCCACACTTCTATTAGCAAGTAAAAAAATATTTCCCGTCCTTAGAGTTAAATGAGCCAATAGTTCAATCACGGAGCGAAAAGCAGCAATAGAGACAGGGATGCTGAGTGCCTCCGGTATTGGCAATCTATGCAAGGAATCACAATAAGCAGGACTCGCCTGTTTTCTCTGTGTTTAGCAGCAGTGTTATTCAACAACCTATTTGCAAATGCCATCTTCCGAAGTCCTTTTTTCCCCCCTCGTTAAAGTTGCAGCGATAATAGGGCGATTACAGTGCAATAAGCTAAACGCAATCCCTTAGTGGCATCACGGCCGTTTTTAGATCTTAAAAAAAAAAAAATCAAAGCTGTTTAAGTTTTCTTATTATGCACATTAAAGGCAGGCAGCAGGGTCTGATCAAAGACAACACCACCCCCGCGTTCCCCCCACCCACCTCCTGTCCCTGCATCTTGTCCCCCCTCTATTCATTAGTGGTCACAGCTGTGCAGTCGGCCAATTACTTGGGAATAATAAGTACATTTTGCAGTAAATTAAATATTAATTAGTCCTTGGCAGGTTGTTTTGGGTTTTTTTTTCTTATTTCCCTTCCTCCATCTGAAAACGGCGGGAGGGATGTGACACTGTCATCGCCTGTGTTGGCATGTGGGTGACAGCGGGGGAGGCTCTCCTCCGGCCCTCTGCTTGGTCTCCTCCATGGTGGCTTGCAGCGAGGTCTTTCCTGCTCTTCCTAGAGGGTTCACTGCTGCTGGGCCAGGATTTGTAAACCCATCCCCAGCTTTGCGGTTATCTTCTTCTCCCAACCCAGGCATGTCCCATCTCTGCCTGGGTTCCCCTTCTGCACACTCTGTTTGGGCACTTTGCTCTCTGGGACAGGGCATCGTCCCTGATTGCCTGTGATGTGCCTGTGAGAGTGGTCTGGGGGCAGCAAATAAATCCATGTGGGGTTTGCCTGGCCATGGGAAGGGTCTGCTCCATGGGGTGTGAGGGCAGCTTGGCTGGTGCAATCCTCTCCCCAGCAGTGCTAGTGGGAGAGATGCCGCCTGGTCCCCTGGATGTGCCTGCGAGGCCTCATCCTGCCCTGCTCCTGCACAGCAGGACCCCAACCCAAACAGTGCGTGTTGTGCCAGGGGATGAGGAAGAAGAGCAGGGATGGGCAGAAGGAGCTGGCTGAAGAGCGAATGTTGTACAGCCAAAGCAAGTTGTCCCTTTTCTGGTTCGGTGGCAGACCCCAGGCAGGGTGACCCTTTGATCCCCTAGCCAGGGACTCCAGGGACAGAGTGACCTGGTCTGGCTTTGCCTGTTCCCGTGGAAGTCAGACGACCTTGAACCATTGCAGACCCTGGGGAAAAAGCCCTGCAGACTGTGGTCAGGTGAAGCCCAGACCAGATCCCAAGCATGGATCTGCTGGGAAGAGCAGTTTCTTAAACTGAGCCAGGTGGGCTAGTTTTGATGTTGTCAACATATCAGCGTATATTAAGTTTTAAAGGATGAATGCAGTGAAAAGGAAAAGTGGGTGAAAAGAGTAGCTAAGCTCCTTCACAGGAGGGATGAGAGCCCGACATGGAGGGAAGACCTGTCCTTGCTCTGGAGCTCCTCAGGAGCACTGCAGAGGCTGACACAGGAGCCCCTGGGAGCCCTTAGCAGTGAGGACAGGAGGGGAAGATGCTCTGGTCGCTCACGCATTCCCTGCTGGCTAATTCTGGTTGGAGCCGCTGTCCCTGTCACCTGGGCTGTGCCTCCCTGAAGGGCAGCATCACCTTTGCTCCCTATGGCCAGGCAAGGAGCCTGGAAACAAGGAGATGGGTCTCAGCATCCCACCCACCACCCATCCTTCCTCACTGGCACCGATGTCAGTGTGAGCAGAGGAGAGAGCTTTCTGTGCTCTCTGTTCTTACTAACCCCTTACCAAGAGTTTCTAGGGCAGGAATGAGCTATGTTAGCAAAGCAGAAGTAATCCGTGTCTGTCAGCAGATCCCAAGGTAAAAGGCTCCACTTGTCCAGCTCTTGGATTTACACTTTACTAACAGCTCTGCAGGCTGCCTTGTGATGCACCGTACACTAGTTCGCCCCTTGGTGCTCTTGAGTGCAATTAAGTTGTGGGGTTTTTTTAAATGTAGTTTGACAATATGCAGGTTAGGTTTGTATTTTATTTACAGCTTTTACTTGGGGACCAATAAAACCCCAGCTGGCTAATGTGAGATCTAAAACTTGCATCTCACTCTTTGCCTTGGATATCTTTTCTATGGTAAACTATTTATTTGCGTTTCATCTTGTACAAGCTCCTCTTTCCATGCTGAGAAGCTGAGAGCTCCAGGGGCTCTTTGAAGACTATTTGCTATAGGATAGCAACTGGAATTCTCTTTAAACATCCGCGCCTGCTTTGTCCTACAACTGGCCTCTTGGTGTCAACACGCAGTTTTGTGCGAGTTTCCTGTGCAAAGCTAACATTTGCACACTCCCCTGGCAATTGCACTTCCAGATCCCTCTTGTTCAAGCATATCCCATCATTTATTCTTGCAAGCATGAGCAGCAGTTACTCCACGTGCCAAATTAGAGGCAGCATCAAGGCCTCTTTAAAAAGGAAGATTTAACCGGGTTATGAATGACTGCTGTGCTGCTCAGGTAGGAGGAATGTGCTGCGTGACCTATGTGGCCGGTCAAAATGGTCCACGTTTGGATTGCAAGTATGTGGTCCCCCTATCTCTGAGCCTTCAGGTTCTCATCACACAATTAAAATGCGACCAACTCTTCATGGAAGGGGTTATTCAACAGCAGGATGAGGTGCATGCTTGCAAAATTCCAGCGCATTTCAATGTCGGGCAGTCAGACATCTCCACCTATGAGCATCCCCGGACGCTAACCCTGGCACGCCAGCGGAGCACGGGTGAAGGGTGAGGTGGCATCAGGCTAGTGACACAAATCACGCTAAAAATGCCAAATAGCTGCGTTTACATGCATTCGCAACCCTAGGGTCGTGCTCTTGCCACAGAAAGGAAGATGAACCCTGGCGAGATGGGAGCAGTGTTCCCAAGGATGTCTCTGGGAGGGAAAGATCAAGAACCGATGATCATAATGGCCTCGGCTGCTAAAACAGTCAAAATAATAATGGGGTGGGGATGATGCTGGAGGGGCTAGATGCGGCTGGGGAAGCCATGTGATGAGCGCCCATCATGTGCTGGTGCTTCTGCCCAGTGACACCCCAATGTGCCCATTCTCCCTGCGATGTTGCAGGCCTTCAGTGCGCATATCCCAACACACAGCCCCCTTTTAAATCCCAGCAGAGATTTCTGTTATGTGGGTGGGAACGGCCAGGACAAGCTCTAGGAAGACACAGAAGGGAAAATATTTTCTTTCTCTCTGGCATTATTTTTTCACTCCTTCTGTTTTCCTTTCTGCCCTTCCTTTGCCACCTCAGAGCTCTCTAAATTCACAGGAGCTCTTCCTCAAGGTGAAATGAAGGCTCCGGGCTGCGTTTGGTGGTGCCGGCGGAGGAGGGGGGGACGAGGGTCAGGGAGGGTTAAGCAGGGAGGGGGCAGTGCAACAAGGCAGCCTGATCTAGTGATTAAACAAAGGGATTCAGCCAACATGTGTAAAATTAAGTGATCAAGAGTTGATTACAGAGTGCATTGATTGTGTACTGATGGATTAAACAGAGTCGTGCTTGGGATGCGATTTTCCGAGCTGGGCACGGAGAGCGCAGGCAATCGACGTGTTGGCCAGAAGGACCCGCTTCTCCCAATCCCTGGCTTTTATACATTCTCCGGATAAATCTGCAGAGAGGCCCGTGGAATTATAATCGATTATCCATTTCTCAAAGTCACTTAAGGGCCCTGAGCTACAAGCTAAAGTGCCGGTGCTGCGAAGAGGCATTGGGTATGCGCCGGCATGTGCAGGTGCTGGCGCGAGGGGAAAATGTGGCAATGACCCTGCGTGCTGCAAGCTGATGAATCTATTTTCTTGTAGGAAATAGTTTTGACAGTTCAATATCTGTGTTTTCAATATGTGCCCCACACACCCCCAAGGGAGGAGAGAAGAGGAGCTGGAAAGTGGCGGGGAGGGAGTGGGTGGGAGGCAGGGAAAGACTCTACCCCATCACCCCTTCGAATTATAGGCGTATCAGTATATCACCAACTTAACAGGCTGCCCTCCAAGTCAAGGGCATGGGAGCAGCGTGGCTGCCTGCAAGCATCTGCTGCAGGGATAGAATGGGGCTGGAGCCCCTCTTGGGGCACCTCTCTGGGCTACAGGGGGACCCACAGCAAGCCCCTGCCCTGCTGGCAGTGGGGTGGTCCCCAGGCTCTTGTTTCACTGCCAATGATGAAGGCAGAGTCCCATTTCCAGGCTGATCCTGTCTCTCAGGATGCAGCCAGATCCTTTGCCAAGGAGCCAGAGGAGCAGGAGGACGGGGCGCGCAAGAGCTGAGCAGCTGCAGTCTGGTACAGGATCGTCCTGCAGGTTTTGCAGGGAGCTGGGATGTGCAGTGGTGGGATGCAGCCAGGAGGGAAAAGGACCTCCGGCGCTCCCCCAGCCCTTGTGCAGGGCTGTCACTCCCGCTCACAACTGCATCCTGGTTTCTGGTATGGATGAAGCAATCAGAGCATGGCACAGACTCCAAAAGTGTCTGGGACCTCAGACCCCAGCTCTCTTATGGGCTCCCAGCCAGACATGGGGATGTTCCTGTGAAACTCCCACCTTCTCTAGTTCCTATTGCTGTTATTTTTTGGCAGCTAAAGAAGGTATTTTGCTCCAGGTCTTTCCAACCCAAGAGTTGATGCAGAGCATGGATAATCAAGGCACACTTTGGCAATGCAGCTACACAGGTCCTCCTTGCCACCGTCTCCCACCAGCCCAGCAGGAACCCGAGCTCAGGGGACTGGTTCAACAAGGGACAAAAAGTGACCCTTGTAACAGCAAACAGGGCTAGAGGCCAGGCCTGCTAGTGAATGTCACCCGGCTGCCAGCCCTGGATGCACAGCCCCAGGCATGCCAGGCCATCAAGGAGGAGGAGGAGGAGAGATGGTGAGGAGGCAGAGCCATTCCCCGTACTCAGTCCAGCCATGACTGCACACACAGCACAGCCAGCAAGAGAGCTCTGGGGTCTCCTGCCTGGCTGCCTGCCTGCTGGGGAGTGTGCTGGGTCCCAGTGCCTGGTTTTGCAAGCCCCACTGAGGAAGGACTGGCTGTGGGCCACAGATTTTGCAGAGTGGTAGGCATGGTCCCTGGGTCCCGCTGGCTCTGGGTGGTTTGTCCACAGCCTGGCCAGTCTTGGCTGCATGGCGTGACAAGACCCACAGGATGGAGGGCAGCTCAAGGATGTGGGGGGAAGGAGGTGCATCACGCTCCAGGAGATCCCCCAGGCTGAAGGGACAGAACTGTAGGATTCCCCCAGGAGTGCTTCTGCTGTGCCATATTTGCTGAAGCCAGGGACTCCACTGATGCTGGGGAGACCCAGCTGCTCCTCAGGACTTGTGTGTTTTGGAGACGAGGCAGTGGGTTGGAGGAGGCTCCATTTTCGCTGCCAGGGCAGAGGATGGGTGGCAGTGGGAAGGTCCAACTCTGTGGTCCTGAGCTTGCCCAGACTCATACCAGCACCCGTCAGAGAAGCTGGAGCAGAGAAGGGATCATCTGTCTCTGTCCCTGGTCCCTGCTGTCCCAGTTTGATCCATCTCCAGCCCAGCACGGGTTGTGACCAGACACCAGTGTGCTTCCCTGGGGAAAGCCGGCATGGGCAGCCTCCCCTGCCAGGAGCCACAAGGAAGGAGGGCAGGGATGGAGGCAGTGCAGCCCCTTGGCTTGCTCTTGGCATTTCTCTATTTTTCTCTTGTGAAGCCCGGGGAGGCATTTCTGCTCCGCTCTGCAGAGCTGCGTTGAGCCCAGGAGCAGTGCCATGGGGAGACGGGACTGCAGCCTGTCCCAGCCCTCCTCTTCCCCTCTCCCTTCCAGGTCCCTGTCACGCTCTCCCTTTCCAGCTCTCCCGGCAGCCCGCGTCCCTCTCATCGAGGATTCATTGTCTTGTCAGCCTCTAGTTAGCCAGCATGCGTGCGAATCATAAATTACCCCACCCGGGCCTCTGCTATGCTTCAGCACAGACAAAAAAATTGCACTCCATCACCGTGTCTCCCGGCTTTTAGTGGTATTGATCAATGCTGCTCCCTTCCCGCCCCCCCCCTTTTCATTTTAACCGAGCCGGTTAAGTGCAGTATCTTATTTTGTGCTGGGACAAATGAAAAGAATATTAGCAAGGGCTGAAATATATCTCTTTTTTATCTCTCTGCTACTTTTTTATTGAATCTTTCTGAGTAGGTGGCTTTCCGCAGGATGACAGCCTCATGACAGGCTCCTCATTAGAGCCGAGACAGTAATTGTGATGCATTTCCCTGCGCAGCCTTTTCACTTCTCCCCCCGCTCCTGCCTTTACTCCTCTCTCCTTTTCCCCTGATTTGTAAAGTGATTGGATGTACAGACTCACTCAGTTTCTTAAATTATTGCCCAGTTCAGTCCATCTTCCTCTGCCCCGTGCCAGGCAGCCGTGATCTCCGCAGGTGGAGAGCCAGGGCCAGGATCACGAGTGGTGGGGTCAGATGCTCGGAGGGGCTCCTCACCTCTCCTCACTGCCGGGCTGCCACCCGCCATGAGAAACATGGTGCCAGACGCGACAGGACATGCAACAGCCTCTGAAGAGCTCAGGGTGCTGTTTGAACACACATTTTTACTATGCAACTCATGGGATCACCCCAGCTGATGTTAGCTGTGTGGCAGCAGCACTGCACCAGTTTACACCAGTCCTCTCCAGTATCCAGCTTGCCTGGAGAGGCAGCTACAAGAGCACCTCTTTTCTTTGGAAGGAAATCAGTATTTTAGCAAGCTTTTCTGCCTCAGATCCCTCCGTAGTTTTTAGCCTCAGGAGAAGCAGGTATATTTTCTAAGCTGCTTGGGAGCTTGGGCACGTTATCAGGGAGCAGTGCTGGGGATCAGGCCCTTGGCAGGGATGCAGGGGGCTGAGTTCAGCTCTTCGCTCTGCCCCAGCTTGCCCATGAGTTTGTAGAGGTCTCTTGGTCCCTCTGTGCCTCTATGTGTTTTATACACCTTAGCTGTCTAAAACTGGCTGTCACCCATCCCTGCGGCCCTCTCTGCTAGATTCAAGGCAGGAGTGGCCCCGTGCCGTGCCCAGCACAATCCGAGTCCAGCTTCTGCTGGTGCCCTGCGGCAGCTTTGTGCTGTGATGCAGGAGTAGAGAAGCAGTGACTCTTCAAAAGTCTTTTCTTACATGAAAAGCCACTTTTCCAGACCTCTGCTCCCTTCCTGCTTGCACACACCTCCAAAACGTATGTCCTCCAGGGAAGGGCAGGTCTGCTCGATGCAGGGTGATTCCTCAGTGATGTGGATGTGCTCGCTGCACTGTGAGGTGTTTGCAGAGTTAAGGCGTGCTGTGGATGTGGTTACAGCCAGATGCTGAACACAGCCACAGCACCTGAAGCCGGAGTCACCTCGCTGCCCATCGCTGTCCCTGGTGCCTGGCTCTCCACCACCCTGTGCAGAGCAAGTGCAAGAGGGGCCAGATCCAGGGCACCCAGACCTGGGCAGCAAGCTGAGGTCTGCATCCCACGTAGCCAAGGTCCGCATCCCACACAGCCGAGGTCTGCATCCCACACAGCCGAGGTCTGCATCCCAGAGCCAGCCAGGAGCCCGAGGAAGGGGAAGGGCCTGCTGGAAGGAGCAGAACGTGCCCTGACCTCAAGCCACCCCCTTGTGCAGGTTTTTGGCGGCCACGTACCTTTTGGACCCAGTCAAAACCAGCAGCATCCAAGGTGGCATGCAGCAGGCAGGATGCAGCCCCATGGGGATGGCACTGGGAGCACACCAGTAAATATCAGGGAGATGGGAGAGCGATGAGCAACTTTATTCCTGCTCCCTTACTTTATTGCCAAATACTTTTTGCCTCTGCTGTTACTCCAGGGTGCTCTGCACTGACACGTGAACCATCTCCGCCTTCGTCGCCCCACCATTGTCATCCTCTCCTGGCTGCAGCGCAGCCCCTTGGCTGCACTTACTGTCAGGGCTCTGCGAGCCTCATCGGCTGCAGCGCAGGCTTGCCGGGAGAAGAGTGAGCATTTGGCTATTTTCAAGCTAATATGGGGCTTGCTTTGAATTATTGTTTTTTGAGCTGGAAGGAAAGGAGGCTTGTCACACGAGATATCTGCTATCAGTACACAAATAACAGCAAGCCCATCATCGAATGGAAAATAATCGTCGCGGAAACCAAGTTGCGGGGGAGCCAGGAGGGATTATTACAGGCGCTGGCAGTGGTGATGCTGTCAAGGAGCCTGTGTCAGCACTTCCATTACCACCCACCTGGTTTCAGCACGGCCCCCAAAGCGGCACGCGGGGCTGCGGGGCCCCAGCATGGGGTCATTTCTATTCAGAAGAGTTTCAGATCAACTGGCTTTGATTGGGTTTAAATGATGGAGTGTTTAAGAGGGAGAGAGAGGAAATAGGAGGGTGAGATGGAGGGAGGCATCTTGGAGGAGGGAGAGTTTGGTACTCAGACAAGTGGAAAACAGTTTGAGATAGGAGAAATTAGGAATTGGGAGAGAAGAGCTGGTTCTCCCGGGGGCAAGTTTCAGATGGCCGTGAGGAAGGACAGTGTGGGGAGATGACCCAAAACCTGAGCAGATGCCCTGGGGTCTGCACAGCAAAGGGCTCTTAGGAAAGAGTGCCCCCATCAGTGCTCCCTACCCGCCTGCACTGCCTGTGCCACCCGCGGTGGCAGTCCTGGGGAGGCACCTGGCTGTGCAATAAGCCGTCAGCAGAGCTGAGCAATTGAATTATAAACAATTTCATTCATTTGGCAACTTGCTGAGCTCCTGGGCAGAGCGAGCCCTCACGCCTTGTAAACTTTGCTCATTTGGAGTGACGTGGGAGCATCATTTTACTCAGTGCTGCATAGTGACGAGGGGCTGTATACATCACATGCTGTAATGGCTGTTGGTGGGCTGGGTCCCCTTTTCTTCTCACTTAAATGCTCTCCAAAACAGCATTTCCCATTCTGCTTGTGAGGGGAAAGCTCTCCCTTCCAAGTGACCCAGTCCTGGCCTGCAAACACCTCGTTAGTGCTGTCAGCTCTCCGTTCCGGCGCACAGACGCAGGGTGGGAGCGGGGATGGCTTCATGCCTTCACGCCTATTCAGTGCCACGCTTGCGTCCCCGGTACCTGAGCCCAGCTCCCAGCCTGTCACTTTGCGGTAAATCAGGCCTGACTCAGAGGACTCAGAGGAATTATATTGGATCCATATCAGTGTAACTGAGGGCAGGATCTGGCCCTCGATCCCCAACAGGATCAGGAGGGTTTGGTTCTGTCCCTGCCTGGGCTGGGATCCGTTTGCAGATGCCCTCCAATGGAGCCCGTGGACAAATTCCTCCACGCAGGGGTGCGTCTGCGCATCGAGTCCTCTGCTTTCAGAGCAGGAAATATTTGGTTTCAACACTTGGAGTTAAACATTTCCGCGGAGCCCAGGAGACGGGGCAAACAGCAGGAGCACCAAGGCTTTGCCTTTTCATCTCTCTGGCACTGGTGAGCAGGGGGTCAGCAGCAGGGGAAGCACGGCAGAGCTGAGGAGGGTAAACACTGGAGCTGAGCCCACCGAGTAACCAGAGAGTGAAGGGGAGAGAGAGGGGCAAAGAAAACAAAAACACAGCTGCCAAAAAACAAAAGCCTGAAAAGAGCCATTCAGGGTCTCCGAGGAGCAGGTTTGGCACAAGGCAGGGACAGAAGAGCGGGAAGCACTCGCCGCTGGGGCAGGCACGGGTCCAGCCTGCTCGGGGATATGGACCCTTCATTTTGCCCTGGGCACATCAATGCTCTCTGCTCCCTTGAGTGGGGTAAGCACCTACACCCCAGCATGTCCAGGTGCACACACAGTGCAGCATCCTTTGCTTTTTCATGGGTACCAGGATGTCCCTGCTCCGGAGAGGAGAGGCAACATGTATGCATCTCCCTCCACCTTTGCATCCACAAACAAAACCCGAGGACTCGCAATGCCCATCCTCTCCCTCTCCACAACCCAGCATCCCACGCCACAGAGCTGGGTACCAGTGCTCAGTGTAAGACACCACAGCGTGGGCACGTGCCAGGCTCTGGGGCATGCTATGGATGTAGATGCCGCTGATCTGGGGAGACGCATCCCGCCGGCAGCCTCTGTGGCAGCGCGGGCACGCAGCGGGTTTCGCAGACCTGGGGAGGCTTGCGTAGGTGTCCTGCTGGCATGGGAGATGATCCCTCCCTTCTGCCTGTCACTCACACTTAGCCCTGCTCCTGCAAAAGCGTGGTTGTCAGCCCCTTGGGCCAGGAGCCGGGGCTCCTTCTGTCTCCTGCTTTGCATCTGTACGTCAGGGACTTGGCTGCATGTCCAGGTCCCTGTTCTCCTGCCCCTCTGGAAGCCCTTGCTGCAGTGCAAGCACCAGCCTCCCACACTCACTGGAGCAAGGGGATCTTCACGGCTGTCACAGGGATGCAGGGTGACAGCTGTCACGTCCTTCCTTGGCATGAATTCATCACCATTGTTGGTGTAGCTGGTGGGCAAGGCCTTGCTGCTCATTTCTCCTGCTGGCTTGGGCTGGGGTTGGGAGTGGCCATGGAAGGCAGCAAGGCTCCTTCCCATGGCCTGAGATCCCTCCTGGTTGCCCCAGCCGTTGAAATCCAAAAAGTCACCTCTGCTTAGGAACATGCACCTCATGGAAGAGCCCTGAAGAAGAAGCAGGGAGCGAGGACCTGGGCGTGCAGGAAGTTAAAAAAGCCACCAGCCTGGTGCAACAGAGCTGGTCCCCAAGAGGGGCCCCAGCTGCACCTCCTGGTCCGACACTGCCCATCCCAGCACTGCGGTCCAGGACATTCCATCACCTCCCCTCAGCAAAAAAAACATCCCGGGGCTCCCCGGAGAGCAGAGAACCAAGGATGCCTAACCTCCAGTTCACCCTCCGGTGCTGCCGAGAGCATCCCTGCCCCACCAGCCCAAGCTGTGGGTGGCAGGCGAGGGGGGCTCACGGGCCCCACGGCGGTGGCCTGGGCTGGGAGCGGGGATGCGGCGCAGTAGGGCGGAGGGCAGCCTGTTTACCCGTCCATCTGCACACCCCACAGCAGGGATCCAGCAGGATTTCCCGTCCGCTCAAAGGCTGCCTGTTTATTTTGGGAGGGAGACTCAGACAGCTCCATTGTTTTGCTGTGAAGCTGGGGTTATAAATAGCAGGTGGTCGGGGACGCTCCTGGGCTATTTTGGGCCCCCACTACACAAAAGTGGAAAAGCTCCAAGAGGAAGGTGGAATTACTGAAATGCCGACCTTTCCCGCAAGGGTCAGCAGGAGCTGGTTGTTTGGGTTTGGGTTGGGTTCTGGGCATTATTTAAACACGAGGGAAGGAGGAGCGAGGAAGATATTCCCAGTTGCATGGGCTGCATGCTGTGTCCTCTCTGGCAGAAGGGTGGTAGGGATGAGGAGCCGAGGCACCCGGGATCTGCCGGGATTCTGCCCAGGAGCCGTCAGGAGTGGTTCAAGTCCAGAGGAGAGACCAGCTGGGTTTTCCTCCTGGCTCTGCAAATGGGAGAGTTCCCAGTGGATGGAGAAGCTGGGGAGGTAGGAGATGCCCCATAGCACTGGCCTGCCCCAACTTGCCCTTGTGCCTCAGTTTCCCCCACCTCCTATAGGGAGGCTGAAGAAAAGGGCAGGTAATGTCCTGGCAATGGCCCCACTCCTGCCAGGCACGTACGCTGTGCCCTGCTGGAAGGCAAGGATGAGCCAAGGTGACTCTCAAACTTATTTCAGACCCTTCCTGTCGTTAAATGCCTGCGCCAGGCGGTTATACAGTGAGCAGCAGGGACCCAGTAAAGCCACTCACACCAATGTTTTATACTTTGAGAAGGTCTATTCCTTTAATGGGGATTCATTTAACTGGGCTCTGCCATCGTTAGGAGCCATAAAATGGCACCTTTTGGCTCCTGATTGGAAGGCCACAGTGCACGCAGCCCCCTCGTATCCAGCGCTGGCTGCTTTATTGTGCATTACTGCCTCTCACTCGGATTTAACCAATTTGATCCATGTCTAATACATAAATAAATAATCCAGCAGGAGGGTTCACGTTAGATGACAACAGGCGGCTATAAAGCATGTTTCTCCCCGCCGGAGCCATCTGAGCCAGGCTCCGCACGCCCTCTCATGAGCAGAGCTGCTAATACAGCTGGGAGAGGGGGGCCTGGAGACCTGCGGGCTTCTCTGTTTTATTGAAACTTCATTGTTTGCTTTAGAGTTTTATTTTATGTTAAATAGACGCTGTATATTCCTTATAGAGGGGGCAATAAAGTTTCTGAGCTGGAGGAAATTGGCTTCGGAGCAGGGAGCGAACCAGGGAGATGTGGCTGGGCAGGGGAGCAGCAGGGAGGATTTGGGGCGAGGAGGGTGTGAGGCAGCACCCTGCTTCCAGAGTGGCCTCAGGGGCTCAGCCCAGCTTGGGATCAGGGTCTACAGGCACCCCCCAAATCTCGCCCAGGGATGATGCAAGCCCAGGGGGCTCGGGCGGCTGCGGGGTCCAGAGCTGCTGGTGGTACGGGGAGGGCAAGGGGCCCCATCCCAGTCCGGGGACAGGGTAAGCAATCGCTGGTCACCGCTGGGGCGGCCATGCCGAGCATCCAGGTCTGCTCCCTGCCATCTGCAGCTCAGCACCGCAGGGTCTCCTCTGCCTCCCAACTGTTGTGTGCCCATGGAGAATCGCTCTACCCTTCGGGGGCTCATCCTGACCTATCTGACTTCAGGAGTGCCAAGGAGGATGCAGATGGCTCTTCTTAATTTACTGTTATTAGTTAATAGGAACACTGGGTAGTGCTGTGTCATCCCTCTGCCCCAAGTCGCACCGCCTGCACCGCAAACTGGGGAAGCCAGGGTTGCACAGGGTCACTCACGAAATGTGGCTGTTGCTGCTCTCCCTGTAAGACTGGAGGGCCCATGGCCAGGGCTGGGATGCTCTCGTGCCAGTTGCGGTCCTGCTGCAGAACAGAGTCAGTCCCTGCCCCAGGGAGTGTGCAACGGGGAGAGAAATGAGGCTATACTGGCAGAAACCTCCCTGGTTTCAGACCTCAGCTAGGACAGGGACCAGGGCAGAGCGCAGGCGATGCTGATGGCAGCCGATCAGAGCTAAAGCTTTCTCCCTTCTTTTCCTCCCCGCAGGCAAAAAGAAAGCGACTTTGTTTGACAGCCAGGCTCCGATCTGCCCCATCTGCCAGGTCCTCCTTCGCCCTGGGGAGTTGCAGGAGCACATGGAGCAGGAGCTGGAGAAGCTCACCCAGCTGAACATCAGGTAAGCAGCTCCCTGGGGTCCACCAGCACCCCTGGTTAGCCAGCCGGGGCACCCGCAGATGGCAGAGGAGATGATGGTACCCACAGCTACCAGATATGGGAGATTTAGTGCTAACCAGTGGAGCAGAAACATTTCCCTGGAGTTCATGACAATGGCAAAGCCAGGCAGAAGTGGCTCCCAGAGGGCACAGACACCCCTTTCCCTGGGGACTTGCGTTTGGGTGAGCAGCTCTCACATTGCTCACGTCCCATGATGGAGCAGGCCTGCAGCAACGGTGCGCGCTGCCCCTCAGCTCCCTTCAGCTCCCTTCTGCTTTCCTCAGCACAGCAAAGTCCCCTATTTAAAAAAATAATAATAATAATTGCATTTTAACTGCTAGCAGTTATTTAGGAAATGGCTGCAGCCAAGGGTTGGCAGATCCCTGCCCCTGCCTTAATAAAACTCAGCAGCCTTGGAAAAGAGCGTGTTTATTTCAATTATTAATGAATTCCCCGGTCATTAAAAGGTGAGGAAAGGAATCAAACTGCCAACTAGAAGCAAAGTTACGTCACCAGGTGGTAGGAGAGGAGGGAGAGTGCGTGTGTCAGTGTGTGTGTGTGCCAGGGCAAGGGGGTGCACCTGGCTGCGCATAGTGTGGAGGATGCAGAATCCATCCCTGCCCAGCTTGGATCTTCTTTGCAACTGAGCGATAGCCTTTGCAGATGAAAGGAGAAGGAGGGAGCTTTAGCTAGAGAAAGAGAGACCTCCCCCAATGGGTCCGGGTTGAGATCTCCCAAATTCGGCACCTGCAGCCTCAGGCTGAAACCCGCATCCCCCACGCGTTGCACAGGAAGATGGAGAAGGGGGGGGCGCAGGGAACAGGCAGCCCATTTATCGCCCACGACACCCAGTCCCCTTGCGAGTGTAATTTATGGTGTAATTTGGGCTGCATCCAACTTAATAAAGGGCCACTGCAAATTAGTGAACAGGTTTAAATGAACAGAAGCAATTAGTGCTCGGAGGAGCCCATCAAAGAAGTTGGGCCAATATCAGAGTGAAACTGAAACCGCAAGCCAGGAGCAGAGGCTGGCTGGCGCGAGGCGGTGATGGGAAGGTGGCGTTTAATGGGAAAGGAAAGGAAACCCTAAATCATAAAGCATGACAAGGGCCATTGTGGGCCAGCTGACAAATGAAAAAGAATGGCATTATTCCTTTAAATAACAGCAGCAGTTAGAGAGGAGACAGCTCTCCCCAGCTTGCCCTCGCTTCCCTGGCCCGCTCCGCTCGGCCACGCAGGCGGCGAAGAAGAATCAGAGGTCTTTATTAATTATTAAATAACGACTCCCTCTGTAGCGTGATAGATAACGTTCAATCTAGTCGATGGATTCAGGCGATGGAGGCTAATCTGTAACACGGCAGGCTCTGCACAGGGACGGTCTCTCCCAGTCCCGGAGGGGAGCGATGCAGGGGCCAGCCGGCAGCAGCAGGCAGGGCGAGCAGGGTGGGCAGCAGCAGGCAGGGCGAGCAGGGTGGGCAGCAATAGCGGGCAGCAGGACGGGAGCGGGTTGAGCCCCCATGCGCTGCTCGGCTGTGGCAGGGTGGCTCGGTCTAGCGGGTGGCCCCTTCTCCCATTCCCCCACCTTTCCCGCCTGGAGGAGCCGGGAGCAAGAACACATCAACAAGAGGAGAGAGAAACTAATAATGATCTCAAATAACCCAATAAACATAAAAATAAAATGTAGGCCTATAAACGTGACGGGCACCGGCAGCCCTGGCCGCTCCCTGCCAATACCGACTTGTTACCGAAATGGCTGAGCAGCTGTTACTTATCAGTCTGATGGGGAGAAGCGGACCGGGGGGCTGCTTTCCAAAGACCTTTTTTTTTTTTAATTTAAAGAGGATGCAGCCAATCATGGCTTGTGCTGTTAAGTTTTAATAAACCTTAATGATTTGCAACAAAATCATAAATTTCCAGCTCTCGGGGTTAGGAAGGCAGATCCCCTCCTGCCCGCTGAGCCTGCAGCACCAGAGACTTGGCGGGTGCCGCATCAACTCCTGCCGCGGCACCAGGGCTCCCCGTGTGCCGGGATCTCCCCCGAGGCAGCGCGGCCACGGGGCTGTGTGGCGGGGTGAGCCAGCTGAGATGCTGCCGTAGGGCCAGATCAAGAGGAGGGGAGAGGCTGGTGGAGGAGCAAGGTGGAGGGGCTGCCCTGCGCCATCGCCTCCGCCGGGCATTGAGCACTCGTGTGGGCTTTCGGGCATCGCCGGAGCGGGGAGCTCAGCATCGCTTGGAGGAGAGCAGAGAAAGGGAAGGAGGAAAAGGGATTCCGCCAGGTGATCACAGGAGCTTCTTGGGGCTGAGATACAAGGGAGCTGTAGGAGCTACCTAGATGATGCTACCCATGATCCCAGCTCACCAGCAGCCTGGGGTTGCATCCCACCCGCACCAATGCACCCCTTGCTCAGCTGGCGGGGATGGGACAGGAACAGCCCTTCTTCCCCATCGGCAGTGTCGGTGTGACCGTTCTGGCCTCAGGCCAGGGACATCTCAAGGTCTACCCAGCTGGAGCATCAAGCGGTGAGGCAGGAGGAGCCACGCTGAGCCACAGGGCAGCACCCACCCATGCCAAGGGGCTGTGTGTGCCCAGGGGATGGACACCGGCCGTTGGACCGGTGATGAGCATCACTCAGGAGGATCCAACCCTGGTGCAGGGTCAAGCTCTCCCTTGAAAAAGCAGACTTGAGTGGGAATGAGGGACCTGAGTTTCTACCTCTGCTGCCTTCTTGGGGTGTCCAGTCTCCCAAAGCACAGGGAGAGACCTGCTTGTGCTCGCCCCATGGCTCCTCCACCCCGTGTGGGTCCGGCCGAGCCCCATGCACAGCTCCATGCGGTAAGGCAAGGCTCTCTGAATGCAAATTTCATTTCTGAGCCACTGGCGCTGTTTCAAGAGCCGGCAGCCTCCGAGCCCTTCTCGGTGTTACATATGTAACAGCCTCATTGAACTTGACATGTCAAATTCAGGCCATTTGTGCAAAATCTCCCTTTAATAATACCGTTTCATTTCGCTCAAATGAGACTTGAATGCATGTAAAATGGAAAAGGATATTTAAGCGCTAACATTAGGCAGATGTCTTGCCAGAGGCCGATTGAATATATGAGATTTTGAAGTGCTTAACACGTTTTCGGTGCTCCCTCTTAGAATATGTCACCTGGCTTTCTTTTTTCTCCCCCTCCTTTCTTCCCTCCCCCCCCCTCTTTGAGTGAAGGGTATAAATTGAAAGAAAACAAAACTACAAGCCTTGGTTTTATGGGGTTTAACTCTTGCCAGGCAAGACCGTTGGTATTCCTCCTCCAAAGAGAAATTACCTAGTAGCTCACCTTCACAGAGCACAAGCACAAAGCAGCAGAGAGCGGGAGGCAGGCGAGCGGCGGCCCCACGGTGCTCTGCAGAAGGGATGATTTCCTTGCTCTGCATGTACAGCTTGGAGAGCAAAAGGCGCCAATCCCCAGCTGAGCTGCTGAGTGCCACCAAGGTAAAAATAAGAAATAATAACAGCGACCCTCTCTGTACACTGATGCCCTGTGCCCCAGCCAGGCTGGTCGCTGCAGAACACATGAATATTCCTGGCTTGTGTGCATGAAGCTTATCTGTGTGCTAGATGCACGTCTCCTATCCTCACTCGATTTATATTCACCTGTTTTACACCTCATCCGTATTAAAGGCTTGCAATAAAGCACACTGAAATGTGAGACTCTCTGGAGCTGTCAATGGCCCCAACTCTGAGCTTCGGCTGGTGCTTTGGCTGCAGATGCATTTCCCCAGCCCAGGGCCACCCAGGGAGTGCAGGCAGGCACAGCGTTCGAGAGTAGCACCCATGGGTGTCCTTCAGGACAGGCACACACACGCACATCCCCGTGTGCATACGAGTGTATCGCTGCGTATGTCACTGCAGGTAAATACCACGAGTGGAGGTGGCGGTGCACAGGGGGACCCTTAAACCGTGCCTGCTGCTCCCCGAGCAGTGACCAGAGAGAACAACCTGCTGATGACAGGGGAGGCTGGGTGGAGAAGGGGCAGGTTTGGGGCTATGGTTTGAGTTTGGGGTGGGAGGGAAGATGAGTTTGAGGACAGAAGAGGAGGAAAGGAGGCAGTAGGAACTGTGGAGCCCACCTCAGCTGATGGTCCCCAATGGGTCCACAGTGCTTTCTAGAGTTTGGGGAAGAGGCACTTATTGGCCATTTAAAAAACGTTAGGAGGTCACATTACAAATAATACAGTTGCTGAGTCAAGCACTTGAAGGTTGGGAATGTGCCTTTGGATGCAGTGGTTTTAATAACATGATGCTCTCTTCCTGAATATGCAGTGCTCTTTTTAAAAAATTTATTTGGCAGGGGGCATTTTTATTTCCCTGTGTGACAGCTAGCAGATTCTTTCCTGCATTACCAGCAGCAAACCTATGCTTCCGAGCTGTGATTTCACCTCCCCAAAAGGATGAGGGGTATCATTATAGCTGGGGAATGGTCCAGAGGGTGGAGCAGCGAGTTGGACCATGCTGTCTGTTCCTGCTTTTGCAGCTGAAGGATGGTGTGAGCTCAGACAGGACTTTCTCAGCTCTTTCCCCTTATTTAAAGGGGTTTCTAAGCTTAGCAGATGTAGCCAGCAGTATCCTCATGCCATGTTGTAATATTACCTGTGCCTGCGCTATGGCATCCTGGGGCTGGGCATGGTGGTGCAACAGCCGCCTGGGGTGCTCGGCGGGTGCCTCTGGGGATGGATGTGCTTGGGTGGGCGGATGGGCGGTGATGCTGTTCTCATAGTGCCCCATGGCTGTGCAAACTCTCCCCTTTTTCACTTTTCTTCCTTTCTTTCCTCCGCATTGAATACTTAATCTGAGCATATTTGTGCTTTAAAGCCCATGCCCACCTGCTGGCTGTTCCCAGCCTGGGCTAGCAGCTCTCATTGCTCCTTGCCACTGGGCTGGGAGCGTGGGGACACATCCCTGCACACCCAGCATTTCAGGAGCTACTGATTCCCCATAATGACCTTTCTGGTGTGTCCGGGAGTAATTTCTCTTCTGATTCTCTGATTATAAGGCATTTCCCAGAACACAGAGGGCACCGGGGTCTCTCACCTTGGTGCAAATGGGAGGTGCTATGGGCTGTTTTCTGGTGACCTCAAAGATGCTGTCATAAAGAGGGAACCGAGTAGTATCGGGCAAAGGAGGGCAGAGCAAGATGCAGTGGGAAGGCCTGTTTCAAAGCAGGTGAAGTGCCCAGATGGGGGATTTAGCTTGACTCTTGGAGCCAGCTTTGATTCATGCCTGAGGAAAAGAGTCAGCCACGGGACTGTGGAGCTCCAGCTGCTGTAGCAGCTTTCAGTGAACCTCTGCCCAGGCTTGAATCTTCCTTCAGCATCACTCTGAAGATCCGTCTCCCTCATTAGCACATGTGCTCTTTTCCTGTCACTATTCTTAATCCCCCCTCCCTTGACAGCCGGGGTGAAAGCAGAAAGTAGTGCCTCAGTTCCTGGCACTGCACTGGGCATCCTCACCCTGCTGGGGGGGGCTTCAGCCCAAGGTTTCTTTATGCAGAGAGGCACAGGGGTAGCTCTCCTCAGGGGACAGAGGCAGCTCTGGGCCTGGTGGGATAAGGAATAAGGAGGAAGCTGGCAATATAGCTAAAACACAAAGGCTGTGGGACCTTGGGAGATGGCCTGGTCACTCCAGGCAGGGTCACTGTCCTCGAGAGATGTCTCCAGGCATCTGGAGACGCATCCTGGATATCACATCCTTTCACAGGTTGCTTTCCCACTGTTTTGTGGTCATTCTGATTAAAGTCATCCTGTGCTAACCCCCCTGAGTCTGCACCGGAGACTCCTGCTGATGGACGAGGAGAGAAGCACACCATCCTGGTGGTCCCTGCACGCCCAAATGACAAGGGGTTTCTCTGTTACTTCTGGTCAGGATAAGGACCCAGAGCAAGTTATGGGACGTGGCTCCTACCCCTTCCCTGCTCAGGGAACCCTGTATTTAAATATCACTGCTCCTCGCACTGCCCCAGGCAAGGGTTTGCTTCATTTCAGCAGGATCTGCTGAGTGCTCTGTTGTCCCAAACAGCCCTCGGAGGAGACCTTCCTAGGGCCAGCGTGGGCGGCTGCTCTGGGAAGGGCGAGTGGCCACGCTGCCAGGCCTGGCAGGATAAATGGAGTGTGTAAAACCCAAATTAGCTCTGTTGTCATGTGTCACATCAGGGTCACGGCTCTCACCTCAGGTCTCCTCGATTTATGCCTGAGGACTTTAACTTGACGGCCAGGTGCTTCCTCAGATTTCTTATACAGCGAACACTGCAGGTCCCGCAGCCTCTGAATGTGTGAGATTAGAGATGGTTTTGAGTGAGAAGGGTTTTTTTCCAAAGCTCCATTAAAATACATGCTGATTCCCTTCCTTACATGCAGTAGACACCTGCGAGTGCTCCAGAGAGGGCAAGGAGCTCTGGCCAACAAGTGAGATTGCAACCAGGGAAAAGCAGGCATTGCAACCTCCTGATCCTCAACTTCTGTCTTTTTTCTTCCTTCTTTTTCCCTCTTCTTTTTCCACCCTCTGCCTTTCCTTTCTTCCCTTTCTCCCCATGTTCTTCCCCCTCCCTCCCTCTCTCCCCACCCCCCGGTATCAAGGCGACATCTCCAAGCCAAGTACTTTTAATTTCGCCCGTGGCCCTTGCTGACACGGTGGATATGCACAGCAAGTTAAATTCCCGCCTGATCAATAAAGCAGAAGCAGTGTGTCCGACTGGTCGATATTTTTTTATCTGTCTTCAGCCCAGTCCTGCTGATGACAGCCCCCTGCGCTTCAGCAAAGGCACTCAAGGGCATCGGGCCTTGGCAACACAGCTCTTTTTTTTATTTAAATTAAAAAAAAACCCAGATGCCTACAAAAAAAAAAGTTCACGGAGTTTGGCCTTTGCTTAATAACGTTTTATGATTTATCTTAATTTTTAATTGAAAAAAATTTGCGAATTAATTGATTTCTGGGACTTGCCAATTAACATTGTAATTGGGTGCATGATAAATTTCGAGGGAGCATCATTTTTCTCCCTCTCCCCCTTGTCACCGAGAAGGGGAATCGCGAGGGCAGCTGCTTCCTATCCGAACGCCCCCACTCCTTCCCGAGGTGCTGCTGCCCTCCTCCCCCCTTGCTACTGTATCTTAAAGAAGGAACAAGAAAGCTAATAAAGTCGTGTTATTAGAGTCTCACCAGAGGTGACCCCTCAAGGCATAAATCCAGGCCAGGGAGATGGTGGGGACAGGTACTATTAAGTGCTTGACAGTGCTTTGCGAGGCGGGACTGGGTTCTTCCCCTGCAGCACCCTCTCCCCGGGCCGTGGGGAAGGCGGCCGGCCAGTCCGGGGCTCCCGGGGGCTTTCCCGGAGGGCTCTGGAACCCTCCAAGGTGACCAGCTGAGCAGTTCATTACCTGTGATGTCTCCCCCGTGCTCTCCCCATGGGCGAGTCCCGGCACGCGTGAGCCCCCGCGCAATGCCCAGCTGCTCCAGGGAGAGACCCGACCGCAGCAGCCAGCACCCCAGCGGCACGTGCGGCATCTGGGGTTCGTCCCGCTGCCAACGTCCCCCAGCAAAAACAGGCTGCCGGTGCTTGGGAGCTGCTGCTTTGCTCTGGGGACGCAGAAGGGGTCGTTCGCATCCTGCTCTGCCCCGAGCCCCCGGGGAGTGGGTCCTGCCCCACGGCAGCAGCAGGGCATCCCATGGCAGAGGTGTTCAGCGTGGGACCTCAGCTCTGTGGTCATGGGTGTCCAGATTCAGGCAGGGACGCATCTCCAGGTGCACAAGAAGTGGCATCACCTGAACCTTTCTCCAGCAGTGTGACTCCTGTCAGACTTAAATTAAACACACGCCGTCACTGGAGAAACCTGTCTGGAAGTGTCAGCTTCTTGGTGATACCTGAGCAGGGCACAGGGCCACCTGCCACCACGAGGCAGCTAACAGGGTCACATCCCCACATGGGGTGTGGAGAAGTGGGTGAGCTGGCTGCTGCCAAAATGAGGAGTGAGGACATGGTGTTGTGCCAGGGCAGGGAGAGAGAACAAGCCACACCTGGGGTGGGCTGAGATGGAGAATGGAAATACCAAGTAAATTAAAGAGTGCTTGGTGTCTCTAGTTCTTCTCCCACCCATTTCATGTGCTGGTACGAATCACCTCATCGCAGTCAGCTCAGGTGTCCCATGCACTGTCTAAAGCCCATGAGCTTGGATGGGGCCTTGCTGTGCCACCCTACAGCCCCCGCTGCACCCCAGTGTGTGCAGGGGGTGAAGGCGGCCAGCCCGGGTGGAGGGTCCCAGGTTTCCTCGGCAGAGCCACGGCTCTCCCCACCAGCCAGGACACCAGAAAGGCCAGGATCAGCCCAGCTCCATGTCTGCCAGCGTCAGTGGCGGGGAACCATGGGGGAATGGAGGGAAATTTATGAGGAGAGGAGTCTGTTTATTATCTAGCAAATGTGGTGCTGCTGATACCGTGGATTTATCCTCTTTCATCCCCCCTCTGATTTGTGTCCCTGCCCCTTGCTGTGGCAGATTAATCATGGACAGAAAGGGAAGAGAGACCCTCCAGCTTTCTCCCATGCACTCAGAGGGTGGCAGTGACAGCAGCCGGGACCCTTCATCCGTGGCTTCTCCAGCAGAGAGAGCACAAGCCACGCAACTACTTGTCCTGCTTAGAGATGCCCCATTCCTCTCCTCCCATGGTAGACCTCCAGACAGGCAGAGGCTATTGCCTATAATCCATGGGTGAGAGCACTTCTCATGGGTCAGGGCTTCCAGAGTAGCACAGTGGGTGAAAAAATTTGTGGGTCATATATCCCCTTGCTCATGCAGTGCCCTGAAAGTGCTATGAACACTCCCTGAAGTACCTTCAGACCCGTGGTACCCACCACCCACTCCCTGACTCCAGGGCACAGGTTTGCAGGCTGGGGTTTGGGACCTCGGAGGGCAAAACCTTCCTCTGCCACTGACTCCCAGGGTAGCGGGAGGCCTGGGAAGGGATGCATGGAAACCCAAGGGTGAGAAATAAATCTTCAGTCAGTTATTTGCCCTGAAGCGATGCATGCCTTCTGCAGAGCCTCTTCTGAACTGCCACGTGAGCTGGGAATAATTAAACAGTCATTACAGCCACCGTAGCAAAGAGCCCCCCAGATCAATCTAATGCATGACCTTTCCCTCTGACTTTTCTCTTTATTTTTCCAGCCACCTCCTTTTCAAATAGTGGGAGAGAAATGAAACAACCCTCCCACCCCAGCCTCCTGCTTCGCCCTGCACACATCACATCCTCAGCCAGAAACCTGTCGCCCGCTCTGAGCGGGGGCTCCTGGCAGGGGCATGGGGTACCAGGGGTCGATAGAGAAAAACCCAGCAGGGGAGAAAGAGCCAGGGGTGCGAATGGGACAGAGCAAATAGGGGATTTTAGCACAGTCATGTCATGCCTCAGTGTTTTATGATCCTACTGCATTTCTGCTGCAGCTTCACCTCTTTGGGAGAGGGAGGTGGCTGCCCTGTGGGGTCAGGTTTGTCACAGCTGACCATGTTGGGCACTGAGGCCTCACAAATACTGACCGGGGGAAGCATTTGGGAAGCGTGTCTGGGACTGCAGGTACAGAGCGTTTCTAGTCCTGACTCCAGCGTCTTTGGCAATTTTTACCATCACTCAGCCCCTTTCCCCATCATGGGATGCAGGAAATCTTCCGAGCAGCACTTGGAGCAGGTGTGCTAGAGGAGCCACAGTAGGTTAAAAATCTCAGCCTGCTTCCCCTGAGGACACAGATCACTCCTGGCTGCACTGAGGGCTGTCACCTGTGGCTAGGTGAGGATTTGGCCTCATGTATTTAAAAAAAAAAAAAAAATCAAACTCCTATTTCCTTATTTAGGCTTCAAGTGACACTTCCACTTATTTAAACTGGCATTCACAAAAATCCAATTCTGTCTCTACGCAGCGACTACTTATTTACGGCTGGTGTTGCCGTCTGCACAGCTCTGCAGGAGGCTTGTTCTGCTGCCGGGGCTCCCGTCCCAAGGCGGTGTGTTCAAGCTGCAAGTCCTGCAGCTAAAAATAAATTGTTTCCACTAGATTTATTTTTTTTTAAGAAATACATCCATTGGCTGCAGCTTGTAGAAACTTTTTAGCTTTGCAGGATCTCATCTGGGAGCTGCATGTGCTCTAGCTGGTGCCCATCAAATCCACAGGGCTGCTGAGAGTTGTTCTGTGGAAGAGTTGCAGAGCTAGAAAACACCAGCTGCATGGCAGCAGCCCTCTTACCACCTCTTTAAACCTCTTCTGGCTGCAATGTCATTAAGGGATGAGCACAAACAACTGTAGCTGCCCGAGCTCAAGGAACTTCTTCTCTTGCAGTTGTTATTAATTATGTGTGGGGAGTGCTGCCCGGGGGGTGGCTGCCAGGTACTGAGCTCAGCCCTTCCTTGATGGATGCTCGTCATAAGCCCTGCCTTGCCCTGGGTGGGGGCTCTGCAGAAATCTCATTTGAACATGCTTGGGGAGCCCAAGCAGCTGTGGTGGTCTCAAGTGCCGTATTGGAGCTGTTTCTGGCTTTATTGTTGTTGCACTGAGACTTCAGGCAACTCTTATGGGAGCTCTGTGCTCAGATCTCCCCTCTAACCACATCTGTCTCTCTCTGAGTCTCCTTGCTCAAGCTGTAGCTACAATTGCAACAGAGCTTTCCAGTCCTTGCTCCAGGATGCTGCCATGATGTCCCGGTGCCAGCGCAGTGTGTGTGTGCTGTGGTAAGCGCAGAGGAGAAAGGCTCCTGCCCCTGCTTCCCTGGGGCAGCTGCCTGGCATTGGGCTTCTGCCTGGGCTGGGGGGTCAGCGAGAGCCCTGCCTGGCTGTGGTGGGCTCTAGGCACCAAGAGTACACCCTGGGTCGTGGTCCTCTGCCTGGCAGCTGATGAGCCATCTCCCGTGGGGAGCAGGGCTTCTGCTTGTCTCCTGATTTGGGCACCCAGAAAACTTCCCTTTTCTTTTGGAGTTAAGCTGGGATTCCTACAACAGCTTGCAGGAGCAAAGGCTTAAAGGAAAAGGACAAGTACCATCTTGCTCACGGTAAAACACAAGCAGATCACTTAACCTTCAGCTCATGCCCTGGGTTTTCTGTGGGGGAAGCAGCAGCTTCCATTCATGAGGCTGATAAGGGACCGCTCCTTTCATATTGCCTTTTTTTTTTTTTTTTCCTATGGCAAGCACACCCCAGAAGACAGGTCCGTAACAACACAACAACAAAACCAAACCAAAACTTGAAGGTCATTGTGTGTAATAGCGACCATGGCAGGGGTAGAGAAACCCTAAGACTGTGGGTAAGGAGGGCACATGTTTGGCCTTTGCCCTTTGGGACATCACAACTGAAGCGCTGGGTCTGAACAGCCCCTTGGGGTCGCTCAGGGAGATGCCAGGGGATTTCCGTTTGCATCTGGGGATGCTCCTAGCCAAATCCCTGCCTAGCGGTAAAAGACATCTGCATGTCTGTGGTGTAGCCTGAGTCTTGCTTTTGTTGTGGAGGGCCTTGCTGAGAGTAAATGTTCCTCTTAAAGCTGATGTGCCCTAATATAGAGGAGCGATGGGTCCCCGGCGAGCGCCCCAGGGCGCACGGGGACCTGGCTGTGCAGCTCCCATTAACGTTAAGGGGTGATGCAGCTGCAGGGCTGGGCAGAGCCCTCCAGCAGCACCAGAGCAGGGACCTTATTTTGTCCCCACAGAGGTATAGGGCACCCAAACACGTGGGGATGCCTGAATGTACGGCCAGAACTGGTGTCTCAACCCTGAGAAAGGGAACCACAGAGGAAGCAGCCTCGTATCACTTGGAAATGCAAAGTTGTTGGGAGAGAGAGAGAAGGAGGCTGTCCAAATCACTGGGTCTTTCCAGGGCATTTCTTGTCTTCTTTGGTACTTTGGGGGGGTTGCCTAAAAGGGAAAGAAGTTGTTTTGCTGTAATGAACTAGATAAACAATTCCCCAAATAGATTAAAACTAACTGTAACTTATAAAAGCGGGTAGTAATTATATTTTATTAGCTAGCAAAACACCATTTTTTTATTTCGTAGGATAATTCTGTGTAAATCACCTTAATTAGAAGTGTCAGACGAGCCCATGAATATCGTACTTAGTAACTAATTTCCTATGTACAGGTTATAATTTAAAACACATGGATCACTCGCCGAGTGGAAATATGCTAGCCATGAAATAATGTGGGGAGTGTTGGGGTTATTACTATGTAAATGTGTAATCATTTCAGACCACTGCAGCCTGGCTGGGTGATTAAAGAGAATCCCAAGGTCTCCAAAGATTGTGCTCTCTGCAAGGGCCTAGAGCGAAAAAACTTTAAAAGGCACCGAAAAGTGTTTGAACTTTAAAGGTCTTGATTTCCCTTTTACCATTTTTAATTTGTCTGCGGTGTTTATGGAGGGGAAGGTTTCTCTTTGCTGACGGCCTTTCGATTCTCAGCCCGCTGCCAGCATCCTGAAGAGTCGCGGGGGGCTGCAGCCACTGTAAGTCGGGGGGTGGTTTAGCGGGATGGAGGAAAGCACCCTTAAATGGCAGGGTCGTGGGGCTGGATGACCAGGGCTTGTGACCATTCCTGACCCATCTCTGGAAATAAATAAAAACAAATTGCAAACTCTTATTAGCAATAGAGTGGGGCTAAATCACAAGGAGGGGGCTGGTTTTTAATAATCCTCCAAATGAAGAATAAAATAAACTCTGCCAAGTTATCCAAATAGGTCCCCTTCCTCATCACTTCCAACGGCAGAGGCTTGGCCTTTCAGCTGACCAGAAAGACTCTCATCCTGGAAACTGAAGTTGCCTGGCAGTAAAACCATTTCTGGGAGGAATTAATGAGATTCTTCCTCTTTCCCTCGAAAAGGAATAATTTTAAACACCTTTAACAAGAAAAGGGAGGAAATGAGTTGTTTTTTTTAACCTGGCGTTTGGATTATAAAAGGAAAAAAAAGTTGTTTCACACTTTGGGCGACTGAGAAATTCAAGGTAGTGCTGGAGATGGGGAGGGGGTGGAAATCTTTCCCATCGCACATGTTCGGGCGCAGGCTGGAGGTGGTGCCAGGGCTGCATCTTGGGGGGCAGCGGGAACCAACTCTGCTCTGTGCCACCTCCTGAGAGCAGGGGGGGCAGAGCTGGGGGACAGGGCACGGGGGGCATCCTGCACCCCCCAGAAAGCATCTGGCAGCGCATCCCCTTAGGGAAGGGGGGCTGCGAGGGAGGCGATGCCCCAGCCTGTCGATCGGTGGTCCCCAGGAATTGCAGCCGCTTGCTCCAGGAGCAGAGCTGCGGCGTTTGGGGTGACCTGATGGCTATGGATAACTGAGTGTTTCCCCCATTTTGGGGTGGGGGGCGAGGGCAGTGGCACTGGGAGAGGAGGGGGGCTGTAGCCCCAGGAGAAAACACCTTCCTCCATCCCTGCTCATTTCGTAACACCCAGCCATCTGCCAAATCAAGGCAGATTAAAGCCAGCCAAATTCAATTTCTTCCCGCTGCCACTGCAGCTCGGCATCTGGGGCTAAAGTGTCCCCGACAAAGCGAACATGACAGGCACATTGCTTTTTTGTCACATCTAGTACCGTGTTGATCTTCTAAAAGTCTCATAAAAATTTATTGATGTCTCCCATATTGCTGTGATTGAGAAGAAAGGAGCGCGGGTGTGCGGAGCCGGGCGCGCGCGCGCGGGCGAGCATGTGTGCATGTGTATATTAATGTTTCTGAAGTAGATCTGATTTGATATGTCTTGTTCTATTGTCAGCATCTGTTTAGCGAGGCTTTTTAATACTTTCTGGCTGCCGATCACTCATCCTTAGCCTGGGATGCAGGCTTGCATACAAATTTTGTTATTAAACACAATTCCATTCCCCCCCCTTCCCCAACCTCCGCCTCCCCCCGCTAACCTCCCCCCTCCACGCACCCATCCATCATCTCCCCGGGGCTATGGGGAGCTGGGAGCCAGCCACCCCACCGGCGTGCACTTACAAGCACAGGCACTGGGCTTGGCAACATATTTCAAGAGCCTTTTGCCTGCTGCAGGTGCTTTGCATTGACAAATCGAATCATGGGGAAATAATTTATTTCCTAATGCTGTTTGCAGCATGTTAGCAGGAGAATTTACATGAGAGAGATTACTTTAATAACCAAAAAATTACAGTGCAGGCCTCCCCGCCATGTCGGCTTTGATATGTAATTGTTTCAAGTTTAACCTGTCTGGAGGGGGGAAGGTGTTATTAAATCTATAGCATCTCCCGCTGGCGAGGGCAGGCGAGGAGGAGCACCGTGGCGGGGACCTCCTTCCCTGCTAAATGGGGAAACAAGCTGAATTAACAAATCACTCCAGCCTCCAGCAGAGCTGCTGCCTCCACGGCGTGGCTGGAGATGAGGGGATCTTCTTTCCCTTGCTCTTACGCCGATTTAATCTCCTCCTTTTTCCTTCCCTCCTTTTTTTTATTGTGCCTGACCCTACTCAGGGCTCGCCACCTCCACTCCCCTCTCCTTGGCTTTCTTCCCTGTGCCCCTGCAGGCTTGCTCCCCACTCTTCCCCAGGGCTGGGAGAGGAGCTGTACAAGCCCCTGAGGAGGGCAAGAGTCGGGATTTGACTCTGCATCGTGTGCCTGGGTTTGGGGCGTTCCACTTGTAGCACCATTTTATTCCAGCTGGAGAAATAGTTGGCACTGCCCTCCTTTCCGTGCCCCTCCAGTCAGGGCGAGGGGGCTCTCGTTGGTCCAGGGAAGGGGAGCCATGTGCTTTGCTATTTGACCTCGTGAGATCCCTCGAAGCGCTCCCCCCCTTGCCCACCGCAGCAGTTTTGTGACTCTGACCCCGTTCTCTTCTCTCTTGGCAGCAAGAGCTCCATCCTGAAGGACGCCATGGCAGCGGGCACCCCCAAGGTAAGTGAACGCAACTCAGAACACTTTCCCCCCACCCTGAGGGATGCTCTTTACACGCCCTCGCCTTCCCAGCCCGTTCCCTGTCCTGCTACTCAGTGTCTCCCAGGAACTTTGGGGGCCAGCCAGCGCTGGGGGAAGCCGCTGCCCCCATGCACCCAGTCGGCTGGAGCAGTCGAGTCCCTGCACGGGGCTCTCTCGTTCCCCGTGCAGCTGAGGGATGGTGGAGCTGAAGGACCCGGCGGGCTCCGAGACTCCAGATTGTGTCTAATGACAGCTAATGAGAGCTGATCACACACGGGCTGAGCTCAGCCTGGGAAATCATGTGCGGGAGTTCCTGGAGCCAGAGCCATATGCCAGCTTTGGAAGAGGGGAGTGGGACTGCCTCAGGGGAGCGAAGCACACCCAAGGAGGAGCCCAAATCACTAAAAGACCCCATCTCAGCTGTATCCCCCTCCCCAGGACCCACCTCCCATCCCCTTGGCTCAGAATGCAAAAATACAAAATGCATGGAGCATCATGGCATCACTGCAAAAAGGGCATCATTTACTAATTAGTATTACTGTTAGCTGGACTTCATATCATACCAGAGCTTGGGCAGGCAAGTGGGTGGCATGGAGCACTGCAGGGCAACTAGGCATTGCCCAGCCTCTGAAAACCATGCTGTGCTCCCCAAGGCAGGCAAAGGCAAGTGGTCCAGGCTCTCCTATGCTTCTGGTGACACAGTCCAAGTCAGGGAGGCTCCTGGCTCCCAGGGAAGCTCAGGGCATCTCACAGGACGTGTCTTCCTGCTTGTTTTAATAGAATCAACTTCAGGTCTTGCTCTCCCTTTTTCTTCTGGAAACCTTGGGTCATTTTTGGCATGTGATGTCAGAAAGAGAGACTGAAATTTCAGCTCTAGGTTTTCCCCCTGGGGCTGGGTGTCTTGCCAAGCACATCAACACCTTGTCTTCCCCACCAGGGCCAGGGAACCACTGTGCTGACCTGAGTTCCTGGCAGGCAGGGATACCTCCCAGGTCAACCCAACAATTTCCCAAACCCTCCAAGGGAAAGTAAAGATCACAGCGATACTCCGTAGTGCTCCAAAATTTTGACATTCCTATCTCCTGTGTGACTATCCCTGTCTCCCGTGCCCTGTCCCAGGGGAGACCGAGAGGAGAGTGGAGACCTGACTATTTGTCCCATGAAAAACAAGCAGAGCAGAAAGCAATCCCAAAACCCACCCGCCACTGAAAATCCATAGAGCATGAGGCTGCCTTGGGATGTCTCGAAGGAGTTGGAAAGGGCACCCACAAAATTAAAGCAGCTGGACTCTGCAAGCTTCCCTTTCCCTCCTCGTCAGGTCTTAGAGTAGATAACTCAACAGTCCCAAACACATCGCCTGTGAGGGAGAAGGACGGCTAGGAAGACAGATTAGCTGTTTGGAGGGAAACGCAGCGAGTGACTGACAGAGACCAGATAAAGAAGAAGGTCCATCTCGCAGCAGGGCCGGGCTTTTGAA
Organism: Haliaeetus leucocephalus; assembly: GCF_000737465.1. Lineage (NCBI taxonomy): Eukaryota > Metazoa > Chordata > Aves > Accipitriformes > Accipitridae > Haliaeetus > Haliaeetus leucocephalus. The sequence goes on along the minus strand of NW_010973284.1, from coordinate 9,168,124 downwards.
GTTTCCATTGACAAAGAATCCCATTTGCCTTGAGCGAGGGGATTAAACTGGGACTGGAGCGTTGTTCTATGTAAAAGAGATCAATCGTCCCCTGTCACCACATGGATCTTTTCCCTTTGCCCGTCACGTCTGGGGCTAAGAACATTAACTTCAAGAAGCCAGGAGAGCAGGGAGGGAGAGGGTGAAATCAGGAAATCTTTCATTCCCTTCTCAGAGAGCTTGAAAGCCTCTCAGCCCAGGAGGATTCATTATTTCTAGGTGGCTTTTGCTGGGAGACAAGTCCTGTGTGGCATGGGAAGGCACAGCGCTGTCACCTTCACCTGAGCTTGGTATTAAAGGCTCCTTTGTAACCAGGCAGGATTGAGGAGGAGGGTGGTGGGCAGATGAAGGCTGCTCTTTCCCTTTGTGCCCACTCAGTGTTTGCAACATGGGGTGGGAATAGCCCATCGGGATGTGAAGTCCCTCTGAGAAAGTCCTGCTGGGGACAAAGCTGGGCCTCTGGGCCACCCCTGACAGGGGTCCCAGGCAGAGGGATGGGGGACAGACCCCCAGGGTGGGCTTGCAGCCCATGCCGAGGCACACAGGCATCACTGGAGGTCTGGCAGGCACCACCTGGGAAAAGCTGGGACCTGTGCCATGTCCCAGTTCCCACCCTGGGCACTGGTGGAAGGGGTTGTGAGGACCGCAGGGACTGCCACATTTCCTGGCCGGTCCTTCTCCGGGTGCCAACAAAAGGGCCAGCAGCTCCAGCAGCTCAGCAGTGGGAGAAAGGGGCTGCACCTCCCCATCACTCAGGAGCATCCCCTGGCAGCATGGGCAGTGGCAGCCTGGTTCCACTCAGGGACATGGGAACTGGGGAGGGGTGCAGGCTGGCCATGTTATTTTTGTGGTCACTGGTGGCTTTAAGACCACTTTAGGACTCATTTAGGACCCTTGCATATCCTATCGCTACCATCACTTCTGTGCTGGCCTGAGGCTCTTCCCGGGGCAGCTGAGGGCAGGGAATTTAACCCCCCCATGCTCTGTCTCCTGGCTCTGCTCCCATCCCTTCCCCACAGTTGCCCCAGCAAACATCTCTCCTTGCAATAAAAGCCCAGATGTATACGCATGTTCCTCGCTCACTGCTTTTCTGCCCCTGAAGAGCTGTCACTCACTGCACTGGGCCAATTTTCATGGCAATATGTCAAAGAAAATCCAATCACTCAACATGGGATGTGATGAATGCAGGATTATTGTATCAGGTTCTTCTATTATTGGAGCCAACGGAGGCAGTGATGGCCAGGCAAGGGCTGCGAGCTGGGGAGCTCCAGCCAACATGACTGCTCGGTGCCTGGGCTCCCTCTCTGTGAAGGCAGCACTGGAGGAGGAGGGCAGCGCTGAGCACCACGTAGCTCCACAGTGTTCAGGATCCTCTTTTGCTTTCTATGAGAGACCAAGCCCAGTTGATCATGCCATGCCAGTATGGACAAGCCACTTGAATGAGCAGCTGCCAAACCTGCACAGTGAGCCTTGGGATGAGTTTTCTATCCAACCCTGACTGCCACTTACTTAGGAGAGCTGGTGACAGCAGGCAGGGCTCTGCCAGCCCCTGGCTGGGAAAAAGGGCCTGAGATAGCTGCTTGGTGTCTGCAAGAAGTCCTGTGGCCCACAGATAGCAAGGGGAATACCACTGTCTCCTCCCAGCTGCAGTTTCTGTCCCTGATTGCAAGCTTGAATGCCCACCCCAAGGCTTGTGATATAGCCTTTGGTGCCTGGATCTTCATGTTGCTGAGAGCCGGGTAGCCCAACGAGTCCCCACAGGTCAAGGCAACAGCTTGCTCTTGCTGGGCTGCCTCATGCCTATGCTTTGTAGAAGCCAGGGGTGCAAAAATGTGCTGAAAGCCCATCTCCTTTGCAGAAAGCACACCAAGTGGTCCTGCTCTGGGAAAGATCTTTCTCAGGCATTGGACTTCAAGGGGAGTCCTGGACACCCATAGCATCCTTCTCTAATGACATGTCTGAGATACCAAGAGGAAGAGGAGGGGTGGGAAAAGAAATTCTTCACCAAGGAGAAGTTTCAGTGTCAGTGGGAACAGATGCTTCGCGCCCATGGGAAGGGGTAGAGGATGTCCTTGCTCTTGCTGAGCTAGAGACCGCAGCTCCATGGTCCCATTCACTGGTGTGGTTGTTCACTAACCTTTCACTGTTGTCCTGGGTCACCACAGGGAAGCCCAACATCGGAGTCACTCAGGAGGACACTTTCTGAAGGTGTGTCCAAGCCAGCCATACCCAGACCTCTGTGAGCCCAGAGCTTTCCTGCAGCACTCCCCAGCGTGGCCAGAGGCTGTGTCTCAGGCAGACGAGGCAGCAGGGATGTCTTGCAGAGGCATACAGACAACACCACAGGGTCCATCCAGGCTTGTGGCTGCCTGGGAGTCCGTACGTAGCTGTTAGCAGTGTGCAGTTCCCCTGGGCATCATTCCTGGGCTTCACGCTCTCCCCTTGCCTTGCCCCTCTTGCCGTGGCTGCCTCTTGCAAGGAGTTGTGCAGGAGAGGAGCACATGTTGGATTGAACCCATGTTGGTGAGGTGTAGCAGCAGTGTAAGTCCAACTGTTCCCGCTTTTCCTTGAGCAGCTGGTGGTAATTCTGGGAATCAGCATCCCCAGGTCCTCCTAGCTACTACCTAAGAGCACTTCCTTGTCACTGCCTGTTTGGCCCGTGGCTATTCCTCCATGGGCTATCATCTTGGTGAGATATCATCTCTGCCCAGAGAGATCTCAGCCCCCAAATTTCAGGGTATTAGCTGCAGACTGTTACCTGTCACTCAGCAGGTGAACTTATATCCCCTGTGAAAGTGCTGGTACTGACCACTGAAGGAGAAGAGGCTGGGCTCCATGAAGCATCCCAGCTCTCGTGGCAGATTCAGCATTCATTTTCTGCTGCTGCTTCCTAATACATGACTACAAATTGCCTTTCCCACTAACAGTCTAGCCCGTGCGCTGGCTCTTGCTGCAAACAAACACCAACGTGAACAGCCAGGAACAAAATCCATCTCGTGCACCCAGCAGATGCTTGCGGCTGGTTTGTTTAAGTGTGCACCCAGCTCCTCGGAGGGTGCCCGCAGGCAGGCAGCCAGCGTGCTGCTCCGAGACCTCCGGCGGAGCTGGGAACTGAGCCACAGTGCCAGAGCCCTTTGATTCTCCCACCCACCCCCATGATTTTACAGCTTCACCGAGCAGTTTGAGGGAGAATTACAGCATCTAGAGGGAAATTTGACCACTAAAGCCCTCCAAGGAAAAAGAGCTTTGAAGCAAGCAAGATTTGGAGCCTTAAACCTTGACAGAATGTCTGTATTAAGCCCTTCCCAGCTGCCTCACTCGAGATGAAATTTCTAGCACCATCATTTAACTTCTCCGTATCATGCCTGGTGGTAGGAACAGGGGATGGGTGTCAGGGCCCTGGGGTTTTAACTCCTTCTCTTGTGTCATTGACTCACTGTGGGGGTTGGAGAAGGCACTCGCTGTATCTGTGCCCCCTTCCCCTGTAACTGTGATTTACAAGGAAAGATTGAAAAGCTAAATCTGAGTATTGTGGCAAAGCTGTGGCCAAGCTGAGGACACAAGAACAGCCCACAGATATGCAATGGAGGGAAAATTACATAGGATGAGTGTCGGCTGGCTGCGCTCCCTGCCAGTTTGGGGTGATGAATACCAGAGCCACTCCAAAAAAAATCTCTGCCAGGTTTTATTCCATAAAACAGATTACCCCATGAACAAACAAAGCCCCTTGCTCCCCTTGGGCCAAACAGCTGTGCCCTCCCATTAGTCTGGGGGAAAACGCTGCATTCGGCAGGAGGAGCGGAGAGGGATGTGGTTGCAAAGGGGAGCCGGACAGGCTGGCAGACCCTGGCAGACCTTGGCCAGACCTCTTTCCCCCTCCATCCCTGGTGCACCGATGGGCAGTTCTGCTGGTAGGGGCCCCTTTCCCCACCCTGTAGCTGGTGTCTTGCCCAAGAGGACCCAGAGCTCGATTACAATCCCAGGTGTGACTGTAACATGCACAGAAATAAATCAGTAGCTCACATTTCTGTAAGCTTATTCTGCTTGCGGACCACTGGAATCTTTCAGTGAAGGCCAGAAGCTGCTGATACCATTATTTCTGTTCACTATTCACACCCTTCTCACATTTAAGCCTTTCATCCCCAGCTCCATCTCACCTTTATCTCTGCCAGCTAAAAGCCACTAGATAATTTTACCTCTAACTTTCCCAGGAGCAAATGTGGACCCTCCGAAAGCTTCTAGGAAACTCAGCTCTAATAGTAGCATCTTTGTGTCACGGATCCTCCAGCAATAACATAAAAAATGGCTAGCAGAGTTAAGGGGGAAAATCGCAGCAAGGCCTGGTATCACTCATTGCTTTCGGGTTACAGTTCCCAAGTGATAACAGCTATTAGCAACACTTTGACGGCTTCCCTACCGTGGAGGGGAGGGCAGGAGACAGAAAACATGTCAAGCCATCACCTCCATGTTAAGTGATAAGTACCTATTTACACGGCAGAGTTAAAGCTGAATGCATCAAGCAGGGAACACTTTGTGCCAAAATAAAAAAAATAAAAAAAGGCCATATAGATACATAAAAAGCGGGGTTAGGGTATTTGTTCTGCTGACAGCAGCTGTGATGGATTGTTTAAGAAAAATAGACTCCCTGTGTTTTTCCAGGGCTATCAGAAAGCAGGAGTCCAGCACTTTAATACTCTCAAATGACTGGCCTTGAGAGGCAGCAGAATGTCAGCGGCACCGGCTGGGCTCTCCCAGTGCTGACACCTGCCCCAGCTGCTGGCGAGAGGCAGCGCTTAGGGCTGGGGGTGGTGTGTGCCGGCAATTTCCATCCATTTCCTCGGGCTGGCGGCTGCACCCTGACACCCGTCCCCTCCTCTTGTGCTGCCCCGGGCCCTCGCTGTGGGTTGGGAGCTGGCAGCACGTTGGCACGCGTGCCCTTGCTGGCATCGCCTCGGAGCTGCCCACAGCTCCTCCACCCGAGCAGGGAGGACCAGGTCCGGAGAGCGATGGACTGGGATCACAGCAGCTGGCACACTGGCTGCATGATGCACGTTCAATTCATGCCAAACCTGCCCGTGTATTTATATACATAAACTGTACCTTGTTCCTAATTGCAACGAGACTGCTGAAACATTTGCAGAAGCTGCAGCCCAGTTCTGCAGAATTGCACAGTCCATGGAGGGTATCGGGAGCTACCAGGGTGTGAACCTCACAGTGTGAGCAAGGCTTACCTGGCCTCTGCTTACTGCTGGGATCTGCGGACACAAGTGGGTAAAGCCATACATCCAGACATGTCTCTTCCCCTTGGCACGGCACAGCTGGGCTCCAAGGGGTGGGAAGGAAACGCCAAGCGGGGCCATGGCTGCCCGGCACGGCAGGAGGGGCAGGGGAAAGGAGGGAGTACATGGCTCAGACAAGATTGATGGCCTCGTTGCCATTAAGAAAAAAATTAGCCGGTGGCGGCTATCATATTAAAGGGTGAAGAAGCCGTGAATTATTTTCTTAAAGATCTTATCACTTACAATGATAATTTTACCTTCCAAAAGGCCACTTTTAATGAGGCAAGCCAGGCAAAAAGTCATGATTTAATGCCAGATTTTTTTTTCCAAACACATTTTACTGCTTTTTTGTCCATGTTTAAAAAGCGCCGGTGACCTTTTTTTATTTAGCTTGCCCCAGGTGTAATGCTCAGGCTGATCCTCTCAGGGTTTATAACCTCCGCAGAGAGTGCCTTTACCCAATGGAGAGATGATTTAAAGGGGAGGGAGAAATATGAGGCTGCATGGCCGCTCGCACAAGGCCCTTGCTCCATCTTTGATGCTGGGAGCCGTGGTTTGCCAGGGGAGGGGGGACCAGGGAGGGAGGAGGGTGCTCTCACCCCCATAGCCCTGCTCAGATGCACCCTGAAGGGGAGCTGGGCTGAACTGGCAACTGCGGGGATGAGCTGGCTGGTGGCCTTTCCCCAGGGGGAAAAGGAATGTCTCGGCATCAAGGCTTGTTCCCACCATGCTGAAGCAGCCGGTCCCCGAGGTAGGGAGCATCTCCGTACGGCACGCCTGTCTGCACACAGAGCACCCAGCGCCATGTTTTTGAGGTGGGATGCCACAATTTGGGTCTGCTTTGCAGCATGGGCATGCACAAGGGCTGGGAGGCCATGTGTAAAGCTGCCTTTTCTCTCCGCAGCTGTCTTCCCAGATGCCAGTTGAGAGAGGGATGGGGATCGTATCACTGCCCCTTCCCCGCTTGCCTGGATCCTGGGTGGGAGTGAGCAAGCAGTGTGGGTGTAGGGAGCAACAAATCCGCGGCTTGGCGTGCTGTGGCCATGCATCCTCGCCGCTCAGCCATCGGCAAATGGCCCCAACACAATGATTTGGGGAAAAAAAGAGGCCAAAATTGGGATGGCAGAGAGACTGGCCTAATGCAGAAATGAAAGTCACCCTGATGGCGAGTGCCTTTCCTAATCCCTTAGCCTCTGAGCCTGCATCCCTGCCTGCCCCCATGGCTGCCTGAAAGGCAAAGTGTGGCACAGTACACAGAAATGAGAAAAACAAATGAAGTCAAGTTTCCTAAGAGTGAAGGGGAAGTGTGACTTGGCATCTCTAACGCTGTGTTTAACATGCTGGTGAGGTATTTAGAATTGAAGTGCTTGCACACAATTTAAAAATAGACAGTTTATTAATCTAAACTGCAAGTGTATGTAGAAGAGGCCTCGAGATTGACATCTTTGGGATTAGTTTAGCCCTGCGTTTTTCCAGAGGTCATCGCCATGGTGCTCAGGAGGTTTGTGGAATAAATGGGGCCGGCGTTCTTCCTGGGACCACACGCCAAAAACTAATACATAACGTTTAATTTACTGTCTCCATAGCTAGCCCAACCATTTTTCACATAATAATATTGGATTAGAGCTACCAGAAGCTGAGGGGGGAGCTGGAGGCGGGGAGGGTTTGTCTGTCTGTCGCCGAGGAATGGCGAGATGCGTATTTTTTCCCCTTCTCCAGAATACATTGGAAGACAAAACGGATTTAACCCTCCCAGCTCCAGGGTGCTTGGCTTATTAGAGGGAAAGGGCGTTAGCACCACTGCAGTCAGGGCTGTTGTTCTGAGTCACTCCTGAAGACTTTGAGCCTCCATCCCTCCGTTTTGTAGGACATGTGCAATCCTGCTTCTTCAGAAATGGTCCTCATTCTCTGTTTAGAAGATAAAGAAACAACAGCAGGAGCTCCGGGTCTGCACTCTGCTTCACATGGTTATCAGAGGGCTTCTCCAGAAATAAATGAGGTGCTCACCAAAACCAATCACCAGTTGGGTTTGGCCAACATATGAGGCAGGAGAACCCCCTGCTCTGCCCATCCCTCTCCTGGGAAGCAGAGGTTGGTCTCTTGGGGCAGCCCTTGCTGCATGCCCCCAGCCCCATGGGCTCCCGCTGGCCCTCCCAGCGCCTGGCATGCTCCTCAGCTCAGCCCCGAGATGTGGCCAGCACAGCCTTCAGCACTGGCAGGAGGGACCATGCCCGGGGAGATAACTGAGCACCCCAGTAGGTAATTCTCCTGTGAGCCCTTTCAGGACATCACGTCTCTGCATGGCCAGTAGAGCCGTGTTTTATGGCGGAGACTAGCAGTGCAGACAGGGATGCGGCTCTTGCCCTCGTGCGAGGCTGGCAGCTCATTCCTGTGGCATTGAACCCAGCATCCCAAATCCTTCTCCCCCACCTCCGTCCCGAGCCTGCCCTCCCTCCGTGCCCACACTGACTGTGCTGCCATGCTTTTCTCACTGGGAGAGCTGTCCGAGTCCAGGGGATCGCATCCTGCTGACTGAAACGATTTGTATGCTGAGTCATTTTTCCACTTGCTCATATCTTTCCAAAAAATGCACATTTTTTCACGTTTCATTTCAGCCCAGAGGCAAATGTTTCTGGAATACTTGCCTTTCTCCAAGGTATTATGCTTTTTAATAATGTTGTCACCACACTTGACCTGTCCAATTCAGATGATATCTACACTTCCCTTCGCAAACATACACATCTCCGAGCAGTCATTTATTGTCAAATCTTGCCAGCTGATTCTCAGAAACAAATATCTGGAGAGCTGCATTTCCAGTGTACATTTTTTTACAATGTATTGGGCTATATTTAGCCTAGTTTAGCTAATTTATATTTTAAATTGCATTTTTTCCTCGAACTCTTCTAATAATAAAGTCCACTTGCAACTCAGTGTACATTTTTTTAGACACTGTCAAACTCCCACAGTAATTTTCCCACTAGAGTTCACTGTGTGTAGAATTTAGACTTACCTACTATTGACTTGAAGTTTATCAGTGATTTCTTAGGTCTCAAATATCACTGATCTTTTTAACCTTCTAAAAGGCCCTTTTTTTCTGTGCTACTTATTAAAATAAATAGCATCATTACAGAAGGAAGAGGTAGTTGCGCTGCAAAGGTGCTGAGAGCTTTAGTGCAGTTTACAAAGCTATTCAGAGATTTAGTGGCACTTAGAGGGGCGGACGAGGGCACGTAAGCACCGCTCCGCGTCCACGCGCCTTCGCCTTACCATGTGAATATCTGGTGTGGTTCTCACGCCCCCAGCCACCAGACCTGGGGACAAAATGACCATCCTTATGTTGCATGATGCATCTGCACTTCGCTAGACCCTGCAGCCCACTCCCATTGTGGGGCAGGGTCCCATGGGAAGAGCAGAGCCAGCCCCACAGCCCAGTAGTCCGTCCCAGTGCAGCCCCACAGCCTGGCAGATGCGCTACATGGCTTTGAGGACAGCTTAGCGAGGGGCAGAGAGCTCAGCAACGCTCACAGCATGAATTTCTCCTTTCTCTTGCAGTCAATTTTGTTGTCGGCCTCAATCAAGCGGGAAGGAGATTCTCCGACAGCATCACCCCACTCCTCAGATGACATCCATCATTCCGACAGATACCAGGTAAGCAGGCAGATGCTGTCACTGGTTTCAGCCTTAGGCAGGGAGCCAGCTCGCCCCAGTGCTCACAGCTATCCATGTGTGAGAGCCCAGCTCCCGGCTGTGCACCACTGCCCCAACTTGCTTGCCTGCAGCGTGGGGACATGAGCACTTGGTCCCTCATATAGCTACAAAGGCGTGCTTTTGTCTACAGAGTCCTCCCAGCTCTGACTTTAAACCACAGCCATGCAAAACTGCTTTAAATCTTTGCAGAGGTTTCTGTTGCATTATATTCATCATTTCAGTCGTTGCCATGGCTATGTTTGTCATTACTTACCCCATGCCACCGGGAAACTTTCAGAGAAGTGATTTTTTTGTACAACAATGAATGATGTCAGCCTGCAGCAGGCCAAAATTCTCCATTTCACTGGTGTGCTGCTGCCCAGCGAACTGACTTGTGACTCCCACCCAAAACAGAAATGGTTTTGGACCATCCACAGCCATGCCAACATGTTTTATAAAACACTCTCTGCCCAGAGGAGCAGCAGGTCTTGACTTGTGATGCAATGAGTAGAAGTTGAGGGAGATGGAGCAAGAAAAGAAGAGAAAGGCAGCAGCAACAAGTACAGCTTTGCTTGTTGTAAGTCTGTCCATATATCGGGGGCAGGCTGGCACACTTGACTCCCAACTGAACATAAATTAATGGTGGCCTTCAGCACAGACCCAAGTGTGACTCTACCTGCTGTGTGGACAGGCTGGGTGGCCTGTGGCTGCACCAGCTTGGCATACGCCCATCACTCTGTATCCTGCAGTGCTCTGCAGCAATACCCTGTGCCCAGGGTCAGGCAGACAGTCAGGTCTTCCTGCATCAGCCGTTTCACGTGTGCCAGGTCTGCATTTAGATCTGCAGAGGGAGAGGCTGATGACCAGTGCTGGGGGTCTTAACCGAGCAGCTTCAGTTAAAGCATGTGTTAAAGATAGGTCCTATTAGTAGCAGATTAGTACACTTGTTGCCCATTATTCTGTCCTCTGTCCTATTTATTGGTTATATTATCAAATACGGACCAGATCCTCCCTTGTTTGCTACATATTCCCATGTAGCCTTCAGTTATAACTCGGTGTCACATCACAGTCACTTTACGCTTCTATGAACGATGAGACCTGGTGCAAAGTAAGAGAAGCAAAGCCCTGCAGAAGATACAGAAATGCCTGATTCAGGTAATCCTGCTCTCTTTCCTGCCTGTTTATTAAGGCTAACAAATAAAATCATGTTCTTTCTGAAAGGGCATGGAAGAGACTTTTGCTGTGGCTCCCTTTGTTGGAGAACACCCCTCCCTTTCCACTCGAGATTTCAGTCTCTGTGAAATTGGTGGTCCCTTGCAGTCCACCATTCCTATAAATTTTTATTATGTCATACTTGAGGACAAATATTCTCAGCAGAAGCCCCCTCTATGTGCTGAGTCTAGCTAGTCTCTAATGTGTTTTAAGTTTGTGAGTGTATTTTATGGAGGGTTGCAGCCCTTAATGCAAATGTGTAATGGGAGTTGTAAGTCTGCACTGCAGGGAGAAAAGACCTCTGGGGCCTGATTTTCATTTATGCTTGTGCTGGCTGCATTATGCTGCTCTAGCAGTGTAAAGGGACCTCAGAGTGGGTGCCAGGGTTGTGTAAATCCTCAGCGTATCCTTAATAAAGCCACAATATGAATGAGAATTCAGTCTTTCTGGCTTACCAAGTGAAATGCTCAGGAAACAGAGCAGAAGACTCTCATGGTGGTGACTTTAAGGGCTGCAAAATTTAGCTTTCCATATGCAGATGTGTGCTGGAATTATGAATGTCCCTTCTGTTATCTGTGATCTAATCATGAATATACACTGTATTGGTAACATGGTAGAAAGTGAGTTATTGGCATATAGGTTTTCAGAATTCCTGTGGCTTGGTTTTCTTAGTCCTCATGCTTATTTACCATGGGGATATTTAGGGAAGAAGGAGATTGATGAATAGGAGTGCTACAGGAATACAGGCTCGCACAGTGCTTGCATTGCTCCCCATGCTGAAAGGGAGCTTCAGCAAGGTGGTGGGGTGGCTCCTGGACGTGGGGAGGGGGGATCCCCTTGCCTTCCCTCTGCCAAGCCTGGTTGCTGGAACTTGGTACGTGGACACTGATCAGCCTGAGGTGGTGGCAGCTGCTGTAGTGCAGGACCTTGTGGTATGGGTCAGTGGTGGGTGCTCCTCTGAGATACAGTATGTCCTGTCCGTCGGGACTTTTTCTGTGCTCCAAGTAAAAATAAGGCCATTTTAGTTAGATTTAGATACAACCCTGAATCCCCAGTGAAAAAATCAACAGCAAATTGTAAGTTATTCACCATACTACAAAAATAACATTTCAGGCTTAGAGGGAGACCACCTTGCATGGGTCAACTGAGCCCACAGAATATTTGTGGCTGAATAACATGTGGAGTAAGTATAACTGAAAGCCTAAAATTCTTGTCCAGGAAAAGCTCACCTCCCTCCACCTGAGCTCAGCGGTGAGCATGCCTCCTGAAAGACAGCCTAATTAATTAGAAGGGTAAAACCAACAATCAGCAGCTTTGATTTTGTAAGTAAGCACATGTATGAAAGTACAGCTGCATTTCAGCTTGCAGAGAGCGCTGGGATGTACGATGCAGGTCAGCGCTGCGCAAAGCTTTCCAGCCAGCACCTGAACTTGCTGACTGCCCATCGTCTTCTGATACGGCAAAACATATCGCGGGGGGGGGGGGGTGTTTTCCCTCTGAAGGAGTGGCAGACTGTCAGGTGCCAGAGCGAAGACCCAAAACGTAGGTTTGATTCCAAGAAACAAAGTCTGGGGAGTCTGCAGAGTGGGGAACAAATGGGATTTGTGTGTGTAGGAGCCTGTGCTGCCCAGTTTCTAGCCCCTAGCTCTGTCCTATCCTCAGGCTGGTCCACTGGGGCCATCCCCTAGCACAGCTGTGGGGCAGACATGGGAAAGAAATCCACGAGCCAGGTTTGATTGCCCACGTTTGCTGAAATGCAGAAAGGAAAAGAGGGGGAAGAGGCTGAAAAGCACAGGGGAGGTGGCAGCGCTCCACCTGTAGCCTGGGTACCCCCGTGCCCAAGGCAGGGGCCACTTCTCCTCAGGAAGGCCAGGAAGATTTCAGAGCCCCGAAACGGAGGTGGGTGCCATTGGGGTTGGTTCGGGCCGGGTTGCCCAGCCCAGCCCCAGCAGACGCTGTTGGCGTTCAGGCTGTGCTCTGCCCACGGGACAGGCGGGAAGGCCGGGGCTCCTCTCCCCGGGACCTCGCCTCAGTTTCCCCCCCTGCCCCAGGCCAGTACCCAAGGGGGCCTGGTCAGTAACCCTGGGGGCAACATGGCGGGGCTGGGCAGGGACCGTGGAGCAGCCTCTGGGCCCCCATTGGACACTGCCCTTGGGTCAAGTTACCCCGTGGGCCCTGATTGGCCAAGTGCGCTTGGTCCCTTAGGGCCCCCCATCCCTAATTGGGCAAGAAAAGTGGGACAGTGGTTGCTCCTGGTGCCTGATTGGCCAGCGCCTTTGGGTTACAGTTGGGCCCAGGGCTCTGATTGGCCAGTAATCGTGGGCCTAAAGGGCGCTCAATCCCTATTGGGCAAGGCAAGCTGTTTCCAGTTGCTCCTGGACTCTGATTGGCCATCTGCCCCTAGGTTCCAGTTGCCCCTGGGCCCTGATTGGTCACGTGCCCTTGTGTTCCAGAGGCTCCTGATTTCTGATTGGCCAGGCGCTCTTGGGTCCCAGTTACCGCTGCTCCCTGATTGGCCAGGCGCCCCTTGGCTCCAGCGGCCCCTGGGTCCTGATTGGCCGGGGCTCGCTGGGCCTTGCTGCCGCCTGTCGGTTGCCATGGGAACTTCCTCCTCTCGCGCCTCTCCCCGCCGGTTTCCTGGTGAACTTTCACCCTCTCGGCGGCGGGTCACATGACCGGGGCCAACATGGCGGCGGCCGCTGGGGGCTGATCGGCAGCGCCTGCCGGGCCGCGCCGTATCCGCCCGCATC
>NW_010973284.1:9084925-9154964 GCF_000737465.1 Haliaeetus leucocephalus | reverse complement strand
GGGGCCGGGCCGGGCCTTGTTTACCGGCGGGGGGCGAGTCGTTTGCATCCGCCACCCGCGGGGCCCTGACACTTCTCCGCTCTTGTCTCCCCTCTGCAGACCTTCCTGCGGGTGCGAGCGAACCGGCAGACCCGGCTGAACGGTGAGTGCGGTCCCGCGCGGCGACCCGGGCTGCCCCCGCCCCGCCGGGCCTCCTCCCGCGCCTCCCCCTTCCGGGAAAACTTTCCAGAGTTGGGCCGAGTTGTGTGACACACACACACACACCCCCCCCACACACACCCCCGCAGGCCGGGAGCTGTGACCTGCCTCGCCTGGGCCTCGGCATGCAGCTGGTGGGGAGCAGGGTGCGTTGTTGGGGTGATGGGGGGGAAACCCTCCGCGTTCATCTCTGGCTTCCCGCGGGAAGCAGTTCTCGCCGCTGGGATCCCACCAGCGAGTTTACACATAGGCCCTGAATCCTGTGTTTTCAATTACGGGGCCAGGCTGCCGTGCTTTCCCGGCTCACATGGCAGAATCTTGCAGTAAACTTTTAAACCAGCAGTCTGAGCGTCTGTGCATCTGACGTCGTGTTTGGTTGGTTGGGGGTTTTTTTCTCTCAAACCCACAGATGCTGGTGCGTTACTTTTATTCTTGTATTTCTGGGCGTTCCGAACAACAAGTAAACAAGTATTTCTTGCAAAAAGTGGCTTGGCATTTAAAAAACAAATCAGAAGTCACTTTATTGCAGAGAGAGAAAGTCCCATCTCTCTGTAAATCAGAAAAAGCCTGAATTTTTTTTTTTTTTTCTTGAGCTGAAGAAGTTGAAACTCTTTTCCCGAAGTTCAGAGAAGTCAGAACTTACCATTTAACTAGTAACAATATTCTGTCATCTGATTTTTGTATTGCTCATAACTGGTCTAATATGTACCACTTAGTCAAAATCTGGTTGTTGGGGTTATCGGGAGGCTTGTTAATTTTGAGCTTCCTGCTGTGATAGTTTGAGATAACACCAGTGACGTTGTGCTGATGCAGTTTAGAAGAAGATAGAACAAAATAGCAAAAGGGCTTTAGAGTGTACTGTTAGCAAAATAGCGTGCCTGAATTTGAAGTACTACATGTTTAGCATAGTCTAAAGCAAATAGAAGCATTATTAAGCTACTGACCCCATATCTGTGATAAGTTATGTATAACCAAATTCAGAGCTAGCTTGGAGATTTTTAAATATCAACCCAGAGGGCCAAAAACCTGTGAACTCTTGAAAGTCTGTTAAGTCGTACAACAAAGAGGTGAGTTGCCTTGCATCAGTTACAGGTAACTGCTGGCAGGTGTGCTCACATCTGTGCTCTGAGATGAGTGCGATGAGCTGCCAGTGTTGGCAGGTAGACCCTTTTCCTGACACAGAGACTTCAGATGGCTGAAATGCACCAAGGTATTGCTCTGCAGTGACTTGTTCTGTGTGACAGAGGTCTCTGGAGTCAGTGATGTCAAACTGTTTCTTTATCATTTTTGGATAGCTGGGGCTAAGCTCCCACCTTCCACCTTTTTTCTAGGCCAACAACGTGCAGTTACCTTATTTTAAATTTTAAAAAAGACTGAGCCAGGCTTGTGGGGTTCTTGGTGTTGTGGAGTCCTTCAGTATGAATGAAAGCTCTTGATGACAGCATGCTCTGCTGAACTGGCTCAGTAGTAGTACATTATGCTTTTGACTTTAACCCAAAGTAGGGCTGCAGCACAATCTGTGTAGACTGTGATCTAGGAACTCCTCTTGGGCCCTGTTCTTGGATGTTTTTGTGAACCTGGGCTCATCATCTAAAGGGAGGCTACTTCTTTTGTACAGCGTTTGCATTGTTTTTGCTGAATCTTTTACTCTTTTTGTATGTACTTTTTGGGGTACAGTGAGCAGAACTAACAGCCATATTCCAAATGAGGACATTTGGTTAATTTATATAATGCCCTTGTAACGCTGGTATTTCCTGTCTGTTCTGTTGTACACCCTAACAGTACTAGGTCCAGACGTTAGGGAGCTGGATGCAGAAATACTAGCTGAAGTGCTTTGGCTTTGGGTCACAAAGAAGGTGAAACTAGATCAGAACATTTAAGCAGTAATGCTCCAATGGAGAACACCTGAGTGCTTTGGGGGAAAAAAATGCTTATTTGTCTATATCTTATGTTTTAATGAGCTTCTGATTAATCAAGCAACTTTATAGCTTGCTCTGTGAGAATGATTTCCTTATCCCCATTAGTTTATATTGACAGAAGTTATGTAGGACTTATCCAAAGATACCTGATTTTTTGTTTCATATCCTTATTGACACACCGAAGAAACTTAGGATACAGAAAATGCAGTCTGTCAAAGAAGAATCTATTTCCTTTGTTTTTATTATGGTTTAAGTGTGCTTTTCAGTTTTGTTGTAAGCAGTTTATCTTGGTATGTCTGTCAAGCTTCTTACCAGTTGAGTCCCAGAACCACTTCTGGTAGCTCCTCCCATAAAAAGGGACCCACGGTGTTTGCTTTTCTATCACCTCGTCCTTGACTCAAATCTCAGCTGCCCAGGTTTTTTGCGTCCAAGTCCTGTCAGATCTCCTCAATGTGTTCTGTCCTGTTGTGGTCACTTGGGTAAGCGCAGCAAGAGCAAAGGAAAGAGAAGGTAGAGAGGGAGAGGTCTTCTGTGAGCTGCTATTGGCCTGGCTGCAACATGATTAGGTCCTGATACTTACATGCTTCACAGGTACCTGACAGTCCAGAATTTTAATTCTGTAAGTCAAACCTTTGACTTAAATTGAACTGTAAGGTGAATGTATTTGCAAGCTCTGGAGGAGGAGATTAATGTTCAGTCTGTTAGACTCTTGGTTGAGTGTATCTGAACTTCCCTGTCAGCCTCAGTGAGTTAATCCTGCACCTCTCACCTGTGCTAAACTCACTTTGCAGAGGTCGTGTCCTTGTGAACCCAGGAGTATGAGGTGTTGATTCCTGATGAACCCATGTGATAAAGAAGGCATTTCTTTCATTTGCCTTATTTCCAGTGTTGCCAAACTGGAAACTTTAAGCCACCCTGTAAATTGATGCTCATGGAGTTTAGCAGTGCAGTGCAGTTAGGTAGTCATTCAAAATTAGAGGCACAAAGTTATGGGTTAGTGTATCAGAAAATGGATTCAGCAGGTTAAGTATGTGCCAACCTCGGAGAACAGTGTCAGACTGAAGGTTGCTGAAAATCATCTGTGTGGAAGTTCAGCCATGCAAATGTGAAAGCCCCACTGAGATCCTTCTGTGAGTTTGGCCCTTAAATGTTCTCGCTCAGGCAGATGAGCAGCAAATTGTACATAAGGTCTGAAACAGTTTAATTCTTGACCATCTGTTTTCTTGCTTTAGCTTGTTCTTGAGATGGCTTTTTGTGCTCTGCCATTGCTGCCTTTGTTCCTTGGATCAGACACTCTTGGATAAGTTGATCACCCACAGAAGCTTTTTGTGATAGGCCTAACAAAAATAGGTATAACTGCTCCTCAAGACTCCTCTATTAGATTTGCAGAGAGCGGGTGCTAACTCCTGCACTTGAATATCTTTGATTCGAATTTAGGGGTATTCGCAAAGTTGGCATTCTCAGTAGAGTTGTAAAATAGGTCCTTACAAAGCTCCTTTTGCACCTGCCTGAGAAGCTGATTCCTGTTTTGGTGGTGACTATAAGCCTGCCTCTCTGGGCAGACCCCTGTGGAGCTGGTCACCATGCAGTTTCTTGTTGAACCACCAGCAGCATGTCATGTGCTTTTGTAGCTGATGGGTGGGGGAGGAATAAGGCTAGATGATTTTCACTGGAAAGGAGACAAAAATGTTTCCACTTAATTTGATTGGCCTGCCATTGCAGGAGCTGCTAATGATGTCTGCATGAGACTCGGGGGACCACTCAAACTGGTGGAGGGAATCATAAGAGATATTGCTAGTAACTTAATCATCTCCTTTGATGCTGCGGTAGAGGTTTGTATAGCGTCCACTGCTAGATGCTATGTAAGAGCGCTTTTGAGGTAATTAGTGCCCTGTCCTGAAAGTGAATTTTTGCTTGGGGAGGGGAGTACCAGTGAAAACTAAAATCCATTAGCTTTTCTCTTGGGAAGTTTTACTGGGCTAGAAAATAATATGATCTTTAGCCTTGATGGGTAGAGCCCGTTGTGAGAAAAGATCCTCGGTCTCTTCCACCCATAAGGCAGCAGCAATGGGCGGTCTCCTTCTCTCTGCACCCATGGGAAGGCAGGGGTCAGTGTACCCTCAGCAGTAGAGGCTTTGTCAAGTGCAATTTTGCTCCTCCTCTAGGGCAAGCAGCTTCTCACCTTGCAGTGAGACCCCGTATTAGGAAAGGGAAGAGCAGGTCCCTTAGCCAGCACAGCTCCAAAGTTAAGTCAGAGACAGTAACTGAGACCTCGGCCCTTGCAGAGGGTCCCAATTCTTACTCGCCTCCATGTGCTACTTTCTCATTCATATGCTGTGGTGACTGAAACTCCCTGGGTGCCCAATGGTTTAGGGTAACCTGTGGGAGAACATGCAGGAGCAGTGTATAGGGTAATGTACATCTGTTAAAAGTGAGGCTTCAAAGGTGCTGGAAGCCCTCTGATGGCCTAATAATAATTATTAATGCTAATAAAAATTAGTGAACTCCTAATCTGGCAGAAGGCTGGAACAATAACTATGGAGTCTTTATTCAGTCAGAGATAAGAATGGGTCATCAGCCTTGTGCAAAAACCTCCTTCCCTGAGCTCCGTCCCCTTGTTGCATCCAGTCCTCCGCTGCCTGCGTTTTTATCTTCCTGAATTACGAGAGGGAATGGCTGCTTCCCCCCCGCCCCATGCTCCTTCGACAGGAGCAAGGGGGAGAGGGATTAGTCAGCTAATTAGAAATGATCGCATCTATCAACACTAATTAACAATCCTGTGGTCTCACTTGCGTGTTCTTTTGAGCTGCTCCCCTTCGGGACAGCGCCGCAATCACCCCCTGCCTTTGGGGCTGCTCTGTCCCTTCTGCGCTGATTGGAAGTGATAGCCGGGCTGCGTGTCGTGTCGGGTAGGGACAACGCTGCTCGGGATGTGCTTTCTAGGCTGCAGCATTCCCTTTCAGCTTCTGCTGTCACCAGGGGCACCCTGGGCCTCTGTGGGCACAACACTGCCGCTGCTAATGACCACAGAATGAAAATGGCAGGGGGATTTGTTTTCAACACCTCTTTCTTCCAGTGGCTTTTTCACTTGTGGCATTAGAACTTAAAGGGCTGCTTCTAGGCGGAGCTAAATGAGCCAAGATGGGGGCTGTCTGCTGAGTCTTGTGTGGAGCTGGACCAGAGTGAGGTTCTGCTCCCAGCTCTGCACTAACATTTCAACAGTAGATCAGGCACTTGTTCTGGTAAAACGGTCCCAAGAATTTATCAGTGCAAGACCTAAAACAAGTTGTCTCCCTTTCATCAGTGTTGCAGTGCATGGACTGGAGGATGGCAGTTAAAAAGTTAAAAATACTAATAAACTTGCCAGGCAGACTGACTTAGCTCAATTGATTGGCCACGGGGAGTCCTACCAGAATAATTAAACTGCTCTCTCCCTACATTTCCCTGTTTAAAAACAGGATGAGGTGAGAGAAAGATGTGTCTGCGATCAGGATAGAGAGGGCTTTGTGCATGTGTTTTTCTCTGGTCAGATAGGTGTTTGCTGGAGAATGCTCAAGTCGTGTCTGATTCCAGCCTCCTCCTACCCTATTTTGTGCTGGCTCTACAGAGCTAGTGTGGCAAGGAAAGAGCATCCTAAATTTATGCGAAAGAGCCATACTGGAGGATATAGGTATTCACTAAACCAGAACTTCAGAAGTCTCTCGTGCACTGAAGTGCAAACCAGAAAGAGCATGGCTTAACTCTGACTACTTCTGTAACAGGGCTGGATGATGTTGAAGGGGGAGGAGGGATAGCGGTTTGGGGTTCAGGAAGGGGAGAGAAAACACAGAAGATGTGTTGGGGGTCATTGTTTTATTTAAAAGTGGAACATAATTCATCTGGGCATGATGAAAATAGTAGTAACACTTTATGATGTTTGCTTTTGTATTCACTGGAAGTCAAGTGGTTTACCTTCTGGAGTAGAAGCTGACAGTATAGGTAAAATAACAGATTTAAGCAGACAAATTAGAAGGGAAACTATTAAAATATCCCACTAGGAATACTAAAGTACCTGAAGTGTGTGGAGATGCAGGTGGGCTGTGGAGCTGTTGGTGTGGTGTACCCAACACAAGAGAGGGTTGTGGAGCTTCAGCAAATAAAATTTAGACAAACTATGAAAGTGGTGTGCGTTTACTTTAGACTCTCTGTTGTTCAAAGTGCCAGGTATCGAAAACACTCTTGTGGTCTCAAGTTCCTGTCACTTGTTCTAGGAATGTCACATTTGCAGAATCATTTTTGTGATTCTAGGAGTGGAGATTTATTTTGCAGGGAGTTTTCCCACAAATCTGTCTCAGTGAGGAAAAGCAATGCCCAGGGAATAGAATTATAGAATCATTTAGGTTGGAAAAGACCTTTAAGATCATTGAGTCCAACCATCAACCATGGCCTCTAAACCATGTCCTGAAGTGCCTTGTCTACGCACTTTTTGAATACCTCCAGGGACGATGACTCAAATTTGAAGCCGCCTTGATCATGGAGCATCAAAGAATGCAGAGGATGATGAATACTCCTAATTCTGGAATGTAGGAAAGTATATCCTAACCTAGAGAGTCCTGAGTCCAGGGAAGCCAACAAGAAAGCCTTGAAAGAAGCCTTTCAGGTCTGTGTCAGTGTGTTCAGCTGAAGCTTTATAATTCACTGGGTGATGTGCGTGCACTAAATTCATGCACTTTAGAAAACTGACAAAAACTTTCCCATACCCTGGTCCTTCTCTTCCTGGCATTCCAGCAGCTTTCTCTGACTTGTTGGCTGCAAGAAGCAGTTGATCCCACAGTATTCAGGCATGAAGGCTTTTGGAGCATGCTGCAGTGCTCACGATGTCAGTAACGATTTCTGGCTAATGCAGCTTTTTGGTGGTGTCGTTTCTCATTATCACATGGGCTTTCCTTGGGCTTTTCCTTGTCTCTCATTCAGAATTTTGACCTTCCTTATTAATTAAACAACGACTTTCCTGCAGCCAGTGATTGAGTTATTCAGTAATACCTGCCTAAAGCCATCATAATGAAGGACAGAAGTTCTTTTTAATGCAAATGATTTGGTTCCAGATGTTTTGATCACATTAAACGATGGCTCAAATTAACCAGAGATTGGATTAAGCAACAGGCTACCTTGGCTGCTTTTTCTAATCATCGTGATTCCTAACATGTTTGTTTTCCAGAGCATGCCCTCAAGAAGGCAGTATAGCCCCCAGTTTTCTTCTACATGAAAATAGTGAAATAAAAATAAGAGAGCCAGAAGCTATCTAGCATAGGTGCTGCATTAATCTCACAAATATCTTTCCTCTCCATGAATGTTACCTGCTACTGAGATACTGCTCTGACTTGTTCATGATGTTCTGGGAAGGAATTATTCAGGGTATACAGGAGGCTCTGGGGTCCTGGAAGTGGCTCTTATGTACCTTGTCCAAGGCTTTTCAGGTGCTACCTCATCCTTCTATGGTCTAAGCAAGTTCTTGTATAGGGAATAGATGTTTTAGCAAATGGGTCTTGGACTTAGAAGGCAAAATCCAGAACAGGATTCAGTGGCTTGATCACTCAACTTTGAAAAAAATTTCAGCCTTCCAAGAGAATTTAACCATTTGAATAACTTACCTGGGAACATGCAGCAGATATTCCCTTTCCTAGTTGCTAAATTGTGAGTAGCCACCTTTCTGAACTTGGGCTGTACTCAGCCACAGGTTACAAATTTAACCCGGAAAGAGCTAAGTAACAGTCTCTGTACTGTTTACAGAGGTCAGAATAGGGAGTTGCAACAGGATTTTCTGGTGTGAAATGTTACCATTTCTGCCAAGTGTTTATTATTTGGAGCTAAGCAAATAGCGAGAAGAGTGTCTTTACAAACTTGACATGTCTTCCTTTTTTTGTTTGTTTGTTTGTTTGTTTGTTTGTTTGTTTGTTTTCTTTCCCTGGTTTCTCCATGCAGCTCGGATTGGAAAAATGAAACGGAGGAAGCAAGATGAAGGGCAGGTATGTCCCCTCTGCAGCCGACCTCTGTCAGGATCCGAGGAGGAGATGAGTAGGCATGTGGAACAATGCCTTGCAAAGGTAGAGGCGCAGCAGGATCACCAGCTGCCATTCCCTTCTCCCTACTCCCAGCTTTGTCTGCAGTTGACCTAACATGGGGCAAAAACTAACATTGCTGAGCTTGCAGGCAGTGCTAACTGTCTCCCTAAGATCTGTAGTCACTTCTCTTTGTCTTGGAAGATGGATTCTTCTGGATTTTTCTCCTGTGTTGTGTTAGTAACTTTTTTTACTTCATGCACCCTTTTGCTGTTATTGAAGTGTAAGTTGTAGACTGTAAAGGTAGAGCTATTGAAGTTTATGAAGCCTTTTGTAGGACTTCATGCTTCCTATGTAGCACAGCAGGAAGAGTCCTTTCTGATCTCTGCCTTTGACAACATTAGAATTATTTTTTGTTGGGTTCTTTTGTAATAGACTGGTATTTGTAAATGTTGCATGACCATTTTATGCCAGGAAGTGCATTTGAGCAGAACCGTTCTCTTGCTGTTCATCCCAAAGACAGCAAGGAAGAAGGAGGAGCAAGCCCTAGGGGAGGGAGAGAGTTATGTCACAGGACTTTCTGTGCTTGTTTCTCAGGAAAAGCCCACAATACAGATGATAAACTCATTCTTGTTGCCTCAAGAGGTGCATGGTGTAAAGAGAGGTGTCTTTTGATCAGGGTCCCCCAAAAATTATGCTGTAGGAGAACATTCCTGCTGGGGGTCAAAGGAATCTGTGGTTTACATGATAGGGGAATTGTGCATGCGAGGCAGGGGAATGCATGTTGAAATGCACACCAGCATTGCTGTAGGAACCGGAGCTTTCATCTCTCTGTGTAAAAATGGTGAACCTTGCAACTTGTTTCGATCTTAAGGTTTTCAAGTTCTTCCAGCACCCATTTACTTCTAGATTTAGATCCCTGGGAATGGGGGCGGGAGTAGATGCTGCTGTCTGCTCTATACTTAGCTGTTCTGGGAACAGTCCAGCTTTTCTTCTCCATCCCACCATGAGTTATTAACCCCAAAGAGCTATTTCATGCATTTCAATGCTCTGCCCCTGCTTTACCCTGTGCAGAGAGAAGGTTCATGCATGACTGAGGATGACTCTGTGGACATCGAGAACGAGAACGGCAACCGCTTTGAAGAGTATGAATGGTGCGGGCAGAAGAGGATACGGGCTACTACTCTCCTGGAGGGAGGATTTCGAGGTGCGCCAGTGTTTTGGGGGCCCTTATAAATTGTTCTGCTGTGGAAGTTGATCATTACCTATCTTTAAAGGGAGGGACCTGGAGATTTGCCTTTCACAAAGGGCGGGACCTTCAGCCTTTGCCAGAATGTAAAGTGATTTCAGCTTTCTGCCTCTCTTGAATGAGAGTCAAAATTTGTGCAAGTCTTGAACAAAAAGTGTGGCATTATTTCTTGCTTGAGAAATGTGGCCGAAGAGGGATTGAGTAGGAATGGGTAGAATGGGGATATCATTTGAGGAAAATAGCTTCTTATATGTTACACATAGTAAGAAATACATGGAAATATGTGAAGAGAGGGAAATAGAAATGAAATTGTAAAAATTCCCAGCCTGAAGTGACGAAAGCTGGTGTATCAGCCTCTGGTGATGTATTGAAGGTGACAGCTAAGTCGCTTTAGCACCTGCATAAAATATTAAAGGGCCAGTTGTGCATTTATCACTCCATCCCTTTTAAGGTTGATAAATGAGAATCCAGGAACCTGCTCTGCACCTCCAGCACTGCAAGCCCTTAGGGCTCCCAGACAAACACGTTTTATTTTTCGTCCTTCTTTTGCTTCTTCCCCAGTGACGGGGAAATCAGTTACTGAGGAGAGAGTGAGTTATGGCAAAATTTGACCTCTCGTGAGCTTTATTGGTGAATGTAATTTTAGCTAGAAACCTGGCCCTTTTCTTGCACTCAGCCCTTTGGCCTCAAAGAGGAGGATTTACTAAACTGTTCGTTGGCATGAACCTCTGGCACTAAGGAAAGTCTCTTGCAAGCAATCCACGTAGCGCATGCCTAATGAGAGGAGTAATGCTGGCTCCCTCCGTTCAATAAAGAGGATGGGATGTGATCTCTTCCTATATCAGCTTGGATTTTAATTTAAAATATCTCAGGGGGAAAGGCTACTATGTAAGGGAGTTGGACTTAAAAGCCAGCCGTGTGCTCAGTGACAGCCTGGCACGCCTGATCTGCTGTTACCTTGTGCTGAAATTAAATTGTTGCTGGGTTGTAGCAGAGCAGATGATCAGGAGCACAGAGGTGAAGGAGCATCTCAGTGCTCCTTCGAGTTTTAAAGGCTACCCAGTGAAGCTCACACAGTCTCTTTCTGTGTCTGTAGCCTTACCTACCTTAACTTTTTTTGTGCCTGCATGGAAAGTTGCATCTGTACGTGATTCCAGGTAGAGGTTTGATGAGACCATGCAAGGCCAAAGACTATGTTTATGTAGTATAGTCACTACAATCCATAGCAGGGGAGCATGGGATGTCTGTGTGCCTCTATTGTTGTCACTGCTAGCCCTGATTAGAAAAAGCTACTTGGTTAATTTCTGTCCTTTTTTGTGCATGCGTAGTTTCTTCCTTCACCCCAGCCGAACACCTGAGTTTGAGGAGAGCACAATCTTCTGCTTCCTTTGGTGTGGACATTGTGCTGTCTTCACCTGGTTAACATTCCTGGTTGCTTTTGAGTTAACTCAATGAAGTGTGATCTGAACCTTTCATGTTGCTTCAGTCATATGGAGAGCTTCTTTCAGATGAGGCTTCAGGTGGACAAAACTTGTGTAATTGATCTGATTAGGCTGTGTAAGTGCAAAGTACTTGCTCCTTGTTGCATTTTCTTCCTTATTTTAAGGAATTCTCATATGTGTTAGTTTATATTATATAGATCAACTGCTTTCCTCCACCAGAAGTTAGACAGGGTCTAGCATCAGTCAGGGTTGTAACCTCTGCTAGATGGCTGCATATGCATGGACAGGTACTTCTGTGGTTCATGCTTGGAAATAGCCTTGCTTCCATCAGGAAGTATGGGGTCTGTCTCTTCTTTCCTTTTTGAGGCCTTCATGACA
Source organism: Haliaeetus leucocephalus (assembly GCF_000737465.1). Lineage (NCBI taxonomy): Eukaryota > Metazoa > Chordata > Aves > Accipitriformes > Accipitridae > Haliaeetus > Haliaeetus leucocephalus. The sequence continues at coordinate 9,143,740 of NW_010973284.1, read as the reverse complement.
CCTTCAAGAGTGTTGAGTTACATAAACAGATCCAGAAAAGGATCGGAAGACTAGAAGAGTAGAGCACAACTAGATGCAGTTCTAAAACCCTCCATAATTACCCTGATGGGAAGGCTTTTGGATTAGACTCCTTCCCTTTGTGGTGCCGGATGAAAGGTGTCTGTAGATCAGTTCACAAGCACAGGAACCTCCCTGTAGCATTTGTAGTGAGGAACGTTCTTTCTGTGCAGCTTTTGATGGCAGAGCCACTGCTGAAGAAATGACTCCACCTGAGTGGCTGGCAGGTCCCTAGTGCGTGTGTTTCTCCCTGCCCTTCCTCCTCTGGCACACACCTCTGCTGGCAGCTGGATTCAACAGCTGCCACGCTCGTCCTAGAGAGGTGTCCTCTTCCCTAAACAAGGGAACTTCTCGCCACTGAATTTCTACCTAGTATTTCGGGATGAGCAGGTAATATCTGCAGGGTGCCCACCTACTCTGCGCAACAAGTTTCTGTAAAATTTGGGAAGCCAAAGCAAAGCTGGAATGATCTCCCATAGTTGGCTGATTGTATTTTTTAAGCAAGTTACACTTTTTCATGCTCCCTTTTGTGGTTCTCATTGTCTCTGCTGCTGGTATTCAGAGGTCTTCATCAGTCAGGCCTGCTTTGTGCGCTCTCAGGTAACCTTAAGGTGACTGTCTTTTTCCTTTCTCTGCCAGTGTTGGCTCTTGCCTTGTTTTAGGGACAGAATTCTTAATTTACAGCCCTGAAGCGCAGCACAACGTTTTGGGGCTGCTTTCCAGTGTTAGAACTGCTTTGTCTGGAGTTGGCAAGGCCCTCGTTAACCCCCGTCACCCGAGGCTTTGTGTTTGGCTCTGTTCCCTTTGCTGAGAAGTAGCAGCGATGTGGAAATCGAAGGCCTTTTATAATGCCAGACAGCCTTTGCCAGGCTACAGGGATGTCACCAGTGTCTAAAGAGATGACATGGGGAAATATATAAAACCAGAGGGGAAAATAGATGTCCATGTGTCTCATTAATTTCGGTTATAATGGTGTGTTGCTTTGAGGAGATGTCACGGCTGGGCGAAGGGGGAGCAGGACACTGTGGCCAGTGTGTATTGCATGAGTCGGTCAGACCATGGGGCAGCATTATAGAGGTGACTCAAACTTAACACAGGTTCTGGCTGCTTCTTTTTATCATTTTTCGTTAATGGACAAAGTTCATATCACTCTCAAGGTGATGAAAACTCTTTGCTAACTATATGAAAGATCCTGCCAGGTTCTGAGGTAGGGTAAGGTTGGGAGATCTTGGGGGGTTTTCTTCCTGAAAACAGAAAGGTCAGGGAAATGAACAGCCCTGCTCAGATTTTCTGGAAGGTGGTCTAATACCTAGGAGCAATCACAGGCTGAAACTTTCGCGTGTGTGGTTCCTAGGATGACGCTTTCTTGCTTCCAAAGAGCTTGCAAGGAAGACTTGCTCCTGTCACCTGAGGGGCTGTCTTAGAACGTGGAAATTCTTTGTCTTCTGTGTTGGTGTTACAGCTGCACACCACCAGTCAGGTCTAGGGCAGCAGAGCCAAAGCACACCTCCTTGCCTGCCACGGCTTGGCACACTTGAGGCAGCAGGTGGAAAGAACAGGAGACAGCAGCGAGTAGGAGTATGATGTAACTGAGAAGTGCAGGGATCATTATGTTGTCTCTTAAGCTGTAGGGTCTGGTGAAGGCATTCAGTCAGGAAATACTTGGTACTTCTAGTTGTCCTCCTGGCTTCTTAAAGCATCATTTGCTATCACTTAATTTGCTTACCCAAAACTAGAAGAATGCAGGGTGTAAATGAAGATTATTGGCAATTATATATGATTTGGAACCACTTTGTTTCCACAGAGGTCCTGCTTGAACTAGGGCTTTGTAGTAGGAGAGTTCTTGCTTCTGTTTGGGATAGGTGCAGAAGGCTACCAGTGTGAAATACCAAATGCTGTTTAAATCAAGCTCATGCTTCAAAGTGAAAAGCTATACGGATGTAATAATCAAATATTTCCCTACCTTAGTACAGTGTCACAAGACTAAAATTTCCCTTGAAATACCTGAACATTCAGTAACCACCTGTCCCCACATCTCTGGATCATCCCTCTCTGAAGCTCTTTGTTGCAGGGGATTATTTCATGCCATCTTTGTCTAATGAGTTTCTGTGTTTAGGAAGCCAACAAGGCTTCGCAAGTGAAAGCATCAAGTGGCTCCCTCTCTGCTGTTTTGTTTTTTTTTTTAAACGCTCAACATATTTGTAGCAATTCTTCTGTTCCTCTCCAGAATGGATGCACGTTACCCTCAGTGTTTACACTGTAAGGTTATCCCTTTAAAGAATTCCTGAGGGAAGTTCAAAAGGTTTTTTTTTTCTTTGAAAGATTCAGTGTCTCTTTTTGTGTGTATGTCTCTCACTTGAAAGAAGGGAAAAGGAGGGGGGGGAGTGAAAAAAAGTGCTTTATCTGAAAAGAATCACATCAGCTTCGCACTGATAGAAGCTGCTGTCATCTCTTAAACGGCTTAGCACAGTCAAAAGGCAAGAGGACTTAAAACAGTGTCTTACACAGGGATCGATGGGTGGAACACATAACTCGTAACTGCAAAAAAAAAAAGCGCGGGGGGAGAGATAACGGTAATGATTGCATTGAGGGAAGCTTGAGGGAGGCTTGTTCTTTGTAACACAGCTTCAAAGGTGTCTGGACCGGTGCCTAAGCAAACTGTCCTGTGAAGTCGCTGCCTCTGTAGCTCTAGCGAAGGCGGGGGGGATGCTTGCACCCTTCTGTTTCTTAGCAGATGGGACAAAGATTAGTAAATGCCAGGTTAGCAACTCCCTTCTGCTGCTTCAGATTTGAGGAGAGGATTTTGTCGCTTGGTCTCTTGCCGTCCGTTCCAGGAAGGCAGCTTGTCCAGGAGAGGGGAAGGAGGCTAGTGGTGGATGGGGTGGTTGGGGAGATCGGGTGGGGGGACAGGATGTCAGTTTATCGATCGCACCTCAGTCAGGAGAGCTGCAGGCGCAGTGCTCTGAGCACGAGCGGCAGCGTGCTTAATGTGATTGAAAGGCAGTTAAAATGGCGGTGACCTTTTCAGGGGGAATTAGATTGCCTGCCAAGAGTGGTTAGAGGGAGTGATAACGCCAGCTTGAGGAAGCTGTCCAGTCTGCTTCAAAGGGAGAGAGACAGAGACAGGGAAAGCAAGCTAGCAGCAAGTACCATTTAAAGCACAAACTGCGTGGTCTGATAGAAGAGAGATTGCTGTCCTCTTTAGATATGAAAGAATTGAAGAATTGTAGCTAAGTTCTCTCCACCTGCCCCGTCCTCCTCTTCTCCCCTCCAGCTCCCCCACCAAAAAGCCTTCCTCCGGGCGCAGTAGCAAGTTAGTCACCACTGCTCTTCTGGGTTTCTTTTCCTTCAGCAGATCAGTTGTATCAGAAATAACACAGAAGAGAGAAAGACTTTGAAAATGTTAAAATGGTAAGCAGGGCATTTTCAGGGAAGGATACTTTCTAAGAAAGATCAACATGACAAGGATCTGTCTGATAGATTGCAATACTCTTGAAGAAGGAGAAACACACAGGGATTACTTAACTCTGAAGTTTCTCTATTTCTCCATGCTGCCCTCCTCCCAGGCTAGCAAATGGCTTGTATCTGTTCATTAATGTCTTAGCAACGGAAAAGAACACCACAACTTAGTGTATGCACAGGGAGACTTGATAAAGCCTTACAAGCAGTAACAAACTACAGTTTTCCTTGGGTGTCCATTTGCATTGGATCTCGTGTCATCTACAATTAGGGCAGCTGCCTGGAAAGTGGGACTGTATTAAAATGTCTAAAAGTTTCCAGCAGATGGCTGCAGTCCCACTGTTGGCTTTCTATCTCTGCAGAATCAAGATGTGCTTTAGTTTGAGCAGCAAATGTAGGCCAGCCTTCGTCCAGCATGGGTTAGTTGTCCAAGAAGGGGCATTGGTGCAATAGCTATATGTTCCTCCAATTTGTTCTCCTTCTAAATACGTGCAACATTAGAAGCATGCTTTCAAGTGTGAGGTCCTGTCCTCAAAATCTAGGTAGATGCTTTTCAATTCTCCTGCCTCAGCAGCAGGTGTTTGTGGATACAGTGACTTTGCTTGTGTCTGGTAACTGCCTGGCAGAAAGCTCCAAATAGAGGAGTGTCCTGGTTTTGGCTGGGATAGAGTTAATTTTCTTCTTAGTAGCTGGTACAGTGTGTTTTGGATTTAGTGTGAGAATAGTGTTGTTAACACACTGATGTTTTAGTTGTTGCAAAGTAGCACTTATCCCAAGTTAAGGATTTTTCAGTTTCCTGTGCTCTGCCAGCAAGCAGGTGCACAAGAAGCTGGGAGGGAGCATGGCCAGGACAGCTGACCCGAACTAGCCAAAGGGATATTCCATACCATAGAACATCATGCTCCGGATATAAATTGGGCGGATCACTGCTTGAGCATTGGTCAGTGGGTGGTGAGCAATTGCATTGTGCATCACTTGTATTTTCCTGGGTTTTTTTTCTTTTTCTTTTTTGTTATATTCCTTCTCATTACTATTATTGTTGCTATTGTTGTTGTTGTAACTATTATATTTTATTTAACTTTAGTTATTAAATTGTTCTTATCTCAACCCACAAATTTTACTTTTTTTTCCAATTCTCCTCCCCATCCCAGGGGAGGTGTAAGCAAGCGGCTGTGTGGTGCTTAGTTGCTGGCTGGGGTTAAACCACAATGAGGAGGAAAACTCAGTTGTGCTTCTCAGTGCAATTTCATGAACATCAAACTCTACAACAAAAATCCACAAAATCTGTGTTTGACAGGTATGTGGAAACTGAAGCATGGAGAAGCTTCTTCTCTAATGTTACAAAGATAGTAGCAAAGCTGGCAACAGAGTTTAAAAAATCTTGTTCTAGAATCTCACCTAGTAACCAGATGTGCCCTCTTTTTCAGATAAAATATAGTGAGGCTTGCAGGAAAGCTTCAGGAGGCAAGGAGACTTTCGATTTTTCCATGCCAGGAGGTTCAGGCTGCATTTAAGATCATACTAGTAAGAGGGTATAAACTCATCTACTCAAATTCAGCAAAAGAACTTGAGCTGAGCAGTAAAAGTGTGACTTTTCCTGAGGGACTGTGTGGGAAATAGAAGATGTCGCTGGCATATTTAGGGCTTTTGGAAGAATGGTCTAGTAACTAGAATCATCTTCCTCATTTCTGTGTAGAGGAGTCAGAATTCATTCATTTTACCTTGGCAGGCTGAAGCAAACTTCAACTTGGATGCAAGAGCAGGCTGTGGTAAGAGTATAGGGAATCTTTGCCATAATGAAATTCTTAATCTTCCTTCCACTTAGCAAGAGCTCAGTTCAGTGCCTTTCTCTGTCACGTTTCCAGTGTCAGTGTCCCTTGCTGCTTAGTCTCTAAGGTGAATGCATCTATACATCTAAGCATCCTTCCCAGCCTCTCAGTCCTTGCATTTTAGCCTTCCTATATTTGGTTTGCTACCTTCTGCTGGTCACTTCTACCTGCTGTAAGCTTCCAAGTGGGCAAGATGTATAAATTTCATGTTTCTCAAGTGCTTATTCTATGCCTTATCCCCCCTTTAGAGGGCTGCTGAGTCCCAGAGCACTCGTATGCTTTACCTCAGCTCTTGTGTAAAATGGTGGTAATCCTGGTAATCCCTCTGTTGCTGAAGGACGGTACTTTGTACTAGTCTGATGGAGTAGCCCAACCACTCCTTAATGTTTGCACCTCTCTCCTTTGAGAGCAAGTACTTGTCCATAAGGTAATACTTGACCTAAAAATGGTAACAGATCTGTTTACATAGTGTTATATACAATAATCAGATGGGCTGTACCTGACTATTGCTCCATAATTTGTGTCCACATATAGAATTTGAGGGATTCTGTGGCTAATAAATGTCTCTTGGGTATTGTACTGTATATTAATATCAGAAGTTGCCTTTAGTGAGCAGGAAAAACAGATGAGAATAGTATGTGATTTAAAAAGAAAAAAATTCAGAATTCCTATCTTACATACAAAAGCCAGCATGACCCACCGTGTGATTGATGCTCGATATATGTTTAAAGTTCATATAATGCTTCAAGGAACAGCGTTTTCTTCATTTTGGAATACAAAGTAATCAATGGGACTTGGCAAAGTAAAAATCACTTTAAAAAAAAAAAATTGGTGCTTACAGCTGTTAAGTCATGATTGTTGATAGTACATTTTTGTTAGCTTGAACACATGCAAAAATGTAAGAACCTAATTTTTATGCTCACACTGCCAGAACACATTAGCTGAAACAAGCACAATCAACTAAACCTTGCTGTTTGATTTACGTAATGCAACAGCCACTTACCTAGGAAAAGATTTTCTGTGGGAAGAAGGGGAATTCTCTCCATTTGACAGTATTGTGTGTCGTATTTGGGGGAGGAAAAGGGGTGTCTGTCACCCAGCAACAGAGGAAGGAGGAAAAAATTTAGTTAGAAGGAAAATAGAAAATGCAGTTGTAACACCATAAAAATTGGCAGGGGGAGTAAGGGAGCAGGTAGAGCACCTGAAATTACTCAATTTTTTGAAACTGACTGGGTTTTGAGTTGACAGCATCCCTTTAAACTTCAGTTTTCCTAGGTCTCAGACATGCAACATACGATCTTCCAGTCCCATCTGCTGCACTTGCTTAGCTGCTCTCTGCAATCCATTTTTCTAGTGGTCTGTCTGCTCTGGTTTTGAAAGTCCCAGGCTTTAAGACAGTCATTTGGTTGTTTTTTTTGTTTGTTTGTTTTTATTCCCCCCCCCCAAGCATCTACAGTTTTGCTAGAACTGCAGCCTACTTCTTGGACACTCAGGTCAAACTTCAGCCTTAAGCACACAATAGTTGATTGACGTGATTTTAATAGCATTTTAGAATACAGTTGTTAAGTCAGGGGCAGTGAGATTTTTCTAAAGGAAAAAAGGAGCACGGGTCTCAATGGTTCTAAACAGCTCCTGTCTCCGCATGTCGTCTCTTACACTCGGCGGTGAAACGCATTATCGAGTAGCGCCCGGAAAGTGGCTAACTGCGTTTGACACACGCCAACTCCCTGCCTCCACACTGGATAATTGCATTGTCAACTGTTCAGCAAAGTGGCAGGTGACACTGCAGCCGGATTGATTGTCCTAGTATGGAGGCTCCCAAGACTGTCAGCCACCCAATCGATAGAGTTTACACAAGACACCGTGACTGCATCTGTAACTAATTTCAGTTTAAACCTCGCAAGATGCGGCTGTCCCTGTTTCCTGGCCTCTCTTCTCCTTTGCTTGCATCTTCTCCCTGGACAAGGAAGTTGCTTTTCTGCTGAAAGCCCGGCTTTATTTCTTGTTTTGGAGCTGGAAGTGAAGAAATCAATGGTGTGTTTTGTGGTTTCAGAGTTGAGGGCATTACAGCACATGGCTAACTAGCAGCTCCAGTTTTGCAATCAATAGGCTGATCAATTGATTAAATTAGCACTGATTTTTCTTTCTTCTTTCCAACCTAGAAAAGAATTAGTTTGGGGGGAAGAGCATGTGGGTTTGGCCCATGAAATTTAGCCCTTGGTTTTTCCAGTCCTTGGCTGCCTTTCCCCCATGAATACAATCTCTGTGCTCATCATTATTTAAAGCAAACTGCATTGAGCCCCGCCGCTGGCAGTGGCCCGCTGTAAGCCAGGGTGTCACTTTCAGCTGTTCACCAGCCTTGCTGCTTCATGCTCGGCTGCCTTAGAAAAGTCATCCTCCAAGCTCTGCTGTGTTGCTTTATTATTGGCAAAGTTGCGACATTCCTGTGATCCCTGTCAGTGGTGCTTATTGATCCAGTGATGTGAATCTGCTTAGTGATTCAAGATTACTTTAATTCTCCCTTTTCCTTTTTTGTTTGTTTCCACCCTCTCCCCAGGGGAACAAAAGCTTTCAGATCCACCTTTTCCTGACTGTGGAAAACGAGCCGTAGCTGCAAAGACCATGTCTGTTGCTGCTGCTTTTGTACTTCAGCTCTGGGTTTTGAAGAGCAGCCTTTGAGATAGACATGAGACTGTTCTCACCTTAGTGCATCATGCTGGCATGAGGCTCTAGGAGGCAACCATGCATGAATGGCCACACCAGATCACACCCTTTGGTCTGAGTGCGTTTTCCCCTCTGCAGCCACAATCCATACCTCATGGGTTACAGAGAAGCATTAAAGAAATCTCTGGAATACTCCTTGGTGCTGCAAGGGCTGGGGAAGCCTCTTCCCTGAGCCTTGCAGCAGCTGGCCCTTACCCTGTACAGCAGAGCTTGCCTGCCCTTTGTTCAGCACACTGCTGCAAAATGATGTTAATGGTCGTAAAATTATATGGCCCCTTTCTTTAAAGGCAGCTGTTCCTCTGATCTATTAGCAAAGATCACTGTAAGCATCCGAGACACTGGTAAGCAGTCAGGTCTCTGGCAGCCCATTTGTGTCTCTGTGGGAGCTAATAGACGGCATCAGATGGATGCATCTGCTGTTTCAGGTGTACGCTGTAATGACACAGTTGATCGTCAGTTTTCCAGGTAAATTACTGTTTTGCTTGAAAAGGATCTGGCTCCAGAGAAATGAAACCCTTGTCCTGTAAGCAGCTTTTCATGGCCTCTGAATGTCATTTTTCGTGCAACAGGCTGGGAAAGTCACCAGAAGAATTCTTCTGTCCCTGTTGTGCTAGGAAGAAAATGGGGGAACAATTCCACTGTCCAAAAATATGGCTGGGGAGGTGTTACAGATCTGCAGACAGACTTGTTCAGCATGGCCTCATCTCTGCCTTCCTCTTGTTTTCAAGAATCTCTAATGGCTTTCCCTTTCTTCCCAAACGCCTTTTAAAATAAAATGCCATCCGTGCTACCTTGTCCTCTTAGTACTAGTTTGGGATACTTCAGCAGCTGATGAAATAAACCCAGTTTAGAGCCGTTCTTGGGAAGTGTGTGTGAGGCCTGGCCGTGTGTCTGCATAAACTACTTTTATTGCCTTCATTGTTTTTACTCTCCAAGAAGCCAACGAGTGACATTTCGTTAAGAAAATAGAGTGAACGTGCTGGAAAGGGAGGTTGTGTAGAAGGGGGTCACTGCAAGGAGTGTAATTAGCAAAGGCTACAGTTCTGGAGATTTACGGGAGGCTTTTTTTCTTCTTTCCTGAACACATGTAAATTACCTGCAAGCAGAATGAATGCCTCTTCCGAGCCAATACAGGCCCCAGTAGAGCTGCATGCCCCTGAGATGGATTTCAATTTAGACCCACTTACCGAATTTACACAAAATTCTGGATTTCTAGAATATTTCCAATATAGATTTGATACCCCCCCATTCCTTGGGGGCCAAACAGGAGAAACGCTAGTTGTGCAGATGAGTTTGATCCTCTGCATGAGCAGCATCTCATAGCTGCATTCATAATGGTGGTGCAAATAATAATACTAATGTTTTAGTTTTGTTCCTCACTCTTGTTCAGAGTGATAATTAAATGTATACAGCACAGCTGGCCCCCAAAACTGACTTTATCTGCCCAGATAGGAGTTGAGGTGCAGAGGTGAGGCACAGTAGGTCTGTGCTTTTCTGCCTGTGCTGATGAAATTTGGCTGTGGTTGTTTGGGTCTGCACTGGTCTGGTTGTCTTACCTTTCTGCTCTTGAGACTGCCAGTCTCTGTGTGAGCTCATGCCTGCGCAGGAGCCAGCAGTGCTGCCAACACCTGAAGCAGCATATGTTGTCACTTTGACCATCTGCCACTGAACATGATGGAGAAAAGGAGGGACTTGAATGTGAGGCCCTTCTATCTGTTCTGTGAATCTGCTTATATATCATGTTAATGACCCTCGATCTTAGCTTGAGCCACCATTCACTTTGAGACATGATGAGATGACTGGTCATCGGGGGGGTTGCACAAAGGAAGTGAGATTTAAGAAGCAGTGCAGAGGTCAGAGAGGATGCTTAGGCATAGGGGACGGCTTAGGAGAAAGAAAAGTGCTGTGACAACTTACGGAAAGGGGAAGAAAAGAATTTCTGATGAGATTTATCTCCAGCCATTATTAATAGGCACATGGAAGAAAGCGGGAAGCATTTTCCAGTCTCCTTCAAGCTTAGCTGATTCCTGTAGTCTGCCAGTGCCTGCAGCCTGGCGGCGGCAAAGAGGCATGTGAATTTTTTCTGCTTCTCAGACTTCTGAGTCAGTATTTCAGAAACACTGTTGCTTGTGTAGAGTACCTAAATTTTTCAGGAACTACCTTGAATTGGTGCTCGGACAGACTGCTTCGAGGCCAGCCCAAGCAAAGCTGTGTACGCAGTGCTGGAGGGTGGCGGGCACTCTAGGTAAGTGATGTTGATAGGTACATTCTGATTGATGGGGGAGTTTGTCTCCCAAACTGTCACAGGGTTTATAGAGGTGCCACTCAATACCAGTGCTGGAATTGCTTGTCAGAGCACCTGGCTACAAGAGCAATGGGGATTGGAGACAGAGCTGTAACTTTGTTTTTTCTCTGCTTAATGGCCCTGGCGTCTGACCTGCCTGCTCACTCCTGTTTGTCTGGACCTTAAGGAGGCAGCTGGGATTAAGACTGTCAGAGGATTGTGCTGCTTTAGCATCAGGAGGCTAATTGTATCGGGGCTGGCAGCTTATGACAAGCGGTTGCTTCCTAGCAAATGCATGGCAAGAGCAAAAAATTCTTCAACAAGGAAAGGGAAAGATGTAGGAGAGTCTGCATTTTCGTTTGTTCTTTTTTCATCTGAAAGCAGCGTTTTCAAATTCACATGTGGAATTACATTTCTCAGGCCTTAGGTGACTCTCCTTGTAAGAGTCACAGCTGCTTCTGTGAATAACAGATCATGTCTCTTGTGAATTCCTAGGTCAAACTCACAACTTAACATTTAGTTGTCAGATTTACATGTTGGGATAAAGTTCTGGTCCCGAGCATTGACCTCTGGATAGTGGCACTGGCTTTAGAGGTCTGATCTAGGCAGCACTGCTGATGACCATGAATTACTGCTTGACCTTCAGAAGCCAAGCCTTGGTGGAGGCTTCCCCATTCCCAGTGCACGCTATTGAATTGCAAATCACCTGAGCGTAGTAGTAGTGGGTATTCTGGAAGCTCCTGTTCTCCTCTAGTAGGTCCAAAGTAATGCTGTTGCAAAGGCCATTTTATTCTCCTTGACACCCTCTGTGCTCCATTTTACGTTTTCCTTGCTCCTGGATGGCAGTGTATGCTGCCGGCAGGAGCTGGAAGTTGTGAGCCCTCTTTACACTTGGGCTGAGTTAGTGAGAAGCAGGTGTGATCCTACTGGGCCTTCCTTGCATTTAGTGGTCCTCTTAATCCATTTATAACAGCACTTGTCCAGAAATCTGGTTTGAATGAGCCTGAGACGAATGAATAATGTCAAGCAGTTCAGACGTCAAATATTTGAACAGCTGCGTGGGTGTTTTCACTGGCTGTGTGCATGGAAGCAACCCCAGGAAGTTAGACAAGGAGGGTCAGGTCGAAATTGTGGCACCAAACCCCAGCCTGCAGGAACTGGCCTCAAAATCCATCCCTGCTGCAAATCAAAGGGCGTTAGGATGCTGGTGGCCAGCCATTTGTTCTGCAGGTGATGCTGGACTAAGCTTTGCATCCTGTTCTTTGGTATTCTCTAGCATGCAGTGGTAGTACTGGGATTTATGGACCTTCTGATTCACATTGGAAACATATTTTGTGGATGTTGTTTTTTCCTGTTTTTTAAAGCAGCCTCTGAACTCCTAAAACTGATAGCACAGCTTATATACAAGTCTTTTCTGGGTACACTGAGGTTACTTTGTTTAGCATATAGTTTCTGAATCAGTTCTCAGGGTTTTTTTACTGTGTTGCAAGGGATTGCACTTGCTTATGTTTAAAAAAAAAAAAAGAAGCATATTTGGTGAAAATCTGAGAGTTGGATCTCCTTATTGCAGCTTCCTTTAGGCCCTGGCCTGGGAGTCCTGTTTGATCAGAAAAGAAAATTTGCCCTTCTCCTGCCCCTCATCTTAACCTATGAACTTCTCTGCTATGCCCTCCTCTCTGACTGAAATGCTGTCCCAGATCATCCTAGTGTCTATCTGTCATCATAACATGTACTGTCCAAACCCTTCCCCTGTACCCTGCCTCTGTATGGAGGATAGTACTCTGTTGGCAATGTGGTGGTTCCTATTATAGAGCTAGATTCAGCAAAAGCTCTGGAGTATTTTCCTTTCAGACTTAAAAGGGATTTTCTTAAGTACAAAGGTTTTGAGAGCAAGGACGCCAGGATTTCAAAGTCAAGGTGCCTTAATATTTGTAAATTGTATCACAGTAAGCAGATCTTCTTTTCTTAAGCTCTAACCATAAACCACTAGTTGGCCTGAGTCACTTGGAAACAAAATTGATGGAAAGGTGCATGTTTGCTGTGTGCTTGGCATCCTTACAGAGAGACAGACACAGGGAGTGGTCCCACTTACATTCAACTCTTTTGGACACCTTTCCCCCCCCGCCCAAGGCACTTGCTCCAAGTATTCATTGTCTGGCTAACATTCAGATCACCTCCGGGACTGGCCAAGTCACAGCTCCAGCTTTGCATGATTTGTGTTTCCCACAGCTACAAGAAAAATGAAGACCTGTGTGTCCAAAGTTTATGGCCTTTGAGAAGTGATGGGCTAAAGTAATGCCAGGTACAGGGTATGGTGTTACTGCAGGTTAAATGCCATGCCTGTAAATTACCACCCCATCGCCCATTGTGACTTCTAAGGCAGCTTTGAAAGACTATCCAGCTTCTTTGACAGGTCTCTCTTACTCCTCTAAATCTTCTTCCAAACGTTGTGATGAACTGAAGGAGTCAAGATTTACTAGGTGAGTCATTGCAGCAAGAGAAGGCAGCTCGTGACATGTGTTGGCTGGCAACGTGCAGCCAGTATGTGAAACACTTTATAGGGGGTTTGCTGGCAGAGGGCTGCCCCAGTGACACCACAGAGCTGACCTACAAGCATGGCTCCTGCAGTATGTGGTACAGACAGTGGATTCTGCATTGTCGATGCTAGTTTTGTTACCTCTGCTAAAAATTAAGGCTGGCAATTACTTTGAAGTAAAAGGTAGTTTATGCTTCCAGGGAAAGGTTAGTCTTAAAATCATTGTCAAGCTACGGTTATCACTCGTTAAGGACCTTCTTTATATTCAGGGAAGAGAAATATCAAATCCATATAAACAAATTTTATTGGGGGCTTAATGAATCAGCGAAAGCATCCATTCCTGGAGAGTGACAGTAAAGAACTATGTCTGCATGGTGTCCTTGGAAATGAGACCTTTGCCTTGCCCTGCTCTCTGCAGAGATGCAGACTGTTAGAAATAAAGCTCACTGTTCTGGGCTGGGAAGGCGCAAGCTTGCTGCTGACAGCACAAGCTTGTGTAGGTGTGCTGGTGAGAGCCCAGTGGGGTGAAGAGACTCAGACATCTGTAGCACTAAAAGGGCTACCCTACCTAATGCTTGGGAATGTCCTTTCTTCAGACATCCACCTTCTATTCAGTGCTTCTACATTAACTTTAGCCTGTCTTCTGCATTTAGAACCACATTCACAGTGCAGATATGTAACCCCTTTGGGGCATTTGTCCAAGCCAAGGCTACATTTGCCTTACTCTTTAAGTGTTTGAAGGTGGGATGTGCTCCCTGGTCTAGCCGCAGACTTGGGTCACCAGCCATCTGGATGTGCCAGGTCTTTCAGGCTCCAGCAGGTACTCTCCATCTGTGAGCCAGGTGTCCAGGTCTGCTGCCTGGACATTGGGATGCTAAGTGAAGGAGCGTCCTGGAGGCAGCCAGAGTGAGCTGTCTGTCTGTCTGCATAGCTGATGTCCCCAAACAACTTAGATCTGCTGCAGAATTGAACATGAATGAGGACCTTGCACCACCCTAGGATTCGGGAGATCTTCGTTTAATTTCTAATATCATGGGGGAGAGAGCATGTCCAGTGTTAGATCTCATAAAGAGTAAATACATGTCTTTAGTGTCCCTTCTATTAATAAACCTTAAGCAGCAAATAGCTTGTGAAGGTTCATCTTTGTAGGTGTTTGCATGCAGATTGAATTAAAAGAAGCCTGGTTACAATCAGCAATAACACAGTCAAAAAAATACTTGAGAACCAAAATAAATGTATATATTGTTAGAAAGTGGCAATTGTTACACAATTCAGTCTCAGGTGGAACTGTATGCTTGCTTCCTGCTGGAGTTGGGACTGGGCTTGTGCCTGATCCACCCATGTTGGAAGTGCAGGACTCTTGTTGACTTGCACTGGAATTTGCTTCCATAAGAAGTGCTTGTAAGGAGCTGTTAATGATTGTGGAGTCTGATATTTTTATATTTTTTCCCCTCTCCTAGAAACAGGTTTGCTATTCTTAAATGTTTTATATTGTAAAAATCTAAGCCATGACTAAATGCATTTAAAAAAGAAAAAAGGTATTTCTAATTGTATTTCAGCCTGTGCCTGCCCTCTGCATCTGAATTAAGGACTAATTCAGAATGTCCCTGTGGCCTTCTCTTACCTGCTAGTAGTGTAGTTTTTGTGTTAACCACTTCTATGAAAAATCAGTCTTCCCTATTTTCTGTGAAAAATCAGTCTTCTCTATTCTGCTTCATTTTTTTCTGCTTTTGAGAAAAACCCTTCCAGTGCCTTCAACTTTAAAATAACTGGTGTGGAGAGCAAAATCAAGAATGTTTCATTTTCAGTGTTGAGGGGCGTTTTGGAGCATAAAATCCAGGAAGTTAGAGCATTTCTGTGAGTGTTTTCTGTGCAGTCTTCTGAAAATTGTTCTTGTGCAGTCTTTGGAGATGGTACCTTTTGTGAGGCTGTTAAGAATAAAGGACAGCCTGCAGACTGATGCTGTTGCACCATCCTTAGGAGATCTCCTGCGCTTCATCTCCAATTCAAATGCTCATCCACATGTTTTTATTTTTTCCAGGTTCTGGGTTTATCATGTGCAGTGGCAAGGAGAATCCAGACAGCGATGCCGACCTGGATGTGGATGGAGACGACACACTTGAATATGGGAAACCACAGTATCGTTTTTGAAAGGCTCTTACTGAGAGGGAACCTAGAGGTGCATCTTCAGCTAGCTTTCATACAGCACTGCCCTGGGTAGCGGTGAATAATCTGTGTTCAGCCCTACTGGAAATGACACTGCCTTCTCCAGTTACCATGTTAGTCGAACTAGGAGGGATTCCCAGTTACTGCCTTTGAGATCCTTCTGTTGGTGCAGCACTACTTCAGACCCAGTTGGTGAAGTATGTGGGAGACATTGCAGGAGATCAAAGTTAGTGTTTCTCTCTTCTTTTTCAGAAATAATCTGTTGTCTCCATCTGGGTCTCTTTCATATGGATAGCTTTTCCTGCTTCATGGGTAGGAATTGAGTTTATTTTCCACAAGACACCCCTTTCTTTTCAGGGGTTTTGTGCAGTAAATATTTCAAGTGCTATTCACCTGCCACTCTTGAGAGACTGAATTTTTTTTCTTTCATTAGACAGTTCATGGGCAGAACTATCACTAAGGGCAGTTTTTGTGAACTTCTCCATCCGGGAGCCAGGCTCTTCAGACACAGCTCTGGGAGAGCTGTGGGCAGACTTCTGCTCTGCAGCAGCTGTAACAGCCATCAGGGAGGAATTCCTACAAGGGTATTAGTCAGACATTGACTTAGCTGTGATGAGGGGGAATGTATAGCTATAGATTTTACTGAAATCTGTACCACCCTTTTAAGACTGAAGCCCCAACCCTTAGCTGGTAAAAGATCTCTGTACTGCAAACAGAAATAGTGGAATTGTGCAAGTTAGGCTTGCAGAGGTTGAGGAATTATTTTCCCGTTCTAAGAGCCTGTGGCATCATGTTGCTGTCAAAAGACTTTTCTGTTTCTTTCCACCTACGACAAAACGTTAATCCAGAATTTAAAAGCAAGCCCCTCCATGGATACCAGCCCCTCTTCTTTTGAGGTGTTCCCAGTTGGAATGAATTTGTTCTGTATCCCAGATAGTGTCCTAATAATCTCAAAAGCCTTTCCACTGTCTGCAGCCAGGCTGTACATTCCTTAACCCCTTGTGCTCAGGTACACAGAGGCAGACGTTATCCCTTGCACTGGGGAAGAGCCAGGTGAAGCCAAAGAGAGGGAGGCGCTCCGAGGTGCTGTTTTAAAGTAAGTACTGTGCTTTTCTAATTTGCTTTCATTACTTTTAGGGAATCTCAATTTGTGGAAAATACCCATTCACTTGAATGCAAGGGTCACAATGAGAGAGACTTACAAAAAAGCATAGTGTGATGAGTGGCTCTCCATTTCTACCTGTGCAGCCTCATAAAGCCTCCCTGCACACTCCGCTTCCCTTAACCACCCCATTGCCCAGCCAGTGCTGCCATCTCCATGAACAGTGCTGGACAGAAGGTGAATTCTGGCCATGGGGAAACTGTGCTGTACTAAGGCCTTATGCATCATCTTGTTTCACAATGAAATGTGGCCTCTTCGTAGTAGTATAACTTGATGCCATCTGAATCTTGTTTGGCACATTAGGAGTCTGACACCCAGGGTATGATTTCATTGCATCCCATTATGTGTTGTGGGTACGCAAACTAATCCTGCATTCAGCTCTGGGGTTGGGGCAGGATGTGTGCTCTGCCCACATACATATGTGGAGAATGTAGGCAGCCAGTGTTCAGGGCGCCTGGGGAAGCATTTCAGGCAAATAAAATGAGCTAGGGATTGCTTTCTAAGCCCTCTGCCCTGCATAAAACAGGGCTTAAATTACCCCTCTATCTCTTTCACTGAGTGATCCTGTGAGGTCAGGGTTGAAGTGATTGATAGAGCACTGAAATGAAGTTTTCTTACTGCTTAGCCTGCCACAAACACTAGTTCAAAATTAGGTTCCACTCCATAGAAAAGTGGCATTTGCCACACTGGATCCAAACCATTGGTCTGTTCGATACTTTGCTAACCATGCTAATCCATAGGCAGGGAGGGCCTCAAAGATGCTGAAGTCCCTTTGCAGCCAGGACAGTGGTATTGTAGCAGGAGAATATCGGGGTATCCCTTATCAATGGCTGTGGACACTTAGTGCTTAGTGAGATGACTGAGGACCTGAGGCCAGGAGACCCAGTTCCTTCATGTGGCTTGCACCTAACACATTTTGCTGTTTGGGCAAGGTCCTTGCATGTCTCCTGGACTAGTTTACCCATCTCTAAAACAGGAGAGGTGATGTTGCTTTTAAAAGCACTTGGAAATTCTGGCAAATTTCTGTAGAAATACAGTAGGGTAGCTGATGCTGTGAAGCATGAGCCTGGTACCTTCTGTGCAACTGTCTTAGCACATAGAGCTAAAATGTTATACCTTCACAGGTGTGCAGCCTGCTCAGAAGATTCCTTTCTCTTACAGTCTCTGTTACTGGCTTGCAAGTGAATGGACAGGGTTAGGAGTTGTCTGTACTTCAATGCTGCTGTTCTTCAAATGGGAAGATGGAAAAGATGGGGCTTATGAATGTGTAGTTATTCTTCAAGGGAGAAGCTATTGCAACACAGAGGATTTCTGTTCACAATTAAGGTTTTCATCTTTGAAATTGTGTATTCAAAAATGAGCCTTAGGTCACAGGTGATGTTTGAATCCCAGGCCTTCAGTCAGCATCACAACCCACATGTGATTTCAGCAGAGGTCTCAGCTAGAAGTGCAGGTTGGGACAACACTGGTGGAAATGTGGACTAGCACAAAAACACCTCCTGCAGCAGGCCAACCACTCACATTTTGAAGCCTAGACTGATGCACAGAAGTATTGAGAGAGAAGTCGTGGGTGGAAGGCGTAGCTTTTCCTGAGCGGTAAAATTTTCCCTGTTCAACCTTTAGCATTCTACCCTTTTCTCTTTTAGTGGTGGCACACCCAGTACTCGAATAACACCGGAGTTTTCTAAATGGGCCAGCGATGGTGAGTGTTGAACTTGTAAATTACTAATTTGTATGCTACAGGAGGGCAGATAGATATTCCATGTCTTCTGATTGCCAGTAATTAGGCAAATGGTAGTTACAAATGCTCTTGCACATTACCAGCAGATATTTATGCACATATAATCACACTACCTTTTTGAAACTTTACAACACAACGAACTGTAGTCAGCAGCGGCCGGGGGAGTTCCCAAAAATGCAACCTTAACTGGTATGGTGATAAGAGATAGGGGTTGGGTTGACTTGCTGTCATGTCACTAAAAGACAAACTGCTCTATCACAGAGGGAGCCATCAGAGCTTGACTATGTGATGGTGGTGTTCAGCTGCTGGGGCTTTAAACTACGCAGGTACTTGTTGCTTGGGGTTTTTTTCAACTGCTTTCTTAGCATATTCCCTTCTTTAAAAGAGTATGGTAGAGACTTGTATCATGATCTGTTGGGTAGGTCTTGTCCTTGCTGGCCTCTGTATGGCAAGAAAAGCCCGCAGCTCTGAAGCCTGCATCTTTAGAGTGGGAACTCTAGTTTCTGTCCTACTTCATGACCTGTAGCTGAGACTCCAGAGCAAACGAGTGCATGTGAAATTGTACCTTTGCGTGCGTTATTTGAAAGCTCATAGCGTTAAGGAGGGGGGTGTTAAACCCATTCAACTGCTGGGTTTTTTTATTTAATGCCAGCAGCACTGGAGTGTAAGCAGCAACCTAGTGGAAATATGAGAATAATAAAACTTGGCGCTTTCCAGCTGTAGATGCCAAATCCATTTCCAGAGCTGGACAGTGCTGCTCCAGCTCCCTTAGGAAGGGAACTGAAGCTCAGCGACCTGAAGAGACTTGTCCCAATGATTTTGTTCCCTGTTCTGTTACTGTAATGCTTTGGGCATTTGATTCGCAGCCTTGAAAGTACCTATAAGACATAACTGCTTGCCAGTGGGAGGGGGAGGTGGGTAGAACCAGTTTTGCCAAGGGCATGATGATTAAATGGAGAACATAGGATATCTATCGCAGGCATTTTCTTCTGTGGGGTAGGCAATCACATTTATTTTCTGTGATGTAGGAGCACTCACTTGTAGGTGTGTTCAGCTTCAGTAATTGCAGCCACAGAGGTGATGAGGAAGCAGCCCTGATGGCATTTTCTATGCGCTGTTTTCTACCTTTTACCTGAAGCAAGAGTGCTGAACCTACAGCCCAGGGGCTGGCCCCAGGACAGTTCATCTGGCTCATCTCCAACTGGTATCTCACATCCCCTCCAGTACTGGGAGGAGCCATGGGACTACTAGTACTAGGAGAGCTATGAGCAGACTGTTCTGTCGTACTAGTTACCTTGCATATATTTTGATCCTTGTCTGTGTCTGAGGGGTCTCAGAAAAAGGGAGAAGCTGAGAGCAGGGTCTGGGCTGGGCAGATTTGTTCTGGACCCACCTTTCTAGAAGTACACTTTGGCATGGCAGCTGCATCAAACCTTTCTGAATTAAATCCTGGCTTGAACAACTGGTACATCTGCGAGGGTCAGTCAGTATGAAGTGGGGAGAGGGTAGGGGTTGTATCTTCAGCCCCAAATCATAGAAGTGTGTTGTCCAGAGAGAGGGCCTCCCTGCCAGACAGGGACACATAGCATCGGTCTCTTCTCTCTCTTTCCAAGAATCGGCATGAAAATGACTCATTGGGGTCTTCTGCTTCTGAAACTGTAACTCGCTTAGACTATTTCATTGCAGTGATCAAATGTTCTCTTCGCTAATTTGTCTGTTCGTCCCTCAACAGAAATGCCCTCAACGAGTAACGGTGAAAGCAGTAAACAGGAGACCATGCAGAAGACCTGTAAGAACAGTGACATTGAAAAGTGAGTGTAAAGTCAAGAGCTTTCATTCTTCTTGTTCTAAGGAACCGTAGTGTCCCAAATGGTGTTCCCAGAAGCAGTGCTAGTCTGGGCGTAGGCATATTTGAAGCTTTTACCACTGAGAACGGAAGCTGTGCTCCAACATGAAGCCTGGAGTTGGAGCTATTGGTGTCCTGACTTGCCACTGCTGTGTCCACAGAGGGCCTGTGGGAGTTCTCCCCCAGATATCTGCATGGGCAGGTACCCAGTGACAAGGAATTAAGCGCAGCTTCCAAAAGGCTTCTCCACTGCAAATTGCCTTCTTTTAAAATACGTAAATAGATATATCCATGCTTTCCACCATATTCTAGTTATGGTGGGTTTTCAAATATGTTGTGTGGTGCATAACCACCTAGACTAGAGCTGGGAATTTGGACAGGAGGTGAAGATTCAAACCCGCTTTAACCTGACAAAAGCAATTGGCTTGTCAAGCTGTGCTTTGATTTTTTTTTATTTCCCCTGCAAGATTTCTGCTATCAATGTGTCACAGGATCCTGCTTTTACTGGGGAAGTTACCTTATCACTGCATCTTGGTTTTTGAGGGCAGTCCTTCACATAGTCTCTATTCCGTGTTCTCCATGGTACCTGCATGTTCCAACCTTCATCTCTCTAGCAAAAGGGGATCCCAGCAGCGCCATAACTAGGCAGAAGCCTCATTGAGAGAATTTCTTTTCCCTTAAGACCCAGATTTCACCTTTTTATGGTTGCTAGCAGAAATAATGTCTCAGTTCCTGAGTTCTTTACCTGCAGCCCTTCCAGTTGATTCGGAAGTTTAAGTCCCAGCATTTGAACGTACTATAGTGCAGGGGCTTCTGGCCATCTCCTTTCCTGTCGCTTTCCGATTGCTGGCTATCCTGCAGCCTAGTCCGGGATAGAAACAAATGGTTTCATCTGTACTGTGCATTTGAGTAACAGCCTCTATCCTCAGCCTCCTTCCACATGCTGCTAGGGTGACTTATGACTCAGGCAGATTTGACAATCCAAGCCTAAAACTACAGGCTCTTCACTACTGCTATGGACTGCGTTAATTAGGCTAGGGCAGTGTTTTAAGTTGATTATTGCCTGACATAAAATGTTTTGCCTCTCACTTGATCTTGGGGCAACAGCTTGAATGAGGTGGAAGCAGTGAGGTAGTTGTGGGTTTTAAACAGATGGCATTTACATTTTGGGGACGAGGTCCATTGATAATTTGGGATGGGGAAAAAAATTTGGTGGTAGCATTAAGCTGACTTTACAGCAAGTTTTTTTTAATGTAGTTTGTTCTCCTCCTGCCTCTGGTCCTGACTTGAGAGGTTGTGTCCCTGGCACATGTCAGGATCTCCAACAGTTCAGGCAGCCTGGCAAAGCATATGTTCACAGTCAGGGGTTAACTGGGGAAACTCCCAGCTGCAGAGGAAACTTTAACGCTGCTTTGCTGTCTTGGCACTTTCCTTCTTACAAGGCTTTTTATTAGCATGTCCCAAATGTGGGCTGTCTGCTGTTCGATGCTCCTCGGTGAGCAGACTTTCGCCAAGGACCACTAAGTTTGGTAGCTCACAGGTCAGTGCAGAAGCAGCTTTGTCCTTAGAGTGAGCCAACCGTTGCATGCTGTCTTGGTGGCAAGGACTCGTCCCTTCTGGCCTAATCTGTCAGCCTCTGTCTCTGCTGCTGCTTGGCTTCCCTTTGGGCCTCCTGCCTGTCAGCCCAGCAGCCCTCCACCCTCCCAGATCCACTCCTATTGAAAATCTTTAAACTGCAGGAGCTGAAAGGATTTGACATTTTCCAGAACACTTGAGCTCAAGTGATAAAATTGACGTAGCTTTAATAATCTGATCAAAGAGGCTTTAGCTAGCACCTTTTGAAGGATCCCAGAATCCTTTCCAAACAACACTCATGCTAACACCACTGTGAAGCTGGGGGAGCGTGTATGTGTGTATGCACGTGCATGTGTATGCAAGCACACCTTGCTCCACAATAACCTTGCCCTGCTAAAGCTTCAGGTCCATAAAAGGTGCGAAAAGTCAGCAAAACCCAATAGAAATTACAGGAAAAGCCTTAAGTGTCTTGCTGAGACTTTCCAATAATGTTGATTTTTTGAAAGTATCAGGGAGAGCTTTTATTTAAGGCGCTTTATTTCACCGAGGTTCAGAAAACAAGATGGTGTTTCAGGTGGAGAATTCCTAGCTGCTTTTTTTTCTTTTCTCTCCTTCTTTCCTTTGAGATTCGTGCGTGATAAATAGTTTCTGTCCTGCCATTTAAGGAGTCTGAATGCTCTGTGTGCTTGTCTGTGTAGAGGGGTTCTGTTAAATTAATTGATAACAGGGATCAGAGCTAGAAGCCTACAGAAAAGGAGGGGGGAAGGGTTTCACACTGTCTGGCTGCTTCCCACTCACTGCTGAGCCATGATATATGGCGACCCAGCCCAACAGGCTAAATTGATTCATCTCTAGTTCCTGTTTCTTAATCTGGAGCTAAATTGGTTTCATTTTTCTTGTTTTGGGTGGTGCTTACAGGAAGTTTTTGGCAGCATCACTTTACTCCATTGTTTGTAACTTTAATTTTTGCCTTTAAATCTGAGCGTTATTGATTGGCATGTTAAACCCCATGTAGCATCTGATTAGCATTTTTTAAATTGTCCAGAAGCACATGGCTTACCACCTGTGTCAGCTGTGCTCTCCATTTAGAGCAGTGGCTAATAGAGTTAGCAGTGATCCATGTATTGATTCTTCTCTCATAAGAATGATGTTCCTTCCCCCCTCCCCTCTTCCAAAAATAAGTCTAGGCAAGGAGAGCGGTGTGGTTTTGTTTGTTTTTTAATCTGTTAATACAGTACAGCAAGCGATCCTCTTTTTGGCATGCAGCTGAAGCTCTTTGCTTAAGCAAGTTAATTTAATCTAAACTTAGGTTTTCATGGAAGAGTCTCTTGCATGTAGAATGACTAGACAGGGTTTGGGGTCAGTCTGCATT
Organism: Haliaeetus leucocephalus; assembly: GCF_000737465.1. Taxonomy (NCBI): domain Eukaryota; kingdom Metazoa; phylum Chordata; class Aves; order Accipitriformes; family Accipitridae; genus Haliaeetus; species Haliaeetus leucocephalus. The sequence continues at coordinate 9,120,989 of NW_010973284.1, read as the reverse complement.
TGTTGCCCCACTCCTTGTGCCGTGCCAGGTCATCAGTAGCTTGGGCAGGTTGACCTCATCTGCGTTGTGTTGAACTTCAGATGGCAGCCACAGGTAATGAGAGAGTTGGTACTGGTCCCACTTCTCCTTCCCAGCACTGTGGGGTGTCTCAGTCCTGCTGAGCTTTTCTGATCTCGCCAACCTGAGGTGTCTGGGAGACACCCTAGGGTGCTGAAGGCTCATGGGGTAAAGGAGCATCGCACCGCCTGAGGTCTTTGGCAGACAGGCAGAGCTGAGCCGGTGCAATGCTCCTTTACCTCGACTCAAGATGCAGCTTTGCTCAGAGAGAGCAGCCAGTCCCTAATTGCCCCGGCGTCCTCCCTGACTCCTCCGCCAACGTCATAGTCTCAGCCAAAGCACTGTTGCGCAGAGAGAGCTGCAAAAGGCACCTTCCCCAGAAAAACTCTTCCTCCCCGCTCCTTCCCGAGATGCCGCCTGCGAGGGTCTGGTGCCGTTTTGAAACCGAGGTTCCCCGGGGTTAAAAGCCAGCATCTTAATTCAGAGTGCCAATGTTCAATTTTGCTTTCTGCCACCAGACTAGATTGCAGGCCAGCGAGAGAGTCTGGGTTAGTGGCCCACTGGGTCACCTCCCATTTGTTTTCCTCAATTTTGTGTTGTCATAAATTCATTCCAGCCCGTTGTGGTTGATCAGTTTATCTCCGCCGGGGCAGGGAGCGCTGCGAGCATGATATATGGCACAGAGCATTGTAGCCAGCCTCTCCATGAATCACTCCAGCTGTTTGGTGTCAGCCCCAAAGCAAACAGGACCCGGCCGCTGAGCGTTGACTACGATGAGCTCAGTATGGGAAGAGACATGACGTATGAATGTTTATTTAATAATTCTCTAATATTTCCAGCGGAGTGTGGCTGTGCCTTCTAGGAGGGGTAAAAGGGGGGGGAGGTTGAAGAGGGAAACTCTAATCTGTTGGGGTGGGTCATAAATCAGGCAGACAACATCATTAATCAGGGATAGGACAGAAGTGGAAGGAGGTGGGACTGGAGCTGCCATCCTTGGTGGGAAGGGGCTGTGCTCTTTTTTTTCGTAAAACAAATCTTGTTTCTGATTCCGCTTGGCCCCAGCCGCGCTGCCCGCATAATAGCAAACCCAGACGCAAGGCTGTTTAAGTGAGTATGCTACCTCCACTATAAACCTTGCGATACAAGCCTGCCAAGCATTAAATCCCTTTATAATTATCTTCTTTATATAACACTTCATGCTCATCATGCTTCATTGGATGAGATGCTCGTTGGGTTAAAAAGAGGGTTTTAGAGACAAAAAGCAATTGTATTTGTTTTATTTTTCCTATCACCTCTTTCCTCCCCTTCCCCCCACCTCACCTCTTTCCAAAGCAGCTTTTCCGAAAGCATCGGCTCCAGAGGGGCTCTGGTGCAGCAGCACAGGAAGGAGCATCAGTTAAAATTAAACAAAGTTTGGTTTGGGGTCCTTGTGCAAAGAGTCAAGCATGTGAGAGCAGTCAGGGAGGTAGCAGTGTCTGTCACGGGCACCCTGCTCCCGGGCAGGCAGGTTGTGATGAGAGCAGAGTGTGAAGCCAGAGGATTAGCAGAAGCTTGAAAGGGAAGGAGCCACGCTTAAGCTGGTGTGTCAGAGGGAAACAGAAGCTGTTGTGAATTCACACCAGAAGATAAGCACTCCCCAGCCCTTCTCCATAGTGTCACACCATTAATAGGCTTTGGTGGCAGACAAGAATGTTGTCTAGCAAAGATAGAATTAAAAAATTAACTTGAGTCATAAATGAAATAACCCTTTGTGCTCTGCTAAGAGAGAGCATGATGCTGCTAGTGGGTCGAGTCCTAGGTCGGCCCATGTAAACTTGACAGGATCCAGGAAGCTGAACTGAAGTGTGGGATTGTCAAAGCCAGGCTGAGAAAGCACTACTGGGCTGTGCTGGCTCATGTCCAGATTTTTATCTTTATTAGGTTTTAGTCCTTCCTTTCAGTAATTCAGTAGCGTGTAATATGTTCTTGTAGTGTATACTGTTGTTCAGTGTTGAAGGGGTGCATAGGTAGATGTTCCATTTCTTTACAAAGTGGGACTTTGGCATTCCTTCATCCTCTAGGTTGTGATGGTGAAGAGCAGAGTGCTGGGCTGCATTTCTTTATTCCACTCCCTCTTTTAACTGTTCAGTAGAAGTTGCATGTCCCAGTGATGGTCTCAAACATTATTACCACTGCGACAACTGAAATTGTATCAGTGTTGTGGTTCATCACAGGCTAGTGGTTAATGAAGCTCAGCAAGGCAGGCTGACTGTACAAGCTCAGACCTGGGGGAAGGTGGTATCTCTGTTTAGTGCAGCTGTGGCCAAAGGTTTGGTCTAATTCTCATACCTTGGAGCAGTTTTCCATAGATTTTGACATCTTCATACAGGGAGGGACTCTTATAGTCTGTTGAACCTGTGATGTTTTAGAGCTGAAGCATCTGCAAACCCAAGGTGGCTGCCAGCTTCAGGGGCAGTAGCATCCCTGTCTCTTAACTGGTGAAAACCCCAGGAAGGAATTTTATTCCTATGCTGGGGGCACGGTTTAGGCATCTTGCCATTGGTGTCTCTTTGCCTGCCCCTTCTTTTCTTTTTTTCTTTTCTTTTTTTTCTTAGTTTCAGAAATGCTGTTAACTTTAATTTGTGGAGTTGCTTCCTGGGAGTGAAAAATCGATGGGGGGCTATCGCAGTGTGAAATTCGACTGTCACTATTGAGCTATAGAGTTAGCAAGATGTCTTAGAAGGTAAAAAATAAATCGTGGCCCAGCAAGTGCTCAGCTGTGCTATTTCAAAGGGGATATGAGGCTGATGGTCCGTTAGAGGGTACTTCAGTTAGATGGATGATGATTCCCTGTGAAATATTGGAGTTATTCCATAGGTAAGAGAAACTTTAGCTTATAAAACACAAACAGCTGCCTTCTAGCAGAAGAATTCTGTCCTTAGATGTGTGAGCAGCTTGTCAGAGAGAGGGTTCGTCCCTAAAATTAGCCTGTTGTGTTTAACAATGTCTCTGATGGAGCACTGTAGATCCTGCCGTGTTTCTTCTGAAAATATTTTGAGGATGTGACTGTTTATTCACATCTCCTACCTACACTGCAAGAATTAAGAGGCAGGGACTGATTTTTTTATTTTTTTTTTTTTTAGGAAATATTTGTACGGTGCCCAAATGCTCTCAAGAGAAAAGTAACAATTATTTTTATATAGGCTTCATTCCCTGTTTGGATGGAAATGTTCCTTTGAAGAGCAGAAAAAGGATCATGTTGTGTCCCATCCGCTGCCAGTTTGCTGTCGCTCTCATGCATCTGTTGAAGGGCAGCCCTGGCTGCGCAGGCTGTCTGCATGCTGGCATTAATAAGGCTACTGCTTTCTTTGGCACTTACTGACTATTGTGGCAGGACTCAGTAAGTGTTTATGCTGTGCCAGCTGCTGTATGACAACAGGATGATTGTAATTACGGCGCTTGGTAGTTTATGCATTTCTTAGATTATAGTTAGTGAGTATAAATATGAAATAGTACCAAAAACCCCACCAGTTTGTATTACTTCTCACTAAACCACGTCTGGGACAACTGTAGAGTCTTACAGTAATTAGTTTTCTTACGCTTGCGTGTACAGTTGCAATACCACTGAGGGGAGCTTACTGCTGCAAGGAGTTCTAAGCCGCATTTATTTGGAGCTTGGTAAAGATTTCCCAAAGAATTTAATGACAGAAGAATTCATTGTGCTTTCAGATCCCTTCTGCCTCTGTAACAGAGAACCTAGTACTGCCTTTACAGAAGCAGTGTTAATAGCAAATAATGTAACTAACATAGTTTAATATCCATGTTGATTTTTTTGCCCTCACTTCAGTGTCGGTACTTGTCCTAACCTTACTTGCTCCCCAGCTCTGCGGACACTTCATCCTATTTCTCCATTCACTACTTCTTTCTTCCTTTTTGACAGTTTCTGTCCGCAAAAAGCTGCTCTTTCCCACTCAGTTGCATAAGCGTTCCTGCTTTTCCCTCAGATAGCCGGCTCATGACCTGTCCTTCCTCTGCATTGCTGGTTTCCTCTTCCAGCTCTGAGACCACAATTGGTTATGCGATACTAATGTGCCATAGCCTCCTTTAATAGCCTCATGTTTCTTTTTGAAGGCATGATTACCTTAAATGATGCTAATTCTGATCCTTCCTTTCCCCGTAAAGGAAACAGCAACAGCGTAAAAGTTCTAGGGCGGCAGCAGCAGTTGTAGGAAGCTGTCTGGAGGATGTGTTATTGTGTTGCCCTTGTGTACCTCCAATCAGCGGTCATGAATGGAAGTTCTGGAAAGCATATCACCTGCACGGTAAAGCCCTTAAAAGGCTGCAGATGAATCCAAGTGCTGCTGTAGTAGCATAGATATTTCCTGTTTATTTTGGCCGTTTGGATGCAGGCCATGGGAGTAGAAGGCATTTCATTGTGCACAGAGCCTGGCCGCAAGACTCGGCTGCATGTCCAAGCTTCTGAACACCTTTCAACCCTAGGAATTTGCTATTCCTCTTTCACTTCAGGGATATTTTATAATTTTGTGCCCTGATCGTCCAACCAAAGCTACCAATAATCCCAGACCACGTCCAGGCCACAGTAAGATGACAGGTTACAGCTGCCATAAGTCTTCCTGTAGAAAAATGTACCTGCCTGGCTATATGTGGAGCTTGGTCATAATCCAAACATGTTTGCTTGTGGATGAAGGTAAGTTTCAGTAGGCTGGAACCTCTAACCTGTGTGCCTCAGCAGGGAGAGGAGCTGCATTTTCCATTTCCACTGCCTGCTTTTTGTGGCCCTGGCTTTTGTATTAAGATAAGAGACCATGATGTACCTTCAGAGATCTGTTAGGAATACAATTAGGGTCACCAGGATGAAGGATACATTTGAGAAATGTACTGAGATATTAACACATTAGATGTGCGAATGTTTCTGTTTAGGAACTTTGTTTGGAGAATCATTTTCTAACTCGGCTTGTGCTGCCTTAACAAAACCTTGCTGCAGCAAAATACTTTTCCGTAGCATGGCTTTTCCCTTTATCGCCAAAGCTGCTCCAGTAAAGCGATGGGATTGCATTTATTTTCTCTTTGGAACAGGGGACATAGTCTCTAAATCGAAATCAGAATGACCCATGCATTCTTTCTCCCAGCTTTCATGTCGAACCATAATTGCTCAAATGGCACATTTAAAATTTTGGCGCAAGCTCAGACTTTCACTAGCCGCCTTTTTAAATCAGTCCCAGTGGCCAGCAGATACTGCATAGCCCTACAAATGCATCTAAACATGCTGACTCCGAGGCTCCTTCTATTCTGAATGATCAGCGGTGCCATCTGTCTCTGTTTTGATTGGGGCTGGGCACATGTGTCCCAGCGAAACACGGGCCAAAAAAAAGAGAGAGAGAAAGAGCCAGCGCCTGAATTTACTTCCCGCTTCTGTAAAGACATTGTTGGGTTCTGTGTTATAGAGGCGGAGGAGATATGAAAGCATAATGAATTCTTCTGTCATTAAATTCTTCGGGGAATCTTTACCCAAGTCCCTACTAAATGCAGCTTAAAACGCCTTCTTGCAGTGGTAAGCTCCCCTCAGTGGTATTGCGACGGTGCATGCAAGTGTAAGAGAAATAATTCCTCTGTGGGGAAAAAGAGACAACATTTTTGGTTTGCATCAAGATGAAATTAGTCAGAAGCAAACTCTGAATTTGGCAAGCAGATGCCAGTATTAACAAGTTGTGCAAGCAAGTATAAAATAGAGGCGCTCGTGACTGAGAGTGCCTCGGCATCGTGTGTGTGTGCCCTTGCATGCACCCCGCTCCAAATTCACAACTTAGAACACGGAAATTAGAATGGGGAACATTGCATTATTCATAACTTGGCAACCAGAAGCCAGGGCACTTTGCCAAAATAAACTATTCTCTATAATTACAGGTGAAGCAACATTCTTTAATATCTTACACTACAAAAACATACATTAATCAAGGAAAGAGGGCTTTTTTTTTTTCCTAGAGGACAATAAATTAGCATCCTTGCCAATTTCCTCAATACATGTGACAACGTTTTACAGGATTATAAGTCAGCCTTTTTAAAGGAGGTTAGTCTAAAAACAAATAAACCCAATAAATGAGATTTTTAGCTAAATAAAGGGGAAGCCAGCTACTAAAACGTTGATGTCTTGCCAAAAGATTTGCTTTTAGCACGGGCACTCTCACAGATCAAGGTTCTAAACTTCACTTGGTGTGATTTGACACGGCTCTACTGCAAACAGCTTTGCTGGGCAGTTTTCTACTGCTAGGGATCTGGCCCCTTCTGCTGTAGCCAGCTCATCTAGTGAAATAAAATCTCAGTGTGTCATGCCAGTCCGGTAGCCTGCATGTTCTGGGGTGATTCACAGTCAATCTGCCACCAGTGCCTGACACTGGACTTTCTTCGGAGACTTAACATACTGAAAATGCTTGAGCTGTGTCTGTTTTCTTTTAAAGCCACCTGTGACTTTCCCTTTTGAAAACTTACTTATCAGTTTAAGTGTTTTGCTTGTTAGTAAAAAACTTTTTTTTTCACCTTTATGTTATGTTCTTGCCCACCAGTAAGTGCAAAAGGCCTTTGTGTCTGTATATCTCCCACTGACTTCAGTAGCGCTCACCCACATCTGCCAAAATAAACTCCCCATATTGCCATAGCACTTGCTGCAGGTGATGCTTGCTAAATTGAAAGAGGGGGCAGATTCTTTCACTAGGTTGAAAACAGAAGCAGTTCTTGTCCCAGAAAACTTAAGGTTGTTTTTAGTTAGTGTTTGAAACTCAGATAGCGAGGGAGTTGTGCTGAAGACAACTTAGGAGTGAGAGCCAAGACAGCATTGTTGTGCTCTGCCGTTCTGCAGTGCTATCAGTGTCACAGCAGCTATGGACAGCATGTTACAGGCTAATAAAACATGATCTCTTCTCTGAAAAAGTTGCCCTCTCACCCAAACGTAAATTGGCTATGAGAGAAGGCTTGCAATTAAATGATTGTGCACTGATGTTGGGGTCATTTTTGGATCTTTTTATCAAGTCTTAAAGATTTGTGCCCCACAAAGCAAGGGCTGCAGTAGGCTTTCTCTTTTGCAGCATAGTAGTGGTTATGATAATTGTCATCTGTGGCTGTGGTTAGATATGGCCAGGAGCAATTTCTCTGCTCCTGGAATCTTACTTTAGCTTGACTCTGCCTTCAAAGCATCGACCGGTCTGTTTCTAATATTTATGATATGTAAGCTGCTAGTGACCTGACCTCTGCCCCTGATGCAGGGAAGTGGCATGTATGTTCTGCTGGGATCAGGTTCTCCACCTCAGACAAGGGAAGATAAAGGCTTTGTTTAAAAATAAAGACATCACTCTCAGGTTTGTCAGTGGTACTGTACATTTTCCCCTCTGCCACTCTGTGTTTACAGGCATACAAAAACAAAAATAAATGTATGAGGAAGAGAGAAGAAGGTCAGAATATCAAGTGTGAAAAGTAGCCCATGAAATTTTATTGGTGGTGCATTTAATCAGTGCTAAGCGTTTTTTACAAGGTACATACAAACAGTGGAATTGTAAAAATTTATGGAATGCTGTGTACAGTGTGGCCATTTATGAAGAAAGGAAAATTTATATCCAGTTGAAATAAACCAAAGGGGAATGGTTTATGGAGACTCCTCAGCAGCAGGGTACATCAAGTGAGATCTGGGTAAGGGGAGGATGGGGTATTCGCAGGGGCTTACTGATTTTTGAGGTGGTTTTCTGCTTCTTCAGCAGCTAACAGTTTGCATCTTTCTGTGGCTCTCAAATAGGCAGGATGCTGGATGCAGTGATGGTATGGTGTTTTGTTTTTTTCCATATAATGGAAACGAAACACAAGTGAACAGCTGCTACTGGTATCTCTGGTACAAGGCACTCGGTCTTGGTCTCGTTCCAGTCCAACAGTTTCTTGAGCAGCCTTTAATATCCAGCTGGGAAGGGTTAACTGAAGCCAATCACTTTGACATCAGCATTTTTTTGTTTCCTTTTTGGTCCAGTATTTTGTTGATGATAAAGCACAGACTTAGTCAATTGAGAGATTCCAGAGCTGCAGAATCAGAGATAATTTAATTAACGGAATTGCTTGTGATTGCCCACTGGGACAGCGGGTAGGAATTGCTCGATTTAATTTGGAGAAACAAAGATCACATGCATGCTAATGTTTAACAAATAACCAGTGTTGGGGTTAAAGTTTTTTTGCAAAGAGAGGGGCAGCTGATTCCCAGGGGAGATTTCCCAGGAGGTGATTGCTGAGTAACAGCTCAAAGCTACAGATAGGTCCTTTTTCCTCCTCTGGCCTTTTACCTGAACAAAGCAAGGATTTGCTCAGAGGAAGAAAGTTTGTTCTTATTTTCAGTGCTCAGGGAAAAACGCTATGAACAGTAGAAAAACATGCATTGAGCACAAAGACTGAAAACTATCATATGCTGTCTGCCCAGTTTCATAGACTTGCTCCCTGGTACCCAGCATCCTCAACTGTGACTGCCAAGTTGTTGAACAGTTAACCACGCAGTCCAGAGAGAAGTGCAGGACCAAGCGTCCTCCGCAAGGAGCCCTCCCTTCATGTTTTTGCTCTTGTGTAAACGTTCTTGCTCAGGCTTCCCTGTTCGTGTTGATATAGGTCCGCAGTGAGTAGAGCGTGGATGTGCCCTCTTGCTACGTCCTCAGCCACGGAGGGCAGTTCAGGTATCGGCGAGGCTGCTCGCACCTGCTGGAGAAGCACCAGTGCTGGGGCTTGAGGTATTGCTCTTGGCAGCAGTTGTGCTCAGCAGATCTCTCTGGAGACTGATAAATGACGTTATCCAAACACGTCAAATCAGAGCGCTGAGGTGCAAAATTGTTAAAAGAGTCCTCTTACATCCAGCATGAGGTCAAGGCAAAGCGGGGAGAGCAGGGCTGTGGAAGCCAGTTCCTTGTTTCCTGTAATTCCCTCTGCCTCCCTTGGCAGGGTAACTTGTACACAGCCTTACCCTGTCCAAAGAGCTTGGCTTTCTGACCCTCGGTCCACCGCAGCATTACCCTGTAAAAATACTGCCCAAGCAGCTCCCAGCTGTGTCCGGACAAGCGCACACGAGGTGTGCACGCAAGAGGGAAGCCTGAGGGAGTTCCCAAGATTGCTGCTGCAGGAAGAGTTGCTCCTAAGCGATGCTTATCTTTAGGATACAAGCAGCAGGTTGACGGTAAAATGTCACTAAATGGAATGGCATGTGTCCCAAGTGTGCTGGCTACCACAGGAGCCAGACACATGGGAAGTGACTCTCGTCTTTATTCCATCCCTGGAGGTAGTTCCAGTTTCCTTTATTTACTAATGTTCTCCCTATTTCCCTTGACCTCATTTCCTCTGGCTTTTCGGAAGCAACCATGCAATTATCGCTCACTTTGGGTTGACCCTTGGCCGCCACGTCCCTGGTTGCTGCTGCTCCAAGAGGCTTTCCTGAAATCTCAAGTGCAAGATACTCGTTTGTGGCCAAAACCTCTGTCTTGGGAGATAGGAGCTGCATCTTTAGCACTACGCTGTGCATCAGGATTTGTCCTGAGAGCACGCTTGGCAAGGAGAACATGGAGTTTAAAGTCTGCCACGGCTGAGCTTTGATCAGCGCTGGGAGATGCTGCAGTGGCTAAAGCTCCCTCTCTTACCAATGCACCCCAGTCTTGTTAATAAATGTATATTTAACAATGTCTGGAGCGTATGAAGTGATAATAACTAAATCAATACCTCCCACATTGATTGTCCAGGATCCCTACAGCGTGACGCACGCAGCGGTGCGGTAATTTTCCAGCTAACTAGCACCCTGATCTACAGCCCTCCTATTGATTGGCCATTGTATCAGGCAGCCTCTGAGCATTATTGCTTATACCTCTATTCAGCCTCCTTTTCTGATTCATTCGTTTATTACTGGACAGGTGCGATTATCTCAGAGACTTTCCGAAATTGGCCGATGGGGGTCAGCCATTTAGACTTCTATAAACAAGCCATTTTCTATCTTCTCTAGTTGTTGCAGTGGCAAATTTTTCCTTTTCAAGAGTTGACTGTTACTGGGCTGGGACTGCGGATGAATTGGCCTTTGCTTGGATCTGCTCAAGGAATCAACTTTTCCCTTTCCTTGCTGAGTTGTCTGCCCTTCAGAGGAGGACAGATAGCTCCAAAGATAGTAATAGGAGAATTTAGCAAGGGTTGAGATTCTGCTTACCACCTCCTTTGGGCAGGAGCCACACTTGCTGCCTTTACATAGCCAGTGCCCTTAATGCATGCAGGAATGAGAAATGGATCCCAGAAAGTCAAATTCAACTGCAGCCTTCATCCAGCATCAGTTTGTTGGTGGGCCAGATTGGCAGGGAAACAATTTTTTCATCCAACAATAAGCTTCAAGCTATAAATAAATAATTCTGTTTCTTCCTTGGACAAAACTAACACCTTTCTAGACTTTCTTTGAAAACACTAACAACTTCCTTGAGGGTGAGAACCCAAGCTGGGATGTGATAATAATTTATAACAATGAGTAGGAGCAAGTGGGTGTTTCACAGTGGGGAGCGCTGTCTCCTACTGAAGCTCTTTCATTTTGCTCCAAAGATTATTTATTGATACCAAGACTTGAATCCACAGCGTCCCTGTCCCCCAGCGGTCCTCATCCGCTAGGCTATCATGGGACATGTGTATTTCTTTGCCTTTTTTGCAGTTTTAAAATTGTTAGCATTTCCTAGCAACTGTCATTTGCAATGAATCTCCTTCTGATGAAGATCTCTCTTCAGTTCGCTCATGCAGAGAGTGTCTGATCTGTACAAAGGTAGGAGTGAAGTTGGAGGAGCTTTATAACACTGGTACTTAACCATATGCACTCCTGCAGCTCCAGTTTCTTCTGAAGTGTCATAATTAGAAAAATCACTCAAGAATTTTTCAGCTAGCTCTGTTTCCGGGGCCTTGGGAAAAGCCAGCAGAATCACCTCATGGGAGATACCTCAGGTCCCTCCCTGCGTGCCAGTGACAAGTGACTAATGAACAAAGGAGCAAATGTGTGTGTGCAGCGGGAGTGCTGAGATTGCAGCTCACTTTATTGGTTGTAGTAATTCCGCTAGACCCATGTTTTAGCCACCTGTTGATGAATCATCCTCTAAAAAGGTAGAACAGGTAGGTGCCACTGTGGGTTATGTTGTGATTGATGCAGCTTCTAGTGGTGAGGTACTCTTCAGGTTCTTCTGAGCTGGAGTCTGCTTGGACAGGCCTGAAATTCACCAACATACGTGAAAATTGCTGGTTTGGTTTGGTTTTTTGCAAGAGTGAAAGCCTTAATGTCAATGCAATACTCTAAACCTTTTCTGCGGAATGCTTGAGGGCCCCTCCCTATGTCTGCACTGTGTAGAAATCAGATTTTGCAGCATGCTGGAGTGACACATCCTTGTCTGTAATGCTCCCTGCATCTCATTTGCTAAGCATTGCTGTCTGCCCTTGCTTTTAGGTTGGGAAGTTGCTCTTTTCACCAGCCTTGCAGAACCATGAAAATACACTTGCCTGCCCTCAGCACAGCGCCTCTGTGACAAAAGAGATAATGTTGCCCATCAAAAATGACCCTAGGAAATGGGAAAGCAGAGATTGTAAAGCTGCTTTTATAGCCACCCTGTTGGCACAGTGTCTGTTGCTTTGGTTTCTCCTTTTTTTCAGTATTAGAATGCAAAAAGCTAGGGGTTTCTTTAATGTAAAACCATTGTGTTGATCTTGTGTAATGAGCCGATTTTGTGTTTCACAAAGTTGATGGCCAGCAAAGACCTCTATTCTCTAAGGGGAAGAGCAGCTCTTATTGCCCACAGAAAGTTATCTCACTAGCTTTAGAGCAACGTACAGAACTTTGTCCAAAGCATTTGGTCCTAAGGAATCTCTCAAGGGAGACAAGAAAAGAGACAAAAAACCCCAAAAAAAATCTGTTCTTTAAATGCCCGTGTCTTGCGGAAACTTGCTTTGTGTGAAGCTGGCAACCCCAGCCCCATTGTGTTCTGTCATGATGTGTTTGAAAGTGTTTAATAGGATACATCAAAGAATTCACACTGGGCTTTTCAGGAATTCTTCTTCACCCCAAGTTGGATGTATTAGTTCGAATGTTGCCATTTGCTGTGTGGTACCTGTTGTGGGATCCTTTTTCCCCCAAACTCTTAACAATCTTGGGTGCTCAGTGATGCTCACTCTCCATCATCTGTTGCAGAATTACAGAAGACTCTGCAGTGACAACATTTGAAGCGTTAAAGGCTCGTGTCCGTGAGTTAGAAAGGCAGCTTTCCCGTGGGGACCGCTATAAATGTCTCATTTGCATGGTGAGTAGCACTCCACTTCTGGTAATGAATCAGAAATGTCTTGGTATCTTTGCCGAGGAGAGGAGAAGCTTTTCTCCTTTTTCGGGTGGAGTGGGGTAACTCATCTTTGTCCCTATACACCAATTAGCCTTCCAAATGAAGGTGCTAGGTCTTTTTAGCAATTGAAATTTCTGTATGCATTACATTGTTCCACTGGTATTTGTAGCTGTCCATCTGTATCAGGGCCAAGAAAGCCCCAACTTCGGAAGACTTTCAGCCTTCCTATAGAAAACTCCCAGATACCAGCGTCCTCTTCCTGCAGGTGCAGATTTACATACACAGGAGAGAGCAGAATCTGTGATCTGAGACCCACCATATGATTTGGGAACAGGAATGTTGCCTGAGCATTTAAAAGTTGTCAATGTCCTGCTTGCTCTGTGGCGAGGCTCTGGCCTTCTTAAAGAAGGGCAGCAGCTCCCTCTGATGGTCTGAGCCTGCAAAGCTTTGCATCTCCTGTTAGATTTTTATTCTGCTGATAGCAGGAGAAAATTCTGCTTGGCAGAGGGCTCCCTCTGCAACTTCAGCTTGATGCATGATGCTTTCTATCCCAGTTCATGACTTGTAGGTAAGGAGTGCAGTCCCCGTCTCTCATCCCACAGAAGGGACGACAGCTTGCTGCTGATTTCCAGAGGTGTATTAGCAACGATAGAAAATACTCAAGAGAAGGCATATCTGCTGAAATAGCAGCAGTATTCTTGGGACGTAGTTAAGCTGTTCCTGCAGAGCTAAGAGTTGTGATGAGGGTTAATCTTACCCTGTCACTGGTTTTTGTATGATCTGGTGACCTTTCTGATGAGAATAATGGCAGGTGGCCACAGCAACTTCAGATGGTCTTGTGATAACTGTGCTGAGCCAGGTCACCACTTGAGTGGATTATGGGCTTCCAACAGGAGTTCTGGGAAGCTAGAAAAATGGACTGTGGGAGACTTTCTGCCTCCACTACATAAGCATTACAAAAAACACAAACTTACGTATTACACAAGCTTATTTTTTTAAAATACAAAATACAAGGCAACGTTATCCACAAAGAAAGGTGTGGTGATGGGGTTGGGAGCAAAGAATCAGTAGATCCCTGCTGTGGAAGTAACCTGTTTCCTTCTTCTCCTCAGGACTCCTATACAATGCCCCTGACTTCCATTCAGTGCTGGCATGTGCACTGTGAAGAATGCTGGCTGCGGACTCTGGTGAGGCTCTTGGCTTCTTTCTTGTTGACTTACAGGCTTTTTCCGCTCTTCTGGGATTCTTTATTTTAAATCACCGCAGGGAAAGGTGCTTTTTGCTTTATTTTAAACAATCTGAGTGCTGTGCATGCAGACTTCCCAAGCCTTGCTGTTTAAGACCTCACTCTAGCTTTGACTTGAGTGAGTTTCATTTGAGTCATCATGACCTGTGCAGTCAAGTGCAGTCCTGCCCCTTGCTTGCTCCTCTGCTGCCGTGGGGACAGCCATTGCTCATGTAACAGCTCTGTGCCGGGGACAACTTGCCTTACAGTAATTTCCTGTGGGGCATCCATGCAGAGAGGTAAAGCTGTGAGAATGGAGGCCAAATCCACTGAGATTTCATGGAATGGGTAGCTTCTGAGAAACCTAATATTCCTCTGAAGCAAAGGGAATCATCTTTAGGATAGAGGATATGGAAGGGAGCTTTTATGAATATGAATCTATATTTTTCAGATTATTTGAAATAGCACTGTGCAGTTTTCAAGCGTATGTCATTCTGTTTGGAAGATTGGGGACTGTCTTGAACATTGAATAGGTGACCCAGTGCAGTAGTAATTTATACATGTATTAAAGGACATCAGGTTAAAATTTAAGCCGTTATTAAATAAAGTGTTTTCCTTTCCTGTGTTAAAACTGTGGGCTTTATAATCAGCCTTTAATGTCCCCTGTGCAGCTGATTTTCAAGCTTTCATTTTGCTCAGGTTGGGGAGTGGAAAATAGTCAGTTGTTCTTTCTAGTTCTCCTGTTAGCAAGATGATACAGTGTTGGGTTGCAAAAAATGTAAGGGAATGCCACTCCTAAAAACTGTTCCTGTAAGGCATTACAAAATCTACTTTATAGAACACGTTGTGTGCTTGGAATTATGATTAAGCTGATCGTGCTCCTTTAAATCCTGCCTTTTAAAAGTCTTGTCCAAGAAAAGTTACCAGGACAGTGAAGCGCCTGTGGGCTTGAGTACTAATAGCAACTCAATAACTTGGCTATCCCTTAGGCTGTATTTTATAGCTCTTCAGCTACACCCCGTCACTATTTAGATTATACAAGCTTTTGTAAACATTTTAGCAGCATGTTATAAAAGACACATATGTGGGTACATAGCTGTGAGGTGTTTGGATGAATGTGTGCTCTGCCACCTTTGCTAAGTGAAGAGTAATCTTGTCCTTCAGCAGTGCTACAAGCAGAGGATAAAACGCTAATTTCTTTTTCATTTTCTTTACTCTGAAGTCTTTGTCCTCTCGTATTCCCAGCAGCCTCAAGTCATCTTCTAAATCTGTGGCACCGATTTCAGCCTGTTCTTAGGCCCAGCGGCAACTTAGTTCAACTTCAGCCAGGCCCCTTTGTTTCATATACAGCAGTCACAGCTGCTCATGAGAATGGGGAAACCCCACGCCAGGTGCTCAGGGGTTAGCATTTACCCTTGCAGAGGGGGAGCCATCTCCCCCCTAGAATTCTGTGAAGAAGGTGGGGATGGAGCTGGCGGTGTGCTGTCTGCACGTGGCTCTTCTGCCGACCAGGCAGGTGGGATGGGAATAGTCCAGCAAGACATCATGTTAGGACTTGGCACTTGCACAGGGGAAGCAATTAATAAGTGGCTACTCATGTGTTCCCCAGTCCTAGCCTCTCCCTGCAGCCCCCAATTTATTAAGCCAGGCCGTTTCACAAGGCATGCTTGCACTCCCTCTCCCGTCTCAAAAAAAATCTCCCAGCCTGTGTTCGCATGTTTCTAATGTAACCATTAAAATGTAGCCCGAAGACAGCAATAAAAACCCTGGAACGCCTTGGTGCTTTTGTGTCTTGATCAAAGTCAATGTGTGTAATCTCGTTAAGACTGCCCTCCTTCCCCCCTCCTTTTTTATGAATTTAATGGCATACAGCAGCTGGGCTCAGTGTTTAATGCTCACCAACCTGCATTGTTCTAATTAAGGTATCTCCTTTTATTTCGGGCACAAAAGAGACTCTTGTTTTTTTTAACAAGCGAGGAGCTGTGGGATAGTGTGTGTAATAATCGCTGCTGTTACCTTTCCCTGGGTATAAAGCTGGCTCCCCAGCGGGGCCGGGAGGAGGGAGCCTGCGCGTGCAGCACACATGGAAAGACTTGGCTGGGGGAGAGGGGCAACATTTTTCTTCTGTTGTGCAATAAACAATTTGTTGGAGTTAATAGGAGTTGGGGCTGGTGGGTTGTGTCGGGCTTCCGGCCCCTTTTGAACATTCTGGAGATCTGCCATCCCTGCTGGTGAAAAGTCCCCTTTCTCCTGTGCGCCTGTGGTTTATATGCCCAGCCGAGATCTAATATTAAATTAGAGCGTGAGTGTGTCTGAGAGAGAGAGGGAGGACCGTGTATTGAACAAGGCCCTGGAACTGAACGCTCACAGTGCCTGGGAGCATTTCTAAACCTCTGCAGGGTATTGGAGACAGGGTGAAATTTGATGCTCACATCAGTCTATGGACCAGAGGAGGTGAAGTGTTTTTTAAAAGGTTTAAGGTTTAAACATTTTCTGGGATACGATGCTACAGTGATCTGAGCATCTCTGGTATCCTCTGACTTTGGTGGTGTCTAGGGCACTGATGAGGACTGGATCTTTAAAGCACTTAGGCTTTCTGAAAATACGATTTTTGGACTTCTGGCTCTTGATGTCCAATTCCAAATTATAACACTTACATTGCTAAGGGAGAGATTTTTAACCACCAACTCTACAAATGGTTGCTGGGCTCTCTAGCTTAGGTACTGTTGTACTAGAGCTCAGTGCATCAAACTGGCTCCAAGTTCTGGGGATGAAACATTTCACCCAGAGCAGACTCCACCTCTATCTCTGTTGCTGTGTTGGATTAACGTGAAGGAAAGGCTGGGGTTACAGAAAAGGACGCTGGAGATGGTTTAAGAGAACTGAGATTGTAGTGCTCACTGAGTTAGCCAGCGCCTCAGTGCCAGTAGAAGCTGCTTGGTTAGATGATCCTCAGGGTGGCCATGGACAAAGGGAGGAACCATCCCTTCACCCAGCATCAGGACATGATGAGTTGAGTGGTTTTCTCTCCTTCCACTTGCTCTGTGAGCAGAACCAGTCTGCCTGAGGGCTGCAGTCCAGGGGCCACAGACTAAAGGTGTGCTGTACACTGCATACGGTGTGCGCAGCTGTCTGGTAGTAGGCACAACAGGAATGGAGACAAGGGAGATACACGAACTTGTTGCTTGATGCCGTGTGATTGTGCCTGGGCTCCCAGGAAATCATATTAGCTGTTTTGTCAGCTGGGTTTGTCTACTGGTTTTGTATTGCTGTGTCAAACCACACCAATGAGCTTGCTACTCCCTACTTGCTGGCTGGCTGTGGCACTCAACACAGTGACATTTTTCATTCATCCATCCGGCGTGCATAGAGCTAGTTGATATCTTCGAGTTACACAGAAACTGGGACACAAGCCTGGAGTAACTTCCCTGTGATCCCTTTTGGAAACCCCTGAAAACACATGCAGGTTCTTCAAAGACAGGAGAGGAAATAGTGTTGCAGGAGGGAGGCTTAGCCTGGGCAGTGGGAGGTGGGGTTCATTTCCCTGAAGATCGACGTGACCCTCACAGCGCGTGTCCGTCCTCAACTGGTGGTAGGACTGCAGCCCTGAGTCACAGGGTGATGGGGGATGAATCTCCCTCTGGAAGAGGTTTGTCTGCCCCTTCTCTGTCCTTCGCCATTAACTGAGAGGGACCCTACGGCTACTAGTGGGCGAGATTCATATTTTCCTTCTCCTGTGGAGAGTGCTCTGACAGTAGAGATTGGCAATCTGCTGCAGTGCTTTACTGGGGAGGTTTGGAGCCTCCATCCTTGGAGGTTTGTGAGAACAGGTTTGATGGGTGTCCGTCAGCAGTAATTCAGGTTGAGGTGATCTTGCCAGGGGAATGAGTTGGTGAGTTCTTGACATCCCTCTGAGCTGTAGTTCTGTGATCTCCCAAACCCTGGTATCCTTCCTTACAAAGTAAATGCAGTTAAAAGCTAAGTCAGGCTGTTGTTTGACAGCGATGGAGCTGTTGGTGAGTGCAGGCATGCAGGGGCTGAAAGAGGGCAGCTTTATTTGAGCAGGTGCAGTTTGCTGAGTTTCCCCCATCACCTGTACAGCCAGATCCGGCATTTCCTATGTGTATTTGCTGACCCCAGGCTTGTGCTTGACTGTCTTGGGCTTACTTGAAAATGACAACTGCAAGAGCAGGACAAAATCACTTCTAAAAAGCCTTCTTCATCACAGAATATGCTTCCAGGGGATCCATCAATAGATGTGTATTCTCTGCAGTTGACACATTTATATCTTTGGTAGATTACACTACTATGTTCTTAGCCTTGTCGCTTTTTCTAGGCTATAATACCATATATCCCATGCGGGCTGGAGTCTTTTTGTAAGAAACAGTGCAGATACAGAGCAATCCTTCTGGGTGATTCCTTAGTGCTTCCAGCAACATAGGGACCACCTGAGTCAACAGCTGCGTGGAGGATGCTGCGCTTGATCCTTCATTATGTTCCTATCTGCCATGAGGTTGTCTGGTTATTTATTAATATATTTCAGTTTTGGCCTCCAAAAAACCTGTGGAGGTGAGCTCCACCCTTTGAGGACGCTCTGTGAAAAAGGTTGCTCTCCTGATTGCTTTAACCCCATTGCCTGACAACTGGAGGTACCCCACAATGGCAGTGGTGAACAGCTGCTTCTCTGGGAGTTAGCATTTGCAGAGAAGAAGCTGCGACTTCATATGGAGGCATGAGTGGGAAAGGGGGCTGTCGCCTTGGTTGAGAATTGGATCTTGGAGTTCGATTCCTCTCCTGGCAGAAGCTGGCTCTTGGTTTGGGTCCCTTCTGTCATCTCTCTACTTTGGTTTTCCTTCCTATAAAACAGGCAAGCTTTGAGCCCAGGTTTGAGAGTGGCACTGTGTAGACAAAGTTGCTCTGTGTGTGTGTGTCTCTTTATTCTCTGTGCCTGGTAGCATATTCTGCTTGGAAATTGCCCATTTTTAGACCCACAGGACAGCAGGAAGTGCCTAAATCCTTCCTTTTGAGTTTTCTTGCTTTAGCCAATTTATAGCAGACGTCACACCATTTTTTCTTTAAGAGGCAACTTTAAGACAAAATACTCCAATCCTTCCTGGCACCATGCGAGCCCTAACGACTTCTCAACATCTCAGCTCTCGTTAATGTATTTTTCAAACTACTACCCCAAGTGATTAGCCTGTATTGTGGATCAATCACTTGCCAAATTTTAATTAAGAAAGGAGGAGAAAAAATAAACTCCATCCTGGTTCCAGCCCCTTTTCTTTGCTTTGTAACAGCCCTGGAGCAAACTTCTTGCAGCAGAGTTTTATAAACCCCTCAAAACTGGGGTTTATAATGGAAAAGCTGAGGTGGCCTTTACTCTAGCACACGCAGCTATAACACATCAAGGCTTTTCCATGAAGCTATGATGAAAGGAGCAGAAGGACCTGGAAAAAAAAGAAAGAAAGAAATGGCCGACAGGTGGGACTTATTATTCCACAGCATTTTTATTTCAAGGGAAAAGTTTAGTAACCCCAGCTGGCAGGTGAGCAGTGGGGGAGCAAATGCTTTTTCATTGTGCCTGTGCCAGCATGTGTGTGTGTACAAGCTTGTGTGCCTCTCTACAAGAGAGGAGAGCTTAAATGCTAGTGCCAATAATGTTGTACACCTACGTCGAAAAGTCAGATGTAAGGAACAAGGTTCTAAGCAATTTCAATCTAAAAAGAAAAAATCAGGACTTAGTTCTGAATTTAACACACATGCTGATGTGTGCAGAGGATGATAGTTTAAAAAAAAAAAGAAAGAAAAAAAGAAAAAGGCTTCCCCAAGGGTCCAAAGTCATTATTTTTGCTTGAACTGTTTAATACCAAGCATAAGTACTAGGGAGACCCAGAGACCTGGGCCCGGTGTGCCACGTGGAGTCAGCCTGCACAGCATTCAGGCCAGACTGCTGAAGGTCTTTAGGATGCTGTCGTTCCCTCCAGTGAGCCCAGGCTTCAGAGCTCAAGATGAGCTGCCTTCCCCGCGTGCAGGTGAAGCAACATCCACCACTGCCCTAAATGAATCTGCAATCAGGTCATGTAACTTTTTCAGAAAATGGGTCAAGCGACATGTGGTTGGGTTCTGCCTTCTGGTGTGGTTGAAAACTTGGCCCTGGCTGCCCATGTGCAGCTCTCAGCCTTAGGTGGGGAGCGTGGATCCCCCTAAAGCCATCAGCATGTGGTGCAGAAAGCAAATCTCTGGGACAGAGATCCCAGGGTCTGCCAGGATAAATCCACCCATCTTCCATTTCCCTGTAGTGTAAAGGAATTGCATACCTGACTTTGCTTTGCCACAGAAGAGAGGAGCAAAGCTGCAGTCGGTTTAATCAGGCTTGTTCTGCCATCCTGTGGGCTGAGTGTGGAGGACTTGTGCTTATAGTGAGCACCTGCACAGGCTTTGGAGAGACCTGGGCAGGATGGCTTTCCAGGAATCTGTCCTTCCGAAATTTCCCACATTGAGCTGTCTAGTCTGTGTTAGCGAGGTTTCCCTTGCTAAGGGTCACGCATATCTGCCTGCAGCTGTCTCAGTCCACCTCCAAATCCCAGAACAGAGTACAAGATGCAAGACAGTGGATGGCAGCAGCGGAGGTTTGCTTTTAGCAAAAATGAACTCAAGGGGTTCAGTGTTCCTCCCCACCCACATACAGCCAAACATCTCCCACTTCAGCAGAGCTGGTAACTGCTGAAGTTCTTTTCAGCATTGCACAAGAGCGCTGAAGAAAAGGGGGCATGGTTTTAGGTGGCAGCAAGCACTTTCCTTCATCCTTCACCCCAGACTGAATGCAGACTGAGGCATTTGATGGGTCAGGAGACTGGTTTTGCAGAAGGTACCTCTCCCTGGCGCATTGTCCAGAGAGTTAGAAACTCCAGGTACTCAGTTGGATGCTTTTTTGTCACTTGCCAATAAGCTGTGCCCTTCTTGGGAAGGAGAGCATGGACACAGATGTGTGCAGTAGTCATATCTGGAACGCCTTGAAGTCCCCATGCATACTTACTTCTGCTTGTCAGAGCACGCAGGAAAGCTCAAACCGGCAGCTGCCAACTGCTGCCCCTTTGACAACATGCTGTGAATTAATTCCTCAGCACCTCCATGCCACTTCCCTGGGACCCTCCAGCTACAAAGACAATGCCAAGAGGCCAACCAGATGAAACAGGCACCTCTGAGGACCAGGGAGCTGCATGGCAATGCAGGCCTGAGCAGGGACTCAGTTGAAACAGCCTGTTTCATGGCATTTGCATCCAGATTAGTGAGCCCCTCCTTGGCAGTGCTGCTATGTAGCCTGGCCCACAATGGCTTTAAAGGTGGCGGAGGGGGCAGTTTTTTAGATTTTTGTCTCCTACCTGTTGTAGCTGCTGCAGGAAGTTTTTACTGGGACATGCAGGGTTAGAGTTTGCCCTTTTCTAATGATGGAGATTCAAAGCTCTGGTCTTGAGCACAAGCAAAGGGGCGTGTTACATAAACAGGCTCTGTTAAAGTCCAGTGCAGGCGGTCTTCAGTTTCATCAGGGTTTTAAGCCTTTTGTTCCAGCTGTGGTTTGTGCTTGCTCTTCCCGAAATCCAGCATGCCAAGTCCACTGTGTGAAGACCGGTGCATGGGGCTGCCCGATGCGTTGCACAGGCACAATGAGATGGTCCCTGTTGCAGAACACTGAAAATCTAAACAGACTCAGTAGTTAGACAGGGAATAAGATAGGTCCCAGACAGCTAGAAGGATGGGCCCACGGGCATCAGCATCAGAGCTAGGTGCACCATCCAGACCACCAGTGGTCTGTCCCACTGCCAGTCTGTCACTCACCCTGAGAGTGATGTCCAAGGTGTCTTAGGTGTCCATTATGCGTTTCATTCAATTCTAGTTCAACAGGACTTTGTGCGTGGGTGTTTTACATCTCAGGTGCAAGTGCCTGTGGTTCCCATGTGTGTCGGGGCAGCAGCTCAACCACTAGCAGCAAAGGGTATCCAACGGGAGCCTGATTGCTCAGAAGTCCAAAGCTTGAGGAACAGTGACCGTGTGAAGTCCATGTCTGCAAGGAATAATGTGCACTGGGAGCAGGGAGGGGGCTGGTTCGAAGCTGGTCTGCAGGGCCTTTTCAGTAGTACTCAATACTGCAGAGCAAACATGACTTGTACCTCTTTGGAGCTGCATCCTTGTCAATTATTTGCACCTGTGTAAATTTTCTGTACCTGGGGCTCTCTCCTCCAGGTTCTTCTTAGTCCAAGGAGCTTCTGGGGGAGAAAGCCCCTGTCCTGTCTCTGCAGGTGTTGTCACAGAGCAGAGAGGACCTTTTCTAAGAATGCTTGCCTTTTGTAAGCAGCAGTGCCACCTCCTCTGCTAGGGATGTACCCAAATGCAGGTAGCAGTACCGAAGCAGTGTGACAGGTCATGGTCCTGCCCTGCCACTCAGTCCATGCCCTGCAAGCTGCCACGCTTACTGCTGCAGGTACTGAAACAAGCCCTGCTAAGGGAGAGCAGCAGCAGCACTGAACCAAATGGCTTCAGTTTTGCCAGCAAGCCCCGTGCAAGCCAGCAGGCTCTCACACGGCATGTTGCGTGCCTGTCAGCTCGCTTGTCACACCGAGCGTGGGGCGTTAGCTGCTGGAAGGGCCTGTCTGACTGTGGTGAGCAAAACTCAGGGTGCTCAGACAGAGCCTATGCTCAGTTCTGTGCAGCGGGAGGTCGTGTTGAGGTTGTGGTCGGTGTTGAAAGCCAGGACATCCCAATTTCCTGTGCTGCTGGTGCTGTAGACAGGAGGCTGCCTCACAGCAGAGCCATCTTTCTGTCATTTTTCCCATCAACTGTCTGTCACATCTGCCAATCTAATGATGACCAGCTTAGGTTGACCCCGATTCTGAGGCATATTAACACCCTCTTGCTGTCAGGCTCGGTGACAGATGGCACATCAGCCTTTGTTTTATTTCACGTAGTGTTCATGTCGGCCGCCCATTACCTCGCCCCAGCTCACATCACAGTTTGCTGGTTTCAGCTCACCTTGGCAGAACAGACTCGTCTCCGCAGCATCTCTGCAAGGGGACAGGACGGGGAGTTCCTTTATGCCAGCAGCTCTGGGGCTTTTGCAGGATGGCCAAGGTAGTCCCCAGCTGTGCTGCCCTGAAAGGGTTGGTCCAACCCCACCATGAACCAGTTCAGTCATCCCAGCTGAAAGCTGCACTTGTTCCAGCTGGGTTGGTTTTCTGCTTGCTCAGTGACGTGAACTGGCTCATTGAGGGCTGGAGGTGAGCAAGGGAAGCAGAAAGGAGCAGATCTGCCTGGCAGCCAGTGGTGACAGCGCAGCGGGACAGGGGGCTGTGGCCGATCCGTCTGCAGAGACTTCTCTCCCTGGAGCTGCTGTGTTTGGTGACACACCTTGGCTCTGGGTTTCAGCCTCCTGCAGAGCTCCTGCCTGCCCAGCTGCCTCATGCCAGCAACTGGAGTTGCTGGCACAAGGGATTTGCAGGGCAGGCAAGAAAGGCATCGGGGCTCCCCCTTCTCACAGGTTCTGCCTGCTGTTGGGAGAACATGGCCCTGCTTGGAGGGGGAGGAGGGTGGCCTTGCTGCCCCTGCTCCTGTGCTGCTCCCCCTGAGATCCCAGGCCAACGGCAGGGTCATGCGGGTTGTCCTCCTTCGCTCTCTCACACTTTTCATCTCGTCTGCCGGTTGCAGGGTGCCAAGAAGCTCTGTCCCCAGTGTAACACCATCACGTCTCCTGGAGACCTTCGGCGCATCTACTTATGAAGGACCCAGCGGGAGGGACCCAGCTACTCGGCTCAGCTCATCACACCAAGGGGGAGAAGAACGACAGCAACAAAAAAAAGACGTTTTAAAATTTAAAGAAAAAACAAACCAGAGACTCCAGACATGGACTTGAGGATACAGGAGCAGTGGGGAGCCTTGACTCCCAGGTCCCACATGTTGGGACCTCCTTCAGCATCTGCAGCGGGCAAAACCAAACCCTTTGTTGTGAAGCCCCCTTTTTTAAAACCAGTATTCCCCATCCACCCATTCCCTGGAGCTGGCTTTGCATCGCGGATGGCTTGTGAGCCCTCCTTTGGACTGTGTTGTTGACCACTCTGCCCCCAGGAGACTGGGGAAGGGACCCTTGACAGAAAGATGTTAAATAACCTGTAACTTGTGTTCTTTGTTCAGTTTTTTTGTTTTGTTTTTATTTGTTTTGGTTTGGTTTTTGGTTTGGTTCTGTTTTGGTTTTTTGTGGTGTTCTAGTGATAAAGAAAGGTTTAAAGAAAAAAAAAAACACACCCAGGCAGAAATGAAGCACATGTAATATAGATTATATATGTTTACAATGTTGTGTATAAATGGGATAGACTCAAACATTACATACTAATAAGTTTCCCTTTTTTTTTGGGTTGTATTTTTTTTAAAGAAGAAAAAAAAATGAGCAGAGAACATTAAACCCATATTTTTCTTGGTTCAGCAAAGTTTTGGCATTAAAGTCATTAGTTTAAAAAAAGTATATATATACATATATATAATATAAATGGTTTAATGTTCTGTGGTGTATATTTCCTCATTCAGATATGAAGTTAACAGCTTTTAGTAATGGCTGTAGCATTGCCCATAACTTACAGAACTTATGGGGAGTAGAGGAGGTGGATTTTTGTCATTAGTTGTAGCTAATGGGGCTATTTATAATAGAATCATTATCCCCGGAAAGACACGGCTTTTAACTCCTCGCCGGGGGACCGGGCAGGGCGGGGGGATCTGGCTCAGCCCCCTTTGCCTTTCCCAGCTGGGGAAGGGGCAAACGGTGCGGAGCTGGAGGGAGGCAGCCTGCCAGAGCGCTGCCCTCTCCCCCGGCCAGCAGTGCCTGCTCGAGGGTCTGGCTGACCCCCTCGTGCCTCCTCCAAGGCCGTAGCCCCTTCCCCTGCCCCTGCCTTGCTTGGCTTTCCTCTCCTCCCCTGCGGGCAGCGTTTGCTGGCCGAGGATGCCTGAGCTGCTCCCGGTGCCCGCTGCCGAGGCAGGACGGCGGGGAAGCAGCGGGCACGGGGAGGGACGGCAGGGCACGAGGGATGGCAGGGGACAGGATGGCCCTACTGGTGGCCTTGCCCGGAGAGGCTCGGCCGGTTCCCTGGCGGTGCTGGCTGCAGCGGGCCCCGGCGCTGCCCAGCAGAGATGCGCAAGCCCCTGCAGAGCCAGCCCTACCCTGCGCCAGTTTCCCCCAGCTCCCACTCGCTTGGAGCCTGCGTTTTGCAAAAGAGGTTTTGGCAGTAGGGCGGAGAGCCAAGCCAGCCCTGTCTCGTCCTCATGGCCACCCCCAGGGCTTGCCCGCAGGCTGCGGTGAGCGGAGATGCTTCCAGCCGGAGCCAGAGGTTCGCCGCAGCTCCAGCTTCTTCCACACAGTCCCTCATGCCTGTCCCTGTCTCCCGTATCCTCAGCCTTAACCAAAGCTGCCATCTGGCCTGTTTTTTTGTTGATTTTTCTTTTATTTTTAGGACCCAAGAAACAGATACTGATCCATTTCCCAAGGCGAATGCATGCCCCATGTGCTGACTTCTCCCAGCCCTGCCCCGAGCAGTCGCGGGGTGCCAGCTCCCCGAAGCCAGAAGACAGGGAGATGGGGAAGCTCATCTCCCCCAGTCCTGCAGGGTCTTTCCAAGCAGATCCCACCTGGCAGCACAACGTGGCTGGGGCATTCTAAGACAGTCTGGAAACAGCAGTGGATGAGGGGTTTGGAGCTGGGACCCCAGTGCTGCTGGGCTGCCGGGGCATTTCCAGAGAGGGAAGGGCTGGGGAGGCAGGATGCCTTTGGGGTGACGGTCCCATCACCACTTCCCTGCTCTGAGCTTGATACTGTTTTGCAGAGAGCAGCTGCTGTCCTCGGCATCTCCCAAGTGATTTCAGAAGGATCCCACTGCACCCCAAAAAAAAAAAAAAAAACCAAACCAAATTGAAGGAGCGGTATTTTATAAGCATCTTGGCAAAAGATGACAATTCCTAACTGAGAGTTTCCCGGGTCTCGAAGCTCAAAGCAGTGTGGTGGCCTCTGAGACCAGAGAGATGCAGCCTCCCCTGCTCAGGGGCGCATCCCTGCAGGGCTCCCCGGGACCAGAGAAAGCCGAGGCACCCCGGCAGGGTCCTGCTTCCCCTGGGGAGGCTGCGGGCAGGGAAAGGGTCCACAGCGGTGGGCTGTCACTGCTGGGTAACCCTCCGGCCAGCAGCACTCGGCCAGGGGAAGGGCAGGCACACAGAACTTGGGTCTGGGTTTGTAAAGGGGGAAAAATGGGCGGGGGGGGGCATGGCTGGACTGCGAGTGCCACCCAGCCGGGGTTGCGGTGCCTGAGTGCTGGCGCTGAGGTCTCAGAGATGGATGTGGAGAGGATGCAGTGGGTGGGTTTGAGAGGCAGCTGGGAAGGGGGAGAGGGCAGGACACCCCACCCCAGCCCTTCCTTGGAAATAGGCCCTGGGAGGGAGCCAGGCTTTCTGGCGGGTGTTGTGGACCAGCCGTGTTCTTTATGTACGTATGTGTAAAACCATATGTAACTAGTCATTGGTTCTTTGTTTTGGGGTTTATTTTTTGTTCATTTTTTGGTTTAATTGTAAAGCCATCCCCTGTTTTCAAGGGGGGGCTGCAGGGGGAAGGCTGGGGAGAGAGGCATCCCGGTTTGTAACAGGCATCCGCCGCTTCCCCTCTTCTGTAATGAGTTTAAATGATTTTAAAAAAGAAAAAAAATTGAAATATCGGAGTTACCTATCTTTGCCCAAAGAATCCCAGTTGCACAAAGCGATATTCCGGTGTGTCGATGATTGTGTGTCGGTGTATATTATACAAAGAGGTACTTGTCACTCCCGTTTGTAAACTACATTTGACATTAATTAAACAAGTATAAATCTTCTTGGGCGCTTTCCGCCTTTCTGTGTTTCCCTTTGCAGGCGAGAGGCAGTGGAGGAGACACCCCCCCACATAACCCCACACCCACCTCGCCCACACCACAGCCCCTGGATGTGGGTAATGTCCCAAAGGGGAGCCCCGATCCTATTTGGGGTGCAGGGACAGATGCAGGGAGATGCTGGGGCAGGACTGGACCTAGGGTCCTGCCCAGCATCCCCCCCTGCAATGACGCATCTCTGCCCCACCATGGATGGGGTTCCCCAACTTGTGCCCCCCCATAGAGCCAGGAGGGCAGGGCAAAGGGCACACCTCAGGGGACACCCCCATAATGAAGTCTCATCGGCTGCATTAGTTGGGGGCAGGAGGCACCCAGCCCCAACAGATCTATACATCCTGCATTAGGGGCCACCAGCGCGGTATAGGGTTACCCCCGACAACAGGGACTGGGAAGCTGCCGGGGCAGGGGGGGTAGAGGTCAGGTTCCCCCCAGCGTGGGGCTGGCGCCGACGCTTTGGTTTACAAACATTTTGCAGACAGGTCGATGAGGTGTTTTCAAACCCCTCCCCATGGCTATGTCCCCTGGGGCTGGGGTGCTGGGGGGGGGTGCAGCAGAGATGTCAGGGACCTCTTTCCATCTGCAGTGGCAAAGATGGGAAAAGGGATGGATTTTGCCACTTTTTTGGCTGGTGGGGAGCAGGAGAGCATCTCAGCCACCCTCCTGTCCGGTTTTAGCCCAGAGGAGGCCTGAGGCCAGGGTGAAGGGCAGGAACCCTCCCTCCCTCCCCCTCCACCCAGCCCGCAGCAGGCTGCTAATATTTTATTTAAAATATCTTTAGGAAGCGGAGGGCCGTGATGTATCGGATGTATTGAGAAAATGCTAATGTGTAATAGCGTGTGTCAGGGGCCTCGTTCATCACCCCGCGCCGCCTTCTGGGGGATCCATATCTAATTAACAGTAATGAATGAGGGAGCCCACCTAATGACAGCCCGCCAGTTTGTTATGGAAATGAGGCAATCCCATTAGGCAAAACACTTAATTAAACAAACTGCTCGGAGTGGAGGCTGGAGCAGGATGGGCACAGGCCCTTTGGGGGACTGGGGGCCCTGGTACCCAGCCCCCCACATGCCAGGTGGGGGGCACAGAGGCTGCTGCAGCCCCACAGGGCCAGATGCCCCATGGTCAACCCCAGCAGCAGCAGGCTGAGGCCAAGAGGGACCCACCGGGGGGGTTGTCCCAGCCAGGGAGGGGGCAGTGGGGTGGTTTGCATCCCCCTCTTGTCTCTCCAGCACGTCGATGGGCGCAGAGGCGGCAGAGGCCAAACACAGATTTCCAATCAAACGTGTGTACTTGGCTCCTGCTCTATTGACACTGAAGCAAGAAGGGCTCAAGGTTAATTCCTTATCAATACCCTATTGTCAGCTCATTCATCACCCAGGGAGGGCAGGGGCTGCCCAAGCTCTCCCTGCCCCAGCCCCCATGGGTTTGGGAGGGTGACCGAAGGATGCCGTGCACACCTCTGCCCAGTCCAGTCCTTCCTGGGCAGCCCATCTCTGGTCGGTGGTGCTGGGGTGACCTTGCAGCCATGTGAGGATGCAGAGATGAAGGGCTGGGCCTCAAGTTCAAAGGGAAGGAGAATGGGTGGGATGCCGGGCAGGCAGAGCAAGCAGCTGCCCAGTGAGCCCCTGCGTCCCTTGCCTGTGCCCCAGGCTGGGTGCAGGAGCAGTACATAGGGTGTGCCGGTGGCGGGGGGGGGCTGTACATTGTGTACATTGCGGGGGGGATTTCAGAAAGCAGCTGTGGCCCCCATTTGTGCTATCCTGTTTCCCTGCCCCCCAGGTCCCCAGCCCTGTGTGCTGGGGAGTCCTGCCAGCCTTTCTGGAGAGTAGTGCTAAGCTCAGCTCCCTCCCCAGGGCTGGGGGGCTACAGGGAACCCAGGGGAGCTCCACAGTCCCTATTTGTGGGGTTTCCAGAAGTTGGGCCATGGTCTGTCTAAGCACAATATTGCACAGATTCGCTTAAAAAATAGATAGCCCTCTCTGGGTGATGGAGAGGGAAGTGGTGCTATCTGGCCTGCCAACGCGAGAAGGGCAGTGAAGCTATTCCTGCCGTTAGACTTTTGGTTTTAACATTCAGGTAAAGCTGAGAAACAGGATCTAGTACAACTTCCAGGGGCATGCAGCTCTAGGGCTAGATGCTGTTCTGTATTAACTCACGATCGCTACTTCTCATCATTGAAGTTTGTTCTTGCTGGTCTTTTTCCTTGCCTCGAGAGGGGACTTTTGCGGGAGATGCTCTCAGGCACGGAGAAGCGCTGGGCTGAGCCGCGCTGTTGGGGTCTTCTCCAAGATCTGCTCCGCTTGTCTCTGAAACTGGAAGTCTCTCCACGCAGGAAAAAGGGGACCTGCTGCCACCTCGTGGAGCGCTGCTCCCTCCCGGGCCGGAGCATCCCCTGCCCGGCACGGCCACCCTCTGCCAGCTCCATCCTCCACCACCTCCATGGGACGATGGAGACCAGCCTCACGCCTCCCCTCTTCTCTTCTCTAGGAAGCAGCACATGGGGTTGGGTTGCTGGGTTCCATCTCAAGCCATCCGCACTTTTCCATCAGTGGCAGAGCTTCACACGTACGCCTGCGACTTCCCAACATGTACAAAAAGACGGGGCCTCAGCCCATATACAATTTGCTGCCCCAACACAAAAAAGGCAACAGCAGACTTGTTTTAAAACACCTTTATTAGGTGCAGACACAGGTCAGTCTTCGCCCAGGGGCTTGGTTTGAATTACTCACACTGCAAGATGCTCCCCCCTGCTCCAAATCACGACCCCTGGCTGGGCTGGATCATGCCCCCACTCTGCCCAGGTCCCCGCTGCAGCCTCTCCCAGCGCTGCAGGGCACCCTGGCTACACAGGCACCCTCCCACTGCCTGTCAGCAGCAGCTAAACACCCTCCAGCCCACGACCACACGACCACCTTGACCACTAAGAAGCTGCCTTTTTTCTTTTTTTTAAAACCTTCCTGTAACATCACCACTGCCTGGGGAGAGAAGGCAGCACAGGGGAGCAAGCCAGCAGCCAGCTCCCTCACAGGAAACACTTACAAATGGCTATCGTTGCTGAGGAAAGGTTAATTTGTGCTCTTGCAAAATGAACCTAGCTGGGAAATGCGCAATGGCAGCAGCTGGCCCCTGGCCATCCTCCTCTCCCACCACTGCTGGTGTTTCGCCCACACTGCTCCGCCACCTGCGCACAAGGGCTGGACTGTAGGAAAACCAGCTCCCGGCTCCCCAGGCAGAGATCGCCGGTGCCACATCCCACTCCCTACCCACAAGGCAAGCCCAGGGACACTGCATTTTTCCTCCCAAAGAGCAGACCTGCAACACCCCTTCCATAGCTCATCCCAGAGATTTACTTGGATTTGCCACGATATCCCAACCTTTGGCTTTCAGTGTTCAGGCTGAAGCTCTTTAGGAACAGAGGCTGCACCAAACTGTGACAGTTTAGCAAGGATTAAGGGTTTGAGGCTGGGTTTTTTTAAATCCAGTCGTGCTTGGATCAGTTCTTGGCCGTGTGCCTTTGGGCTCCAAGTTATTAACCTTCTGCTTCAAATAACAACCACCAGAAATAGAGGGCAGAAAGAGGGGGGGGACAAGCACACATGCTGTATAGGAAAGAAGAGGGTAATATATCACACAATACATTTAAGACACTGTTCATAATCATCATTAAAATTTGCTGGGACACAGAAAACGAAACCCACCCAGAAGATCAGTGCTGATGAATTCCTCTGTAAATCACTGGCTTGCTCGAGATCTCCCCTGCTCTTAGAGAGGTGTGTACACAAATTAGCCCTGAATTTCAAGTCAGTTTTGCAGCAGTGGAAATGCCTGGAGCTGGTTCCTGCTTGCGTAGCACAGGGCACCACTGACTGCAGAGCTCCAGCAGACAGTACCCGCTCCCTGCCTGCTGCCCTGGAAAGGGAGGACGTGGACCAGAGCTGGACTGAGCTGGGGGAGCAGCAATCCCGTGGCAGGGAGATGAAGGTGGGGATGGAATGTGTAGCTGACATACTTGAGCCTCTTCCCCAAGGGAGCTTCACCATCTCATCGCACAGGGATAGAGGGTTTAGCTCCAGCTCCTGCCAGCCACACTCCACAACAGCCCAAGTCCTTAAACAGGAGAAGTTCAACACCCACAGCAATAAACAGGAACAGCAGATTCCCAGCCCAGCACAACTGTATTAATTCAGAGGCGTGTATTACGGAGTGTTTAACTGTTCTGTAAACACTGAACCCATAGAAACCAGCATGAGGGCAAGTGCTAGTTAAATAACCTTTATCACTTCTGCTCCCTAAGAGTTTTCACAGTGCCACGAACAGGCTGGATGCTCAGAAGATGCAGCCCAGCTCTCTGGGAAGGCAGGCAAACAGATCACAGCTCAGGAGTTATGGCACTGGCAGCACACACCAGGGGCCTGCTTTAAAAAGCTGGGAGATCTCTGATGGGCTTTCTGGGGATAGGGGACTATGCCTAGATTTTATAGGTCCAAACCCTAGGAACAAGAATTTCTTCATGAAAAGCAGCAGACTGAAGGCTATCCTACTGCAGGCTAGCCCTCACAGATCATCTTCACAGTGGAAGCCAAAACTGGAATCACACCTACAGAAGACTGGACTCTGAGCAACAGGGACTCACTCCCATGCCTGGAACCAGACTTCACTTTAAAAAAATTGAAGACAAACCAGGCCATGAGCCCCTTTTTAGTTACTCCTCACCCATCCTATACACCCCAGTCCACCCCCTTTAAAACCATGCCCAACATGGGGTTATTCTTTGCTTTAAATAAGCATTGCCACACTAGTCTGCTAAAAACAGTTGTGCTGGCCACTGACCACAACTCACCCTGTGCTTTCATTTCTGTGAGGTGTTAAGGTTCTTGTTTTAAACTTCCAAATTATTTTAGTGCTTCCCAAGAGACCTCTCTCTCTGCATTGTGATTCAGAACAGCAAGTCCTTTGTAATTGCGGATCACAACACCCCAAGGGTGGGCAAGACAAGCACAGCAGCCCACAGGCAGCAAACGTGTAAAAATCTTTGTGCTTTTTATGTTCCTACCTCTCGAGGGTAGTCCCTTGTTCATACAGGCCCATATCACAGCCCTCCAGAGCCTGTTCCTGGCAATCTTTGGGAATTTAAAATTGGCTAATCTTGTCCACCACACTAGTAATTAGCCTGCAATGCTGCGACATGGTGTAAACATATTAGCAAGCTCTCCTCTGTCTTTATCCCCACTTCTCCCTCAAATAAACAACAAAACCCAAACTCAAACATGGCTGAAGTGCAGTGCAATCAGCTACTTTTTTACTAGGTGGAAGGAATTAATTTATTGTATTATTAGCACATGCTGCACAGACAGCAAAGACTGATCATCTGAAAAGAACATTATGGGGAAAAAAACATCGAATCTCACGGTCATTTGTGGGCTGGAAGTGATTTAAGAAACACCCAGTATAAATCATAGCTCCAAGAGACAGCTTCATTTTTCTCTGCAGTTCCACCTTTCTATTTCTGAGGTCTTTTGGGTTACAGCTGTGCCAGTTTCCCTGCATTTCCAGATGCACAATATAGGCTGCTCAAAGACACACAATAATAAATGAGCAGTTCTCCAAGAAAGCAAAACTACTCAGGAGAACACACAAAAGACTGGAAGGAAGAGAAACAAAACACAAGACACATTCAAAAAGGTTAACTTAAATCTTTTGGTTGAAGAACACAAAAGCTATCAATCAATCACGAACATTTGAGCTCCCACCAAGGATCACAGCTTTGACTGCTCTACCTCAGCTATTTAATGGAACCAGATGAGAGTCTGGTCATACTGCCCTGCCCATACCTTTTTCCAGGTCTTACACTTGGTTTCTGAGCCTGATCTCCAGGTAAGGAGTATAGCAAGAGCTGGGATGCACTGAGAGAAAAGTCAAGTCCTGCAGAGCTGCTTCTGTTTGCTCAGTGCAAGATAAAAGAAATGGCAGAGAGGGGAAAAAAACAACAAAGACATGGAAGAGCTGTATTGTAAAATCAGTACAAGGCAACAGAACGTTGGACATCAGGGACAAGGAGACAACATGGAAAGCAGAGAACAATAGGAGACAGGAAGAAACAAATAACACTCCATGTAAAATTCTGATCTGTGACACCTTGGTAAAGCATATCAAATTCAACCATGCTAGGATTTCACCTTCAGTACTTTAAATTAATCCATATTTACTTTCTGCTATAATGTGACTGTCCCAAAGGCCAGCCTGGAGGCTTTCAGACTTGTAGATGGTGGGCAAAAAAAACCAAAAAACAAAAAAACAAAACTAAGAAGCCTCTACTTTTCTCCCTTCAAAGACACAAAGGCAAAGGGGGTAACATCTCCCATACAAGCTGAGCAAAGCAGAGGCAAACATTGGATGTCATTACACCACTAACAAGGTAAGCCCCTGACACAGTCAGACAGGAATGTTGTACAGAGGTTGCTGTAATAGGTGGGATATGCCCGCATATGGCTGACGTGAGCCGAATCCGAGAAGTCTACAGCTTTCACAGAGATACCGAGCTGCTGCCGGGCATCAGCCATGTGCTTAACTTCACTGGCCTTGATGATGGCATCGGCTTGGGAATAGAGGTAAAGCTCAGGCCACCGCGAGGGTGCTTTCAGCAGGGCATCATAATGGCTCTCGTGGATGAGGCGGGTCAATGGGTACAGCAAGATCCGCAGCACAACAGCCGTAGTAGCAAAAGCTAATAAAAGGAAATACTTGAGCAGCACATTCATGGATACCAAGACAGTCGCCAAGGCACGAAGGCCTCCTTTCAAGTTTCTTCTGCCAGGGGCACTATCAAAAATGGTGCCTGCTACTTTGAGGTTCTTAAACAGCTTGTGAGTGTGGAGCACCTCAATGATGTAACGGTACAGCATGACACCACCATTGCTAAAAACATGAAAAAGAACTGGTCTGTTTTCAACGGTGTAGTCAAACAGCAGCTCCAGGAGTTGCCTGGCTGGGGTCTGGAGGGACCTGATGCCAAAGGTCTCGGAGAAGAATATCATCCTCCATGGGGCCGTGTAGCGGATGACTGTGCACCCCTAAGAACAGAAAGAGACCCCGCACACATTTAGGCTGCTGTAAATTACATGGAGCAGGCAAGCATCAGTACAAAGAAGGTGAAAATTTGGGACAGGTTTACAACAGAAACCACAGGGCCGGAAGAAAGTCTTTAGTGTCAATAGCCAGGCACCAATATGAACAGGATTATATTAATCATAACAGTATACAGTATTATGAAAAGGTTTCTGCAGTAGCAGACGCCTGGATTTGATGATGTCTGAGAACCTTTCAAATCCTGTGCTAACTGGCACAGCCCCTGGGGACACTGCCACCCAAGCTTTTATGAGCATTAGTCTTCAACCAGGAAGACAAAACCATTTCCCCAATTCACAAACCTTCAGTATCAGCCATTTTGGTAAGAAGGGCCTGCTCTGGTACACATCTAGTTCATGACATTGAAACAAACATAAGAAGGAGGAGGAACTTCTTCCTGTCCTCGAGTAGTACTTGTTTGCAGCTGTCTCTAAGACTCACCCACAATCAGCATTGACATGATTTTCATAAACCTTTCTGAAATGCTCCAGCTGTGCAAATGAAGAGCACTGGTTCAGAGATTCAGAAGGCCTGAGCAATTGCCTTTACAGTCAAGGCCTTACATTTAGGTGTAGACTGAGAAACAGGATCTTGGAAGAGTTTCTAAATAGAGCAGATGGAACTACATTTATAAATGCTTTAGGTCTTTTCTATCACCTAAACTCACTGACATTACACACTGACAAACACAAGGCAAAACCACAAAGACAGCCCTCCCGCCCAGAGCTCTCTAAACAGTGAGCGAGGAAGAAGAGGATATCAAGTTCTTAAAGTTTTCTATACCGTCTTGCCATACTTGCAGCCCCTTTGTCATTAGGGAGCTAAGAAAACCTTTTCTCCCCTTTCCCATTCCTGTCACCTTTCTGATAGAGAAGTATTTTCAAAAAAGTTGGCATGCTGCCATGTAACGTGCTCTTCATCTGCTCAGCAGCATCTCTTAGTCACAACAGTCACTTAACAATTAATTCTCAGTAGAACAAGCCAATTCATGACTTGAACTGGATCACATGTTAACAATAGACTTATTAATGTACAAACTTTGCCACTTATAGCTGAAACAGAATTGGATAAATACAAGATCCTTGTATGCTGACAAAAAAAAAAAAGTCTAATGTTTCTCTGGGTCCCCATACTACAAGCAAGGGTCATTCCAGTAAGATACAGTATTAGAAAGGAAAATATAACTTAGGGAACTAGCAATTGGACAGACCTCTCCCGTTCAAACACAAGGAGTTCCTAGTGAGCAGGTATGACTACCATAGGATGCCTGTTTCACAGACAGGATAAAATTAATTTGGATTACAACATTTAGATGAATCATCTTCACAGGAAGGAAAAGCTAGAGGAGCGACAAATACTGACGTGCTCTGTTAGCCCTCAGCCTGGCGTCGCCAAGACTGTGCTGTGGCCTATTAGCAAGCAGTAAATGCATAATCTTTCCCCGCATGTTTAACTGTTTGGAAAGCTAACACAGTTCATGTCATTCCTGAATAATCTCACAATTTTAAAAGCCTTAAAATACTCCAGTTATTCACACAACAGCAGAAAGTTTCTCCAAGGAAGTATTTTTGTCTCAGCTGCACGCACAAAGATGACATCAGCAACTGTTAGATAACGCTGCCGGGGCTCTGAGAGACAAGGAGCTTTCAATGACAAGAAAACTTGCCACTCACTCACAATGACTCTTCACCCTGAGAGAAGCTTTAGAGCAATTTTATCAAGATGCAGAAAATAGGTGGTTTCTCAGAGAGCTGTATGGCAATGTCATGAAAATATAAATAAGCTACTCACTTTCTGACTGTAGATTGTGCTGTATTTGGCCAGGTATTTGTCCTGGCAGCCCGCCCATCCTAGAAGGATCACCACAGGCTGACCATCTGCATGCCCTCTCTCTGTACCGCTCTCTGAAACAAATCACAAGATTTAAAATAATTTTCCTCCAGTCCACCAGAATCGGAACTTTCAGCAACGTGCCTGGTGAATAAAGTTTAAGGGTAATGGTGAAGCAGGTATTAGTTTAATTTCTCAGTCAGTTACGAATACTGCCTCATCCCAGTTTCACTATGTGAGTGAGCTCAGTAAGACATCATAGTTTCAATCCCTGCAGCTTCCCAAAGCTCTCCACTGATGCAAAGCCAGCAGCGTGCAGATCGCTGGGGGGGGCGGGGCAGAGACCCCTTCCTCACTCCTCCTGGGAGCCGAGGAGGCGTCAGAGACTGCTGCCCACTTCCAGGGGGGAAAGGGAAGCATCCTGCCCTGCCCTCCAGGAACTACCAGACACGTTGTACGACACAAGTGTCTCCACGGCTCCCTCCCCCCATACCCTGACGGGTCCTCCAGGCCCGGTCCCCCACCCTCCACCCTCAGGG
>NW_010973284.1:9084266-9084821 GCF_000737465.1 Haliaeetus leucocephalus | reverse complement strand
CCGGCGCCAGCTCCACCGCCGCTTCCAGCCCGCGGGCCCCCATGGCCGCGCACCCCGCCTCACACCCCACCGGCGCTTCCGTTCTCCCCACCGGAAGCTCCGCCCCCCCACCCCTCTCGCAGCCAATGGGAAGGAAAAGCGCCCACCCGGCCTCACTCTCCATGCCCACCCCTACCCGCCTTCCACTTCCTTAGCAACGCGCCCTTAGCACCCGGCCCCGGCTGGGCGCCCGGCCCACTGGTGGGGGAAACTGGCCCACCCATTGGGCCGGGAGGGGAGAAAAGGCGAGCTGCTATTGGTTCGGCTACGGTGTCAGTTATCCTGCGGGGTATCCGCCCCCTGGGGGAAGGTGAGAGGGAGTGAGGGGCTGAGGCGGGCGCTGCGGTTGGGGGGGTTGTAGGCCCTGGGGGGTCGGGATGAGGGGAATTGTAGGGCTTGGAGTGGGGGTCGCAGTCAGGGGGGCTGGGGGATAAGGTGGGCTTGGGGGCTGAGGGGGGTTGTTGGTCCTGAGCTGGGTGTTTGGGTCTGGGGGGACAGGGGTGGGGGCTGGGGGGG
>NW_010973284.1:9077570-9084256 GCF_000737465.1 Haliaeetus leucocephalus | reverse complement strand
GGGGGCGGGGGTGGGGGCGGGGGTGGGCACTGGGGTCAGGGAGCGTGTGAGGGACTGTAGGGCCTGGGGTGGGTTTTGGGGTATGGGGGAGCACAGGGCCTGTGATTGGACTGGATCAGGCCTGGCGGGATGGTTGGGCCTGGGGCAGGGAATGTTGAGGTTGCAGTGGATTAGGGGTGTAGGAGCTGGGAGGGACGTCAGGGTCTGCAGGGCCTGGCTGGGCGTGAGGGGAGTGCAGGGGCTAGGTTTGGGGTTGTGGCTGGGCTTAACAGTGGGGCTGGGAGGCAGGACATGTAGGTGAGAGAGGGGCCAGTGGGACTATGGGTCGATAGGGGCTGGGTAGAAGACATTGGTGTACACCGAGGAAGGTGCATTGTGTGTGAGGATGGTTGTGGGGGACTTGAGTCATGCCAGGGGAGGGTGAAACCTGCTAGGGAAACAGAAGCTCTAAGTTTTGCTTGAGGCTGGGCACAGCCTTGATATTGCAAGATGCAAAGGTAACACCAAGTCACCATCACTCTGTCCTTCCACGAGTCCAAGGCTATCAGTCCCTGGCACCTCACACTCAGACTGAGGCTGACATAGCACCAGTCTGCCTTTTGATCTCAATTTGATGATTTAGCAGCACTCTGGATGTAAAGAACTGCTGAATTGCCAGAGCCAGTTCCTAAATCACTTGTGTTTTTCTTGGCAGGAATAAAGCACTGCCCTGATCAAGCCTTGTTTTGATTATTAGGTCCAATGGACTGGGGTGGCAGCCCAGCACAGTTGAGAGCAGAGTTTGAAGCCAACAAATAGGAGTTACGTGCTGATGCTAGCACTGACAAACAACTCAGGCAAGTCATTTAACTTCCCTGTGTCTGTATGTTCCCATATGTAAGCTGGTCATAATAAAAATACTCATGTACATTTTCAGGGTACTTTGCAATGTTGGCTTAAATACTACTACATCAGCAGATGCTGTTATTATAGCAGCCAGGGACAGATACCGCTGTATCCTCAGAAGCCTTGTGTCATCATTGTTTCAAACTCTTCTCTTTTTTTCGCCATTGATTCATAGGCAAGCCCTTTGTATCACTAAAATCCTCACGTCCAGGGGCTGGTGCTGGTACTTCTGAATAGCAGGGGGTTACTGCAGCTTTATAATAAAAATAGGATAGCATTACACCACCAGCATCTTAAACATAAATATGGAAACGTTAATTTAGAATCAATTTTGGGATGTTTCAGACTGTAAAGTTCTTTTAACTAGATCTCTGTTGAGGACAGAGGAGCACTTTATGGGACTGTAAATTTCATGCAAACAGTCTCTGTGAAATACAGATTCCCCCTACACACTAGCTGTTCTCTCAATATCAATCATATGCCTTGCAAGTAATGTTTCACAAATATTCTGTAAATCACAGGAAAATGCTCGCAATAATGTGAAATATGACTTTCACTTGACTGTTTCACCAGAGGCCCCTAACAGGCCATTCTCCTGTCAGCACTAACATTTGTTATGGCTAATAACATTTTCAATCACAACTATTTTGGGAAAATGGATTTATTTTAAACCTGCTTCCCCGCAAAAGAGATCCTGAAAACGCCCTGCCAAGGACACAGACTCCTTACAGAGCACAGACCGTTAATTCCCAAATGAAATTTTATCTCATCTTAATTCTCAAATGTTGTTTCTTAGCCAGCTTTTTGAAGACTTTGTTTGTTTGTTTTCAGGCAGAAATACATGTTCACCTCTTGGTCATTGTTTTCAGTCTAGTTGAGATAATAGCAATAGAAAGTTACTTTTGAGCAGGTGTCTTGGGAATATTCTGGAACTGATTTGGAATTTTCCTCCAGATTCTAGGAGAAAAGGCTTAAGAACTTTGTAGATAGGAAATTGGTAATCTTAGCAACTTGTATTACATTGAAGGAAACTTCTTATTCTGAAACCCAAAGATTTTATATCCTTTTAACTTTTTTTCTCTTAAACCACACTTTAAATAAAATATAAAATGGTGCTTTTCTTGTGTAGAAAGGCCAAGAACTATATTAGGCAAGGCATGAATTCCTTTCCTACCCTCAGGCTTGCTGATACAGCTTGGTGGAGGACAACACACCTGTGTTAATGCAGCTGTCTGTGACCTTGTCCCTCTTTCTGCATCTGTGTATGTACACAGATACTGATGTTTAACTGTGAGGCTCCTTGAGATTGGCCAAACGCATACATGTCAGTGGAATTCTCACCTACCTGAATGAACAGAGAGCTTAATCCTCTGACGTTTCATCCCCCTACTAAGTGCACCTTCACTTTTGTCAAGCTGGAATAGGGGATATCATACTGAGCTAAAAGTATGACAAAGAAATTTGGCAAAATACAGATTGCTTTATTTAACACCTGTGTGAAGGGATGGAAGGAAGTGCTGGCAAGGGATGTTTCTGGAGCTTCTCTCTTCTTGCCTATAGTTCTTATAATTTCAGGTTTTCTTAGATTGTTTAAAAACATGCCATAGAAATTAGATAAGAAAAAAACAGAGCAGATGTCTGTCATTCCAAAGGGTCCCAAAGCACTCTCCTGCTGCCAAGGCCAAGCGTATCTTCCTGGAGTGGACGTGGGCCCTGTCCAAATGACTATCGCTCCATCATGTGAGTGAGGGCATGCTGCGCTGCTGTGCTAACAGGCATTTACAGCCCCCTTGACCCTGTCACTCCCCATAAATCCATACCTATTTGTGCTCTCATTTCACCCTATTTATTCTCTGGCAGGTCAGATATGAGATGCAGTGTTCATATCATGAGGCTAGCGAGAAACCAAGGCTGGGGTAATGGGTAACATCAAAATGACTTTATTAACAGAGCAGAGAAGAGAGCTCCTGTGGTGAAGCCACCTGCCTTGGAAAACAATCTCAAGTCTGTCACAGATTCATTGTGCAGCTTCAGACACACCAGGAACTCTCCTTTTGCTTCAATTTTCCTATCTATGAAATGAGTATAAAGGAAAATGAGATTAAATTAATGGCTAGTAAGTAGTAAGTAACTTTAATATTATTTGCCAGAGATTTTAAATGTGATTCTGGTGGTAATTCCTTGGTACAAACTTCTTCTATCTTCAAAGCCCTTTTTTAACTTCTTTCTCACTTTTCTCTAGGCAGAAGAGATCATGACTTCTGTCAAAGAGCAGGAAGCCATCAGGAAGCTCATGGTTTTCTTGCAGGAATGGGATAGTGCCCACAAAGTTGCTCGAAGCCGCATCCTGGACAACTTCATTGAAAGCAACAATGGCAAGACAGAACCAGAGCTGGAGCTGGAGTTCTCCCAGGGAGCCAGCTTGTTTCTGGCTCGCCTAACCGCATGGCTCAGAATGACGTATCTGTTTCCTTGGACAGCTGGAGGTGGTGTGTAGTAGTGGGATGGAGAGGAAGGCAAAGTTCTCTACCAAAAATTTGTTTAAAGAATCAGCTTCTGTATGGAGACATCCATACCCAGCCATGTTCTGCAGGGTTCAAAAAAAGCTGGCTATCTAAAGGTGGAACTGAAGGGAAAGCCATGTAACCTGTCTCAGGGACCTAGAACTAGTGGGTTTTCTCATATTGGGATGAGCATGCTGCCTCTGCCTGTCTGTGACAGGAAGGTCCATGCTTTCTTGCAGAGAGAGTACCCAGTTCAGACCTTCAGATTGTCAAAGGCAGCCTGGGGGACACCATGATGGTCTGTAAATCTCTCCTTAGCCTTGTCAAACAGCTACATGTACAGCACGTGCCTTGACAAGCTGCTCAAGTCCATTGGCATCTTCCTATCTGCTGCAAGTGGGTGAGTATAGAATGTCACTGTGTGAGAGGTGCCGTGGGGAAGGCACACAAGGATGAGGGGGAGAGCAGATAAAGAAAATAACAACTCCTTGGCCATCTTTTGCGAGGGCTGTGTAAGCATTTCAGGCAAGGCAGGCCCCAGTGAGGCTTGTGGTAAGAATTTCAAATGCTCTCAAAACCAAATCCACTGCTTGTGCATGTCTCCAGAGCCACCGGGTCACTCCCACAATGTGGAAGGTGCATGGTGAGAATCTGAGTGCAGAGACAGGGCCTTCTCTGCCTGTGGTTCAATATCTGAAATGTAGCACATGGTAAAATAGGAGCTGGTGACCTGCTGGCAGCAAAGCATGCTGCCAGCAGGCATCTGCCTTTGCGCTCCAGGCTGAGCCTCCTTGTGTTCCCTGCCCGGGCACCTGCCGCAGCGAGGCAGGACGTGATGGTTCCCAGGAGCACGGCGTGCTGACAGAGGAAGATGGGCTCCAAGGCAGGTGACACTTTTGGCTTTGTTTCCCCCTATCCTTGCAGACGCAGATACGTTATTGAATTTCTGGAGATTGGAGGTGTCATGATTCTCCTGGAAATACTAGGGCTGAACCACCTGAAAGAAGAGGACAAAAGGGAGTCTGTAAAGCTGCTGCAGCTCGTCGCAGACACTGGCAGGAAGTATAAGGAGCTCATTTGTGAAAGCTACGGTAGGTGGCATGTCCATCCGTGCTTTTTCCTAATTCAGGCAAAGATGTTCTCCCTGACCTCTGGCCCCCAGGGCTGCTTGCCTCGCTGAACCACTCCCTTCCCTCCACCTGCCGGATGGCAGATTGCCGCAGCGTTTCTCTGGCTAGAAGGAGTTCAGAGTCTCAGCTATTGTTGAGCAGTTGCATTTCATCCCCTCTCAGTTTTTAATGAGCTCGCTTTCTTTACAGTCATTTCTTTTGATGCGATATTACTATCCTGCTGGTTGCAACTGCTCCAGTTAAAACCACAAAACAGTTTCCATTCTTACCTGCAGTGTTCACCTACTGCAGACTTTCCCAGACTTCCCCTCTGGGGATAGGAGGGTTTTGCAGCTTGTATCTTTTGAAAGAGCATTACAACATTTTTTCTCCTGTTTTTTTTTTCTCCTGGGCAAAGAAGCCAAACCCCATTAGATATTCTGTAGTTCAGATTACCTGTCGGAGGCTATGGGGCGATACCTGCCATCACAGCTTCGGCCAAGAGAGATGAAGCGGCAGGATCAGCAGAGGGATCCTTAGCAGCATTGTTGGCATCCCGGTGCCGGACTCTCTGTTTGTATAAACACCCACAGAAGGGCCTTGGCCACGTACTCCAGCTGAGAATTTTGCCAACTGGTTTTCCAGTTGGTGCTGTGGCTCCTGACAAGGACAAAGAACTTTTTTCCTGGCTTCCGTTAATTGAGCCACCCTTTGAGTGGGATGTAATGCTGGGTTTTCTTGGGGGTGAGACTGAAACAGCTGAGATGGGTGACCCGGACTCATCCAGGCACACGACTTGGTGTCTCTTTCTCTGCACAGGGGTGCAATCCCTCACTGAGTTCTTGGTCACTTCCAACTCAGCAGAGGCTCAAGAAGACGTGCAGGTTCTGCTGGACTCTTTGGGCCACAGCAATCCCAAGTACCAGAATCAAGTCTACAAAGGCCTCATTGCTGTTCTGCCGTGCGCCTCCCCCCACGCCCAGAAGCTGGTTCTGCAGATGCTCAGGGGCATGCAGGTAGGCAGTGGGCCTCGCTGGGGGCGAAAGGGCAGCATTAGCTTCCCTGTCCTGTGCCAGCCTCCCTGGCGTTGGGGGCTACAGTGGGCAGCCCCAGTGCCCGGAGGAGGACAACCCAGACTACTCTGTGAAGACTGTCCCTGTCACTCTGCCCTTTTCTCCCCAGGACGTGGTGGGAGAGGTGCCCTCTGCCCTTGTGGAGCCTGTGCTGGGCGTGCTGTCCTCGGTGCACCTCGAGGTCCAGTATGAAGGTAGAACCAGTCGAGCCACCCTGGGCAGTGGCTGAGGGGGTCAGCGGCAGGCTGGGGCTGGCCTGGGCAAGTGAGGTGGGAGCATAGGGAAGGGCGGTGGGGAGCCCCCCAAAGCCCCCAGGACTACGGCCGTGCTCGGCGCTCACGGGCTGTGAACGTCTCATTAGCATGCGGCTCATTAGCATTCCTCTTATTTGCATACCCAGGGTGCACCGCGCACCGGCGGCGCGGCTCCGGTAATGTTGTCCGCATCCGCAGCTCCCGCCGGGCCGCTGGGGTCCGGGCGCGGGGCTGTGCCCGTGTGCGCCGCCGAGAAGGAGGGGGGCGAACCGGGGCGGCGGGGACCGGGCAGGGGTCGCCGTGTCCTACAGAGGGACAACCGGGGATGGCGTGTCCGTGGGGAGGAAGATGGGTATACTCTGGTTTCTCTTCAGATCGCATAAATCTTTCGCCTTTTACTAAAGATTTCCGTGGAGAGGAACAGGCACGAGTGTCGAGGAATTTTTTGAGGCTCCATTTCGGTGGAGCTGCTCTTTTTGTGGTTAAAAATAGAGCAAAGGAAGGGGGGTACAAAAACTCCCGAGGCTGTTTTGGAAGTGGAACGCAAACGAGCTGCCGAGGCTTCCTCCCGTGCGCCCGCTGGAGCTGGCTGGGGCCCAGCCCGGCTGACGGCAGCGGCGGGTCCGCTGCTCGGGCCTGCTCGCACCGACCCCAACCCCGCCGGGGGCGGCCGCCTCGCTACCCGTGTCCGGTCAAAACAGGAGCGGGCGGGGGGGCCTCGGGCCGCCCCTTGTCCCGGGCCGGGCGGTGCAGCGGGGCCGCTGCCGGGCGGCGGTTCGGGCTCCGGGAGAAGCGGTTCGCTGGGGCCCGGCCCCGCAGCGCTGTCCCCGGCGCTCCAGCCCCGCCCGGGCCGCCGCTCTT
>NW_010973284.1:9075900-9077075 GCF_000737465.1 Haliaeetus leucocephalus | reverse complement strand
GGGTTCGGGTTCGGGTCGGCGTGTGCTGTGGGGCGGCAGCCGGCGGAGGGCAGGTGGGCGGGGGGAAGGAGGGGATTATACTCTGGTTTCTCTTCAGATCGCATAAATCTTTCGCCTTTTACTAAAGATTTCCGTGGAGAGGAACAGGCACGAGTGTCGAGGAATTTTTTGAGGCTCCATTTCGGTGGAGCTGTCTTTTGCGTGGTTAAAAGCAGAACAAGCGCTGGGGAAGGGGAGGTGATGCTTTGGATGGCAGTTCACGGTGTGGCAGTGGGGGCGGTAGGAAGACCAGCCCTCGCGGTTGCGGTGGGGGGAGATCTGCGGCGGCAGAGCTGACCTCGCCCCTCGGGCTCGTCCGTGCTTCCGTTACCGAAATCCAGAATAAAACCTCCTTAACACCGAGGTGACGTTGAGAAGCAGGCACTTCGTTTATTGCAGCGCTGGGGACACGGGGGATCGCTCCTCCAAAGGCGTGTCCGAGTTAGTATCAAAATCCATCGGTTTTTATAGACTTTCTCTGTCAGGTCATTGTTACATAAGCTCTTTACATAAAAATGCATACTATGGTCGCTCTTAAATTTAACCTTTATAATGATTGGTCCTTTGATTATATAACCTTATCAATATTCTTATTTAAAAACAATCGGTGGTCAATTGCATTTAGCTCTGCTGATTAGAACCTTTGATACTCAAATCGAGGTGGGAAGGGTAAGGGAGT
Organism: Haliaeetus leucocephalus; assembly: GCF_000737465.1. Classification (NCBI taxonomy): domain Eukaryota; kingdom Metazoa; phylum Chordata; class Aves; order Accipitriformes; family Accipitridae; genus Haliaeetus; species Haliaeetus leucocephalus. Next base: position 9,076,357 of record NW_010973284.1, on the reverse strand, counting down.
TTCCAAGCAGCATAACTGGCGTCCATGGCGGTTTCCTTAGTTTCTTAAGACAAAACATAGAAAAGCCAGTATCTTCCTGGTGAGGTTTCTCTGGTCAGCTATTCCAAACTTTAACAATGTTGAGGTTCCTACAGTCACACAGAACACAGTGCCTAAAGTTTCTATGGCTACATTTCAAACTTAACAATCCTATACATTATGCTTCACAATTTCACTTCTTAGTCAAACCTAACTCTTCTATGTGATTACATTTTGATTTCTTCATCAGAGTATTTGCAACACCGCCCCCGCCCGTTCTTCCCACCGCCTCATTAGCATTCGGCTGCTTTGCATACCCAGGATGCACCGCGGCTCAGCCCCGGCCCCGCCGGTGCTCGCCGCCGCCGGCCGGTCCGAGCTGTTCGGGTCCGCGCGGCTGGGGCGACCGCGGCGGGGGCGGGGGGCGCGGGGGCGGGGC
>NW_010973284.1:9050830-9075890 GCF_000737465.1 Haliaeetus leucocephalus | reverse complement strand
GGGCGGGCGTCCGTCCGTCGCCTTGACTTGTGGGGCTTGCGGCAGGCATGTGGTGTGCCGGGGGCGGAGGAACAGGTATACTCTGGTTTCTCTTCAGATCGCATAAATCTTTCGCCTTTTACTAAAGATTTCCGTGGAGAGGAACAGGTACGAGTGTCGAGGAATTTTTTGAGGCTCCATTTCGGTGGAGCTGCCCTTTACCTGGTCAAAAGCAGAGTGGTTTTATGAAACAGTGGTGGAAGCTATGAGCCTGTGGAATTCATATGATAGCGGCATCAAAATCTTGTTGTTTCACTGCAAACGCGTCCGAAATGCAAGTATGTCCCAGTGCTGACAGCCGCTGTCTCCTCCAGCCGTCCAGCTGCTGAAGGCCCTCATGGCCCTCGAGGTCCAGCCACTCCTGCTGAAGGGCCTGGTTGCATTACTGACGCCACCCAGGAAGAAAGCATTTACCTTCTGTGATGAGACCACCAAAGGTAAAAGAGCTGACCATGGCCTCCGAGTACACAGCAGGCCATGGCCTGCCAGGACAACCAGGGGGGTGTTTCTCCCAAGCTCCCTCGTCTCCTCCTGCAAGGCTCAGCCATCGCCCTGACTCGTACTGGAGGAGGTGCAGGGGGCTGCCCCTTGAGGCGAGGGACACTCCAGCAAGGGCTGCCCGGGTCGAGGCAGTGCTTGCCTGCAGCACGAACCCTAGCGTGCAGGCCTCCAGAGAGCCGTTGAGGTCTGCTGGCAAGGACGGTGAACAGTTCCAGCCCCAGGTGTTTCCTCCCCCCGACTCAGCAGAGCAGGCCACAGTGGCCCAGGCTCTCTGAGCTGTGGCTGTGCTGCCATGGGCATCACACGCACAGATCCTCACAGGGTACTACATATGATAGATACATAGCCACAGGGTTTCCTGTTTTCAGGTTTTCCTGAAAAAGCAACATCCTCCTTTTATGCTAGCAGTGTAACGCCACCTACCCTCCCTTCTAACATCTGAGAAGTGTTTCAAAGCATCACTCTCACCTTCCTAATGTTCCTCATGCAGATCCAACAGCACTTTGCCTGAGGGAGCCCGTGCTGGTGTATATTCAGCAGGCAGCTGCTGCAAAAGCCATTGGGTAAGAAACTCCAGAGGAAAATCTACAGGAGCATAAAAGGGACTTTAGAAAAGTGGCTTCCTTTGGGTAGGAAAGGACTGGGATGTTCCTCCCAGGGAGCATTGACCCGTTCACCTCTGGCACTGCTCTCTAAGTACCCCAGCTCTGCTAAGACTCTTTGTACTAGACTGTTCAGAGATGGGGGTGTATTCAGGAATAGGGTAGAGCCGCTGCCTGCAAGTAGCAATGCTCAGACCCTCCCTGCTACTGACTCTGGAGCTGGCTTGAAGTTTTATTTATAAGGATATGTGGAATCCCATCTGCTCCAGCCCTGTGTGCCTTCACAGTGTCTCCTTTATGGCTAGGCCTGGAAGCAATGTATGCATCCTGCCACAGCACAGGGCTGAAGGGTGCTATATTGCTCACGGCCACTGTATTCTCTACATAGCTGGGAGCCACAGCAAGCAGTGAAACACTGTTATTTAACATCAGCCACCCAATGGAAGAATCTAGTGCCTATGACTGACCGCAGAATCCCTAAGGAAATTCAGCTGCGTGTGCTAAAATTGGTTCATTCAGTTCATTCAGAATTTCCTGCAATGTCCACAAGGTAGTGCTATCAGAACACTTTTCCTGCAAAAGCAGATGACAGAAAGTGGTTGGTGGATGGGGAGACATACTAGAGTGTCTTCCAGGGATGTGCTCGCAGAAGTAATAGTAGTGATGTTTGAATCCTGGGGTTTTTGTGGTCACAAAAGAAACTTGCTAGACTTTAATACACACCAGGAAGCTCCTGCCAATTGTTAAACAACTGGTTCTCAGCAAGCTCACATGTTAAATGATTGCTAATCCCATGCACGGCCAAACATTTCTTGTTTATTTTGAGACTTTCCTGTCTGTTGGTGCCACTAAGACTGGGTGGGAACACATCATTTTCCATTGGGCTTGCACCAAGAGGCCCAGACTTAATTTGTTGTGTGCTTCTTCCCCCGTATGGGGTAGGGGCTGATGGCTTATCTCATTGCAGTGTATTAGCCAAGGAGTCAGCAGAAGTGGCTGAAGAACTGATCCAGCTGAAAGTAGTACCTGGCCTGATGGTTGCTCTGGGGAACCTGGATCATGTGGCCAGCCAGAGACATGCCAGCATCTCCCTGGAGGTACGCATGGTGGTACATGGCAGCGGACATCATAGCACAGGGTCTGCTCCCTGTGCACCTGAGCAGAAAGGCTCCTTACACTGGGATTTTTTTTCCCCTAATGAGGCAGGTTAACCCTGGCTGAATGCCAGGTGCCCACCAGAGCCATTCTATCACTCCCCCCTCCTCAGCTGGACAGGGGAGAGAAAATATAACAAAGGGCTCATGAGTCAAGATAAGGACAGGAGAGATCACTCACCAATTACCATGACGGGCAAAACAGACTCAACATGGGGAAAATTAACTCAATTTATTACCAATCAGAGTAGGGTAATGAGAAATAAAACCAAATCTTAAAACATCTTCCCCCCACCCCACCCTTCTTCCCAGGCACAACTTCAGTCCCGAATTCTCTACCTATCCCCCCCAGTGGTGCAGGGGGACAGGGAATGGGGTTTACGGTCAGTTCATCACACATTATTTCTGCTGCTTCATCCTCCTCAGGGGCAGGACCCATCACACTCTTCTTCTGCTCCAGCATAGGGTCCCTCCCACAGGAGACAGTCCTCCATGAACTTCTCCAATGTGGGTCCTTCCCACAGGCTGCAGTTCTTCACAAACTGCTCCAGCATGGGTCCCTTCCACAGCGTGCAGTCCTTCAGAAGCACACTGCTCCAATGTGGGTCCCCCATGGGGTCACAAGTCCTGCCAGAAAACCTGCTCTGTGGGCTCCTCTCTCCACAGATCTGCAGGTCCTGCCAGGAGCCTGCTCCAGCACAGGCTTCCCATGGGGTCACAGCCTCCTTCAGGCATCCACCTGCTCCACCATGGGGTCCTCCCTGGGCTGCAGGGGGACAGCCTGCCTCACCATGGTCTTCCCCACAGGCTGCAGGGGAATCTCTGCTCCAGTGCCTGAAGCACCTCCTCCCCCTCCTTCACTGACCTTGGTATCTGCAGGGTTGTTTGTCTTACATGTTCTCACTCTTCTCTCCAGCTGCTGTTTCTGTCTCAGCAACTTTTTTTTCCTTCTTAAATATGTTATTACAGAGGCGCTACCACTATTGCTGATTGGCTCGGCCTTGGCCGGTGGCAGGTCCATCTTAGAGCCGGCTGGTATTGGCTCTGTTGGACACATGGGAAGCTTCCAGCAACTTCTCACAGAAGCCACCCCTGTAACACTCCCCACCCCACTACCAAAACCTTGCCACACAAAGCCAATACACCTAAGCACAGCAGATGATACAGGCTTATTCACAAAGGCAAGAGTGACACTTGCTTCAGGAAAGAGCTGTATTTCCCCTCCTGTCTGCCTCCCTCCTGCCACTCACCACACAGAGTGCTGGGAAGCCAATGTTGGCCCTCGCACCTCTGTTCTACCCCCAGGCTTGCTGCGGGTAGCAAGCACATACAAAGCTAAGAGGCTAACCAAGACAATTTGCCTGAAGCAAGACACTAGCACAGAATTACAAGCAGCCTATTTTTTCCTGCTGGTGCTGGGTAAAGAGCTTTGGCCTGCCTCAGCACAGTGCTCTGCCTGCCTAACAGTCACAAAGGAAAGACCATGCTGTCAGTTGATGGGAAGGGCTGAATGAGTGATAGCTGAGAACCAGGCTGCTCAGGGTGAAAGAGGGTTTACAAACCTACCTGGTAATGCAGAGGGTTAGCGCACCCTTCCTCTGAGCAGGCACCAACAGCAGAGGAGGATGAACTCCCTGGCAACTACTGCACTGCCATCATTTCACCGAAACACCCTCCCTTCTCTTGTCAATGAAGGTGGGAACTGGCACTAGGGGAGAGGAGGGACCCACAATTTTCTCTTGATGTGTTCATGAAGTCCCAGCAGTAGCGCTGTCACTAAAGGAGGTGGGTCAGGGACTCACTGGTATGTGGCACAGGTTATATGGAACCACGTCATCCATGCAGCTCTACCCTCTATGCACACACTCACATCCCTTCTCCTTACATACCAACTCTGTTCTGTTGCAGTATTTTGTCCACACATTTCCCTTTGTGGAGGAGTGTGTAAAGAAGGCACTAGGACACACACTGTTCCAGCACTTTATGGTAAGCCTGCCTCCCTTATGGGGTTTATTAGTTGCCCTAGGACCTTGGTCTGTTTTTCAGGGATGTAGGGACTGTATTTCTTTTCACAAGAAATCCAATCTTACACAAGAGCCCAGAAATAAACAAAGCCACCCTTTGAGAAGCATTCACTTTCAGTCTCAGTATTCAGGAAGATAATTGTTCTGACTCAGCCCCAAGACAGAGCAAGGAGGGATCTCAGACTACTGCTATTTCTGTGACAGTGGGAATGTGATGTCAGAAATGTGAGCTGAAGGGCCACTGAAGCAAGAGGTAACCTGAGCTCCTCCAAATCAGGTCTCTCCTGACTCTAGCTCTATATCCTCCTAGTGGATATACAGATTAGTAAGCAATGCTAGGTCCAGCGAGGGAAGGTGGAACAAACAAGAGGCAACATTTTTTTCCTTGCACTCAGGCCTATCCTCCCTCACCCTAAGACACCAGGCAAGGCTAGATAATCCAAGTATAATAAAGTAACATCTGAAGTGGAACAGGACTGCCTTGCTTTAGTCCAAACTCAGTAGGGCATAACAGCCTTTTTACTCTGGATGTGCCATCTTAATGTGATGCAGGCAGAGCCTAGGTACAAGTCAGCTTTGACAGTTCAGAGGCCCTTAGAGCACTCAGCCCCACCAGTACCTAAACTGTTGATCACAAAGTGCCCCAGCTTAGGGGAGGATCCTGTCTGGGTTGAATTATCCCAGCTCTAGCTGCTTGTCACTGCTTGCCCACATTCCATTAAGGTCCTAACTCTTTTGCTGCCTTTTCCAGGACAGTCCTGAGACATGGTACACAAAAATGGATCCAGTCCAGGCTGAAGAACTGGCCTCCAATATAGTAGACATCCCCAGAGACATGGCAAGGATGCAGTCCAGAGGTATGTGCAGAGCTGGGACCACTGTCAGTTAAATCACATCCTTTACTTTCAGGGGTAGAAGGCAGCTCAGGAAGTAGGAGACTAGGGTGGGGGTCTAGGGAAAAAGGGAGTAACAGTAAAAGGATCCTTTTGTAATCTGATGTTTGTGTAGCTGCATCCTGTGTTGCTGGACCCAGAGCTCACAGGCCTGTCTTGTCCTTTCAGAGACAAGCCCTGGACTGAGCTGAACAAACAGAAAACAGAGGGCAGCAACACATGCTTCCTATCTATCTTCCCCCACCCTGCCCCTCTGCCTGCTCCTTCCCAGAGGACAGGTTGCATGGGGCCACCTGGACCAAGGTTGCACACAAGGGCCATGGCAGCACCTTGCTGCACCTGAGCCACGGCCAGCTTTGCACTTCTGCCCTCAAATACAGATCTTGCTGGGCTACTGAACGTGTATTTTAATGTGGCACGTTAGCCACAGGAAATATATGTGAAAAAATGTGAAGCAACATCCTGGGCTACCTTCAAAGCCTAAGTAAACCCCTATGGTACAAGGGAGTCTCACAGGGCCCCTCCTACTTACCTGATATCATAAGAGCTGAACTACTCGCTACATGCTGAGCTTTGCTCAGGTGCAGGGTAGGTACCCTCTAAACCAGCTTCCCCCGTGGCAGGCAAGTTCTAGCCAGCAGGATCTCAAAATTAAGAAACAATTTATTCTGAGTGATTTTTATGGACACATTACAAGTGGAAAGACTTTAAAAAGAAACTTCATCCAAGAAATCAGCCTATCTCTACAACACCAGCCAGTCTTTAGGGGCTGTTAGACTTTACCAATATCAGCAAGAAATATATTTTTTAGAGATAGAAGATAATTAAATCCAGGAACATTTATTTATCAAACTCCTTAAAATACTGGGTTTTTTTACAGTTACATATAGTCCGCTTTCTTTCTAGAAAAGCCAGACTCGCAACAGTTTTGCGATGTTGCAAGCACATCTGGAAAGGTTATATGTACACTAGAAAACTATACATGTGTATCTAGTTCTATTAGAGGAGACCATTGTCATTAGCAAAGGGCCAGATGCTAGACACATCTAGCAGACTCTCGGGTCCCCCTCCCCAAGCCTTGGAGGGGGTGTGTTTCTATCGCTCTGCTGAGTACCCTGATACCAGGCCATGAAGAGAGAGAGGTTGCCATGTTCACTGCCCTCAGGCACACGTGATCTGCAGACGCTCTACCACATTTAAAATAGGAGTTGGACAAACCACTGACAAACATGCAAGACATACAGAAGACTGCTTGTGAACCAGGTTTTGCTGTATTTACTAAGGCCTCTGCCGCCTCATCTGCTTGCTGGCTTGCTCCTCCAGTTGCATGGCAGCCCCCAGGGCATCCAACGTTTCTGTGAAGGAAGACAGTGAGAGGGTGACTGACCTGGAAACTGAACTCCCCAGCCCAGCTGTCCCCCTCAGCAGGGCTCTGCAAGGGCTACAGAGGAAAGTGAACTGGGCAAGAACTGCTCAGCCAACATCAAATCCTGCTGGGTCCCACAAAGCTCTTCAGCTGTACTTGTTCATTTCTACTCATCAACAGCTTGAAGCTTGCAGTTTGCAGTTCAAATGAGATACCACTAATCCAACCATCCCAGAGGGCCAGATTTCCCTGGCCTATAAGGCAGAGAGGGTAGCAGGGCATTTACTCTTACTGTCTTGTCACCACCCCTCCATGGTGAATGGAGGGGTACAGCTATCAGGCTGCATTTGAGGTGGGAGGACAGTCAGGGCTGTTTAAGAAAAAAGTCACTGTTTCATGTTAACAGTTCATTTTGATGCCACAGTTTTCAGCCTCATTAAAATAAAGCCTCACAGCCCTGTTTTTGAGGCAAAGACTATGCCAGCTGTAATGGCTCAAGTAGCAATCAAAGCCCAAGTTATTGCAACAGTGGCAGAAAAGTTACCAGTGTAGCTTCCCCTGTCCTAGTCAGGCAGTCTACCTACCCAGCACTCTGTTGCCATGTGTCAGCCAAGTTCCTACATCTGCCTTGCTGCCTCTCTACCACCACTTCAACCAGCATGGTCCAAAGGCAGGCAGGCAGTGCTCAGGGAACAGGCAGCCCACATCCTCCTGTACAGAGCTGGGAAGTCTCCAAACTGGGCCAGAACTGAACAGCTGGAGGGATTTTGTTGCACATACAGTAATACCCTATACTAAGGCAAAGGCATGCCAAATGCAGGTGCTGGCAGACATGGCATCTGAGTATATATCTGGCAGACCCTTGTTATAAGTGGATAGGTATTAAGGCCTGATATCCATGAAAACAGGAGTGGAAACAGTGGGCACACCCCTAAGAATCCCTAGAATGTGGCACTGGGACCTGTTTCTCAAATTCTGGTTTTTGGCCAAGGCAAAAGGTAAACTATATAACCAACTAGCCAAACATACTTCAGCTCATCTGCTCTTGGTGGATGTTGCATTCTGCTCAAGGGAAGGCAGTTTTATATGGCAGGTGCAAAGCAAGTGGAAGTTACTAGCCAAAATTTTACTTTGGAAAGTGCAGACAATAGGACATCTCAGATCTGTCCCTATGATCACCTAGGAAAGTGATCCAAACTGTAAGCTATGCAGAAGAACTGGGTGCTCAAACCCCCACAGGTATGCTGGTGTTACTTTCAGGTCTTTGAAAAAAACATTAGCGACAGTGCTAGTCAGAGACAGGCACTAACATACCTCTGACACCAAGAAATTTTCTTGAGCTTGCCTCTACAAAGAGGTTAGCGCTGCTCACAAAGGTCTCAATATCATAGTCTGGTTGCTCCGTGATTCCCAAGAGGTAGTCAAGTTCAGTCATCATTCTCTATATTTACAAGGATAACAGTGATGAGAAATTGACTTTCTGGAAATTCAATTAGTTTCTTCAAATCTGGCACTTAGAGCTAAGCTTCTACAGACCAGTACCAGTCAGTGCTCATTAGCAGCAAGTAGAGGTTGCTAGCTGGAGGGGAAGGGGGACCAGCTGGCCACAAGCACTGAAATGCCCCAGTTTAACCAGCAGGGCAGGAAACAACAGGAAAAAGTTGGCAGTGAGGATAAACACCACTGACAGCATCTTGCAGTACAGCCCACAGCCTACCCAGCAGCACTTGGCTCAGACAAGTCAAGGTGCTATCAACATGTAGAAGGCAGCCTGGGCTGGGCTTGCCTCTTTCACATACCTGTCTCAGTTCTCTAAGCTGTTCTACAACCTTCTCCTCCCGTTCACTAATTTGAGTCATAGCCTCACGAAAGTTGAACATGTGGGGAGAGATATCTTCCTCCTCATCCTTGGAGAGCTGCAAGAAACAGCCCAAGTAAGAACAGCAAGTTGTTCCCAGCTTTAAGATCTGTTCAGTCCACGACACACACATACATTGTGACCTGAGCCTTCTCCACTGGTCTCTGTTTCCTCATTCTCAGTCTCCATCTGATTCTGTGTTTCACCACCTCCATTATGAGGGCTGAGCTCTTTCACTCTGCAACAAGAAGAATTGTCACTCAAACTCTTCTTCCAGCCGTTTTTGGGCTACAGCATCACAAAACAGCTACTGCAATCAATCAGTGCTCAGCAAGAAACATTCATCTACACTTAAAAAGTTGCACATTACCACCCCCAGAACAAGCTCACAGGGGCAGAAACCCCAGAGAGCTGTGGGAAGGAAAGCTGAGAGATGTTTGTCTCCATGCCCAATCTAGGACCTCTCCTGGAGGGAAATGTCCAAGTACACAATGCTAATTGCCAGCAATGCCTTTCACAGAAGCTGTCTTCCACATGTCAGCTTGGTCTGTCATGACCAACTAGGAGAATTTAGTATGGAAAGAAAAGAAGTAAAACTTATTTTTCTCAGAGACCCACTGTGCCAGAATAGGTCTATAAGGATAAAAGCCATGGCTGATGACATGGTACTAGAGGTAGATGTCAGATACCAGCTGGGCAGTTCATTGCAGTTACTAGCATCAGCTTCATATTTCCAGTGAGTTTCAGCCTAATACCTACTTTCTTATAGCTTGAACTTTCCTTGTGCACTGGCTAAGAACCCAATAGGCCCAACTCAGGACTGGAATCTTACTGAAGCACAGTAAGTCAGATGTTGCATTTTGTCCTGTACTTTCAGGTGAGCAGGAATGACTTCCACCCGAAGAAAAAAAAATGTAACTTCAATCCAAACCAAAGCTGGGAATCTGTCAAGATTCAGTGTTCCCAAATGCTTATGACATGAATTACCATACATCCTTTCAGAGAGCGGAGTGCTTTCCAGGAAGGAACCAAGCAGCCTTTTGTGAACTAAATGAAGGAAAGCTACCAAACCTGACATGTGCAATTGTCATCTTGTTAACCTATGGCAAAAGTCAGTCATCTTTTTACTTGTCACCTCATTGGAGAGATGTAGAAGCATGTAAAGCAGAGACCAGGAGGCACTCACTGCTCTGTCACAGGGGTTCCAGGTATCAGCAAAACCCCCAGGGAAACCTGGGACTCAGTTCCTGCAAATCTACCTTACCCTGCAGGTACCCAAGGTCAGCCATGGGGCACTCAAAACACACACTCCCACCCTCTGCTTCGAGGCATTTGAGTTCTCCAGGTCCTTCAGATTTTGCACAAAGTCTCCAAGGTGCCATACCCTAATTAGTTCATATCAAAGTCCATCAAGAACACCAAGTGTTTTGTGTCATCTGTAGGGCCATGTCAGGGACACATTCTTGGCACACCACTTACAAATGAGACCCAAAGTACTACAAATGAGACCCAAAGTACTACAAAAAGTAAAAGGCACAGGGGTAATCATTCAGGACAGAGTAAACTCCCTACAAAAAAAAAAAAAAAACAAAAAACAAAACCAAAACACCACACAAAACAGGGCAGCTTGAAGTCTAGCATGAGAGACTCCTCTGAGGAAAGAACATTAATCACAGTGTTTAATCTCTATTATGTCTCACACAGAGAACACCCAGGCTAGTTTCATAAGACAGCTCTAAGATAACGTGTTCCTAACAACCAACCTCCAGATTGCCGTTACAGGCAATGACAAGAAAACTTTTGGTCAGAGTAAAAGCAGCCAAAACACCTTCTGCAACAAGAGTAGAATCCCCAGGTCAGAAAGGCCGTTACCTGTCAGCGTATCTCAGTGTGTTTAAGGTGTATTCACATGAACTCATGCCTGGAGAAATCATTGCTATCTGCAAACAGAACAAAATACCTCAGTGACTCCCACATCTGACTTTTGCTTATGTTAATGGTCCTACAGGTCTCACCAGGCAGCTAGGACATGTTAGAGCAAAGGGTCAGAGTTGAGACATTCTGTCAAGGCCATTTTTCTTTATAGCTTCTGTGGGACATGCCAGTGGCCCTGCATCCAGCTTTCCACTGGCTTTGTGTACACTCACTGTGCTGGACCCTCCACAGTCAGCAAAGCCCTTTGGGAGCACACCAGGCTCTACTGTAGATTCACTGTATGAAAGTGACTTCCGCAGCCCTGCTTCTACTGGGGCTGGGCATAGCTCACCAGTTTTTGATCTCAGTCACCATGGGTGAGTGGAGGAGGAAACTGTAAGACTTTTTTGCTGAGAACTGAAGATTTCTGACTTCAAAGTCCCCTCACACTAGAAGAGGAGCATGCAGCTGTTTGGTCAAATTGCAGAACCCATAAGCAGTGTGTATGTTTGTGTCATGCACATACTCACCATACAGGTCCTTGAGTTTGTTCCTATGAAAGAGTCTCTTAGCACCTGGGTCAGCTTGCTTTCCCGGAAAGGGGTATGAGATTTGTTCTGCCCTAAAGCTCGGATACATTCCTAAGAAAAGACAAGTCTTGTAAATGCAATATCTGCATCTCTTCTCTAACAGCTCTGCAAGCTATCAACCACCAATTGCTGGTAAACCCAACAGTCTGGAGAATCGTCATCTCTTGCTCTGAAAGTACTTCATAGCCTTTTAAATATACTCCAGGTATTTGAGTGTCACAGGACAGCTGGTATATCCATCATATGTAAAGAAAAAAAAAAGAGAACCTGAAGCTTGAAATGGCTGTACCAGCACCTGGCCTGACAAGACTGCACTGCTTTCCTGGAAACATTCTAAATGGAAGTATACACCACTTTCAGGGTTGTTAACATACCAAACTAGGATCTATTTGGCTGTTCTTTTCCCTTGCACTGGAAAGAAACAAAACAGATAACCCCAGAGTTGAACAGAATCCATGTGTTAATTAGCACTGTTTGCTCCCAGAGCTATAGCTCACCTTCAAAGCCAGCAAGCTCTTATTGATTTCTGCACCTTCCATTCGCGTCTGCCGATCAGCGCTAGATGTGTCTGCACCCCTCTCATTTCCTGCCAGGTCCACCAAGGAAAATTTGCCAAGCAGTTTCCCTCTTTGGCGTAGTATGATTTGGAAGCAGGCGTGTGACCGTGAAGAGCTAGCGTTTGCAAAAGTCTGCCCAGATGTCCTACAGCAAAGATGAAAACAAGCCTTAGAACTGTGTCACAGAAGACACAAGAGGTCCCAACAGCACTAGACAAGACCTGCAGCCATTAAGTTGTTTAACCTCCTCAGTTTTATCCCACACATTAATACCTCAAGCTTGTATGAATTATGGAATTACCTCTGATATGAGAGCACAGAAGGACTAGTGTGAAGAATATGAACCTGCACTCCAGTTATAAAGGTTTAAGACTATTTAATCTGCCTGGCTCAACTCAGCCAGCCTACACAGGAATGCCTTTCTGACTGCTAATGCCTTGCATGCATTTGGAGCTGGAAGACATACCTTTAGCACTGCATCTACCTGCCTCAGAGCAGGCCACATGTCATTCTCCTTAATGCAACTGCCATTACACAGTAAGCTCAGCCAAGCTCCCCACTAAACAGCTTTAGCTGTGCTAGCACATTACAGTCATGTTAAATCCTCTTCTCTAGCCAAGCTAGCTTGGCACTTTACTTCTGCTGTGCAACTGCACCTGCCCCATCACTGCAAGGCACAGACTGGAGTCTTATAAGTTACCATAAACCTCTCTGTGACCTTCGCTGTCAGTTATTCTCTGAGAAGGCTGGCAGGCTCGCTGTCCCACCTGTGTCCCTACTGCTGCGGGAAAGGGAGGGAGGTTGTCCTAAAGTGAGGCAGGAGTCTGAAATGTTAAACAGTTCTTGGCTGAACTGTCAGCCAAAAAAGCATGCAGAGCAGAGTGCTGAATGAGCTTTCAGTATGTGCATATCTGCACATGCAGTGTAATACAGAAGCCAAGGAGTTCTCATTTGCCTAGTAATGTTTCCATAGCAGTTGCAACTTAACCGAGACAGATAAGACATGGTAATACAGATTTTGGCTCCTGATTAAATACACCAGTATGATGGTAGTGTTGGCCCAACCACAGCCTTCCTGCCAGGATGATGAGCCAAGCCTATGGCTGTCCCTTGGCACCTGCTCTCAAGGATTCTTTAGACAAGATCCCTGAATGACATGTAGCATTTTTATTGCCACTGGAATACCTTGTCTGGCCTGCAGTTAAGCCAAAGCATTTTTGCAACTGTAGGTTGATGCCAGCTGCTCTTCCTTGATCTTGCAAGCCCAGAAGGAGCTACTTGTGCTCCTGTAAACTAGCTGATACTTCTAGAAAGCAGCCAGACTGCTCAGTTTGGCTGTGGCACCAGGGCAGCAATCTCCTCATGTGAATAGTTTCTCTCTTCTTGGAGTTACATGAGGACATATGAACCATGAACTCTGAGCTTCTCTATGGAAGGCAGGCTAAACCCATCCCTGCTAGCCCTTTATTCTGTAGCCATCATCTTGTACTCATGCAGAGGTGCTGTTCAGTGCCTGCCTATGACTGGGTACAACAAGCTTCTGTTTAAGTCTCAAAGCACCAGCTACAGACATTATATATTTTTTCTAGACATGGAGATACAACAGGACATGACTCTTCTTATTGGTTTTAAAGCACCAAACCTGCAGGCACTGCCCATCTCAATCATTCTGATGACATCCTCAGCGCAGCTGACTTGTCTCTCTTGAAGACCAACAACCTGGACCTGCTGCTTGCCATCCTCCAGGACTCGAAGCTTTGCCTTCTTATTCAAGAGGTCAAACACCTATATTCAGGCAACAAGATTGAGGCAAATCTGAACAAAGTCTCCTTGGAAGCATTTTGCACTGTCTTTATAGAAAGCTGTATAGAAACAGCACCTTTAACACAGCCTTCCAATTCAATTCCAAACACACCAAGAACAATAGACTATATAGAACTATAGAAACCGGTAAGTTTCACTCAGCTACTTATGAAACAGTCAAAGAAGTCAAGTCAAGATTTAAAAAAAAAAAAAGAAAGAAAGAAAAAGAGAGAGTCTTACCTTTCCATTGTATATTTCAAAGAAAGTCACATAGACTTCCAGGTCCTGACTCCTGTACCTGGGCTGGTTTAGGAGGAGGAAGACATCTTGTGCTATTGAGGAAAAGCAGAAGTTTAGTTAACTAGCTTAAAGCATGTTCTAGTTGCTACTTGATCTGCTTTCAAATATTGTGCAGCCATAAGACCATGTCTAGCAGCTGAATGACAGTTATCTTAAATGCTAGTGAAAAAACTAGTGCTGTGCTACCATGTGGAGAACAGTTTCAGCAGCATCCTCATCCAGGGACTGAAAACACACTGGGGCTACGGAAGTTTCTACTGTTAATGTCACTGGCAGACAGCAATCCTTACTGGCCTTTGGGGAACACTGGGATCCTCTATTGTTTTGGACAAGCCTGAAAAAGTCAGGTATTTATATTTCAAGAGCATCTTGTGTAAAGCCTAGAAAACATACATCCCTGAGCATCTGCAGTTGCTGCTGTTTGGAGACAATGTACAAGATTATTTGACCCTTTGGCTGGATCCAGTGCTGCTTTTCACAATTAGGCTTCAGACTTTGAAATTGATCTGAAAAGCAAAGGCTCTCCTTCACAGCCAGTCATAACTAATTTTCAGAGACTAGCAAACAGTTGCTCTTGTTTCAACTGCCTTGCTAGACAGACTAGTTTCACAATATACCTTTCTAAAGGGAAAGTAGAGGAGGTCAGGGTTCATGGTGTGTTCTAGGCATTGTATCAAGGAGGGGCTTTAAGCATCTGTTTTCTGAAATAATTTTGTATGTGCTAGGCTTTTTTGCATCTAATGCTTACAGGAAGAAATATAACACATACATTCATATGCTTTCTGTATAACAACCTTTATATCAAAAATGGGTAGGGTTGCGTTGCATTCAAGTTGGGTATCTCCAAACACCATCCTTATCTGAGACAAAAGCAAAGCAGAAGAATCAAAGTTAAATTGTTCAGCCCAGCAAATGCCAAACTAGAAAATATGTCATCTCTTTGCCTCAAAAACAAATATCTTCTGGTGAGTTACGTGTGGATCTAGAAACTTACAGGCTGGATGGAAAATATTTTGTGAAACTGAAAAAATAATCATACCTCCTGCAACAAACACCACTACTTATTACTGAAAACACAAATACTTCATATATCTTTTACTGGAAACATTTTAAATAGCCATACAAAACCAGATCTTATCTTTTTAAGGAAAACAAGCATTAATTTGATTTTCGTATCTAAAGAAGAATCAACTTACATGCAAAAGCATATATGCCCTTTGAGGCATTCTGTGCTCTCCCGGAGAAGTCTCCACCCATAGTCTGTGAAGACAAAAGACCAGAGGTAAGGTGTGGTCCAAACAAGTCAGGCTACCTGATTTTAGTCCCAAGAACATACTAGGAAGTTACCATATATACATATACGCTCCAAAGTCAGTGAGATGATTAGAACACAGTGCAATTCAGGATAAAATTAGCTTGCTGCTTCCCTATCAGTACAGAAAGAAGATCTGGACTATGCAAAACAACAGCTGAATGCCTGTAAGGCTCTGCAGTGCAGAATCAAAGTAGTTGTTCCTTCAAGGGGAAATGCGTGGCCTTGACAGTGCAACCAAATAGCCTCTGGTCAGAAGAAACAAAGCTTCATTTGTTAGGACGTAGGTTGAGTAACATTTTCAATGCTACTTGCAAAAGCTCACGTGATATCAAAACACATCAAACTTCTAGTGTAAACAATACCTTTAACTCCTTTGACCAAGGTACCTTTAATCTCAACAAAACTTTCCGTTGGTGCTATCCTGGTGACTTGCTCTACCACTTTTATATGCAACAGCCATTATTTAAAACACAACTCAGTATCATGACACATTCTCAATCTACCAGCATTTAATATGCAGCACTCCAGTCTCAAGGTACAGCTAATGTCCTTGCACTAGTTCTGCATCCTGGGATTAGGAAGGGAAAGTAACTTCATTGCCTATGATTTTAGTGCCTCACAGTTGTACTCCTGTAACGATGCACAAATGAGCTGCAATGGAGGCAGCCTATGTCCAAGCTTCTATAAACTTCCAAATTTCCTTCTGGATTACTGGAAAAGATCTACAGCTCGCTAGGTAGCACTAATGATAGGAGAACCTAGCCCAAAACTTGCCTCTAACACTGTAATGACAGCAACTGTCTGATTACTCAAACTGGCAGGCTAGCCTAGTTGAGATCACTGTGGTTTGAGGCAAAGGCTTCTTGCAGAACAAGACAGCAGATTTGACTCCACTATCATGCTGTGAGGGAAGATAGTTTCCCACTTTCCTTCCCTGTAGTTTCCAGAAGAAGAAAGTTAAAAAGACAACACCCTTGTTGAAAATTTAGAGAAGATCACCTCTGAGGCAGAAAACACAATCTTTAGGTCTCTTGAAACTGCAACTGGTAGACCAGAAGGAGTGGTTAGAAAGTGAATACACTAATTTGCCCACTTCACAAACAATACCATATCACTTAAATGTTTATCTGCAACAAGAGGCTTATTCTTCCATAATCGATAAAGTCTTTGGAATGCCTCTAAGCTCAAAACACAGTACAGACAATAGCCTTTGTCTCAGATGTAGGCTAATAGCCCCACTTTGCAGACTGGAGTTAGTCAGACAGCCATCTGAGGCAAGGTATAGCCATGACTAACATGTCAGGACATCTTAAGTCTTTAAAATCCCAGCTATGGGGGGGATTTTAGTATGATTTTCCTCACAACCTTAAAGGAAACCCACCAATATGTAAAACTACAGAAAAAGTGCATTAACAACTGACAAAGCATTAGCTTTAAGACAATAAAACCAGGATCCAAACTCCTTACACAATCCTACTAATTATCAACATCAAGGACCTTTAAAATACTTGAAAGCTAGAAAATTCAAGACCTTGGAGAAAAACTTACATGTGTCTTGCCACTGCCTGTCTGGCCATATGCAAAGCACGTCGCCTTCCCACCCTCAAAGATGGTCTCCACAAGAGGTCTAGCAGTAAACCTGGATATTCAGAAGGTAAAAGACAGTTAAGGCAAGCATTTCACACCCTGCTTCATCAGTTTTCCTAAAAAAAAAAAAAAAAAAGGGGGCAAAAAAAAGCAAATCCTTAGGAAATCAGCAGGGCCATGCCAAAAATAACCTTTAGACCTCTCAGTCCTTTGGTTTCCTCCAAAAAGGATTTTAATATTTATTTCGGGTAGCAGTTTCTTTAAGCCAGGATGCCATCTAGCCATAGCTCCATGCTGTTAATCTTGAGAGTTGTTACCAGTGAGAAGAAAGCATTACCTGTATACCATTTCATTAGATGAGGATTCATCAAATGAAAAGTCAAATCTAAATGCTTGGGTATCAAGGTATTTTGTTAGGTCCACTTTCTGCTTTGGCTCATGCACCAGCAGGACACTCTTGCTCGGAACAGTAATCACATCACATTCCTTTTTTAGAAGTTCTGTTGACAGAAAAGACCCTCAGTGTTAACAAGAATAAGCAATGTCAAACTGCTCCAAGACACAACTGCTTTGTCAGTACACTCACCTTGTTTATTGAGAGGGCGCTTCCTCACACAGACACAAATCCTATGTTCTTCTATCTAAAAGGAAAGTAAGAAAACAAGAATTATTTCCCAATGACACCCACACCTACTTATTATTACAGAGAGAATGATCTGATGCTCCCTCACATCTACTTTTCTATATACTGGTCAGAGTTGTCTCTGCTACTGATCAGAGCCACTCATGCAGGGATGTAAGTCAAAGTCTGTTCAGTGCAAAAGAAACACTAAAAACAATTGACCTTTATGTAGCATGCTCCAACATATCAGGTGGAAATGCTGCTATGCTATAGAAAGTGCCCCAAATATTCTGTATGAGAATTAGTAAAAAGTTTAGTCCTTGGCCAGCTTTCCAGCAAAATCTGTGATATCAATACTGCAATTATGGTCAAATCCAGGCAAATTATTATTTTAGTTTACCCTAAACTAAAGGTATTTTTTGACCTGAGTTCTTTACTAATGCAGTAAGTTTAGCTATTTGTGCAGCATAGCTACAGATCAGCTGAGTTTGGGTGAGGCAGAAAGGAGATGATGACAAACTCTTCTTCTGTCATGCAGTGATACGCACACAAACAGCTGGTTCCCAGCCCCATAGGATGCAGGCACACAAACCACCTAGCGTTCTAAGCTAGTCCACACCTGCTTTTTTGTTTGAACTTAAATGCTGTCATTTTTCAGTGACCATAACAAAGTTTTGCTAGACAGGGACTACTTGTTCTCAGGTATTAAACAATGCTACCTCCATAATTGCTGAAGACATTGACCGAGCCTGGTTTTTCTAGTTTTTGACCTCTACTTTTGTTCCTCTGCTTTTTGACCTAGTTTAAAATTACTTCATATGTGACTTACATACAATAACACTTTCTGTAATAGGGCAATAGTCCATTTTAAATTATACCTATACCTACAATAAGCTAAGCTGCTATGTAATAGGCTCTGCCATTTACAAGCTCTGAAAAGTACTGATGTTACCACACAAATCATTGCATGATAATTGTTAAAGTGCAAGCTCTTCACTAGTGACATATGCAAAGTAATGCAAGGCAGCTTAGCTTAGCCCTAAATAGGGAAGGTAAGTGACCTCACATATACCACCAGGTGCCTCAAGCACACAATATGCTCAGAGGATTTCCAAGGTGCAGTGATGCACTAAATTGCTCATATGCTAAAATCTTCAGTACAAAATAAAGAAGTCTGTTTACCAGCTGCAGTTAGTAGCCTCAGTATTTACTTACTGGGTCAGTTATAGATATTGGCTGGCAGTCTAAAGTTGCTCTGAATTCCTTGATCATCTGTGCAAACTCCCAGTTTGGACAGCTGCTGTCAAATTCCTGCATGGAAAAAGCCACAGATGTGAAGGTAATTAACCTGTTACAGCAAAAAAAATCCCCAGAGCATACTAAACAATCAGCTGTACACAATTAGAAATATTTCACAAGATCCAGAGCTTTCTGAAACTAGAATCAATCCATCCTTATGTACAGCTTTGTAAGAACAAAGCCTGTCCAAAATATGGTTTAGTTTCAACTATTGTGATACACTGTCCTATAGAATTTCCCCTTACTGATGTATTGCGGAGTACTCCACCTGTGCACGTTTTGTCCTGATTTCACTAATTTGAGCTCTCTTTTCTTCTCTCTTGTTTTTCATTTTCTCCATCTCTTTCACAATGTTAGATATTCTCCGAACTAGGTAAAATAAAAACATTTCATTGGATAAATTTTCATACCAGGTTTTAAGCACAATACAAATATTTCAACTTTTCCAGGTTGCTGACAGAATAACTTGTACAGGAAACAATCCTCTTCAGAAGGATGGTCATGAATTTTGCAGCACTTCCTTCCCAAACTAGATCTACCCATCACAGAAACTGCCTAGGAAGTCACAGTACCACTCTAAAGGCAGCATTTGAGGCAATAGCACTATAACAGAATTACACATTTGTAATAACAAATACTCAGGATATTCAGTCTTACTGCCAAAGCCACCTTTTCAAAGCTTTAGTCTCAGACTATACAAAGCAGCAATCACATAGCGATGCACTGCTGACTTGCTCAGTCAGTTCTTACCCACTGCTCCCTGGTACCTGGGCTGCCTGAAGAGCTCATTCTAGCAGCAGGCAGATGATCCTCTGTATTTCCATTTACATTTGTCAGTGAGGCTTCTGGAGCACAGTGCAGCCTGCTAGTCCTGGTTCGGCCAGCTGCAGAAAGAAGCCAGACCAAAACCAATAATTAGATCCCAAAGATCAAGAATAATTTTGTAATTTCTAAAGCCTCACAGACCACAGGCATTCCTCAGCTCTGATTCTGGATCAGTAGAGAGAACTAGCTAAAACCTGTGGTAAGTGTTCAAATAATTTTTTAAATCCTGTGCCAATCACCAACTTTTATTCAAAGCTACAGATCAAGGCCACGCTGACTAGACAAGAATTTAGTATCAAGCCTCTTATTTCAATGTCTTTGCAGAACATAATAGACAAAGGATGCCCTCAGCTATTCGTAGGGTAGGTCTGGTAAAGATAAATAACTACAATTTCATAATTCAAGTAGACTCAAGTTCTTGCCTTACTCAACCAGTATAGGTAAAACTACTACCAGTCTAGTTACAGAGCACATTGTCAGCAGTATTAAGGTACCTCTCTTCCCACTCTAGCCCTGTGAATACCACTTTATGCTGTCAAGCAGATACCACATCCACCCACATGCACAACCGCAGCTCTCTGGCTAACAAAGCACATCATTATTCAACAACATTGTTTCCAAAGTCCTTTGAGAACCCCTTCAGGTAGGGCCCCTGGATATTTACAGAGTGGCAGACCTCTAGGTCTCTCTTGTTTCATAGATGAAGGCACAGAGGTTGCTCCTCCCCACCGGGATTTGCAGTTTACCTAATGAAATGCATACAAAGCATCTTGTTTCATAGTAAGAATTCACTGGGCTTTCTCCACTCACCAGGAACTGATAAATTGTTTCTGGTTTGTGTAGAAGTACAAGAATCCACCCCCATCTCATTTTCCTGGAGGCTGCACTGAGATTCTGTGATAACAGACATCCTGGAACGGCCACGAACAGCTTTGGAAACACAAATTCAAGGTCAGCATCATGCCTCAGACACTCGGACATTTACAAGTAATCAAATGCTCACAAAATGCAGAACAGTGGGGAACAAGGTGTGGTTAAAAGGACCATTTCCAGATCTCTGATGCTTTAGCCAAGTGCAGGACAAAACAATGTAGGTGGGTGAAAAGTGATTATGAAATACAGCACTACAAAAAAAGCGAACAGTTCATTCCAGATTTGCGGTTCCAGTGAATTTCTTTCAGATACCACTAAGGATTCACTAATATGGCAGTTCCAGAACCTTAATACCTAGGAAGGAGGAAGTTAAAGGTCAGGGAGCTGGGAAATCCTCTGAAGCTTCACACTTGCAGGCCTGTGTGAATTAACTGTTTGATTGTGGCAGTAGTATTGCAGTCTGGCAACTGGTCATGGGCAGCATCACGCCCACCATCACAGCACCCACACACAGACAGTGTGCATGGTGCACAGTGGAGTGGGAGCTTGATAACACTAAATTCAGCTAAAAGACTCTATATAATCACAACAGCAAATCTTTGGAAAGGGTCCTTTTGTAGGCAGTCTCCATTGTCACATCTCAAGGTATATTTCTTTCACTGAGTCCAAGTCTCTCACAAAGCTGCCTGGGGAAGGGATTGGAACATATACCTCAATAGATTTGTAAAGAAAACAAATCTGATAGGAAAAAATTAGAAGTGTGATATGAAAACTAGAACTACCTTCACTTCTAGCAATCACAAGAATTTATCCAGAATTAATGGCTATGACTTTAAAGGACATTAGATTTGTTTCAGCCCAATGGTTGATTTCAATTATGGAACAAATTCCTTACAACTGTACCCACAAAATTCAGTCTTCATATCTGTTAACTCTTTACCTGGAATCTTTTGCTCAGGTGCAGAGACATTGGGTGTCACTGCCACAACTTTAGGAACAAAAAGCATCAGTTTCATTATGCTCAGAGATAGCATTTTATTCCATTTACTTTTGTCACACATGCCCACACCAGGTCTCACCAAACTCAGCAGCACTTTTTCTGTAAATGCTAGTGCTCCTGGACAGGCATACCAACTGGAGGATTTGCTGCATCTAAATGGGCTTGATTCAAGTGATTCTTGTACACGAGGCTATTCAGCATCCTCCAAAATTCTTGTTGATTCCGAGGACTGTGGCAATATTGTTTCTTAATTCATTCTGAAAGCACTGCTTCTGCTTCTCTCACTTTCCTGAATGAGATGGAGACAGACACCTCCTGATCTTCTCTAATTTGTTTAGCCCAAGAACCAAAACTTGAAGCCAATGTTAGCTCATTGGTGCAGTGCAGAGTTTGCAACAGGACAGATACTCACTAACTCACGGGGTTTAGCTAGCTCTAATAACAGATAATAATATTTGAGGAATACTGAAAACACTGATTCTTTCCTGTACTCTGAGCAGGTCTTCAGGGACAAGACTGTGCCAGTAGGAAAGACAACAGAATTTCAGATTTGCCATTAGATTCTATATGTCAGGAAAGCCATGACCTCTGTGAGGACATTTTTCCATCAATCAGTGACTGGATTAACACACCTTTTTTTTTTCTAGCTGGCTATCCAGCTCCATTAAATGACCTGTCTAGAGACAGTCATAACTTTTACCACTTCATTTTGCTTGCCAGTTCACAAAATTTATGGAGAGTTTTCTGGATTTGAGGAAGATCAGGATGCTCTAGTACAGAACAGCTTTTTACACTTCAAGTTTCTCGGACTACTCCTGCCTTTCTGATGCAAGGGGATTTGTATTGTTGTCTTCTGGTACCGGCTTCCCTCTCTTGCATTGCATACAACAAAAGAGGCCAGACAAGCCCAGATGTTTTGTTTACAGCTCAATTACATGGAAAAGCACAAATTTTGGCTAACTATGCACTTTAGGATAATAATTAAACTAGCAACCATTCAACCTCAGCATCACACAAGTGTATTACAAATAGACCTGTAATGCTGCCACTTGCAATTCAAAAAGTCAAAAGAGTCAATGAATAAGCTAAAAGAAGGTAGAAAACATGGGAGTTTTCTAACTCCTGACACCTCAGGAAAAACAATTCCTTAACAATCCCACACTGTGACATCTCTATCTTTTCCTTCTGGCTTTGCTCAAAACATTGTTCTGACATAGAGTCACTGAGCTATGGCGCACCAGCTGGCACTTTGCCTGCCTGGTCTGAAATGTCTCCAAGGATAAAGCTCTAGTTATTGTCTAGGGGGACTGCTTGAAGGGGAGACATCCATTTGTCACCGCTATTTCTTTCTTGCCCTTTCCACTCTCATTTGGACACTTTTAATCCTAATAAGTGCCACTTACCTCTTATTGTTTGTGGCATCTGCAAAACTCCATAGGAAACTTTAAAACTCACTGCAACAGTAACTGCCTAGTGACATTTAAAGCAGTATCAAGGAATAACTACAGCAATGCTGCAGAAAAGGGCAACACATCAACAAACCCCAGCTCACAGGAACAGGACAGCAATCTGTTAGCAAAGTTTCTGCACTCCGGAGTGCAAAATGTTGGTATGAAACGATATGCTCTTGATTAGCATTGCCTGAATGAGCAGCCTTATGATGCACAAAAGTAGAATATTATGTCTACAATGAAAGACCACCACAGTTTCACAGGGGTATAACAGACAAGAGAACATTTTCTCACCTTCCCGTGGAGCAGGAATTTTTGAAAGGGTTGTTCTACGCTTCTGTTTCTGAAAAACAATGAATGCTGTAAGTAATCAGAGTAAACTGCAAACACCTAGCACAGCACTTCAAGACAACTTCTTCACAAGGACAAGAATTTCTGACCAAAGTCTTAACTAAGAGACAAAAAAGACAAGTTAGAGACCTCAAACTTGAAGACTGAGGGTATTGCTTATAACGACCTACGCTGTTGATGCTTTAGTACCTTAGGAGAGACTAAATCACTTTAAAGCACTTACCTGTACAGTTACATTCTCTTGCAAAGGAAGGTTCTCTTTCACATCTGCAGCAAGCAGTTCTTCTGATAACTCAGGATTTATTGTTATCACATCATCAATCTCAATCTACAAGAGCAAAGACAGGATTTTACAGAGTGGAATATTGCTGCTACCGCTTACGGCATTTTTCTTTTTTAACCTTGACTTTCAGTACAGGCAAACAAACCTGACCCACTGCCTGCCAAATATTAGGTTAAAATTGCCTGGAAGGGCAACACAGTAGTTCATATTCTATTTGAATAATCTCATACATCCAAATATGCTGGAAGAAATGTGCTAGTTAAGCCATTTACCCTCATCTGCCAAATACCACGCAGCTCTGCAGGTGCCATAGAACACTTCTGAAGAGATGGGCAAAGCACATTTGGCATCAACTGCTTTAATCTCTTACTGCTAATCTTAGTAAATCTCAGCTGCTCTGTGACTTCTGTGCTAGGAAAGCATTAAGTATTTACTGTGTGATTGTGCTTACTGAAATAAACTTCAAAGAGCTGCTTAGACTTTGGGAAATTAAGGATTCAGCATTTAATCCACAAGTCAATTCACCTGCATTTTCACTTGCTGTTGCAAGTGATTTCACCTAGGGCCAGCTACTGCCTCCTGCCTGACCCTCCAGTGAAGTCATAATCCTGCCTTCACCACATTCTGCAGCGCCCTGGCGCAGGCAACCACAGGGCAGCGAGAATGAAGTGGGGGCAGGCGGCCAAGGGCAGGCTTGAACACAAAAGACAGCAACTTTCTCGGTTCAGTTTTTCAAACCTAACCCCCCAGAAGAGGTTGAAAGCACATGTACACAAAAACTCCAGTATCACAGCAGCTGGCACTGGAATTCACCTAACAAAGCAACACAAGCACCACTCCAGGAAGTTCTTGAGTTCTCAATTCACTTTTAAGTTACTTAAATGAAATAAGAGTCCATAAAAATAGCAAAAACAAGGACATGAACCCCTGTAAAATGTGGAGATACTACATTCTAACGTAAGAAAAGTAATCTTTAAAATTTCATTTATATGGAATCTGTAAGTATCTAACTGGAAAGTGAATTAGCTCAGAAACAGGTATATGTAGACAGTATAATATATAAGTGTACGTAAGTGTATATACACAGTGTATGTGTAAACATATAAGAAGATTGCTGAACTTTGAAGCATCTTCATAAAGATTTAGTATTGTAACACATGCACGCAATTTAGCCAGCAATGACATCTGAATCTGCACATTTTGCATATATGAACCCAGCATACACATAGGCAGTACAAGATCCCGTTTCAAAGAACCAGCCAATAGCAACTTTAAGATTTTAACTAAACTGTAGAGTATATATGTTTCCAGAGAAACCAGCAGGACAAGCATGTTTGCTCATTACCAAAGAAGATTTTGTTAAGTGGCAGGATTTCAGCCGCACCAACTTCATGTGCCCCAGACTCTCCCCGCCCCCACCTCACACAGGGTGTATTTCACGCCAGCGCAGAGACTCGGGAAATCAAAGGGAGCCCTCTTAACGCGGCACACCATGTCCTGGGGAAAGCCTGAAGGCCATTGCCAGAGACACGAACAGCCCCAGAGCCGGGAAAACCGGGACTCCGGGGCGTTCCGACCGAGCGGCCGGCAGCTCGCCCTGAGCGGGAAGAGCCCGGCCTCGGCACCGCTCCGCTGCCGCGTTCGCGCCTTACCCGGGCGCGTCCATCGCGTCGCCGTAATTGCGCAGAACCTTGAGGTCAGGCCGTCACTCACCTCCTTGCCCTTGACGGTGCCGCCCTCGCACCACTCCACGGACACGGAGGACCGGTCCGGGTTCACCGTCTTCACCGTCGCCTTGTGGATCAAGCCTGGAAGAGGCCGGCGTTGAGCCCCGGCCCGGCCGCCCCCCCCCC
>NW_010973284.1:9032034-9050324 GCF_000737465.1 Haliaeetus leucocephalus | reverse complement strand
CCCGCCGCGGGATGCCGGCCCCGGGCCCAGCCCGGAGGCGTTGGTGAGGTGACCCGCGGGGCAGGAGGGCCGGACCTGCGACAGACAAACCCCCGACAACGCTCCCTTCCCTCCCGGGGCCGCGGACTGGAGCCCGGGGCCGCTGGTGCCCCGGCGGAGCAGCCCCGGCGCTGATGACACAGGCTGAGACTCGGCACCGGCCGCCGCCGACCCCCACCGTCTCCCCTCACCGCCGCCGCGTCGCCAGGCAACGGCGCGCGCCCCGCGGTGCCGCCGCGGTGACGTCACTGCCTCGCGAGAGCTCGCCCCGCCAAGCCGCCCCGTGAGGCTCCGCCCCTCCTCTTTGCGCCGGTGCGGCACCATGGGTGAGTTCGGCCGCCGCGGGGCCCGGCCGCCATCCGCCGCCATCTGCTCGCCGCGCCGCCGCTGCCCGTCCCTGTCCCTTACCGGGTAACAGCGGGGGGTGCCGCCAGCCCGCACCGCCCGCTATTGGGGGCGGCCGCGACGGCGCCGAGCTGCTGGTGGGGGGAGGGTGCCCAGGCCCAACATGGCGACGGTGGGGGGGTGGGGGTGGAGGTGGACGGCCTTGCTTTGCCCTGCCTTGCTGCGGGCCCCGAGCGCTGAGCTCGCTCTCGGCGTTTTCCGCAGGGAACCCTGCGGATGAGGTGAGACGCCTTTCTAGGGGACCGAGCAGGAGGGGTGGGGGGTGACTTTGTGAAGGAGCTGGTTGGCGGGGGCTTGGCGGGGGGCGCTGGGGAGATGGTCCCTGTGGGGGACCCAGTGGGCTGGGCAGAAGCAGGGTTTTGTTGGGGTGCCTCTCGTAAGGGCTCAGCGTGCAGGTGGGATGGGGGTCCCTTCCCATGGAGGACCTACCAGACCCCGCCGATAGCGTAGGGTGTCTGCTGTAGTGTGCCTCGTGGCTTGGGATGGGGCACTTGCCATAGCGTGCCCAGCACATGAGGTAGGTTGAGAGGCTGCTTCCCAAAGGGACACCCGTCAGACAGAGTGGAGGGAGTCTATCTGCCTTGCACGGTCCTGCTGGAAGGGAGGAGGTTGAGGTGGGTCTGAGTATCAATGATGAAGCTTCTCTAACTGCTGCATAAGGCTGAGTGCACTGTGCGGATACCAACCTTGGAGAGCTGAGGACTCAGAACCGTTTCCCCGTGCCGTGGCCAGGTGGACTCTGTGCAATCCTCTGACCACACTGCTCTCCATTCAGGTATCTCCAGGGACAACTGGCATAAGCGTCGCAAGACTGGGGGCAAGAGGAAGCCTTACCACAAGAAGAGGAAGTATGAGTTGGGGCGACCTCCTGCCAACACTAAGGTGGGTGATTTGGGGAGGGTGGTCAGTAGTTGTGTTTACAGACACCCGGGTTGCTGGTTGTGTGCTGTTGGAGGCTTAAATATGTGTTGTGTTTTGTGAGTGGTTAAGTATCTGTCACTGCTTCTTTAAGATGTGGTACTTTTCTTTATGCCTATGGAAAGCAGTGATACGTTTTTGCAGTAAGAGGCAATTGGAGTGATGAAATTTTCACCTTAGGTAGATGCAACAGACCGTTCTGGTCACTTACCGTATCTGCCGATGCTGGGGTTTGTCATAGTTACACTGACCACATTGCCTTTGAGCTTAGGACTTGGCTGGGCTCCTGTGTGAGCTGTGCAGCATTCCAGCACCAACGACACCCTGGTGTTTGTTTCTGGCTGTAGATTGGCCCACGCCGAATTCATACAGTGAGGGTTCGTGGTGGAAATAAGAAGTACCGTGCCCTTCGGTTGGATGTTGGCAACTTCTCCTGGGGATCGGAATGTAAGTGTATCGTAAGCCTGATGTGTTGGAAGGGAAAATTCTGTTACAGCTGTGCTGGTCTCTGCTACTGCTGCAGAGTAGAGGGATGATGATGATGCAAGTGTGGATTTGTAGGCTGGGTTTGAAAATCACAGAGCTTGCAGTACTGGGTCTGAAGCAGCATGCATCGTGATGATAACTTTGACCTTACATGGCCTTAGGAGACTTGGATGTCTGCTAAGTTCACAGTGATTGGAGTGTCGTAGTTACACTGAGTGATGTGCTCATCTTACCTTTCTACTGGGGGAGTACTACAGAGGGGCAGAAAACCTAAACATGGGTAGTTCTTCATAAATGCAACTTGTTCTGTTTATGAATGAACACTTAACTAAAAGGCGGTCTTGTACAAGAGAGAAAGGTGTTGAGGATTTTGTCCTAGGGCCGTGCCTTCTCAGAAAAATCCTAGCAGGTGCACTTTACTTCATACTCTTGTTTCGCTAAGCAAAAGCGGGAAGCACAGAAGTGGGAGGAGAGTCTACAGTGTTTCCCCTGAGCAAGGTGGGGTTTCTCTGAATTACGAACTGAAAACCATATGACTCGAGCCTGGGCCTGTTCAGTGTTACTCAGTGCGATGGTAAAGTCAGCAGTGAGGTGGTGTTTCAGTGGGCAGCGTGGTGTGAGGGAGAAAGGATATGCTTTCTCCTCAGTGATCACAAAGTGTTGTCCATGCTGTGATAAGTGCTGTCATTTATAGGCGTTATTACAGAAGTGAAGGGACTGAGCCTACCTTGCAGAACAAGGATGAGGTGCATGAGCAAAGAGGAGAAAACCCATCTTGTGCCTGGCCTTTGCATACTTGGAGGGCTGTGTCTCCAGAGCAGGCAACTGCTAACAGTCAAATCTAGTAGCTGAGACTGAATGCTTCAGGTGGGTCTTGGAAGGGTGAAAACACCAGCTTCCCCTCTCAATTTACTCATAAACCCTCATCCTATAAAAATAATTTCTAGTATGTGTTGCAGAGCAGTCCTGTTCAACACGGCTTAATTCAGTAATTCTACATGTGGGGTTGATCCTTGTGTGCAATGTTAGTTGGTATCTTGTCATGGTTTAACCCCAACCAGCAACTAAGCACCACGCAGCTGCTCTATCGCTTCCCCCGTCAGCCGGACAGGGGAGAGAAAATAGAACAAAAGGCTTGTGGGTTGAGATGAGGACAGGGAGAGATCACTCAACTAATGACTGTCATGGGCAAAACAGACTCGACTTGGGGAAAATTAACTAATTTATAACCAATCAAACCAGAGTAGGGTAATGAGAAATAAAACCAAATCTTAAAACATCTTCCCCCCACCCCACCCTTCTTCCCAGGCACAACTTCAGTCCCGAATTCTCTGCCTACCCCCCCCAGTGGCGCAGGGGGACGGGGAATGGGGTTTACGGTCAGTTCATCACACATTATTTCTGCCGCTTCACCCTCCTCAGGGGCAGAACTCATCACACTCTTCCCCTGCTCCAGCATGTGGTCCCTCCCACAGGAGACAGTCCTCCATGAACTTCTCCAATGTGGGTCCTTCCCACGGGCTGCAGTTCTTCACAAACTGCTCCAGCGTGGGTCCCTTCCACAGCGTGCAGTCCTTCAGAAGCACACTGCTCCAATGTGGGTCCTCCACGGGGTCACACCTGCCAGAAAACCTGCTCCATGGGCTCCTTTCTCCACAGATCTGCAGGTCCTGCCAGGAGCCTGCTCCAGCACAGGCTTCCCATGGGGTCACAGCCTCCTTCAGGCATCCACCTGCTCCGGCATGGGGTCCTCCCTGGGCTGCAGGTGGATATCTGCTCCACCATGGACCTCCCTGGGCTGCAGGGGGACAGCCTGCCTCACCATGGTCTTCCCCACAGGCTGCAGGGGAATCTCTGCTCTGGTGCCTGGAGCATCTCCTCCCCCTCCTTCTACACTGACCTTGGGGTCTGCAGGGTTGTTTGTCTTACATGTCCTTACTCCTCTCTCCAGCTGCAGTTTCTGTGCCACAGCAACTTATTTTGCCTTCTTAAATATGTTATTACAGAGGCACTACCATCATCACTGATGGGCTCAGCCTTGGCTGGCAGCGGATCTGTCTTGGAGCCGCCTGACATTGGCTCTATTGGACATAGGGGAAGCTTCTAGCAGCTTCTCACAGAAGCCACCCCTGTAGCCCCCCTGCTACCAAAACCTTGCCACGCAAACCCAATACACATCTGCTGAGGTATCTTTCAGAAGTTTATTAGCATTGCTTAGTCTTATTTGAGATGAGTTCCAGCTTGACCACAGATCCCATTTTTTTCACTTGGGGTGAATTGGTTTCCAGTTGTAGGCTTCTGTCCTAGCAACAGAAAGTTGGACTGATGGAAAATTAGATGATCTCTCAGTTAAATTTAATTTGATGCCAGGGAAGCTGCAGGACATTTGAGGGGGTGATGAGTGTGAGATGGTTTGAGGGGGTGCGTGAAATGCTGTGGACTTGTCTTCTCAGTTGTCTGATCCCTGTAGGTTTGAATTCATACTCTTCTTTTGAAAGGCTGCACTCGCAAGACCAGAATCATCGATGTCGTCTACAATGCTTCAAACAATGAACTGGTGCGGACAAAGACCCTGGTGAAGAATTGCATCGTTCTCATTGACAGCACCCCGTACCGGCAGTGGTACGAAGCCCACTATGCCTTGCCCCTTGGACGCAAGAAGGGCGCCAAACTGGTGTGTCTGGGATTGATGTTGTCATTTTGACACCTTGTCAAAAGTAGAGTCTGCCCTGCTAGAGGCAGTTAGCCATTGGGAGTGGACAGTGCCTGCCAGAATAGGGTTGAGTACCCACCAGTGATAACGTTGGTTGTCTGGGTGACATTCCTGTCAGTTCCCAGGATAAGTCTGGCTCTGTTAATGGAATGTTCAGTACCATGGAGCTCTCTCTGAGGCATTGCACCTGTTTGTACACAAGGACCTGCCTATCGATCCCTTTGGTCTTCTAATGATGATACTTTTGTCCAGTTCTGCTACTGAAGGGAGAACGATGACACTTTATGGTGCTGAGGAGGACTTTGCAGGTCAGGTCCTAGTGCTGGGGAATGATTGCTTTGATGATAAGCTTGTAGATTGCAAACTAAACTTCAGCTTGCTTTTAAGTGCCTTTAAACTATCCAGACCCATTGCCTTTTAATTTTGTTAAGATCCAAACCCCAGACTGCTAGAAGGTATTTAAACCCTTATGTGTAGCACTCAGCTTTAGGTCGTCTTGCATTAAAAACAGAGCACTTTTAGCTGAGCGCTGTGCAGTTCAGAAGCACGGGGAGAGCTCGTAAACCTGTCTGCCAGGACTTGCACCACACCCAAGTGCTGTCATGTCTGGAGAGGGAGAGTATTCACTTTTCTGGAGGAGGATTAATTCATCAGGGAAACCTTTGCAATATCATTTGTCGAAGAGCACCCTTCCCTAGGGCACTGTGCTTTGTTGTCAGCAGTGAC
Organism: Haliaeetus leucocephalus; assembly: GCF_000737465.1. Taxonomy (NCBI): domain Eukaryota; kingdom Metazoa; phylum Chordata; class Aves; order Accipitriformes; family Accipitridae; genus Haliaeetus; species Haliaeetus leucocephalus. Next base: position 9,045,037 of record NW_010973284.1, on the reverse strand, counting down.
TAGTTAGCAACATGGCATTTCTTGGCCTCCAAAGTGAAACAGCACCTGGTTCTGTGAGGTGGACATATTTGTACTTCTAGAAGGTTTGACTTGGGAAACACAGTACAGCACTGAGAATACAAGGGTCTCCTTGATGTTAGTGGAGACCACCTGCTCTAGGAGAAGGCGGCCATGTGCTTAATCTTGTCTTAAACTTACGGTCTTGTTTTTAGACTCCTGAAGAGGAGGAAATCTTGAACAAGAAGCGTTCAAAGAAGATCCAGAAAAAATATGATGAGCGAAAGAAGAATGCCAAGATAGCAAGTATTCTTGAGGAGCAGTTCCAGCAAGGAAAGCTGCTTGGTGAGTCCCTGGCAGCACTCATGTGGGTGAGGATAAGGGAGTTGGGGCACGAACAGTGTGCCAGAGCAGAGCTAGCTGCAGGGTGAAAGTGATGGGGTGTTCTCCATATCTGCAGGGGTATCTTCTGGGTCTTAAACGTAACTTGTTCTTTTATCTTCTCTGGAGTCACACCACTTCTGGCAGGAAGAGGAAATCTGTTGCTGGAGCTTGAACTGGTACATGTCCCAGCCAGGCTCCTGGAGTTGATCATTCCTGGTTGGCCTTTGAGAAAAATAGTGGCCCTCAAAACTTGCAAAATGAGCAAAGACCTGTGGTCTGCACTGTGTGTCAGGAAAATGTCCCACAAACTTGTAACAGCTTTGACCAGTTTCAAGTTCTGAGGAATAGTTCAGTGTTCTGAAGTCTTCTGGTGATGAGATCTTTGTCCAGTTCTGCTACTGAACTTGAGCGATGACAGTTTGGAGATCTGAAGAGGACTTCATTAGGGACTCAGTCCAGCAGAGCAGGTTCAAGAGCACGGTACCTTAGGGGGAGGTACTGAAGCCAGCACATAAACTGGTGTGTCTATTACTGATAACTTGCTCGTCTCTGCTTTTGCAGAGAGACTGCCTACAGCGTTTATTTCATTTTGTGTATATACTGGGGAGGTGAATTATTAAACTTCTTTAATTGGATGACTTCTTGTTGCAGCCTGCATTGCCTCCAGACCTGGACAGTGTGGCCGAGCCGATGGCTACGTGTTGGAAGGCAAAGAATTAGAGTTCTACTTGAGGAAGATCAAGGCCAGAAAAGGCAAATGAATAAAAACTATTCTGCTGAGAGAACGAATAAAACCAAGAGTCTACTACAGTAAAGGGGTTGTGTGCTCATTTGTGTGTGCAGGGTGGAGGGGGCTTGCGTAGCTCCTGCTGCCTGTAAAATATGAAGGAAGAAGGATCTCTCCTGGAATCCTGAGCGCTTTTTGTCTTCAGACAAGCTCTGATCCTACATGCTCTCGACTAAAACATCTCCCTGGGTTCTAGGACAGTGACTTAATGGACCAAGTGGGTGTGGAAAAGTGTTGTCAGACTTGGCTCAAGTGGAGAATTTCCAGTACTGGAAACCTGCGAGCAGGAGGAAGGTGCAAATGCCCACCTCCATTGAGAGTTCTGGCTTTCTGGGAACTGCCAGAGTCTGGCTGGGCACGCGTCCCCCTTCTTCTGTGGTGTGTTAGGTCAGCACACGCCGCATTTGGGGTGTTGGAGTGAGGTCAGTGGGGAAAGAGGTCCCACTGCTTCAGGAGAGGGCTGTCCGGGGAGCAGCTCTGCAGCTGCAGCAGTTTGTGTCTTAGACTGCGTTTGTGCTACATTTGGCTGAAAAATGGTTTCTTACACCTTTGGCCTCTGCAGCTGGTACCTCCTGCCTCCTCTTTGCAGATCACACATGCTCACATCCTGTGGTTTGAGCCAGCAGCCCCTTTTGCCATCGCTTGGTGTTTCCTGCCTGGCTGTACGATTGCCTTCAGGATCCGGTATCTTCTTTTAACTGAACTTGGCTGCACTGCTCAATGACCAGCTGGTCTTCCCCTGACCTCCTTGGTCTCATTCCAGTGCAAGATAAATTCCTTCTAGCAGAAGGGCCAGTCTCTCATCATGGTCTGTCCCTTTCGAAAGCTGGGTACAAACTCCAGCTTTCTGCCCTGTCACTTGTGGTGGGATTGGAAAGCTGTGGTGAACAAAAGCTTTTCCGGATGTTGTGGGGCATGTGATGTCATTCCTTGGGGCTGATGTCTTTTAAGAAAGCCGGCGTGATGGATCTCTGCATCTAGTTGCCAAATACTTTGTGCAGGTGTCATGGTTTAACCGCAGTCAGCAACTAAGCACCACGCAGCTGCTCACTCACTTCCCCTCCCACCCAGTGGGATAGGGGAGAGAATTAGAAAAGAAAAGGTAAAACTTGTGGGTTGAGATAAGAACAGTTTAATAGAACAGAAGAAACTAATAATAATAAAATTACTAATAATAAAAGGATTGGAATATACAAAACAAGTAATGCACAATGCAATTGCTCACCACTTGCCAGCTGATGCCCAGTCAGTTCCCAAGCAGTGATTTCCCCCCTTCCCAGCTCCAGTCCCCCCAGTTTATATCCTGGCCATGACATCACATGGTATGGAATACCCCTTTGGCCAGTTTGGGTCAGCCGTCCTGGCTGTGTCCCCTCCCAACTTCTTGTTCCCCTCCAGCCTTCTTGCTGGCTGGGCATGAGAAGCTGAAAAGTCCTTGACTTTGGACTAAACATTACTTAGCAACAATGGAAAACATCAGTGTGTTATCAACATTCTTCTCATACCTAACTCAAAACCACAGCACAATACCAGCTAGTCGGAAGACAATTAACTCTATCCCACCCAAAACCAGGACAGCAGGTAACTAGGGTGAAGCTGGGAGCCCATCTAAGGGCTGGTCCTGGCGCTGTGGGCACAGGCCAGACTCGCACATCTTACATCTGCCATGTGGACACACTGCATGTTTCACCCCACTTTTATATTTTTACGAAAGCCTCATTTATCCATAGGTGCACTCTGCTGCGAGGCAGGCTACCTGCAGCCCCAGCTTCACTGAATTCCAGTTCATTTTTAGCTCTGAACTGAAGGAGATGGTCCGTAATCACCAAGCAGAGCTATGGTGAGACCCATGTCTCTAGTGCCTTAAAATGCAGACTCTCTGCCCCACAAAGAGCTTGTGCTTGGTGGGTTTTTGTGTTTTTCCTGTGGCACTCTGCCCCGGCTGCCCTGTGTGGCAGCAGGAGGTGCTAGCGGTGTCCTGGGCAGCGTGGGTTCATCCTGCCTTGCTGGCAGGGAGCTGAGGGTGGGTGAGACACAGCAACCCCATCAGGAAATGGTACCTGTTGCCCGGATGGCTGCAGCAGCACGGTTACGCCGTGGTGGGCAGGCGTTGGCACTGCCTTGCAGCTTGGGTCTCCGCTCGTGTGGGCACTGCGAACAGAGCCGTGCCCACCTAGTGCAACTGGGAGTCCCTGGCTGGGCGGAATGTTTGCACAAGCACGTTCCTTCTCCATAGTGATCTGGGGTAAACTTTCCCTGCTCTCCAGCAACGCCTGCTTTCCAGAGAGGTGGGGCAGAGGCGATAAAGGGCACTTGGGAGGGATGCGTCATGGCTGCTTCCTCTGCATATTTCTTCTTTCCCCTCGCCCTCCGCAGAGCTCAAACAGGATTCAGGGTGTTTCTGGGGGACTTTGTACAGATGGAGAAACCAAGGCTTGTGGAGCAAGTGCCAACTTGGTGTCAGAGCAGGAGCTGTAAACCTGGCCCCTGATGAGCAGGGTTATGGCCAATTCATCAATGCACGCTGCTTATAAAGTTACTGCTCTGAAAAACGCAGCTGCCAAGGGCAATAGCCCATGGGAACGAAAGTGGCACCTATCGCCCACCGCAGCCGCGCTGTAGGTGTGACATGGGAACGGGACGGTGGCAGCTGGCCAGGGGCGTGTGGCACCTGGCTCCCACGGTGGCCCAGCCTGCGGGACCTCGTGGAGCTTGGCCGCAGGATGTCTCATCTCTGGTCTGGCCTTGGCATAGCCCCGTGGGTGTGCACAGGGATTTACCTGTCTGGGAGGAGGCAAGCCTGCCAGGCACTGAGCCAGAAAGAGATGGGCAGGGGCTGGGGTTAAGCACAGCTTTAGTCTGGCTACGTTTTTGAGGTGCCAAAGCATAGTCTAAAGACCTTACCCACCTCTGCACATAGGTGTGAGGGCTGAATTTTAAAAAAGTTACTTTTCATACCATGAGCAGTCAGCAGCGAAACCCAAGTGAGGTCACTCATTCTGAGTGCAGCTCCTTGCTGTTGAGTGGCTCTCTCAGCTCCATGTGGTATTAACTTTGGAGTGTTTTCACAGGACATGGTCCAACCCAGAAAATGACCTCGTGGTCACACTTTAACAGGTCCAGCAGTGGCCCGGAGGGTAGCGGAGGAGGAGTGGGGCTGGCTTGCTGGGGGCAGATGGGAGCTTTAAAGGAAAGATGGCTTTGGGAAAGAGGGGCTTGCAGGAAAGGGAATTTTTTAACAGTTCTGCTAATATTGTCAGGGGAAACATGTTTGTCTGAGTGCAGGAATTCTTCTACAGGGGCTGAAAGCATCTTTCTGTTTTTTTTCTGGCTGCATCACTTGGTTTAATACCTCACAACCATCACTGGTGTCAGTCCCTGGGTCTGTGTCCTTTTTGCCCTAGGAGAACGTGGGCATTCCTTGAAAAATATCTGAATTCACCCACTTTTTGAATAAATGTGATGTCCCTGCTGTCTCACTGCTGGGGATGATTCACTCTGAGAAGGAATAACCTCAAAGCTGAGGTTGGCAATAGCTTTATTAATATTGAGGGGACATCCCCATCATGGTGTTGGTTTTCTGCAAGACTAATGCCCTCATCCCCTCCCTTGCTTGTGGTCTGGGCTGTCCCCTGTCCCATGTGCTGGGCCATGGGAGCAGGGAGTGAGCCTGGCCAGCTGCAAGTTGGCAACATCATCACACAGATGAGCTAAATCCTGCAGGTTTGGGGTGAACAGCTAGTGTTGAAGGCTGTCTGCCCAATCCCAAACCCACCCGCATCTTCCCATCAACCTGGGGACACATCTTGGCTTGGGGCTGGTGGCAAAAGACCTGGCAATGTCCTGCTTCTGGACAGGGGGTCTGAGGGGGGTGGCTGGGGACAGGGAGCTTTGTGGCTGGCAGTGGTGGTGCTTTGGGGTGAGGGCAGCTCTTCTGCCCCCAGGAAAGGGGTGCTTTTGGGGCAGCCTCAGGGCTTCCAGGACTCTGGTGGGTCAGCCCCAATGCTGTCGCTGGACGGTGCCTTCACCTGGATCAGCAGCAGATCCTTTCTCTGTGTTTCAGAGGCCTCGGGTGGCCACGTCCCCCCCGGGCAACTGCCAGGCATGGTGGGCTCACTGGCCCGTCTCTCCTCATCCTCCGTCTCTTCCTCCTCGATGCGGGCCACCGACTCGGGGTCCTCGGAGCGGTTGGGGTAAGGGGAGGGGAAGCTGCCATCCGCCCGGGGACGCCGCAGGTGGGGGTGACCTCGGCTGCCCCGGCCGAAGTTTTTGATGCTGATGGCGGGGGACGCAGCAGCGAAGAAGCGGCTGAGCAGAGGCGTCTGGATGCGCGGTAAGCTCGGCGAGGCCTCTGCCGGCTGGCTCTGCTCCGCATCCTCGCACATGCTGGGGGAGCACGGCAGGGTGATGGGTCAGGCTGCCATCCTCCCCAGGGATGCCCAGGACCACTCACCGCCTCCATCCCAATGCATTTGCAAGCAGGGAGCCGCTCCGGGAGGCCACATCCCTGCCCCTGCGGCTCATCCATCACCCAGTGCAGCCCCCAGGCCCCACAGGGGCAGGTCAATGCACTCCCAGAGGGGATTTGCCGTTTGCTCACTGTAATTGGGCCCAGGGGGGGACAAGCCTACTTGTGCTATTGCTACCCTAAAGCGCTCACCCTCTTTTTCTCCAGCCCCAGGGCTGTGCCGTGCACTCACCGCATGTCAAAGGTGGAGCCCAGGAACGAGGGCTTCAAGGTCTCAGCAGCTGTGGCCATGGTGTAGGGGGGCTGAGCTGTGGACTCGTTCCAGTATTTGTCCTTCACAGCGGGGGGCAGGTTCTGGTACATGTCATCCACGGAGAGCAGGGACACCTGGCCATGGCAAAAGCAGGGGACAGGGGTGGCTTTGCAAGGACATGAGCAGGACCAGTGGCTGCAGATGCTGCTCCCGGTGCCAACCTGGCAGGGGGAGGGCTGTGATCTTCAAGGGGCCAGGGAGGCTCCGGGCCTGGCTCCTGGCTGCATTTGGGGTTTCCCCCTTTTGAACGCTTTTCTTGAAGGTGAGGGTCTAAGCAGTGGTGCAAGGTTACTGAGTGTCCCTTGGGGGGGTGCTGACCCTGCCGTGGGGAGCAGACATATGGAGGGACAAGGTGCAGCCCTGCTTCCCTGCGTGGGAATATATTTTGGACAAGGACCTGCGTGGGCAGGAGCAGGGCAGGGGACCAGCAGGGCACAGGTCCCACTGCCAAGGGGCAGGGATGTCCCTGTGCCCCAATGGCAGCAGCCCCACACAACGTCAGCCTGGGGCAGGACCCACCTGCAAGTTCCTGTCTATCAGCTTGTTGGTCTCAAAGTCATCGTCGTCTTCTCCAAAGGGGTTAATGATCTGCTCTGCAACCTGGGGAGGGAGGGGACCAGGTAAGACAAGGGAGCAGGGACAGGGACACCTTCCCACAGGGCTCTCCATCCCTTGGTGCACCCATGTGGCACATGAAATGTGCAGACCTGGAGCTCTGTGGTGCCCTGGTGTGATGGCTGGGCCCAAAGGACATGTCCCCAGGGGCAGCTAGCAGTGACGTGGCTGGTGTCATGCCCTGGACCAGCCATCCCCACAGCCCAGGGGGGTGGTCAGGGCCAGCTGGCCACCCCCAGCCCATCAAGCAAAGCCCAGCTGCCTGGCCATGTCTCACCTTCAGCCAGCCGGCATAGAAGAAGAACTGGAGGAGGGTGGAGAGGGGGACGTACATATCCAGGTCCCCCTCCTGCCCGGGCTCCAGCGGCTCCAGGAACTGCCGCCCAATGAGGCAGAAGGCGAAGAAGGAGTAGACGGCAATGGTGACCACCTGCCGGGAGCAGGGGTCAGCTGGCGGTGAGGGTGGCAGCCAAGGATGATACTCGGTACAGGAGCAGTGAGGATGCGAGAGGCTCTGCTGGTCGCTGATGCTCTCATGGGCTTGAGGCTAAACCCTGCTGCCCCACTGCCCTGTGCTCCTGCACATCCCTGCAGGGCTGTGAACCAGCGGCCATACCGGCTCTGGCACCAAATTCAATGAGGGAGTAAAGTGCTTTTAGGAAGGGGGATAAAGTGCTCCCCGTTGGGGTGCAGGGAGGAGGCTGTGGGGCTCCTCTGCCATTGTGGAGTGGAAGGAGCTGGGATCTGGGCTCAGGGGAGCCCATGGGGTGCATGGATACCCACCTGCGTGTACACCAGCGGGATGCTGATCCAGTCGTAATGGAACAACATGCTGCACTTGGCCCGGTAGAGATTCAGCTCCTGGGCACAGAGGACAAGGACGGGTGACCCAGGCTTTGCACAAGCCCCCCTGTGGTGCCTGGTCCCCCCCGCACACCCAGCACCGACTCACATCCATGAGCAGGCGGAGGGCCACGTCGTCGCGGATGCGGCCATCCCGCCTGGCCTGGGCCGCCAGGTTGGTGAACCACACGCAGGGGATCCAGTACTTGTTGAAGTCGGAGTGGAGGCTCTCAAACTTCTTGCACTCGTCCTGTGTCATGAAGCCTGCAGTGGGGCAGAGACTCAGTGCCACAGCCCCAGTGTCAGTGGGGGAGAGCCCTTTTGGGGACTGTCCCCAGTGGGAACGCAGGGTTTTCCAGGTGAAACTGCAGCCCCAGACGGGCTCTGGACAGAGGGGACATGGGGGTCTTTGGGGGCGAACATCTGTGAAAGGATGCCACCCCGTGTGCAGGGCAGTTTGGGGCAGGGATGCTTGCAAGGATCCCTGGCCCCCAGCACACCCTCCTGGTGACGATGACATGTCTGTGGCCCCCAACTCTCACCCCACATTGCAAGCCATCACTCCCAGGGCTTAGCTCCTCACCCGCTTCCACCACGTGGTCCATGGTGGGGAAGCGCTTGAGCACCCTGGTGCTGACGGAGCGCAGGATGAGGACTGCTGACAGGTTGGCGTAGCGGATGAGGGTGCGCCGCAGGATCCGGCCCCTCTCGTCCTTGCCGTGGACATTGCTGGAGATGACGCACATGAGCTGGTCGGGCAGGGGGATGCTGGTGTACTGGGCCCACCACCGGTTCACGATCAGGGTGACATAAAAACCTGCACCAACAGATAGCACGTGGGGGGCTCAGCGCAACCGGGTGGTGGGTTGGGGCAAGGATGAGCCTGTGCCAGGAAAGTGGCCATGTTTCCAGGGGTGACAGATTTCTCTGTGGCTGGGAAATTGTGCTTCCCTTCAGGCTGCCCTCCCCAGGGATGGAGGTGAGGATGTCCCCAGCTCTTCCCTGTCCTGGGCACGGGTGGCACAGGGCAGGACAGCCATCTCTTGTAGATAAGGTGCCCCTTTCCTGGGCACGGGGAGGAGGGTGCAGAGTGGGCCAGGGGAAATCACAGCCTCCTGCTGGCATCCCCAGGGCCATGGAGCTGCACTCGGTGGGTCTGGGAGCCAAGTGCCACCCCTGGGGCACCAGGCTCCTCCATTCCCCATCTGATGGTGACCAAGGGATGTTTTGACATGGGGCCAGGATGGGTAGTGGGGGCATCCTCAAGCTGCCAGCACTGGGGCGAGCAGGGGAACCCAACTCCCAAGTTCAGGGGAGGGACCCATACCTAGGACGAACGACATGGGGATGAGATCCGTGGAGCGGTTGCAGTATTGAGCTACTTTGGTATAGAGGCGCTTCTGCTCCTCGGTCAGCAGCTGCCTGCAATGGATGTGCAATGGGGTCAGGGGCAAGTGGTGGGACTGGAGTGCTGCCTCGGACCTCCACAAAAAGCCATGGCCTCAATCCCCTTCTCCTTGCCCTCCCCTGCCCACACCCACCCTCCCTGGGGGAGTCCCCTGGGCAATGGGGCATCTCTACATGTCCCAGTGGCTCAGCAGGGAGGGACACAACCAGTGGCAACACACCAACCCTACTCACCGGTAGATGAGGCTGAGCAGGGCGTACAGCACCACGAAGACGATGAACTCCTTGTACAACAGCTTGTAGATGCTGCCTTTCCAGCGGAACAGCAGCTTGGAGAAACCCCCGAAACGGGAGTTGGCGACTTTCAGCGTGTAGGAGATGGTCATCGTGGCTCAGCCCCACGCCTCAGCAGAAGAATCCTTCTCTCGCTGGCTTCCAGCTAAACTGGGGACGACTGGGGTTCCCACTGCTGTCCAGGCTGCAGGGCCTGGGGATGCACGCTCACTCCCACGCCAGGCACTATGGCCCATCAACAGGATCGCCCACACAGCCGCCCTGCCCTTCCCACGCCTGCTGCAGCCGCTGCCTGCTCCCTGCCTGCACCTTCCTCTCCTGCTGGTGCCTCTTCCACCTAAATACCCCAGCATGGGTCCACACGGCCAAGCCCTCCCCATGATGGATTGGGGCTGTCAGAGGCAAGGAACAGGGAACTCCAGGTCAGTCACACCTCCCTGCCACTGGCCACGGCTGGAGATTTTGGTGGGGACTGCAAGTGCTGGAGCTGGGCAGGACCCAGCAGGGCGGTTTGGGTTGTTACCCTTTGCAGTCACGGCAGCTGAATTTAGGGTCCGTGAGAAAGAGGGGGAAGGACTGAGAGTTTCATTGCTCCTGGGAACGGGACCCCAGGGTGCGTGGGCAGAGCCGGCACACAGGGCGGGCTGGGGGATATTTCTGGAGCACGGGTGAAAAAAGGCGCCTGTCGCTGCCCAAGTCCTCGCTGCCAGCGCCAGGCAGCGCCTGCGGCCGTGGGTCAGGTGGCAGCTCCTGGGGACGGCTGGCTGACCCCTGCCTGTCCTGCCTTGGCACTGTGGGAGGTCCTGGTCCCTCCGTGTCCCCGGGGGGGGACTCGGGGATGGCATGAGCTGGGGCACACCGGGATGTCCTGGCTGCAATACCTGGCAGGGAGTGATGGAGGCATATTAAAGGCTGGCACCGGGCCACTTTCTCAGGGCCTGGGAGGGAGCAGGAAGGGAAAAGTTCCAGCAGGACATAAATCAGTGGGAAACATCTGTGAGTGACAGCGAGACATCATCCCGTCCTTGTCCCCGACCCACGCTGGGGCTGGGACTGAGCACTGCCGGGGCCCGTGGCTCGTCCCACCGTGGGCTGCCGGAGGCCACACCGCGCTCCACAGGAAACGCCGCTTCCTTTGCCGGCCGGAGCGCCGCGTCCTGCCCTGCCTGGCTCCCTCCCTTCCTGCCCGGGCACAGTGCCTAGGCCAGGCCCAGGACGGCTCCAGTGTGGAGCGGGGTGGCTGCTGGGGCTTCCAGCCTGGGAAATGTCTTCCTGGGCAGGGGGAACAAGGCTCAAGGATGCCTGTATCCCGCCATCCCTGGAGAAGGGCTGGAGCACCCATGGGTGAGACTCGCTGGGGGGGTGCCTGTGCAGGGGCAGTGATTTACAGCACCCCCAGCCTTTGCCCCGTTGCCAGGAACCCCGCGAGTCCCTGACCTGGCTGGGAACCTCGGAGTTTACAGCAGGTTGACACCTTCCCCAGCCAGGCTGTAAATCACGGTGCAAGGCAGAGGCTTTGCTCACCCTCAGCCAGTGCCCAGCTCTGCGCCACCGGGCAGGCAAAGCAGCCCCGGGGCTGCTGGACAAGAGCCATGCTGGGGCATCACCCAGGGCATGGGAAGGGAGATGGGGTAGAAGTGAAGCCCCCCATCACTGCGCTCCCCCACGTCCCATCGGTCAGCTCCCCACCACCCCACACCATACAGACACAGGGAGGGAGCCACACTGCCAGGAGTAAAATGATTTATTTCTTATTGAGAGCTGGATCCTACGGGGCTTGGCGGTACATCAGGCAGGGGAATCTGCAAGGGGCCCCCTCCAGTGCCTCCCTGCGTGTGTGTGTGTGTGTGTGTGCACCTCGCAGACCCACTCGCGCCCCCAGGGTGTGCAGCCGCACATGTGCACCAGCTGTTTCAAGCCTCTGTGCCACATGGTGGGACATGGCGGGATGTGGGGTGGGCAGCAGGCAGGGCCACCCCAGGCTCCTGCTGCCAAGCCCAGGGTGCCCAGGGCACCCCGTCCATGTGTGACACCCCCCATAGACCACGTAGGCAGAGCCAGTCCCTTTTCATGTCCCCAGACCCTCTTCTCTGCAGGCTGGGGAGCAGCAGGTCCGTGCCAGATGCCATCTGGCTCCAGCAAGAGAGGATGGAGTCCCCAGTCAGTGGGTCTGGCACACACAGTATTGTCACCTGGTCCCCAAAACCAGCTCCCACCTCCTCTCCATGTCCTTCCTCGGGCACTGCCGGCCCTCGTGTCCCCAAATGCCGCCAGCCTGTGGCAGGGTCCTCAGTGCCTGAAGCACCCTCGCACCCCATGCCCAGCTGTTGCACATGGCACCCCATGCCCAGCAAGGGGTGCACTGGTAGCGCAGGGGAAGGGATGGGAATTTGGGGGTGCAGCTTTGCAAGCATCCACTGTAAGCCATGGCAGGACAGCTCATGCCTCTCCTGCTCTGCTGGCTTTCACTACTGCCCAGCCCCTGCCATCCTCCCGGTGTGTCCCAGACACAGCCTGAGTCCTGCCATCAGTGCAGGTCGATGTTCTCATACTCCAGATTGTCTGAGTCCTCCAGCTCGATGCCAGGTACCAGGTTGTAATAGTCGGTCGACTGACTCATGTAGATCTTTTCCCGGTCAGCAGAGTCCTTCAGGACTTCGCTCACGCTGACAGTGTCCACCTCTGGCTCGCTACCCCCCAGCTCCTCTGCCCTCGGTGCCGCGGTGTCCTCCTGCTGGCCCAGCCCCGTGGCCCACTGCCCTTTATGGGTTGGCACCTGGGAACTGCTGGGGGATCCCACCTGAATCTCCACCTCCTCGTAGAGGTCTCTGCCACTCTCCAGCAGGTCCGCAGAGGGCTGGAGCAGGACCTGGCTCCCCAGCAGCACCTTCTTCTCAGTCTCAGGTGGGGCAGCAGGCAGCTCGTAGGGGACGTAGTGGTGGGGCTCTGCAGGCACCGGCGCATTGCCCCTCTCTGCCGTGGCCGGGTGGCTCTGGGACCTGCTCTGGAGGCTGTAGTTGGTCTTTCTCTTCCGCCTGCAGAAGCACCAGGTGATGCTGGCGAGGATGAGGAGAGAGGGCAGGCAGATGAAGAGGGCGGTGAGGCTGTGCGAGCGGCACAGCTCCTCACGAGGGATGCTCTGGAGGTCCACGCCATGGTACTGCTCCGGTGTGTGGCAGATGACCTCAGCAGCCAGGCTGGGCCAACCCTCCAGGTTGCTGAGCAAAGCACAGCTGCAGTCCCAGCTGTTGTTGGAGAGCTGGAGCTGGAGCAGAGATGGTTTCAGGAGGCTGGCGGGAAGGAAGGTCAGGGCGTTGAAACCCAGGTAGACCTCCTGGACCTGGGTCGATGCTTTCAGGAAGGAATTGGGCAGCTCCTGGAGCTGGTTGCTGTCCAGATAAAGGACCCTCAAATTAGGGGCATCTTCCAGAAAGCTTCCAGGGAGACTTTCCAGCAGGTTGTGACTTAAGTGCAAGATCTCCAAGGCAGGGGGGACTCCCTGCGCGTTGCTGATATCCGTGATGCTGCAGTGCGAGAGGTAGAGCTCCCGCAGCCCCCGCACCCCTACCAGCGTGCCCCAGTCCAGGCGGGTGATGTTGGAGCTGGTGAAGTTGAGGCAGCAGCTCTCGGGGAGCGGAGCCTCCTGGAAAGCCTGGAAGTCCATGCGCTCCGTGCAGTTGCAGCTTTGCGGTGCTGCGTCGAGGGCAAGGCCGGCAGCGAGCAGGAGGCTGCCCCAGAGGGACACGGTCCCCAGCCCGGCGCCTGCGGGGAGAGCAGAGGGGACGGGTGACCCCCACGGCGGGACCAGCTCCCCCCTTGCTCCAGCCCGCCACGGCGGAGGGGTGAACCCCGCTTCTCCCCCCCCGCCCCAGGGAAGGAACCCGGCTCCCCGCAG
>NW_010973284.1:9027338-9031864 GCF_000737465.1 Haliaeetus leucocephalus | reverse complement strand
TGCTGCCCACGCCGCGGGCCACGGTCTCCCTTCAGCCCCCGGTGCGCCGTCCCCTCGCTGGGCTGCCACCAGCCACGGGCCCTCCAGCCGCGCTGTGCGCTGCCACCCCCCAAAATACGCTTGTCCCCAGCCCCTACATTCAATCCGCCCTCTGGTCCACCTTCCTCTGCACCTCCCACCCCCATAAACCATGGCCCCTACAGCCCCCCCATCCCCTCCCCATCCCTCCCCTCTCCATCCCCCAGAAGCGAGGTCCCTTTCCAGCTTCCCCCAATCTCCGGTCCCCTCTGCCCCCTCCACAAGCCATATGTCCTTCCAGCACCAGCCCCCTGAGCTCCTGGAGAGGGGCCAGGCTGGGCTCTGCTGAGTTCCCCTCCCTCCTGGGATGGGGAGAAGGCTCTGCCCGGCTGGCCCCCACCTCTGTGCACGGTGCAACTCCCAGCCCCACTGGGGAGCAGATGCGGAGTGGACATGCTTGTAGGATGGGGACCAAAGGGGCCAGCTTCTCTCTCCATCACTGGACCCCCTACAATTTCCTTCCATCCTGCGCAAGTCCCAGGCTGTGAAGGAGGAGCAGAGTCAGACACGAGCACTACAGCCCATGGGAAAAGCAGCACTGGAGAGGGGAGCTGTATTTCCACACCCTGAAAGTGCATGTGCACTCACTGTGGTGTGAACCAGGTAAACCGAGGCACATGGTGTGGTACTGACAGCACTTCGGTACTGGGGGGAGGTGGGTGAGATGGGACCTGGCCTGAGCACGTGTGCAGTGCTGTGGTGCCGGAGCCCAGTGGGGTGATCGCAGCGGGGACAGGCTCTGGTGGCCACTCTTTGTCCTGGCTCGGGGTGCAGAGTGCCAGGGCACCCTACATGCTGCATATCTGGGGTGCCTCAGAGGCCTGGCAAGCTGAGCACACGAGTAATAAAAGCACTGGGTTGTTTCAGGCTGCCTTGGGCCACCAGTGCTATCCTGAGGGATGCAGCGATGTTTGCGAAGGCAACAGGCCTCAAGAGTTTCTTCCCTTGATTTCACCCCTTGCTCATGGCTCAAAACTAGCACCTCAGGTGCCGCTTTCACGCCTCAGCTCAGGGACACTCCAGCCCCCAGTGGGAGAGCAGCAGCTCCCCTTGGGCACAGACCCATCACCCATGTCCCGTTCACCCTGCTTGGGGCTCTCCCAGACCCACAACCCTGACAGAGGGGTGGGTTTCTGGCAGTGGGACCTGCCCCATCCTGCTGCGGGCATTGCCATGTGCGCAGCGGGTTTGGGGTGCCAGCACCTTGCGCTGTGCAGCAAATGCCGCAGCAACGAATGCTGCACCAGGGATTTCTGCTGGGAAGCAGGGATGGGATGAGATGGAGCAGGGAGGGAAGCAGGGCTGGCCAGATCCCGGCTGCTGGGGTGGGACGCAGGAAACGGCCATTTGGGCCCTTGCGGGAAGGGAGGTGCCGGCAGCGCACTGGCCTGGGGGGACGAGAGTTGCCTCCCGGGGTGCCCTGGGCACAGTCACACAGCCCCGAGCTGGCATCAATGGGCCAGAGCCTGCTAACACCCCAATTGGGGTAAAGCCTCCCCTGCTTCCCCTGTTCCAGAGCAGTAGCTGAGCCAAAACCCCATTGCAGGAGATTTCAGAGGGCTGCCTGAACCTCCCTGGGCCGGATCCTGTATCCCAGGGGGTACCTTCCAGCACCAGCATTTTACATACCACCCCAGATCCAAGTATGTCCTTAATCCAGAAGGATCCAGGTGCTTTTATCTCTCTCTACAGGCAGTTTCACCCAGATTTGCACCTTCCCTTCTGCACATCCCCAGCCAGCTCCTGGGGTGGGTTGGTCCCTGCTGGTGCTGGTACCGGTGCTGGTACTGGTGCTGGCGCTGGTGCTTCCTTCCCCGGCTCACCCAAGGGACCAGCCACCCTCTCCCTCCTCCTCCTCCTCCTCCTCCTCCTCCTTGGTGGCTGCAGCCCCGTGCTTTGCAGGAGCTTACCAGGTGAGAGTGCCGAGGGAGGGGAAACCCCGCTCCCGAGGGGATCAGGGCTGTCACCTCAGTCGTGGGGAGCTTACCTGCACCCCAGACTGTTGGAGATGCGGGTGCTTGGCTGGCATTGCTTTTGCTGCCCAGTCGCTGTGTGCAGAGCACACAGCAACGCCGTGCAGCTGCCCCATAGAAGGCAGCCCCACCACAGAGGCAAGCTGGCAACTGGGTTCAGCTTCACTGCTCCTGATGCAGCTGAGCATCACTGAGTACTGTGAGGGTGGGGAGACCTTGGGGGGCACCAGGTCAGGTGTGAGTATCGTGGAGGACAGAGATCCTGCAGCCTCTCTGGGCTCCTGTAATATTTTACCATGCTCACAGGGGAAAAAATGTTTCCCAGTATCTAGATGGAATTTCCCTTGATGCAACTGGCATCGGGTGCCTGCCCTGGTTTCGCTGTACGCCTCCCCAAAGAGTCTGGCTCCCTTTTACTGTAACTCCATCTAAATAGCTGCAGGCAGACAGGAGCTCATGCCAGAGCCTCCCCTTCCCCAGGCTGGGCAGGTTGTTGATGTTAAACCACGCTTCCTCCCACTGCCCCAGCTCGGTGATGGGAAAAACCCCAGCTGCGATGCTCTGCATCACCACAGACCCCAGCTGCAGGTGGAAGGGGGGCTGCTCCCAGGCTCCATCCCTCTCGGAGAGGAGGTTCCTCAGCCTTGGTGGGACATGGGCTGTGGGGTCCATCCATGCCCCCGAACCCAGCCCAAGGACTCGCCTGGAGCCAGCGGGGAGCAGGAGTCGAGCCGGCAGCTCTCAGCCCTGGTTGGTCCCCGCTGTGCCTCTGCGGGGGACCCCGGGGCAAGCCCCACGCAGGTCATCCCACCACCCCCAGGCAGGTGCCCCAGGGCCTCCCCACACCCCTGGGTGCCTCCACCTACACGCTGACTCCAGACGCTGACTCAGCTCTGCCCTGGGAGCTCCCCACAGCCCCAAGCTGGGGCCTCTGTCGGAAAACCAGTGCTGCCCCATGACGCCACCCGTGCCCCGGGGAGCCCCTGGGGCCCTGGTGGAAACAGGCAGCGTTCCCCCAAGAGGCAGCAGCCTCCCTGCCTGCTCCTGCAGCGTGTTTGCTGCTGGGTGGTGGGTTTGCACGTATTTCCTCTGCAAAAGCTGGAAACCTGAGAAAAAAGTCAACGGATCCGGCTCGTTTCCTCTCTCCCTGCAGCTCAGCTTTTTTTTTTTTGTGCTCAGCTTTCCTGCAGCAAAAAAAAGGGGGTTAATTCCCCCCACAGGGGCTGTGCTGTGAAGCACAGGGCTGTTTGGCTGGGAGTACTCATGCAAAAACTTCAGCATATTCAGGAGCAAATCCATCATCTGTGACCAGAGCTCTGAGCTCTCCCAGGGAAGCAGAGGTGGAGTGCAGAGTGGGGAAACTGAGGCACAGAGTGAGGGATGTACACACAGTTACGCTGTGTGCAAGTAAGGAGCAGGGGAAGGGCAGCAGGATCTGCTTTTGAGGGGCTTTTGCAATGCTGCTGCTCCAGGCTCATGGGGGCTGTGGGTTTGCAGCCACTTCTGCCGGATCCTACGCCCGTGGGGAGAGAGAGATGCCCCGTGTGACCTGTTTCGGGTGACCCAGAGACATGTCCTCCTCATGGCCATTAGAGAGCAGCACCGCTATGGCACACTGCCCGGACACCACCGCACACCCCGGCCAGCACAGCCAGGCCCACCCTGCACCACCAGAGCCCCCAGGAAGCCCAGGACGGGCTGCCCAGGTGCCGAGTGGCAAGGATGGAGGTCCTCAGTGGGACAGTCCTGCGGGTCCCCAGTCCTGGACTGGCCACTGTGGGCAGCCGCAGGGGACTGACCTTTGGGGGCTGTTTGAGGGTCACTGGGGCACAGGGCTGGGATGGAGCTGGGGCAAAGCGTGGCCAAGGGACACCTACCCAGGGGACAGTCCGGCCACGGAGCTCACCTGCATCTTCCACTGTCCCCTACGTCCCCAGCACCCCACCTGGGGTGGGCTGTGACCCCCCTCCCCAGCCCCTGGTACAGAGTGAGGGGCTCCAGGGGGGTGTCTGTCTGCATCCAGGTTTGGCATGGGGGGGGGCAGGGCACACAGCAAACACTTGGGCTTTGAAATCCCACCCTGGTCACAGCCTTTCCGTGAGGTGTGGGTGGGGGGTCCCCAGTCCCCGGGGAAGGTCGTGTGACACAAGCTGGTCACCTCTGTGAGGGGAGGTGTCATGTGAGTGGGTGTGTGTATTTAGGAATGTGTGTGGGGAGGGGCTCTGCATGTCCCGGGAGAGAGGGGAGGCAGCTGAGGAGGGGTCTCTGCGTGTCTATGGGGGATCCCTGTGTCCAGGGGGATCCCCGTCTGTGGGCGTCACTGTGTCTAGGGGAGGGTGCTGTGTGCGTATGGGGGGGGCCTGTGCGGTGGAGGCAGCAGGGCCGTGGCTGGGCTCCCCTCCCGGGTCACGGCAGGCAAAGGGCTGCCGGCGGGCGCGTAAGACCCCACCGCCCCTTCCCACGCCCGCCCCTTCC
>NW_010973284.1:9016594-9027328 GCF_000737465.1 Haliaeetus leucocephalus | reverse complement strand
CCGGGGCTGGATGCGGCCCCTCGGCCGCCGCACGCCGCCTCCGCCCTCCCCGCCTCTCCCGGCGGGTCCGCAACAGCGCTGGAAGCTGTGAATCACCCGGGCTGGCTGCATGCCTTGCCGGCTATCGGAGACGCATCGGTTTCGGGGCGCCCCGCGGGGCGTGCGTGGGCCGGCGGGTGCCCCGGTTCCCAGGGGTGCCGGCCCGCGCCGCTCCGCCACACGCAACTTTTCCTCCCGCTGCCAGCGGCGTGTGTGGGAGGCGGGTGCCGGTTCCCAGCCTGGCCCGAGCGGGCTCGGCGGCTGAGTGTGCAGATTGGAGGCTGACATCATGGCAGGAAAAACCTGTCTCCGTGGGGCGGCCTTTCGGTGGCCTTCGGTCCCCGGGCTCCCTGCCCGGCGCAGGACTTTCCAGGTTGATCTGTCATGTGGAAAGATGCGGAGTCTGGCCAAGGGGGGAGGAAAAACACCCTGGAGGTTTTACAGGAACTGGGTGAAGAAAATCCCTGGTCGAGAGCATCGCAGTTCAGATCTTAGTGGGCGACGCAGCAGGAGGGAGCGTGTGACGCTCGCCGGGCTGCGCTGCAAGGGAATGGAGGAGGAGGAGGAGGCTGTAGGCAGGGGCGAAGAGCTGTCTCTCACCCATCTGTAACCACCTCTTCCCTTGCAGGGTGGGTTTGCACGATGTTATGAAATGACGGACCTCTCCAGCAACAAAACCTATGCCGTGAAGGTCATTCCTCACAGTCGGGTGGCTAAACCCCACCAGCGGGAGAAGGTGGGTGCTGTGGGGCTGGTGGGGCGCTGGGCTGGCAGGGTGCAGCAGGGGTCCTGTGCTCACCCAGGACCGCTGCTCCCTTTCAGATCACCAACGAGATCGAGCTGCACCGGGACTTGCACCACAAGCACATCGTCAAGTTCTCCCACTACTTCGAGGACACAGAGAGCATCTACATCTTCCTGGAACACTGCAGTAGGAAGGTGAGCGCTGGTGTGGCCTCCCTGCCAAAGGATCTCCTAAACAGAGCCGTGGCTGACTGGAGCAGGTCTTATCTGAGGTGCTTTGTTAGCACGCTCCTTCTCCTGGGCTGCCTTGCTGCCTGCCCTGTCACACCCTCTGAGGTCAGTCACAAGCTGTGCGGTTTCGCATGGCGCTGGGGACAGCGCTGGCTGCCTGTCCTACTCGGGCTGCCTGCTCTTGTTGGCATCTTTAGCTCCTGGTGAGGCCACCATAAATCCAGTGGTTGCCCTGGTTGTGCTGAGCAACCTCCAGCCTTGTGTGAGGAGTCTGCTGAGGTCATGGCTGTGGAAGGAGGATTATTTGTGGATGTGCAGCTTCTGGAAGAACTGGCTTTGACCCTGCCTGCCCCATGCCTAGTCAGCAGGACTGCCTGTTCTCCCTGCCTGCCATCACTAAGCTTCCTTTTCTCCCTCTGCAGTCCCTGGCCCATATCTGGAAGGCCCGCCATACTCTGCTGGAGCCCGAAGTGCGCTATTACCTCAAACAGATCATCTCAGGCTTGAAATACCTTCACCTCAAGGGCATCCTGCACAGAGACCTCAAGCTTGGTGAGTGCTGTGGTCGAGGCAGGGAACGAGCTGCCCCAGAGGGACTTGTGGTGACACATCTCCCTTGACTTGCAGGCAACTTCTTCATCAATGAAAACATGGAGCTGAAAGTGGGGGACTTTGGGCTAGCTGCTTGCCAGGATACCTCTGACCAGAAGAAAAAGTGAGTTTGAGGTTTCCCTAGTCCAGGGCCCTCTGAGGTTTCACTCTTCTTCCTCCTGCAGCTTCCCGGGAGGGTGGAGGGGTGAGTGGTCCCTCTTGGCCTGGTGAGGGCAAGCCTTAGGGCCCCTTCCTGGGGTGGGGGAGGGATTCCTGCCCCAGCTGCAGGCAAGGCGAGGGGGCTGGGGGCTTTGTGGCTCCTTCAGGAGTGAGCTCGCAGCCGTGGGGGAGAACAATGTGCTGACTATTGCTATTGTGCCTGCCCGGCTGCCCTGCCGGCTGCACGGGCTGGGACACAAAGGCTCTGTTCCTCCCCAGCTCTAGGACAAGCTCTTCCCAATGGCTCCCCAGGAGCAGCTGCTACTGACCCCCAGGAGCTGGAGAGGGGGGGAGTCTGTGTGGGGCTCCTTGCAGATGGAGGGGGGCTTTGGGCCACAAAGAGCAAAATGGAGGGGGGAGGAGGACAGGCTGCAATCTAAATCCCAGGGCTCGGAGCGGGGGGAGGTTGTCTGCGAGGGAATACAGAGCATGCGCTGACCTGGCGCTCTGCCCCACAGGACAATATGTGGGACCCCCAACTACCTGGCCCCAGAAGTGCTGCTGAGGCAGGGCCATGGGCCAGAGTCGGACGTGTGGTCTCTGGGCTGTGTCATGTAAGTCTGTGCTGCTGGGTGGGGAGGGGTCCAGGCAGCCCTGCCTGCGTGGGCTGGGGGAGAGCCGGGCTGTGGAGCAGCCCCGATGAGGAAGTCCTCTTGCGCTTTGCCTCGTGGCTTTGCAGCGCATGCCAAAAAGCAGAGGGAAGGGAACGAGCGGCTGGATCCTGCCCAGCCCCGCTTTGGAGTGGGTGCTGCCCGCCAACCCGGGACGCTGCTCCCGAGGGCTGCGGGAGCTGCGAAGGGCAGGCGCTCTCGTGCCACGCTCAGCTCCGGTTCAAAGCAGGCTCGACCGCCTCGCAAACCTGATAAACAACGGAAAATCTCAGTGGCTGGCGGTTGCTGCCGCTCTGTTGGGGGAGCGATCGCTGTGCTGCTTCGGCGCATCCAGCCCCTTGCCCGGCCGCTGCCCGCAAGCTTCCTGTCCCATTTTCCGCCCCGGTGGCGGTGGCAGAGGGTGGCCTTCGCCTGGCAGCTCTCTCCCCTTCCCCAGGGCTCCTCTGCTGTTGCTCTAAACAGTTTCTAGGAGGAAGCGTGGCCGGATGTGAGCGCGGCTGCCCGGGCTGGAAGTGGTGCTCCCGGCCAGGTGTGGCCGGCCAAATGCCAACAACTTCCCTGCTTTAAGTGCTGCTGAGTCACAAGCCTGGCAGGGATGTGACGGTGGCACGTGTGTCCCCTCCCAGGTACACCCTGCTGTGTGGGAACCCTCCCTTTGAGACCTCTGACCTCAAGGAGACCTACAGGTGTATCAAGCAGGTGGAGTACACCCTCCCTGCCTTCCTCTCCCTGCCTGCCAAGCACCTCATCGCTGGCATCCTCAGACGCAACCCCCAGGACCGCCTCACCCTCGAGGAGATCTTGGATCATGAGTTCTTCAAGGTGAGTGGGTGGGAGTCTGGTGTTGACCTTTCTCTGGGTGGGATGAGGCTTTTGGGGGTGTGCAGGATGTGGTCCTTGGAGCCCAAGTCTCCGTCCTTCAAAGCAAGCAGCCGCTGTCCTGCCCAAATGCCAGCCAGAGGAACTGAGGGATCCGGTGTGCTCTTGCTGCCCTGTCCCTATAACATGGACAATTGCCCATATTAATTCCAGTCGTGGGGCCAAAGCTTGATGGAAATGCAAGCTGGCTGTCAGGAGGGCTGTGAGGGACTGCGGTCAGCCCGAGGCAGCTGCTCTGCCTGGAGCTCGTGGGCTGTGGAAACCAAACCTCTGCCTTGACCTCTCTGCAGGGCTACACGCCTGAGAAGCTCCCTCCCAGCAGCTGTGTGATGGCTCCAGAGCTGAGTCCCCCCAACCCAGCAAAGAGTCTGTTTGCTAAAGTCACCAAGACACTCTTTGGGAAGAAGAAACCCAAGGGTGAGTCCATGTACTTGCCCAGGAGCCTCTGGGTGACCCTTCTTCCAAGGAGAAGTGGGTCCTATCTCCTGGAGAGACATCCTGATGGGTCTTTGTGGACCCCCTGCCCAGGGCCAGCACAAGCTGGGTGTGCCCCTGCCCTTCTGGCTGCTGGTGGCCTGGCATGGGTGTGCGCCTGGAGAGCGGATGCTGTGCTGCAACCCATGGGGGCAGTTCCTCCTGGAAGCCCTGTGTTGCATGAGAACTGGGAAGTGAAAGCGGGAGGCAGCTGCTTGACACCATCCTCACCACTGTGGGCATGGGAGCAGATGAGGGAGAGCTGAGCTTCTGGGAGAGGTGGCCCAGATGTCCCCACCCCCCTGCGCTCAGCAGCGTGCTCATCGCTTGCTTTCTCCTCAGCCAAGAAGGGCTCTTTGGAGGACAAGGATGACATCTCCAAGCTGGTCACTGGGCTGATGAAGACCTCTATCTGCCGGCAGATGAGCTATAAAACCGTGGAAGGGAATGAGGTGAGAATGTCCCCGAGCCTGTGTGCACCCCTCCTTAGGGGAGCAGGCAGGAAGGTGATAAAGCCAGGTATCTCTGCAGGCCACCCCTGTATCATGCCGCAGCGCCAGCTCCAGCCCCGTGGAGACAGTGGTGGAGGAGACATCTCACAAGTCTGTGTCCCCCTCCATCCGGGGGACGATGGCCAGCAGCTGTGAGGGTGAGCAATACCTGCCCAGGCCACCCCAGCCTGCCCCGAGCTTCCCATCCTGCCCTGGCTGATAGTGGGGCCGGCTGACTCAGCCTGTCATCTTCTCTCTGCAGCCTTTGAAGACTGCATCACCGCCTCTGCCATCATCGAGTCGGCTGTCCAGCTCCTGCGGACCTGCCTCTCCTCCATGCCCCTAGGTAAACCAGTTGGACTGCTCTGGGATGGGACAGGGTGCTGTGCATCCCCTTCCCCATGGGATGAAGGCATGGCTGCTATTTGGTGTACCTTAAATGCTGCCCAGAGCCTGCTGTGGGGAGTCCGCTCCCCCCCCGGGGAGGTGAGGTGGGCAGGGGCTGACTGTCTGCTCTGCTCACCCCCTCTCCTCTCCACCAGCGGAGAAAAACCCAGCTTCCCTGGCCCGCCACGAGCACTTTGTCTGGGTGAGCAAGTGGGTGGATTACTCCAACAAGTATGGCTTTGGCTACCAGCTCTCCAACCGCAGCATTGGGGTCCTCTTCAACAACGGCACGCACATGACTCTTTCCCCCAACCACAGGTAAGCGGTGGGGAAGGGGCTGGTGTCCTTGGGGAAGCCCCTCGGGTGGGAAGGGGCAAAAGGAGGCTGTGCTAGGGGTGAGTTTGGTGTTGGGTGGCCCCAAAGCTCATGCTCTGCTCCCTCCCAGGACTGTGCATTACAACCCGACCAACAGCAAACACCTTGTCTTCTCTGTGGCCGCCATCCCCGAGCAGCTGCAGGGACAGATGAGTGTCTTGCGCTACTTTGCATCCTACATGGAGCAGCATCTCATGAAGGTGGGTGCTGGGGCCCTGGGGTGGGTTGGGATCATGGGTGGGTTGAATGTTGGGTCATGGCTTGACCACACTGCTTGGGCCTGTGGGACTCCCAGCTCACAGGCTGTGGTCAGGTGGACACCCAGAGAGCCGTGTCCTCGGAGTGGGGACCCCCCTGGGGGTGTGTCCAGGTTTGGCTGTGTGTATGCTGGTGGCAGTGCTCCCATGTATGGGACCAGTGGCTTATGCAGACCCTTCTCTCCAAGGGAGGTGACTTGCCCAGCACAGATGACCTCGGGCAGCCGGCTCTGCTCCTCCTGCAGTGGGTGAAGACAGACCAAGCCTTGCTCATGCTCTTCAGCAGTGGCACCCTCCAGGTACGTGTGGGGCACAGTGGAGATGCCCAGACCCCTGTGAGGAGGAGGCCAGTGGCGGGGGGACTCCTGGCCTGTGTCAGATATCGTCTGCCACAGCCCAAATGCAAGGTTCAGCTGTGAAAAACAGCTGTGGGTGCAGGATGCTGCTCTAGTGCCCAGAGCTGCTGGTGCAGCTTGTCCAGCTCATGGGGGACATGACACTTCAGTCGGCCGCTCCTGTCTGCCCTGGTGCTGGGGCTGGTGCGTTCCTGCCATGGGGCGTGGAGCAGGGATGCTCCTGGGCAGGTCAGGGAGGAGGAACGGGTTGAGGCAGGAAGCGTGGCTCCATCCTGGCTCCCGACATGCCGCGGGAAGCGTGAGTTAAACCAAGCCCAACCTGTCTCCTAGGTGAACTTCTACAATGACCACACCAAGGTCATCATTAGCAAGCCTGACCATTCCTGCCTTGTCACCTACATCAACCGGGAACGCAACTCCTACACCTACAAGCTGTGCAGCATCCAGGAGCTGGGCTGCTCTCCTGAGCTCCACCGCCGCCTCAGATACATCCTCAAGCTCCTCCAAGAACGGGCTGAGGCCTAGCATGGGACCTTGGGGAGACCTTCTCTGGATGTAGAGGTCTCCCCCTGCCCTCCCACAGGATGGGAGGTATGTTGTGGTGCTGGCTGCCCACCTGGGCACCCTGTATCCCAGTGCTCAGCTGGACTCTGGACTGACATGTGGATGTGGTTACAGCAGCAGGTCTGGACATCCTTGCTGCTCCCTGGCTCTGGGCAATCACTGTCTTCCCACTGACAGCTCCTGGTCTTGGTGGAGTGGACTGGGGTGGCACAGGGAGGTGATGGGTGAGTGCCCTGCAGCCAGGTTTGGGGCTGGCTGTGCCTTGTTTGTAGCCTGGTGCTTCAGCCTGCCCTGGCTGGCAGCTGCTTGCAGTGGGTGCTTGGGCTGTCTTGCCCAAGGTGATGCACCAGCTGCACAGACCCTCTCTATAGCCTGGAGAGGACTGGCATAGCCTTGACCTCAAGGCTTGGCTGCTGTGGGTAGGAAAAACTCCTTCCCAGGAGTGGACAGGGGTGAAGGGCACTGCCTGCCCTGCCAGGGGCTGTGTGGGCTGGTGTATGCCACTCCACAACTGCTACACTAAGGAGGGGGCTGTGCTGGGCCCAGCTGGGCCCTGTATGCTCCCAAATTGTGAATTGTCTGGTACAAGTTGAGGTTTGATAAGGGGGGGGGAGGGATCTGAGGGCTTGCCTGAGGAAGCCCTTGTCTCACTGGGACCCAGGGAGGTTTCTTGTTTCAAGGCAGTCTGCTGTGTGGGACTATTTATGTATCTTATTTATATGGAATTATTTATTTTCCTGTTGGTCTGTCCATGTGCAGCTCCCCTGTCCCTGACTCACCTCAAAATAAAATTTATTTGTATAAGGGCAAACGGTCTGCCTTGCTTGGAGCTGGGGTCACAAAAGGATTTCAGCTTCCCCATCATCCTTGCTCCAGGGCTGCTTCTGCCTGCCAGGCAAGATCCCTCTTGACACTGGCTGTTGCTGGGGGACAGGGTCAGGAAGGCAGGATGGAGGTGAGGAGCCCATGTGGTACCTCTACTGCCCTTCCTGGGGCTGGCAGTAGGGGCAGAGTTAGCTCTTGCTGATGCCTGTGGAGCCCTGGGGCTGCTTCAGCTTTTCCTTGCTGCTGCCAAACTCTCATTCCCAAGTGTCTCTGCATTTAGACCAAACCCAGTTGCTCTCATGCTTCTGCTGAGCTGGAGAAGGCAGGGGCTGTGGCCCAGGGGGTGGGTGGGGTGCCTGGGTCCTTGCACTATGACACCTGGTGTGATGGGATAGGAGCTGGGGATGAAGCCAGGAAAGAGGAGGGACTTTAATCTGCTCCATGAGCTTGCTTTGAAGGTGATCTGTCACCTCCTTCCCCAGTGCTGGTGTAATCAATCTGCCTGTGAGCAGCTTGTGCTGTGGGAAGTAGGCTGAGCTGCTCCCTGTAGCATGGCCTTGGGCAGCTGCCTGCTCCAGGGTAATGCAGCCTTTTGGCTTGCATTTGCTGCAGCTTGGCTCTGCTTGCAGATTGTGGTACTGGAAGCTACAGCATGGGTGTGAGCCCAGGCTGGGGGCTGTAGCAAGCATCAGGGCACTGAGGTGTGTCCATGCCTTGCTCTGTGTGTGTACCATGGCTAAAGACTCCAGGTATGAGCCACAGCTAGAGCAAGCCTCTTTATTTCAGCTGTTTTCCCCCTGTAGCTCTACAAGGCTGGGTGGAGGGAGAGGCAGGTGTTACTCAAAGTAGACCCCATGCACTGTGACCACAGCAAAGAGGGAGGCATTGGAGAAGTTGGCAGAGGCAAAGCTGTCACTCTCAGGGTCCCACAGTGCCCGGCTGGCCACCAGCAGGCTCTGCTGGCCCTGCTGGCCCAGCAGCACATGGCAGACCAGCTTGTAGCGGGGTGGCACTACTTCCTTCACCTGGTTCTGCAGCAGCTCAGCCAGGCTCTGGGCTAGCAGGGCGCTGCCCTGGGGGCTGTAAACCATGGTCCCCAGGGCACTGGCCAGGGCCCCCTCCAGCACCCACTGCACCCGCCCCGCGTTGAACTTGCAGCCTTCGTCTGGCCCCATCCTGTAAGTGTTTTCGAGGCGGGTCTTGAGGATGGGCTGGAAAAGGGGGAGCCCGGAGAAGCTCACGCGGCTGTGGAGCATCCAGGGGCCGATGGAGGGGCGCCTGCCCCCTGGGGCTGCCCCGAGCGAGCTGCGGCGGCTGGCCAGGGGTGCCGGGAGGGTGCTGAGGATGGAGCTGCGGCGGGAGAGCAGGGGTGGTGGTTTGCCCTCCTCGGTGCTCCGGGCTGGGGCTGGGGGCTGGGAGCCACGGCGGGTGGCCCGGAGCAGAGGGGCTTCAGTGTTGTCTGCAGCTGTCACCTGGGCTGGCAGGGCCATCTCTGGGGACAGCTGCTCAGCCATATGGGTGGCCTGGAAAGGAGACGTGGCTTTGAATGTCAGGGGGAGGTGGTTTGTCCCCCAGTCTCTCTATCACACTGCCTCTCTGCTTTGCTTCTCCCTGTCCCCTGCAAATCCCATGCCTCCTGGCATGCGGGTCTCTGTGGGGCTGGATGCAGAAGGGCTGGGGGGACTGCAGCAGCTGCCTTCCCTTCTCCAGCACCTCCATCCCCAGCAGCCTTGGCCAGTTGGGGCTGTTCCAGCTCAGCCACACATGGTCCATCCAACCCCCTGCTCTCCCCTCTCCAGCCTTTCCCCCTGCTATGGGTGAGCGGCTCCTTCCCCTCCCGCCTCCCCAGCCCTCCTGCCTGCATCTGGTCCCACACTTACCCCAGCCTCACTCCTGCCCTGCTGGGGTAAACCCAGGGGACTTGTCTCCAGCTGATGTTGTGTTCCCAGCTAGCCAGAACCAACCTTGGTCCCACAAGTCACAGTGAGCAGGGCTAAACCTGTTGTGTTCCTGAAGCATGAAGTGTTGCTACGTGACACTGTAGCTCTCCAGGGCTGCTCTGGGGCATGGCTCCTGTAACTCCTTGTTTCCTGGTCCCTGGACATCCCTGTCCCCTTCCACTCCTGCCCTGTCTGCATTTCCAGCTGTGCCAGCACAGGGACGTGGTCGCTCAGAGCATGTGTCCTCCAACCTCAGCTGCTCCCTGCTAGCCCTGAAAAATGCTTGCTGGTGTTGAAAGGAAGAGCAGGGGGGTGGAGAACAGACGCTGTGATCACCGCTTTGCACCCCAACCATAGGCTGCACCAGACCTGGGACCTCCAACAGCTTGATTTTACCCATAGGTTTGCATCCTTCAGGTACTTATCCCCCCTGCACCAAGGGAGAGCGTTGACAGGTGGGCACCCACTGAACACAGCCCTGCCACGTGCTGGGGACCCTGCTGCCGCAATGCCCTGGCCCAAGGGCAGGTTTGCTGGGGGCTCCTGACCCCAAGCGGGGTTTCTCTCCGACGGCGGAGCCCAGCCCAGCTGGTACGCCACGGCTGCCCCGTCAATGTGCCTTTGTCTAGTCCAGCTGCTGAGCTATTTGAGGAAAGTGGAGACGGCTTTTGTGTTTCTATCTCCCGTCAAAGGTATTTATAGCCTGCCGCTGACTAGCGCTGCCAAGCGCGCTGGCAGCTGGACCCCGCTCCCTCAGGGTGCTGCCATCGGCTGCAGG
Organism: Haliaeetus leucocephalus; assembly: GCF_000737465.1. Taxonomy (NCBI): domain Eukaryota; kingdom Metazoa; phylum Chordata; class Aves; order Accipitriformes; family Accipitridae; genus Haliaeetus; species Haliaeetus leucocephalus. Next base: position 9,017,567 of record NW_010973284.1, on the reverse strand, counting down.
TCCTGCTCCTCCCTTTCCCTCCTACTGCCACTGGCAAGCGAAGTGGGTCCCTCCGTGGGCATCCTCCCTGCGTCGCTGTCTGTGGGCTGCTCAGAGTCAGCCAGGCTTGTGAAAAAAAGGGATGGGGCATCCCCTGGCACAGCACTTGGTTTGGGCTTGGGCAAGGCTGGTTATGCTTTTTCTTGCCTGTGATCACTTGTGTCCTAAGCAGACACGAGAGCTGCAGGGCTTTGGCCTGGAGCATCGGCAGGAGAGAAGGCTTTTGCCGTTTCAGGAGGCAGATCTCCCCACTGGGCTCGAGTTTGCTCCACTGCCAGTGCTGGGGACCCAGCCATGCCCAGCGGCTTTCCGTGGGGGCTGTGCATGCGGAGGTGGGGGTGATCTTTGCTTGTTTAACCTGTGCATGTGTTGCCTTTTCCAAAAATCCCAGCCGCCTGCCTCCCTTCACCTCCAACTGCCCCATCCACAGGCTCCTCCGCAGCAAAGCAACCGGCTGGGGGGCAAGCCCCGTGCCGGTGGTGCCGGGGCCATGCTGCAAGCCACGGCAGCGATACGCCACTCAGACCGAGATGCAGGCCTGCTTCCCCGTTCCGATCCCATCTGGCAAACGCCCAGCCAGAGCCGCCTCGGCAGCAAGGGTGGGCTTCGCCGCTTCGCCGCCCCCCCCTTTCTCCCTCCCGCTGCCTCCCTGACAGCCGGGCGGCCTGGTCCCGGTGCTGCCTGCCAGGTTTCCCTAGCAATGCGCCATGCCGTACGGCGCAGCGGCCTCCTCCCTGCGGCCTCCCCAGGCCGGCCGGCCTGCCTCCCGCCTGCGCCGCCTTCCTCCGCCGCCCTCCCCAAGGCAGCCCATGGCCGGACCCTGCTCGGCGCGGCTGCAGGGCGAAGCGGCCGCCTTCACCGCCGCCCTCCGCACCCTGGTCAACAACCCCCAGTTCAGGTGAGGGGCCGAGGGGCCGCCAACCCCCCCCCCCCC
>NW_010973284.1:9009443-9016584 GCF_000737465.1 Haliaeetus leucocephalus | reverse complement strand
CCCCGCCCCGCCATCCGCATGGCTGCTCGGCTGCATCCCCGCCGGGACAGCCACCCCCTCTCTGGAGGAGGGAAGGTCCCTGGGTGCGCCCAGACCCCCTCTGTCCCTGGGCATGGTGCCAGCAGGACAAGGCAGCATCCCAGGCTAAATCCCGTGCTGGGGCTCCCGCCCTTGCCAGGAGTGGGGGTACTGCAGCTGCCGTGCTCCCCAGGGGCAGCCACCCATGCTCGGCTTCACCGGTGCTTTTCTTCGACATCTCCAACCTCCCTGCACCCCAGAGGGCAAGCGGCAGCCCAGCCAGCCCCCGTCACAGCGCCTGGCATCCCTACCATCTCCTTGCAGAGCAGGGAGTGGAGATGGAGAGCCGCTGCTTCGGCTGCCCCCCACCTACACGACATGGCACAGCCTGCCTGGTAGCGGTCTCGCTGTGTGGTCCTCTTTGCCTGCTTCATGCTGAGGCCTGGCACAAAAGCCAGTGCTATCTGAGGAAATCCCTGTCCCTGATGAAATTTTGGCCACCCAGAAGAGAAATCCCAGTGAAAACTCCCCAGCCACAGTGCCAGGCAGTGGGGAAGTGGCTGCCAGCACCTGGTCATCCCCAGCCCATATCCTGCTGCTCTCATCTTGCATCCCACACCCTTCATCCCGCATCCTGCAGCCTTCAATCTGCAACCTGAAATCTGCACTCTGCATCCATCAACCTTCGTCCCGCGTCCTTCATCCCACATCCTTCCTCCTGCAGCCTGCATCCCACAGCCTGCACCCTGCAGCCTTCATTCTGCATCTTGCATCCTTCAACCTTTATCCTGCATCTTGCAGCCTGCATCCTGTATCCTGCTTCCCAGACCTTACACCCCATAACGACAGCCTGCATCCCACAGCCTTCACCCTGCTTCCCCCACTTGGCCTGTGGACCATAGCTATGGAACGGTTTATTTCGGCCCCCTTACAGTAGCAGTCATGGAAGACCTGTCAGGCTCAGCTCACACGACCCAGCAAGCCCCAGCCATGTGTATCCTGATATACATGTGGGATGACCCAGGTGTCCTTCCCTCTGGTGGGTACATCCATCTCCCTGTGGGACACCATGAGGGTCAGGCCATGGGTTTGTGCACGGCCTCATGGCAGCTAGAGTTTGGGTGCTCTTTGCCCTGCTGGAATGGAGGAAGAGAGGAGGAGGGGATGGATGGGCCATGGCTGCGTGGTGCACACAGGCTGGAGACTCCTTGCCCTTTGCCCACTCCTTTTCCCCCGATCTTGCCTCCCTTTCCTGGGGCCACGGGGCTGGGGAACCATGCTGGGGGGCTGTGGGGGACCAGGGCAGCGGGATGGACCCCATGCCCCAGTGTGCACCACAGGCTGCCCTGTCCCAGAGGCCTGAGGAGGGCCAGTGCTAGCCCTGCTGGCAGCAATGCTGGAGGCTTCGCATCCCTGAGCCCATGAGTCAGTTCCCGTGAGTCAAGGAGGCTGAGCCTGGTGGCAGCCGTGCTTTCTCCAGCTCTGCTGTGCCAAAAGAGAAAGCCACTTTCTCCAGCTGTCCCTGGCCTTTCTCTGCTCTGCTCTGTGCCAGCACCCAGGGCTATCTGTACCAGCACCATAGCTGGCTGTGCTTTCCAGAGGACCCGTCTTACTCACCCCGCCTGCAGCATTCATATAGCCGCAAGGAGCCATCAGCAAAGACTCCTCCATGCCTCTGCTGGGAAAAGCCCCTGGGTTAAAACTAAAAGGCACTGCCCGGCTGGGATGGGTACCCAGCTGGTGCCTGCCTGTGTGCCCTGTCCCAGCCCCAGGGCATCCCGTGCCCTGGCTTTCCAGGCACCCCCTCCCTCACTGTCTTCTCTCTCCCACAGCGACGTGACATTTGTGGTGGGCCAGGAGCAGCAGAAGGTGTTTGCGCACCGCTGCGTTCTGGCGTGCCGCTGCCAGGCTTTCCAGGGGATGCTTGGCCAGGGGCCAGCAGGCAGCGAGGACTCTCCTAGCAGCATCCCACCCCAGGGCCCCTTCATCCTGGGCAATGTGCAGCCCGAGGTCTTCCTGGCCGTCATCGAGTTCCTCTACACCAACAGCGTCACCCTCAACAGCCACATTGTAAGTGGGGCTGGGGCTGGCAGGGACCATGGGCATGGGAGGGACAAGGGGGGGATGGAGAGTTAGGGGGTGCTCTGCAGCTCCTGGGGTGCCGAAGGTGGAGGGGATGCTCTGCATGATGCTTTCTGGCTGGCTAACAGTGCAATGAGTGTGTGGGGTCTCAGCCCAGCACAGTGTCCAGAGCACCCTGTTCCACACGTGTCTGCCCCAGCTGGCTGTGCAGACCTTGGATGCTGGGAATGGGGACATTACAGCAGGACACCTTCATGTGTCCCCATGTGGCAGCCCCTTCCCCCCTCATGCCCTACCTGGGAGCTCCCACGGAGGCAGGAGGATACACGCCCTTGGCCCCTGGGCTGCCATGCCCATCTGTGGCCCTGCCTGTCGATGCTCACAAGGGCTGTCTTGCCTGCAGGCGCTGGAGGTGCTGACCTCATCGGTGGAGTATGGCCTGCAGGACCTGTGCAAGGTACGGCCCTGCTTAGACTGGGGGTGGTGGTCCCCAAGTGCCCCTGTGCTGAGGAGCACCCCAAGATGGTCCCTGTGTGGCTGGTGGCTGGAGGTGGCTCTGAGGATGGCACCGTGGTGCATCACTCAGGTCCAATGCAGGCTCAGCCCCTGCTTCTTGATCCCAGAGGGTATCTCTGGTGGGATCCCCCTTGAGGGGGTGCAGCACCAGCTGGGAGCCGCGCAGGGGCTGGGGAATCCCAGGGAAGAGCATGGGGCCTCACGTCTCCCACATGGCAAAGGGCAGCAGGAAAGCCCCTATGCCGTTGCCCACGGGTGCTCTCTGGTCATCTGGCAGGATGATGCCGTAGGGAAAGCCCCAGTCCTGGGGAGCGCTCAGCACCCCAGCCAAGGTGCTGCCAAGGGGGTGCTGCTTCAGGCAGGAAGGTCTTGGGAAGGCACCAAAAAGGAGGGGTAGGAGCCAGACAAGGAGGGGACAGGGAGCTGGAGCAGCCTGGTGTTGGGGGGGGCGGCCGGGCCACGTCATCGGAGTGATTCCTGAATTACGGCCAGGCTGATCGCGTGACCTGCCATCTCATGCCCGGACTTCCCCTCCCTTCCCACCGCGCTGAGGAAGGACCTCACTGAGGAGCTGAGGAACCGCGGGCTGCTGTGTGCTGGGGCGGTGGGACGGGACCTGCCCTATCACCCCATGGGGACAAGCTTAGCCCAACCCCAGATGTGACACGAGGCTGTGAAACAGCTGGCTGGGCAGCGAAGGGACATAAGAGGTGTTGCAAAAAAGGGTGACACAGTGTCCCAGCCACACAAGTCCACCCCCACCATCCAGCAAACGCATCCACGGGAGGATGACCTGCAGCGGGCAGAGGCGTAGAGGAGGGGTGGAGGGGAAGGGGCTGACCAAGGACAGCTGGGGAAGCCCGTGGCGGTGTCCCCAGCTGCCGGGTGACCTCATGTCTCTCCTGCCAATGACTCAGGGCCCTTCTCCTCCAGCTGACAGCTCCTCCCTGCATGTCACATCCTCTTGGGTTTCCCAGGGGTTCTGACCCCTTTTCGTGAGAGGCAGCTGAGACGGGCAGGAGAGAGGTCCTGCTCTCCAGTAGAGGTACCCGTCTGGCTGCATCCCGCTTGCATCGCCCGCGTGTGGGCAGTCACAGGCAGAGACCAGCTGGCAGGCAGGGCTGGGCAAAGCTGGGGTCACCCAGTGCACTGCAGCTGGCACCAGGGCCGTTCCCCATGGCAGAACATGGCTGATGACTGTGGCCAGGGTTAGGTGACCCACCAGGGGCTGGGGTTTGGTCACATCAAGCTCGGTCCCTGGCTGAATCAGTGCCCGGGCTGGCTGCCCACAGGCCATGCTGAGAGTCCGTCACTGCCTTATGAAACCCTGGGGGGCTGGAGGTGCCTCCACCCCATGTCCCTTGTCCCATATCCCATGTCCTGGGGGCTCAGGGGATGCTGAGAGTTGCAGGAGGGGATGGCAGGTCTGAGTCCCCCCTCTGCCCATCCTCTCCCTGTCTGTCTTCCAGCTCTGCGTCAAGTTCATCAAAGACACACTGAGCGTGGAGCAGGTCTGCGAGGCCCTGCAGGTAAGTCTGACCCCAGTGGGGTCACAGAGGCTTAAAAATAACCCATCCGATTTTGGGGCAGGAGCTGGCCTGACCCTCCTGCTCAGTGGGGCAGGATTTCCTACCCACCCGTGGCCCAGCAGGTGCCCTGCCAACTCCTGGGCACATTGTACCAGGGCTGCAAAGGACCCTAGGGCCACCACAGCCTGGCAGGGAAATGTCCTCACGCTGCCCTGAGCAGGGCTGGCCAGAACTCCCCAGTGCCAGGACCTTGCCATCATCTGTCTGAAACAGGGAGGCACTGGGTTTCTGGGAGCTCTCATGGTTTTGAGTCCAGTCCCAAAAACCCTGCTGAGGGTTGGGACACCTAAAAATAGCCTTGGGGGTGTCCCAATGGCTCTGCCATGCTGCTTGGTGGGACCAAGGCTGCTCCACAGAGAAGGGGGATTTGTTCCATCTCAGGCCGAAGCGATGCTCTCGAGGCGAGATGCTGGCCCCAGAGCACAGAAGCTCCCGCCAGACGTGGTGCCAGACCACCGTGGCGTAAACAGAGCTAAAACTGGCCCAGAGGAAACAAACAGAAAACCCCAAAACCCCAGAACAAAACAAACCTGAAGAAAACATCTCGCCTTCCCTCCCTGCTTGCGTCAACACCGGTCCCCTGCCGTGACGGAGGGGGAGGGGACGCTGGCCCTGCCTGTGCTGGTCCCGAGTAACCCCCACGCAGGGGCTGCCACCACGGGGGGACAGGGACGTGTCCTCCTGGTGCCTAGATGGGCAGTGTGAGCCCTTGGACGAGCATTGCTGGGTAGAGTTGAGGGAGGATGAGACCACCCTAAATTCCTGCTGCAATGGGGTTGGCAGCCATGGGGCTGTCATCAGGGCATGGGGCACATGTGGGGGGGGCCCTAAGCAGACCCTGTGCCCACACAAGGAGACCTGGGGATGGGTGGCCCCATGTGCCTGTAGTGTGGCCTTGTGAGAGCAATGCCGGGGCCCCTCATCCACCCAGGGCTGGGTGATGCCCCTGAGCAGCAGCGGAAAATTGGGTGTTTCCTGCTGACGGTGGGGCTGGGTGAACGTTGTGGGTGGTAAAGCCACCAAACCCTTTGCCGTGGGGCAGGCCAGGAAAGAAGGGGACCTTGGTGCCCCTTCCCCACCATACCCGCACCGTGGCACCCACGCGTGGGGATGCTCACCTCACCTGGATCCCTGAGAGTGCCCATGTCCCTGTAAGGCTTTGGCAGGGGAGGTCCCTCCTGCCACGGACCCTTTTGCAGGTGTCTGTGTTGTCCCACAGGCTGCGGTGACCTATGGGCAGGCAGATCTCCAGCAGCACTGCCTGGCCTTCATTGAGGGCTGCACCGCGGTACGGCTGCGGGCAATGGGGGAGCATGGCACTGGGTACCCCAGGGCATGGGGAGCACCGGGGGCACGTGGCATGGGGAACACTGGGGGACACAGCATGAGGCAGGGGAGCAGGGCCCCTAAGAATGGGGTGGCTGGAGGCTGGGCAGGGGAGGAAAGGGAGCAAATGGTGTTTGGGGAGAAGATGCTGGGTGCCAAGTAGAGGCTGGCAGGGGGGTACTGGGGTGCCAGCTGATGGGGTATGGGTGGGGGGATGCTGGGGTACCAGGCAGGGATGGTGCCAGGATGGGTCTGATGGCCCATAGGGGTGGGGTGGGGCTGGTGTGGGGTCCTGGTACCAGAGTCCTGGTGCTGCGGTGTGCTGGCAGGCGGTGGTGCGGACACAGGGCTTCCACGAGCTCTCTGATGTGGTGCTGGCACGGGTGCTGCGCAGCGACCGCCTGGCCGTGGACGAGCTGGACCTGGTGCAGGCTGTGCGGGAGTGGGCGCACGTCAGCTCGGTAAGTGCAACACAGCGGTGACAGGGTGGGGGGGTGGTCCTGGCTGGGCCCCAGACAGAACCACCCAGGGGTGCCTGGACCCCCACCAGCCCAGGCAGGGAACCCAGGCGCCCTGTCCCTGAGCCCAGGGCTGTGTGATGGGCACAGAGGCTGTTTCACCCCCCTCCAAACACCCCCCGGTGCCCAGGACGTCAGCAGCCCCATCCTTCATATCTCGCTGGCTGGCAGGCTGTCCTGGAGCGCCCGGTGCCCGAGGTGGCTGCCCTGCCCGTGCGGGAGCTGCGCCTGCCCTTGCTGGCACCCAGCGAGCTGGTGATGCTGGAGAGCCACAACCAGCGGGATCTGCTCATCCCGGTGAGCTGCTGCCTCTTCTTGGGGTGCCCTGGCTGACCTCTGGGGCTGGAGGATGCTGCAGGGCCGGGTTTGGGGGGACACACCACGCTGTGGCCATGTTGATGCCCCCATCCCTCTCCCCAACCCCATAGGCGGAGAGCATCGCGGCAGCCTGGCGGTCCCACGCGCTGAGGAAGGGCAGCGGGGTGCCCTCCCGCCTCTGCCGGCCCCGGCGTGGCACGAGGCCCCGCGACCACCACCGTCACCTGGACCCACATGCCAAGTAGGGGCCAAGAGCCGAGGTGTCTCCCCCCCAGCTCAACCCAGGGGCTCGGGCAGCGGCAGTGCCCCCTGGTCAGATGCTCCGCAGTGGGGCAGCCTGTGGGGCTGGGCACTGCCGGAGGTGCTGCCGTGGCCAAGAGCATCAATCAAACGCTTTGCCCCACGCCACGGCTTCGGGGTCAGGGCAGGATGCCCAGGTCACCCCAAGAAACGGTGCAGGGACTACGGGGGGGGGTCGGAGCTGGTCCATGGGGTGGCTGCGAGGACATCCAGGCGCTGCGGTGGCCGCACGCAGCCCGGGCAGTGACCCCGGGGGTGGCGGGGCTGCAGGGGTCCCTTGCGGGATGGGGGACACAGGATGAGTTGCCCCTTTCCCAGCCCCACTGCTGCCCCCCCCCGCCCCAAGCCGGCCCTGTGCTGGGGCCCTTCCCCAGGGCCGTGCTGCCCTCCCCCGGCAGCGGGGCTGTGCTGCAGCGGGCAGCGAGCACTGGCACCGGCCTGGGGAGGGGCACAACGCCCCCCCCCCCCCCCCCC
>NW_010973284.1:9009181-9009433 GCF_000737465.1 Haliaeetus leucocephalus | reverse complement strand
CGTGCACCCCCCCCCATTGCCCACCCCATTGCGTGTGCGCACACAGCTGGGTCTGTCTCAAGCACCCTCCCCCCTGACCTGTGCCCCCCCCCAGGAGAAAGGGCCAGACACAGCAGGTAATTTATATATAATATATATATATTTACTCTTTAAAAATAAACCTTCCGTCCCCACTACCGCCTGTACAAACTACAAAAATAAACCTTTGCTCTCTTTGATATAAATAACTTAGATGGCGTGTTGGGGGGGGGG
>NW_010973284.1:8987253-9009171 GCF_000737465.1 Haliaeetus leucocephalus | reverse complement strand
GGGGGGGGGGCTCCCCGCCGTGCCCACGCCTGGCACGGGGTCCCCAAGGCCACCCCAGCTCAGCGGCAGTGTCTGGGGGCCAGGGGGGGCCGGGGCCACGGGCACGGCAAACACCGCTGGAGTTAAAGTGCTGGGTAATGGTGCGGATGGTGCCCGGGATGGGGACGGGGGACAGGGGCTGACCTCAGGGACAGCCCCGTTGCACGGGGACACGGTGAGAAATGTTTTCCCAGTGAGATGTGCCCGGTGGTACCACGGGTGCCCACATGAGTGTGCACTGCCCTATGTGTGCACCAGCACGTGCTGTCACCAAGGCAGAGCACAAGTATGGCACGAGGGGCTGTGACCGTGGGGCAGCTCAGAGGCTCGGCACAGCAAGGACCCCACCCCAAAACCCTGCCTGTGCGGTGGGAGCAACAGGCTCCCTGGCTCTGCCGTGGCACGTCCCCAATCTCCAGCCCTCCCGTGCTCGCCGGTGGGGAAACTGAGGCACCGAGCAGCATGTCAGAGGGGGTGAGCTGCCCGTGGCCACCCAGCACCCCATGGAGCGGGGGCGTGAATCAGGTCTGCACCCCTGCCCCAGACTCCTGCAGCCTCCGGCAGGCAGCCCTGCACCGGCCAAGGGTCTGCCCCCTCCCTGCCTGCACCCTGGGCAGCCGGGCGAGGCCGTAGGCTGAGAAATAAATCTTTTAAAATAAGCTTAAAAATATATATCTCTCTATAGATAGTTTCCCTTTGCAATAAATAAAGGTGGGGGGTGTCCGCCCCAGGCCTTGCCCATGGCACCCCAGGGCATGGCTAGCTGTGGGGCTGCCCCTTATTGGGACGGGGGGGCATCAGGTCACCCTGTTGGGGCACCCCAGCTTGTGGCCTGGGTGGGGGCTCCCAGGAGGAGGTGACAGGGAGCAGGCAGTGACCCCACAGAGGGGGAGCTGGCAGGGCACCGAGCCCACCTTGTCAGCAGCTCCAGAAACAGAGGGGGGAGTTAGTGCTTCCATTTCTGGGGGGGCAACAAGCCTGGGGCAGGGTAACCCTAAACCCTGGGTGAGGGGACACGGCACCATCAGCACAGCCCCGGGTGGGGGAACACGCGGGCAGGGCATGGCCTGCACACAGCTTGCATAGAAGTGCCAGCCCGCTCTGCCGGGCCCCTTTGGGGGGGGGGGGGGTGCGGGGGGGCCAGTCCTCCTCGGCCAAGACCGGGTGGCATCACCGCTCCGGCGATTAGCAGCACGATGCGGGCGACCCCGCTGTGTACCCTCCTGTGCCTGCCAGGCGCTGGGGAGATGCTCTGCCCAGGAGCCAGCAACCTGCGGGGAGAACGGGGAGGGGGTCAGCCGGGTTCCTCCAAACCTGCATCCCCATGCTGCCGTGCACGAGCCCCAGGTTAAGGTGCCCATGTCCCCAAGCTCACCTAGCGCCGGGTGCCTGCCCCGCGGCGTCCCATGCTCTGCATCTCAAAGGCATCGGGCACGGCGGCGCCACCGGTGCTGGGCATGCTGGGCTCCTCCAGGCAGTCCTGCTCACCACCGGCGAAGCCCTCGGGACCGAAATTGGGGTAGGAGCCAGGCAGCGTGGGGTGCAGGGCCACCGTCACCGAAGCGGTGGCCGTGACGGTGGCGTAGCTGCCCACGGGACCCTGCAGGTGGGTGCTGTAGGTGGGCAGGGCTGCGGTGGGTGCTGGCCGGGCGCCCGGCGGACAGGGCTGCGGGTAGTCTCGGGGCGGCGCGGGGCACGGCTCCTCAAAGGGCAGGGGGGTTGTGGGCTGCAGGCCAGGACCCTCCTTCTTCCCCTGGACCTCCGGGCTGTCCTTGTAGGGCTTCAGCACCTGGAGGGGGGATATGGAGCATGAGGGCCCCCAGCCATGCCGAGCATCCCGCTGGCAACCCCACCAGCACCACAGGAGCCCCAGGAGCCCCTGTCCCCCAGTTCTATCTGTGACCCTCTCTGAGGGGCTGCTGGGGACCCAGCGATGCCACAGCAGGCAGGCACTCACGGTGATGCGGGGGAAGCTGGGGTCCTTGCCAGCCTCCAGCAGGATGTGTGCCGGAGCGGGGGGCACAATGAAGGGCCCCCGGGGGCTGCCCGGCCCTCTGCCCTCCGTGTAGCACTCCGTGTCCGAGGGGTCCGGGAAGGCGGCGGGCCAGGCTGGGGCGCGACGTACATAGAGCCCCCCAGGGCCCAGGCACGGGGGCACCGGTGCCGGCGGGGGCAGGTGGGGGCCGTTATCCACCAGGGATGCCTGGGGAGAGAGGGGACAGCGTCAGAGGGACCAGGGACATACAGGGATGGAGAAGTGTGGGGTGGCAGGGAGTATGGGGTGATGTGAGGATGGGGTGAGGGCTATGTGGGGTGAGGGAGATACAGGGTGAAGCAGGGATGGGGTCAAATGGGTGAGGGAGGGATAGGGGGAGTCGAGTGTGGGGTGAGGCAGGAATGGGGTCAAGTAGAAATGGGGCAAGTTGGATATGGGGCAGAGAAAGGATGGGGGAAAGCAGGGATGGTACCGGGTGAGGGATGGGCCAAGGTGGGTATGAGGCGAGGTTGGGACTGGACAAGGCAAGGATGGGTATGGGGTGAAGAGGGGACAGGGTGAGGGGCAATGGGGGATGAGGAGATGTAGATACAGGGTTGGGACAGGGAGAGGTGGGATGGAGGTCTTGTACCTCAGGGGGTGGCCCGATGACGGAGAGCAGGACTGGCAGCAGCACCAGCCCATTGAGCAGCCCCAGCAGCGTCAGGATGGTGAGCACCGCAAAGAAGTACCTGGGGGGGGGGCACAGGCAGAGGGGGTAAGCGGGCACAGCCGCCATGAACCCTGTCCCACCCCAAACACAGCTTCCCACACCACACACCCTAGCCCCATCATGACTCCCCGGCCTCCGTGCAAGCTGCCACCCCCAGCAAGACACGTCCTCGCCAGCTGCCCTACATCCCCACCACCAGCCAGGGGGCTGCCACACTCACCAGCTCCCATTGCCAAAACTTTTGGGGGGCAGCAAGCAGCTGGTTTAGCCCCCTCTGGCACTCACCTCATGATGAAGTCAAACTCGGAGCCAGCCAACATGAGGACGCCCAGGAGGGTGGAGACAGCACCGTCCATCACGGGGGCGAAGGTGTGCTCCAGTGCTGCGGCGGAGCGCACGTTCCTGCTCCCTGCAGCCGTCAGGAAGCCCTGCATGGGATGGGGATGTCACGCGGGGCTCGTCCCCTTGTGCCACTCATGACATGGCCACTCATCGGCACATGGGGCGAAGGGGGGGTGAGGGTGCCGGAGAGTGGGAACTGGGGTGCCCCACAGCCGGGCAGGGGTCTGCCTGTGCTTACCAGGGCCACATGGACGGTGAACTCCACACCGATGCCCACCGAGGCGATGAGGATGACCACGGGGATGGCACTCAGCTTGATGCCCATCAGCCCCATGATGCCAAACAGCTCCACTGCCATCATGGCCAGGATGGACACCTGGGGAGGGGGGTGGGGTCACTGAGGGGTGGCTCTGACCGGCTGTCCCCTCTGCCCCTCCGTCTGGCATGCCCAATCCTACCCCTCCATGTAGGACAGCCTCACCCCATTGCCCCTTTTCCCTCTATTTGGGGTACCCCTCTGTCCCATCTGTCGGGGGTAGCCTTCACCCTCCTCTGCATGGATGTCCCCAAACCCCTGCCCACTACACATGTTCCCTTCATAATGGGCGTCCCTGATCCCTCGTATGGATCACCCACCCACTGCCACCTCCATATGGGTGTCCCTTCCACCCAGGGTGCCCCTGGCCACCCCCATCACCCCATCCCCATGAAGCAGATACCCAGGGCCACCCAGCAGGATGGGAGCAGGGCTGGATGTCCCCTTACCCAGCCGTCAGGAGGGCAACACAGCCGGTCACCCCCCAGTCCCCACGCATCGGGGTGCGTACTCACGATGATGCCGGCCGTCCAGGGATTGAGCAGCAGCAGGGCACAGACGAGGAAGGTGCAGGCCAGCAGGATGCTGATGGCCAGCAGGAACCAGTGGCGCAGGCCGATGTACTGCTCCCAGAAGAGGAAGGGGTAGCCGCTGGGGTAGCTCAGCACCCCGTGGCGCTGGGCAGCCTCCCGGCAGATAGCCCGCACGCTCTCAATCGCCTCCACGAAGTCAGCCGTGCGACGCAGTCCGCTCAGGTAGAAAGGGAACTGGGCGAACTCCAGTGGCTGGGCTGCCGGGACTGGAGAGGAGAGCACGGGCAGTATGGGGCTACGGGCAGCACGGGAGTGAAGGCACCACGGGGGCACCCCAGCCACACCAGCCTGAGTGCAGCCCAGGCAGCACAATGCCTGGCTGGGTACCACGGGGCTGGGGAGTGTGCAGGGAGCAGACTGGGGGCAAGGAGGAGGGGGTTTCTCTGCCAGCAGGATGCTTGTGAGGTGGGGAGTCATGGGGAGCAGGGGGTTCTGCTGCAGAGGAATGTTTGTGGGGCAGAGAGGGAACAGAGTGGAGGGACTTCTTTGCAGCGAAATGCTGACGTGCGGGAGCAGGGGTGTGCTGCTGCACATTAAGGGCCCAGGGAATGCACAGTGGGGTGCTCAGGGTGTAGGGTGCAGGGGGACAAGCATGGGGCACAGGGAAGCAGGGCAGTTTCTCTACCAGAGGATGTCGATGGGATGAGGGATGTGGGGAGTTTCAGTTTGGGGGGATGCTTGCAGGGCAGGAAAGGTGCAGGGAGCAGGGTCCTCTGCAGGGGGATGCCGGGGGGCAGGAGGAGGCTGTGGGGAGCCCACCGCGCTCACTCACTTCGCAGGTTCTCGCCCGTGGTGTCGTACTTGTCATGGATCCACTCGGGCGGCGGGGGGTAGAAGTTGGCCTGGGAGGCGGCGAAGCCCAGGGGGTCGTTGCTGGCCCACACCGTCAGGCAGATGTAGAAGGTGTCAGGGGGGATGATGCCGTTCTCATCCACCAGCCGCCGCGTGGTCAGCTACGGGGAGAGAGCAGGACTGGGCGTGAGTCGGGCAGCGGGCACAGCATTGTTCCCAGCCCAGTTGCCCCAGCCCCGTCCCCACGCACCTGATTGAAGTTGAAGGGCTCCTTCTTGTTGCCGGTCTGGATTAGGAGCTTGTACGCCAGCGCCCCGTCCTCGGAGCCGTTGCGGTAGCTGTCGTGGGTGATGCGCCCAGCTTGCCAGTCCCTGTCAAAGGTGGCCTGGAGCCCTGGGGACACAGTGTGGGGGGTGAGCATCCCTTGGGGCACCCCTGCATGGCACCCTGTGTGCCCCAGGGAGTGTCGTGCCAGCGGGACGGGTAAGCAGAAACCCCAGGGCTCAGCCTGGCATTGCTGGGCACCCTGGGGACACCACGGGACCACCCTCCCCAGGGTGCCACACACCAGAGAAGGCATTGCCAGGGCAACGGGGAGGGTGCAGGCTGGGGAGAGGGTTCTTAGGCAGGGGAGGTCAAGAGAAGAGGGGTGTCCCTCACCTCGCAGCCAGTCCTGGAAGTAATGGAGCCACATCTTGGGCAGGTCGCGGTTGCCCTCCCGCACCACGTACTTGACGGTGCTGAAGGCCTGGTGCAGGCTGAGCAGGGCTGCTTGGGCACCCGGGTAGTGGAAGCCGCCCTTGGTGACGATGAACATGTTGTAGAAGGAGAAGTACTTGAACTGGGCCGAGATGAAGGCATGCGCCTTGGTGTCCCGTGGCACGATGTCCGTCAGGTAGAGCCCGTCGTGCACCATGGTGGTGCCATAGAGGCTCAGCCCCAGCAGTGCCAGGAACAGCACCGCCACCACCGCCTGTGGGGACAGTGAGGGGTCAGGCAGGGTCCCCTGCCACCCACCCGCCTCGGGTGGCACTGCCAGGGCCGTCCCCACCTCACCTTGGTCCGGGTCCGCAGGAGGAGCGGGGCATACTTCTCCCGGGCAAAGTCGGCGAGGCTCCAGCGGCAGAAGGGCAGCGGGACACACTCCCGCCCACCCTTGGCCTCATCCAGCTGGGCCAGCAGGTCCCGGGTGGAGCTGGACGGGGCGAAGACCTGCGAGCCCAGGGGATCGGTGGGAGGCAGGAGGACGGCGGGCGAGGTGCACACCTGGGAGGTGGGCGGCAGGACGGTGACGACGTGGTGGCCCGAGGGGTCGCACCGGGTGAAGGCTTGCACGGTGGTGGTGATCTGGGTACTGGTGGCCACGCCGGGGTGCCCGTAAGGGGACAGGTGGCAGGCGTGGTTGTCGTTGGCATCGGCGAGTTCCTGGGGTTGTATCTGGATGACCCGTGAGGAGCAAGGGCTGCAGGGAGAGAGGAAAGGAGGAGAGAGGGAAGGAGGAGGAGATGTTGAGGAACAGAGTCACCCCACGCTTCTGGCGGGGACACACAGGGTCAGCCCCATTCTGGCCAGTCCGGCGGTACCTGTAGAAGCAGCAGAGGATGTCGAGCCGGCGTTTCTCCCGGCGGTGCAGGTCCAGGCTCAAGATGGCGGGGAAGACGAAGAGCACCATGGCGAAGTTGAACACCACAACCACCGCAGCCTGTGGGTAGGGGGGACACGTCAGAGCAGGGTCTGGCCGTCCCTTCCTGCCCCTCCCAGAGAGGGACCTTGGCCCTACCTGGAGGGAGAAGGCGCGCAGGGCAGGGATGGGCACCAGGGCTGCCATGAAGAAGGCGATCATGTTGCTGACAGAAGTGAGAGCCACGCTGGTCCCCGTGCGCTTCAGGCACTCGCCTGTTCGCTCCTGTGAGGACAGAGGGAGGGGATGACGAGAGGGGCCATGGGGAGACGGGAGGGGGCCAGGGAGCCCCTGGGCAGGGCCTGGTGCTCACCTTGAAGGGGATGTGCTGGCTGGTCTCAGTGAAGGCGTGAGCCAAGAGGAACATGTCGTCCACACCGATGCCGAGGGCCAGGAAGGGTAGGACCTGCCGGAGAGCAGCCAGCGTCAGTGGGGGGACACAGCCACTGCCTGGGAGGGGACCCGGCCACCCTGCAGCCCCCAGGGTCCCACCAGCCCCACAGTAACCCGCTCTTCCCCCAGCACATACCTGGGTGGTGGCTGCATTGAAGGAGATGCCCAGCAGTGAGCAAAGCCCCAGGCCAGAGGCCACGGAGAGAGCCACGAGCAGGACTCCGGCCAGGCCCACGGCCCCTTGGGATTTGGAGCAGTCCCACCGCAGCATGGTGACGCAGGCATAGGCCAGCTGGAAGAGCACAGCGGGTTAGCGGGGTCAGGGGCGGTGATGGAGGGACGGTGGGGGACACAGAGAGGAGGCACACCCACCATGAGGAGGTAGCCCCCAGCCACCCGGATGGCGCTGACATCGGAGAAGGACTTCATGATGTCATTGAGCGTGGTGGTGGAGAAAGCGTGGACGCTCTGCGTGGCGTTGGGCGGGATGGAGTCCTGTGCCAGCTGCCAGAGGTGCACCCCATTAGAGGAGTCAGGACCCCCCCACTCCCCAGTACATCTGCCCCAGAGCCACCCAGGGTGTCAGCATCGCCACTGAGGGTCCCAAGGGACCCACCAGACCACAAGAGAGTGGTGCCGGGACCTGTGGCCACATGAAAACCTGGGCGCAGGGGGATGCCATGCACAGCCCCATGTGGGGGCTGTTCCCGGTGCCCACCTCCACGAATTTCCTCTGCCAGGCCTCCAGGATGGCGCCCGCCTTCTCCTCGCTCCAGCTGATGTCATGGATCTCATAGTCATCCTTGAAGTGCTCAAAGAGCTGCCGGGGGCTCATGAGGAGGAACATGGTCTGCAGGGCCTCGGCACTGGGGGACAGGCACACACCTCGCTGGGACCGGCTGCAGCGCCCCGGGATGCAGGACTGGGTCCATCCCCCACCCCTCGGCTCCCAGGCCCACCGTGGACAACTGGGAGAGGACCCAGGCATCCTGGCCCCAGTCCCCCTCCTTGCTCAGAAGCACTGCCCTGCTCACCAGCCCCATACACTCGCCAGCCTCACATGCTCTCCCAGACAGCCCCGCAGCCCCTGTTGCAGCCAGAGTGGGTTCCCATGGGCACCAGATGAGGACGAGGATGAAGATGAGGATGAGGATAAGGGAACCCTGCCCCAAACCGTCCCGGGGGTGAGTGCTGCGGCTGGGCCCCTGCGCCATGCCTGGGGACACCCGCACCGCAGCAGCTCTCACCGTAGCAGCTTGCCCTGGGAGTCTTTGGTCGTGCCGCCTAAAATCAGCTCCTGCTGCCAGCGCATGAACTTCCTGGAGAAGCCGTGGCAGCCCCCTGAGAGTTCAGCTGGGATGTCGGGGCTCTGCGGGTGGAGGGGTGGCGTCAGGGATGCAGGACCATGGGGCAGGCAGGAGAGCAGCAAGCCCCCACACCCCTCCCAGTCACCACGGGCTGTGACCCACCTGCTGGCTCTGCTTGTTGGGGGCACTGGGGGGGCACTGGGGGTCCCGGGGGTCCAGGCAGGGCCGCTCCATGTAAGCTTGCCCCACCTCTGCCTTGTCCAACAGCTCTTTGAAGCCTTCCAGGGACGTGAACTGCCCCAGCTCCTCCATCAGCTGCAGAGGGTCCAGGTTGCTCCACTGGATGTCCGGGCGGCCCCTGGGGAGAGAGCAGGACTAGGGTGATGGGGATGCCGAAATCCACATGCGGTACCACCACCACCACTGCCACCTCATCCCATGGGTCCTGGGGGTGCCCTCGAAGGCAGGGTGTGAGGATGCAGAGGAGCAGCATCAGTCCCCAGCGCATCCCTTACCCCTTCCCCGAGCCGCCTGCAGCATCCCCCGTGCCCCGCACCGCGCAGCGGGCCGTGCCCAAGTCAAGTAGCATGCCTGATCCTGTTAGGCTGGGACAAAGCGGGGGGAGCCGGCCCCACCGCCCGGCCTCGCTTTGTGCGAGCAGTCAGGCTGATTACTGCCTGCGGGCTAACATCTTGATAGAGGGGAGCAGGCAGGCAAGGGCTCCCAGCATCCCCTCCCGCCCTTCCTGCCACCTCCCCCCAAGCTGGAGGTTTTGGGGCTCAGCAGAGGTTCTGGGGGCTCAGGACGGTGCTGGGAGCTGGGTGCAGACCAGGTCCTTGAAGGTCCAGCGGGACCCCATGGGACTTGGGTACCCAGGAAAAGGGGCTTTTCCATTGCCTGAGGATGCTCTACTCCCTTCATCCCAGCCTGGGGTGCTGGGGGCCAGCTCCCAGCCTCACTCGGCTTCTTTTTTAAGACAGAAAGGACACACAAAAAAGCCAATAACCCAGCCCAGCGCTCCAAAGAGGGGAAGAAAAAGCCCCGAGCGAGTGTGGGCTCTGGGGAGAAACGCAGCCTAATAATTCATGAAGTCTGGCTGGGCCGGAGCCGGCCGCTCGAGATTCCCACATACCAACCGGAGCTGCTGCTGCTTCCAAAGAGAGCCCCTTTTATCTGCTTTCGCTTGCTTCACTGAGCCAGGGCAAATCCTTTTGTCTTTCCATAGATTGCTGCTCTTTGTTCTTCCAGCTCCCGCCCCGCTCACCCCTCGGCGTTAAAAAGGGGGACGAGTCCCCATGGGCTGGCCGGCACTCAGCCGGGGTGCCCGCCTGGGCACCTGCTCACCCGGCTCCGAGGAGACATGGGTCCCACTGCTGCTGCGGGTGCCACTCTGCCTGCCACATACCCTGGCCGGCATCAGGATGATGCCCACCCCGGCGGACGATGCCATCCCACTTGGCACGGCCACCCCAGCCCCATTCGTTCCCACTCCCGGCTGCTCCCCAGGCTGGGATGGGGAGAACCTGAGGTCTTGGTGGGGCAAAGCTGGTCCCCCAGTCCTGGCTGGGGATGCTGTGGCCCCTTCCCCCTCCTCCCGTCCGGCAGCAGCCTGAATAAGGCCACTATTTCATCTGTTTGGCAAGGGGCAGCTTTCAGAGCAGCATTAGCATGAGAAAGCGCGGGGCTGCGTTTGCTGACAATGCACAAGCCGCCCCGGCTCTCCCGGACAAACACACGCGTAAACAGAAGGAATGTGGGGGGGGGCTCCCCCCGCCCAGCCCGGGGTCCCCAGCCCCACCACCGCGGTGCAGGGAGCTGGCTGGGAGTCACCTGCCACCCACCCTGGGGGACTCTGCGCCCTCTGTGTCCCTGGGCATGGCTCAGGAGTGTGGGTGCCTCGTCGTCATCGTGGCACCCACAAAGCGCTGTTGGGGGGCAGCAGCCCCCAGGGACCTGCCTGCAGCACGGCCTCTGTCCCTGCATCCCCATCCTTGGCTGGTGTGATGGCACGGCACGGCAGGGACGGGCAGCTCCTGCCCGTGGGGTGCAGCCCCCCCTCCTCCCGCAGCGGTGCAGCCCTGCCTGTGCCACCGAGGCCAGGAGGACAAGGACAGGGACCTGTCCCCAGGGTGTTGACCCAGCAGGACCAGCAATGGTGGTGGGACCATCCTGGGGGCGAGCAGGACAAGCAGCAGCACCAAGGGACCTGAGGCAGCACTGAGGGACCTGAGGGCAGTGGGACCAAGCTGCCTGGGGAGGTCAAGCGCAGTCCCTTGGCAGCCCCCTCAGCCCCTGCTCCCACCCGTGGCCCCCTGCACCCCGGGACGGCCCCCCACACTCACGGGAGGTAGGCTGAGCCTCCCTGCAGCTTGGCGCCTTCCCAGAAGCAGTCCAGCGGCGTCAGGATCACGCAGGGGAACAGCTTCTCTATCATCTGTGGGAGGAAGAGATGGGAGGGTTTCAGCAGGGATGGATCAGGCCCCCCTTGCTCCCCCCTCAACCCCGCTGGGCTGCCCAAACCTGCACCCTCCCGCACGGAGCTGGCGGTGCCTTTGCAGCACCTGGGGCTGCCAAGCCCCATCCCCACCACAGCCCATCCACTACCCGTTCCTTGGGGGACCGATCCCCCATGGGGGGGGGGCTCCCTGGGGGCCATGCCATGCCCGCCACTCACCCTCTCGATCATGCCATTCTCAATGATGGGGACACCCGACTTGTAGCAGATCTTGTTCAAATCCCACGATCTGGAAAGGCAGAAGGAGGAGCTGAGGACAAGCATCATCCCGCATGGGACATGGCAAGGGGTAGTGGGGGGACACACACAGGACACGGCGGGGGTCCCCATCACCCCCCGTCCGGAGCCGGACTCACTTTCCGTACAGCGAGACTTGGACTTTGCTGGCGGCCAGGGCCGCCTCGAGGTGGAGCTGCAGGGCCTCCTGCGTCAGGATGTTCTCCCCATCCCTCTTCGGCGTCTGGATCAACATTTGGGAGGTGTAGACGGACTCCTCGCCCAGCTTCTCCTTGGTGTAGCGCAGCTCCTGGCTCACCCGGCTGCCTGCTGTGGAGGGAACCACGATGTGTCCCGTCAGTGCCAAGGCTGGCACAGGTCCCATCCCACCAACCTGTCCTGCCCATCAGGATGCCCAGGGAAAGGGACTGGCACGAGCGAGGCCCCCCGCAGCATCAGATGGTGCCACGTTAACCCGTGGGGGGGCTTCTTGCCATGGGGTTCCCCAACTGCTCCATGCTCTGGGTGCTCGCACCCAGGGGACCCAAGCAGGGAGCACCCCAGCCCACACCGGACCGGGCATCCCCCTTCCCACCGACATGGATATTTCCAGCACCAGAGTGGCTCATTGGCTTTGCTTTCCCTGGAAAAACCCCACAGACGGACAGCTGGTGAAGCGGATGGGACAAATCCTGCCCACTCCCACCCAAGCCCAACACAACCGGCCCCCGACGCAGAGAGCAAAACTGAGGACACCCCACCCCATCCCTGCCCAGCTGCTCCCTGGCACCCCAAGGCGGGCAGCATTTTGGCCAGGAAATGGGTGTAGGGAGAGGCGGGCACCCCCAAGCCCCCACAGGTGCAGGCTACCCCGGGAAGGGTTTGGGCACAGGGGAGGGACACGACACTGGGGAGCTCTGCAGGACCCTTCTCCTCCTGCCGAGGCTCTGAGATCTGTCCTTGAAGGCAGCAGGAGAGCTCCAAGCGCGGCAGGGCTGAGGTTTCCGGGAGAAGTTGCCGACTTCATTTGCAACCGCCTTGGCACAGAAGAAAAAATCCCCTCCCGGCCAGCACGGCTGGGGCTGAGATCAAACCCCGCGTGGCCTTTTGCGTGGCAGAGCACCATCCCAGGGACAGCCGTCCCCATCCCCGTCGAACAAGGGGCTCCCAACCCTCCTGGCACAGCGACAAGGGGGGACGACACAGCCCAGAGGAGGGTGGGAGGATGATCCTGAGACCCCCCGCCAAGTACAACACCCAGCTGCCCTGCTCCCAGCCCCCTGCCTGGGGTGGGGGGATGCTGCAGTGCCCAGTGCCACCCACCAGGGATACCCCTGCACTGCTGGCAGGGGGGAGGCCAGCTCCTGCCCAGCCCCGGGTGCTGGGGAAGAAGGGGGGGGGTCAGGATTCATCCGCACCGGGATGCTCCCTCAGCAAGAGGCGGGGGCCCCGGCGGGCCTGGCCCCCTGCCAGCACCGAGGAGGCCGGAGCGAGACCGCAAATAAGGAGCAGAATCTTCCCTTTTAATGACTTATTATATGGGTTGGTGTTTTTTGGTTTTGTTTTTTTCCCCTGCTTTTTGGGAACGGGGAGGGGGAAGTGTCTTTATTGTTCCTGGCTGGGCTGGGGAGCAGCTGGTGTCCATCAGATGCCAGTTGGGATGGAGGTTGTGCCAGGGCTGGGGAGGGGGGGGACACAGCCTCAGCCTTTGTGTGTGTGTCAGAGGGGATGGCAGTGCCCGGGGCGAGGGGACAAGGACACAGGGAGGGTGGGTGTCATGGGGGACGGGACACCCGTCCCCTTCCCAGCAGGCTGGGAGGTCGGGCAGGAGGTGCACCGAGCTGCTCTGATCTCAGCCATGCCACCCACGCCGAACCCGGGCGGGCGGTGGGACATGGCGATGGGGGGGGGTGCCCAGCATCACCACCGCTCCCGGGGGACGCATCCTGCTGCGCCCCGTGGGCATCTCCGCCCAGCACGGCTGCGGGAGGAGCTGCACATCTGCAAGTGTGGAGTGCGGGGGGAGCACCCCAAAAAATTAAAGAAAAAAAAAGAGAAAATAAAAAGCCGTCCCTTGTAATTAGTGTTAATTTGGAACAGGGCACTGCGAGCCGTCAGCAAGCTTCAAAGGCTGTGAGGAAGCCTCAAATTCCAACACCCTAATTAACCAAAGAGCAACATGAAAAGACAAGGCAGCGCACACAGGGCTGCCAAGGACACTTCAAACGGGCGCGCGCCCGCCGGCCGGCCCGGGGCCGGGAGCGGGGAGAGACGCCCCACGCCGCACGCAGCCCCCCGGCCCGGGGAGGGGGCTGGGGGGGCGCCCCGATACCAACAATGAGCACATTAATGAGGAACTGTATGTAAATTCTTCTTCTCTCTCTTTTTTTTTTTTTTTTTTTTTTTTCCAATTAACAAAGGGAGCCCTTGGCTTTTTCATGCAAAGGGCCCTCTGGTTCCAATCAGGCGCCCTGGTCCTGCTTATTAACAGCCCGTTCCGCTCCCCGGCAGGGTTTGGCTTCACCACCACCCCTGGACCCCCATGCTGGGCAAAGTGAACCCCACACCCCCCTAAAACCCCATGCCGGAGCCTTGGGGCAGGGTGGTCCCAAGTGGCAGCCGTGCCTTGAGCAAGCATCCTCCCTGGGGTGGGCACCACTTGTGGATACCACTGGCTGGGGGTTTCATGCTGGGGTGGGGTGGGTGTCACAGGGTGCAGGCACACAGCAGCGTGGGTTGGAGGGTGGATGGGACCCCATGCCCACCCGCACCCCATACACCCGGGGTGCAGAGCGGGCTCCCACCATGCCCAAACAGGGAGGGCAGGGGTGGCAGGGAGGGGACAGGGTCCCCGGCAGCGAGGGCGGCTGCGTGTGCGGCTGCCTCCCGCCTGCGGGCCACGCCGGGGGAGCCCTCCCCATAATTACAGCATCCGCCGCAAAATTACAGAGCAGGGCGGGAGCCTCCCTACCCCCTTCCCGGCCACCCTGCCTGAGCCACCCCCCACCCCCACCACCGCTCCCCAAACCCTCCTGGCACAGGATCCACGGCTGCAGCGCCGGGGCTGCAGCCGGCTCATCCTCGCCCAGTGAGACCAGCTTGTGCCCTCGGCTGCCCCGGTGGGTGCTGGGACCACAGCACACCCTGCCCGGGGCCAGCCTCCCCCCCCCGCCTCCAGACACAGGCAGCCCCAGGCTGGCGGGGAGGGAAAGGGATTGCTCCTGCTCTCAGCCAGGACAGAGCCCCTGTGTTGCCCCCTGCCCAGGAAGGGGTCTGACCCAAGCTCACCCCACATCCCCACGGGGGCTGCCAGCACCCCCCAGACTCAGCTCAGAGGGTTTGGGATCAGAGGAGCCCATGTCGGGTCCCACTGCCCCCGGCACAGCCGCAAGCCCCCTGGCACAGGGCTCACCCCGATGCAGCCACACTGCCTGGCATGACAGCAAGGGGACCTCCTGCAGTGCTCACCCAGGGCGGGAGGTGGACAAACCCCACGGGAGCCCTGTCCCCAAGTACCCACGGGTGGGGGGCAGCAGGCTGAGCACGCCAGGGCAGCGTGCCCGGGCCAGCACCAGGAGGGTAGTGGGTTGGGGCAGGCTGCCAGCCCCACACCGAGCCCTCCCTGCCTGGTAAGGGCAAAGGGGCCGGAGGTGAGGGAGGGCCATGGGAGGGGCTGGGGGCCATGGAAAGGCACTGGTGACCCCCCCAGGAGATGCATGCTGCTGCAAGGACTGCTCTGTGTCCCCCAGGGTAGGTGGAGGCTGTGGTCAACAGCAGTGCCACCACTCTGCAGATGGGACCTGGGCACTGCCAGCAGCTGTCACCACCGCTTGGGTGACCCGGGTGGGAGAGGGTGGCAGGGAGGGAGCACACCGGGGTACACATCCTCGCTCGGCCTCCAAAAATCAGGCCCTGTCCTCCTGATGTAATGGGGATGTGGTAACAAATGTGGCGAGTCCCAGATTTGGCTGGTACTCGGGGGATGCTGCAGTCCTGTCCCAGGGCCAGGCCAGCCCTGACCCCAGCTCCAGCCATGCCCCCCACCAAGGGAAGAGCTGGGGGCAGTAAGGGGGGGCCGCCCTGGGGAGCAGCCCCCTTTCCACAGCACAACATCCCGATGCCAGGGCTAGAAACCCTGGCTCAAGTCCACAGCTGGAAGGAGGGCAAGGTCGTGCTGAGATCCCCTGGGAAAAGCCATCCCCAGGGGGACCCCCCTCTGCAGCAGCCCCCCCCCCCGCCCCAACAAGGGGCACCCGCGGGGGCAAACGCTGGACTGTCGAGCTATCCCAGTGACACAGACTGAGCGCATCCCGCTGGCAGACATGCCCACCCCTGGGTGATTAAAGCCCCCACGGGCATCGGAGAGACGCCGGCACCGTCCCGCATCCCGCGCGCCATCCCGCATCGCGGTGAGAAGGGGTCCCGAGGCACCGCCCCGAGCATCCCTCCACCGACCGCTTCCCCGTGCCGAGCGGCGCGCAAGCCGGAGGCCACCTTCAAAGTGTTGTGGGGCGGATTAGCTGGATTAGGGAGGCAGTGAAAGGACCCATGCTGCTCCGGAGGAAGTCTCGCCCAGGGCACGCTGAAAGAGCCATTTTTACCTGTCCCGGCCGCTACCGCCGGCCTCGCCAAAAGCCCCGTGGCCCCGTCCTGTCAAAACACGTCCTCCCGGCCCCATTCACCCCGTGGCGTGGGGCCGGCCCCGGGGAAGGGGGAGTAGGTGGGTGGCAGATGGGTGTCCTCGGCAGCGCCGAGGGATGAACGAGGGCTCGCGGCTGCCCCAGCACCTCTGACCAAAGCCGGCCCCACCAAAGGGGCTCGCGCCGCCCGGCTGAGTCAAGAGGGGCGGCAGAAGAGGGGGATGCCTTCAAAAAGCCAGCAGCGGAGGGGCTGAAAGGGCCGGTTTGGGGCCAGCTCCCCAGCCGTCAGCCCCGGCCAAACCCTTTTGTTTAACGGCAAAGCTAAATTAATGTCTTTATTACCCCAAATCACGGGCGGCGGTTCCCAGCGCGGGGAGGGGGGCAGCCAGGAGCTCGCACCGCCCCGGCCGGCACCGAGGGGACAGCGCGACCCCCGAAAAAGAGAAAAAAAAAAAAGGGGGGGGAGAGGGATTCAGTTGGGAACTATTCACCGCTAAGACTCCTGTCAGCATTGACATAAATTTCCACTGGTGTTGGCATTTAGGCATTTGCCATTTCCATATGTATAGGGCTGCCTGTACTAATTATGCTAATCACCCCCTCTGTTGGCTGCTGTGAAAAATGGCCACATTAGGCACTCCACTGCTTGCTAATGTCACTTAATGTGTGGTTGAAACATACATTCATCCCCCTCTGAATGGTGAAATTTTTCCACATTGCTGGCTTCATTCAGGCAAGAAATGAATTTTTTGAACTCAGACCACTTTTCCAGGCCCGAGGGAGAGGCAGATAATAAAACCCTCTTCTCGGGCCCTGGCGCTGCCCCCTCCCAGCCGCCAAATAACATTTAAAACGCAAAAAAAGAGCCCCCTCCCTAAGTCCATGGACATGTCTAAGTTAAAAAAAAAAAACAACAAAAAAACAACAAATAAAAAACCCCACCACTTTCTAGGAAATAAAAAAATATATAAGTTGAAAAGCAAAGCAAAATGGATAGGGGCAGATAAGCCACAGCCATCTGTAAAGAGTCTCCCAGTCTCTCTGGGTTAATTAGCAAAATTTTCCAGCCCAAAAAAGCTGACCGAGCTGTCAAGGAAGGGAAAGGGAAAAGCAAGAGGTTTCGCACTCGCCTCCTGAAGATAAATAAAGGCGAACTGCCTGCGCCCCATCTTTGGGCAGGCAGGGGACTGCTGGATGAGCCCCCCCAAGAAGAAAGGTCCTTTCAGAGCCAGCCAAGGCTGCGAGGGAGAAGGTGTTTTGGAGCAGAGGGCAGAGCCAGGCAGGTGGGTTTGGGGGATAACGGGGACCTTGGCACTCCACGGCAGCAATCGCCCCAGCTGCCCCTCGCTCCTCCGAGCCCCCGAGGATGGGGACACAGGGTCCCCAAGGATGCTCAGCCCCTGTGAACAGAGAAGACCGCAGGGTCCCAAAGAAAAATCTTGCCAGGCCAGGCAGGAGGGTCCCCAGGGCAGCGCTGGGGACCCCCGGCTGCCCCTTCCCTCCCTGCAGGGCGATACCTGCATCATCGCACCCCAAGAGAAGTGGGGACCCTGACCCCACAGGACGCCCATCTGGGGACAAAGCGGGGACGTGGCAGCCCGGGAGCCGCCCCTTGGGCACCAGGCCGGCTCAGGCCGGATCCCGGCAGGCGTCTCACTGCCCCGGCTGCAGGGACAAGCTGCCATCAGAGCCCCCCATGCTGCCAGCACCAGCCCCACACAGCCCCCCAGCCCCACACCCTGGCTTCGCCTCCTCTTTTCTCAGCCCCTGCACCAACGCCTCACCCCACAAAACCCACCCGCCAGCAGCAATGAGACCACCCACCTCTCCCCGTGCCCACCCAGGAATGGCCACGGCACCCCACTCCCCACCACAGCAGCTGCCCCTCCCAACCCCCCCACCCCCTGTGGGTCCCACCAAGCACAGTGGGGACAGGGGCTGGGAAGAGGGGCCACACGGATGGTCTCCCCAGGGTGGAGGCAAGGTGGGGAGGGTGTTCGATCCCCATCCTTGACTTTCCCATCCCCAATGCCCCTCTCTCTGCAAAGACGGAGCCAGCCAGCATCTGCTCTCCCGCTTGTCCCTGCTGTAGGGAGAGCCCCTGACTGCACCCCAGCCCTGCCCCGGGTGCCAGGGAGGGGACGCCCTGTGCCAAGTCCTGTCGCGGAGGTCAAGGACGGACAAAAGCTATTGCCGAGGAGGTTGGGGGGTGACTCAGCTTCTTCCCCCAAGCTGGGAACAAGGCCGCAAACTCCCCTCACCCCCATCCCACACATCCCATTTCATCCCACTGGCACATTCACGATGTCCCTGACCCCTCCAGGAAAGGGACGGGGTCTTCTCCGGGGAGACTCAGCAGCTCTTTGAGAGCGCGATGGCTGTGCAGGGTGCTCGGCTGTTCCGGTTAGGAATTAACCCGGCCTTCCTTTGAACCAGCCCTCGGTGCTATAAATCAGGCAGACCCATTCACCACCCAGGGCTCTGCCTGCCCGGAGCTCTCTGCCCCGGCCCCTTGGCCCTACAGACGCCCTGGGAGAGCCGGGAACAGCTGCCAGGTGTCTAGAGGTAACTCAACACTCGCCGCTAGCCGGGATTTCAAAGCCTCCGAGTGGCTAATTGCTTCGGAGGAGCCTAATTGAACATTTCCACAGTCAAGTCCAATTTATGGGGTGACATGGCCTCCTTCCATCTCCCAAACAGGGATGCAGGTCAGGCATAACCCCAGGATACCGCAAGCACCCCCCAGCCTGCGTGGCTGTGAACACACCCTCCCCCCCAAATTGGGGCCGGAGACCCTGCACTTTCCCCACAGCGGCCAGGGTCACAACCCAGGCTCGGGGGACCCATTGGGGCACCTGCCATCAGCGTGGCCCCAACACTGACCCCAGCCAGGAGGCCAAAGCAGGGCTGCCCGCCCTATTCCCCTGGGAGTAGGGGGTGGGTGAGCAGCAGCGCGGTGCCCCCCCGGGAAGCAGCTCCCTTCCCTCTCCTGCCCACCAGGTCCCCAGCTCCCGGAGGGCTGTGTTCAGCCTGCAGCGGGGACAGCCCAGCACAGAGTCACACTCCACTCCTGCGGGACCTCACCTGGGTGAGGTGGTTTGGGTTGGAGCATCACCAACCCACATCCCTCAGCCTGGCTAGGCAGAGGCAGGTGATCAGGTACAGACCAGCTTCAGAGGGTCATCAGAGGCTTCCCAGAACCCTCAACCACCCTGCCTCTGAGCCAGGACCTACTGGCCTAGGACAACATGACCGGGACTCCCTGCACACATGCCCTGCTCCTAGACGCCCCACGGCGCTGCCTCAGGGCCAGGATGGGCCACGCTCCTGCAAACATCTCCTCACACATACCCAGAGAGGACAGGACCCAGGGTCCCCTGGCACCCTGGGGATCCCAAAGCTTTGGGGCCAGGCTGATGGAGCACCAGCTTTGCCAGCCCAGTGGCAAGAGCTGCACTGCCTCAACCTGGCATGACAGTACCAGGGTTGCTGCAGAGGGATGGACAGGCGCACCAGCAACCCTGCTGCACACCCAGGGATGGGAGAAAGTGGCGGCTGAGAAAATCCCCAAGCAGCTTCAAGTGGTCAGGATCCAACCGCACAGTCTGAGAAATTGTGTCCTGCTCCTCAGGGGCAGCCCAGGCCCTCCTGCCCCCAATAATGCACATCCCCACACCAGCAGGAGAGGGTCCAGAGATCAGGGAGGGCTGGGTACACCTGAGGACACCAAGGGATGCTTTGATCTCGCCAGAAAAACACAGAAGTGGTGGCCAGCAGAGAGGCAAGGACCCACGCACGGTTATGGGGAAGGGAGGCAGCCCCACAGCTGATAACACGAGACTGAAAGAGCCGCTGCAAACCTTCCTTCCACATCCTGACCCACGCATGCGCGTCAGGGACCCCGCAGGACTAAAGCCACCCTGGCCACATCGTCCTTGGTGGTCGCAGACGGTGCCAACGCCCAAAGACGGCCTCCCCGAGCACGCTGGGGCCGTGCCACCCAGGAGCAAGGCACAGAGGGGTCTGCCCTAGGTGTACACTCCTGGGGGAAGAGCCCTCCCAGGAAGGCCAAGGGGGGACCCCCCCGAGCAGCACCCCAGCACTGCAGACCATCCCCACCCCAGGTGCTACAGATCCAGAGCAGAGGCTGTGTGCAGACCCCAGTATACCCACCCATTGCCCAGGAAGGGGTGGGACACTCCAGGTCAGCAGTGTTTCACCATGGGGTAAAAAAACCCAACCAAACAAAAAAAAACCAGCTCCCAACACCAAAGAAGATGCCCCGGCCATGAGAAAGAGCCAGTTCCTCAAAGAGGCCCCCGGCACCCACGTTATAGCCACACCACAGTGTGGGGGAAATATGCCCCAACAGCTGCAGTCCCTCCTGGCCGTACCCACACGAGCAAGGAAGCACGGTGGGGCGCAGAGCGGGTGTGCACGAAAAGCTGGGTTTCTGGGCACTTCCAGCCATCCCCAGGCTCGGCCCCTTCCCCATCCCGCTCTCCACCCCGATGTGCCACAAGTCCCGTTCCCCCCCAGTGGGAAGAACCACAGCCACTTCCCTGGCTCTGGCCGTGGTTGCACGAAACGCTGACTCCTTGCAACCCCAAAAGCACAATAAAAAAAAAATCCGATGGAGCCAGAGCCACAAACCGGAGCAAGGGAACCACGGAGGGCACGCGTCCCTCCTCCAGCAGCCACCGCTCAGATGCCAGCCGGACGGGGAGGTATCACTGGATTTCTCTGCTACGTGTTGCAGAGGAAAGGGGTGATGGAGACAAGATTGGGGGACACACACACACAAACACCCCTTGGGAGTGGGGAGCAGGTGGGAAAGCTGGGGATTCCTGGGCAGGGGTGCGTGCGTGCATCTGTGTGTGAGCAGCAGCGAGGGAGCACAGGGCCTTTTTTTTTTTTTTTTTAAAAAAAAAAAAGGGGGTGGGAGAGCAAAGTTGCTTCTATTGTTGAACCAAATCCAAGAGTAGCTGAGGACCACACAGGGAGCGGGGCGTGGGGGAGGAGGCAGCACTCCCGCACAAAGATGGCTGACACCCCTCCGCTGAGCAACATCTGCCCCTGCACAGCACCCCGCCGGGGACCCCAGGCTGGGAGGCCCCCCCCCCCGGCCAGGGCCTGGCAAGGATGGGGCGGGGGGGGGGCGGTGGGGGGTGCTGCCCCCCCCCTTCCTCCCCCGGGACCCCCAAAGCAGGAGAGAGGCGCAGGGAAAGCAAATCCCAGCACTGGGGAGCGGAGCTGCAGGGAGAGGGGAGAGAAAAATCCACGCTGGAGTTATTAATAACAAAGGAGGGGGATCAGCCGCTTCCACTCGGAAACGGGGATTTGCTCCTGCCCGACCCTGCCCGCTCCTCTGTCCCCTCCGGGCGGGGGTCCCGAGCCGGGACCGGCAGCCCCGCGGCTGCCGGTTTTGCCACGCTACGGGGCTGCAACCGGCCCCGGGGGCCTCTTCCCACGGGGAAGGGGCCCGGCGGCGGGAGAGCGGCACCGCGGGAAAGGGGGTGCCCACGCGTGGGGAGACGCACGCTCAGCCGGCGCCGAGCGCCACCCCCGCCGCACGTGTCCGCTCGTGCGGGGACGCGACCGCACCTTCGCGCGGAGACCCCCGCCGGGACACGCGTGGGTGGGTGGGTCGGTGGGGGGGGGGGGTCCCTTTACAACTCGGCACCACGCGGCCGGGACCTCCGCTCGCGGGCACCCACGGCCCGGTCCTCCGCGGCCCCGCTCGCGGGACGCCCGGCCGGCATCCTCCTCCTCCCGCCCCGCTCCCGCGCTGTCACCTGCCTCCGCGCCGGCCCCGCACCTCCGCGCCCCGCGTGGGGCGGGGGGGGGGGGACACACGGACAAAGCCGCGGCCGGGAGCGGGACCGGGCCGGTTCCCACGGGCGGCTGAACCCGTGGGGCCGCGCTTACCTTCCACCCAGAGGTGCTCGATGTCGGTCTCGATGGAGGCCACCCGCAGCCCCACGGCCAGCGCCCCGAACACCAGCAGCCCCACGAAGAGCACCTTCCCGCAGTGCCGCTGGATCCGGCAGCCCAGGGCGAAGAGCAGCGCCTGAAAGCGGGCCCGCAGCCACAGCGGGGCCCTTTGGCCCACGGCCCTGCCCTGGGGAGAGGGCGAGGATCAGCCCGGGAGCGGAGAAGGGGAGACCCTGCCCGGGGAGGGGAGGCGGGGGGGGATCCCGCAGCAGCCACGCTCCGTGGGCTTGCGGCGCGAGGCCGGGACCCCTCCGGCACCCGCGATGCTGCGGGTCCCCAGCCGGGGAGAGAGCGAGTCCCCGAGCCGGGGGACACGGGGCTCCACACACCCGCTCCGCGCCGCCGACCCCCCCCCGGCTCCTCCGCGCTCTCCGAGCCCCCC